>NC_044311.2:37934580-38580830 GCF_007474595.2 Lynx canadensis | reverse complement strand
GCAGAGAGAGAGGGCGACGCAGAATCTGAGGCAGGCTCAGGCTCCAAGCTGTCAGCACAGAGCCTGATGAAGGGCTCGAACCCACGAACTGTGACATCATGACCTGAGCTAAAGTCAGATGCTCAACCGACTGAGCCACCCAGGCGCACCTTATTTTTTATTTAATAATCTCTACAGCCAACCCATGACCCCAAGATCAAGAGTCTTATGCTCTTCCAACTGAGCCAGCCAGGAGCCCTCTAAGTATAATTTTAAATACTTAAAAAGTAGCCTAAATATCTAAATAATAATAATAGCTTTAATTATGTGGCAAAGTATGGCAGTTTCTTTTCTTAGATTTAGTGTCTGAGGCCACATAAGGAGGTATATAGGCAACTTCAATAATCTGTTATATGCATGAATGCGTTACACAGGCATAAGTTTTGCCATTATTTCCATGGATATTTTCTGGGCATTTAACCCATTTCATGCCTTAGCCTGGCACAGAGTTAGCAAATGAAACATTCACTAGGAATCTCATCAGCATTGATTGTCAATCAGGATATGAAGAAATTGCTTTTCAAGCCTCTTTTACTTCATTTCTATGGATTTTTCTTTAAATCAAAAATTGACTTGACCTTGCTTAAAAGTCATCATGTTTTGTAGATACAAGTAGACTATAGTGATAAAAGCACAGGCTCTGGGGTCACCTGCCTGGATTTGAATTCCAGCACCATCACTTTCAAGTTCTGTAGCCATGGCCTAAGAGACTGAGTACAGTCTCTTGGCTGAGTTAAATGAGTTTCTATGTGGACAGTATAGGTAGTACTTAAAAAAGTGCCTAGTACCTAACAAGTACCTTACAAATGTTAGCTCTTATAACTATGAACAGTCATCTATTGTTAAAACTTAATAATTTCCATTTCTAGTGCTTTTTCCAACAAGGCATTGCTTATTATCCAAATTATTAGCTTCCTTCGAATAGGTTGTCCACATAAGGGTGATCACAAAAAGTCTAGCTGACCTTGAGTGAAAACAGTTTCTTATGCATACTACATGTGTGTGTGTTTGCAAAATATTAAGAATATGAGCCTACACTGAGATAAAATAATTTATTTAGGGATGAATAAGAGCAAGAAGGGTGGTTGGAATGGGGGGTATGCAAGAATATTGCTGCCACATTTCCCAGAAATGGAGAATCACTGAACTCTGAGCAGGTTATTTTAAGAAAGGAAACTGATAGGTTTCCACAAGATGCTTCTTATAAACCCAGATCAACTTGGAAATTTCCAGTGGCTTAATTGGGAGGGGCCAAAGTGGTTCCACACTAGTGAGTGAATATAAAAGGGTTGATTAAAATACTTTTTTAGTAGTTCATATCCTTGAAAGTAAAGTCTCCACTACGACCTGAGCCAGTAATAGTCAGTAAACAGCTAATTACATTATAACGTGTGTTTTTTAATTGTTAATTATAATAAAAGAAGCAACAACCCAACAATAATTTGCCAGTCCGTACATCTGTGAAGTTTAAATGGGAAAATTGCCTCTTGTCTCAGCAAGGATGTAATTGATTCTTGGGCACTTAACAATACAATACCCATTGCTGCCTGTTCTTTCTTCCTTCAAAGAGCTGACACCATTATGTCACTGATATAAATGGAATCTTGAAGGTGCATCAAAAATGCTCTGCCTTTTTCGGGGGAAAAAAAAGTCTAGTGTGGCTATTTAGTTAGGACCAGGGGCATATTCAAGTGGGCATCCCAGGGTCAAAGTTAGAGTTCAGACCCGTTGGAGTTTTTCACTCTTTTCTGTGAGGTGGAGTAGAGCCCATCTTGTCATATTAGCATGGTCATTGTGAACCTCTAAAGCATTTTAAAGTAACATTTTGAAAGACTACTAAATGAGAAATCGAAGAGGCTTTGTCAGAGGCCATCTGCTCTCGTGTCAACCAAAGTTGACAGGAAAAGAACTCAGGGCTCTTAAACTGAATTTCATTAGTGGAGATGAACCAAAAAATATACACTGAAAGAGACTTGCAAAATACTAGCCTTACTCCCCATCCCCAAATTCAACTCTTTGTATTGCACTATTATGGCTTGAAATTAAATATCCAAAAGGCAGAAAAGAATTAAGTTCAAAGAATCAACATTAAAACGCTATCTATATTTCCTTTCCAACCAGAACATTGTTTTCATTTCAGTTTTTAAATTTGCATTTTTAATTGAATTAGCCATTTTTAGTAGTGGATATACTTTAATCCTTTGTAATAGCAATGCATGTATATGTTTAAATTGCTTAAGAGACATCTTGTCAACGTGATAATCACTTTGTCTTCATACTAATGCCTATATTATTCCCAACACAATATTTGGGCCTGATACAATGATTATGTATAGTCAAAAAAAAAAAAAAACAAACAAACAAACAAACCCTAATCCCCATTAGGCCCCACATCAAAACTAGGTATATATCCAAAGATTATAAACATATTGGTGTTATTTTAAATTTCCTCAGTCTATAAAACCTCTAGCCATCTGCCTGAATAATACAGTTGACCATACAGCAAATGTTTTCTAGCTGGATTATATTTGTAGCTGAAGAAGTCAGAAGGGACACATCAGATCTTTCTCCCTGGCATGTGCCCTGAGGGGAAAATGGATCCCAGAGAATCATGTTGTTGCCAATATGTAATAAAAACAACAAACAGTATTAAGCCCTGATATTAAGTACTTTTCAGTTCCCAATGCATTTAAATCCACAGGGATCCAATATGGGTGCTTTTATTATCCCCATTTTACACACCAAGAAAGTAAGTCACAAATAACTGAAGTTCACATAGCTAGTAAGTGGCAAAGCTTATTCAAATCTGGAGGCTGTGTTTTTAACCACTTTACTATAAACCCTGCATGCAGCACCCGTGTTCCTTTTTTATTATTGTTTTTGTTTTGAGGTTTTTATTGTTTCAGAAGATAACTTTTTTTTAAGAATGTCAAACTTAAAACCAGTTGCAAGTACAATACATATACCTTTTTTTACCGAACCATTTGAGAGTAAATTGTTCACCGGATACATCATCACCTTGAAATACATTAGCATATAGTTCCAACAAACCAAATATTCTCCTACATAACCACAATACAAACACCAAGATCAGGACTTTAACATTCAAAACATTTCTTCCATCTATTTCTCACACCCTATTCAAGTTTTACCAATTCTCCTAGTAATGCCCTTTGAAGCAGAAGGCTGCAGTTCAAACTCATATGTTGTGTTTACTTGTCACGTCCCACTGGTCCCTTTTAATTGGGAGCAGTTCCTCAATCTTTTAGCTTTAATGACCTTGATACTTTTGAAGATTTCAAACCAAATATTTTGTAGGGATCTTTCATTTGGGGGTATCCGATAGTCCCTCATGATTAGATTCAGGTGTTGCATGTTTAGCATGAATATCTCAGAAGTGATCCTGAGTTCTTCTCATTACATGCTCTCAAGGGGCACATGATTTAGGCTTGTCACATTGTTGGTGATACTCACTTTGATCACTTAATAGAAATGATGTCAACTAGGTTTCTCCACTGTGAAGTTACTCTTTTTGCCCTCCATAATTAATAAGTGTTCTGTGGGAAGGCACTTTGAAGCTACGTAAATATTCCAGACCTTACAAACTTTGAAGTCATTTATTTATATCAGCGAATGACTTGTGCTTTTCTATTTTATTCAAAGGATTATAATGTGTTACTACTATCATTTATTTCTGTGCTCAGATTGTTTCCAGTTTGCCTATTGGGAATCCCTTCAACCTGTCTGCTCTGGCTTTTTGATATTTTTCCATCATTTTTAGAGCACTTCCTTGTGAATTGGCACAATGAGATGTATCAGGCTTATCTTGCACCCTCCCTACTCCAACCTCCACTCCTCCAAGGACTCTTCAATCCTTTTAGTGAACAATGGTATTTAGAAACCAAGATCTGGTGTTTGGTGTGCTCATTGCTGCTTCAAGGCTGGCTCTATAGGTGGAAAGGATTAGGAACTTATATGTGTGTGAAAAAAGAGACACACAATGTTCATTTCTATATATGTTCATTTGTGCATAGAGAGTTCACACCAATACCTTCAGTTCTAGTCCAACACCATTTTAGTTTTTCTCTTTCCATATTTTTGACAGTAAGAAACCTAATAGTCCATGTTCTCAAACATTCTATATTATCTACCCCGAGACAGTCAAGGAAAAAGAGGAAAACTGGACTAAAGATGAGAAAAACTGGGACTCAGTCTTGTGTCTCCTCTTCAATAGCTGTATGGCCTTGAACAAGTCACTTAACTGCTACCATCAAACAGCTATGACCATAAGTATCCATTTCAGGAAGTCACACAGGATGGAGGTCAGAGCAGAGAGGCTGGGGCCAAACTGGCTCTGACACTCGCTAGCTGTGTGACTTTGCAAAAAGTGACTCAACTTCTCTGAGCCTTGTTTTTTTTATCTTTAATGTAAATAATGCTGCCACTAAATTTCCCAAGTTGTTGTGATATTTAAATGTATGCAGAACAACTTGGCACAGTGCCTGGTCAATAGAAACAATCAATAAATAATTCTTTCACCTTTCTCCTCACCACAGTGTTAAGTAATAATAATAACAATAATAAATACCATAATTATATATATACAGTAATAGAAAGCCCAACACAAGTTAAAATGATCATGTAATTTCTTAAGTGCCATCTAGTGAAAACTTTCTAAAATAACAAATGAGTATAATAAGTTGCATTTTTATGGCCTTTTCACCCTCTCTGAATATCCCCAAGGTGACGTAGAACTAGGAGGAATAGGTAACTGCTCAGGCAATGAAGGATATATTTAAGAAAATTCTTCTAGAGAGTTTTAACTGCCATGTTTAACTCTGTGTAATAATAAATAATGATGCCTTTAGTTAATTGAATGTATATTATACCAGGAAGTTTACAAGCTGATTGCTAATCCCTACAACATCCCTGCAAGGAAGGTATTACTTCCTCCTTTTGTAAATTAGAAAACTGCAGTTTGGAAAGCTTAAATGTCCTCCCTGAGGCAGCACCACCAGTAAACAACTGGGTCCAGACTAGGTCCTATGTATTAGGGGCTCCAAACTTGCCTCCTCTCCATTCAGCCAACTGTCGCCTTACCCATCATGAGAAACACTACTAGGATGTGACCTTGTCTGGTTGATGCTTGGAGCTCCAGCCATATCCCATTTGGTCAAAGAGACAAATTAAAGTTGCTAACACTGAACTCAGAACATCACCTCTAGTTCCTAGCATTCTATACTCGGAAATTCAAGAGCTCAGTGACTAGAGTCCTTGCAATCTTGTTGCCAGAGCAATTCTCCAACACAACCAGACCAGTTGGCATCTGCTCAGGAGCTAAAAAGGCTCCCACTGAGGTTAAAATAAATTCAACATCATTGACCTGTTCTTTTTCTTTACATAGCTTGTTTTTCAATCAGCTCTTGTGTCTACGGGTGCTTTGGTCATCTTTATCTCATTTGCACTAAAATGGGGTAGGCCTTTCATAAACATATATTGGCCAGCTTGACAGATGATACTCGTAACTTTATCCTTAATGAGTGGGGAGTGGGAAGATAAATACAGCATGATAGGAAGCTAAGGAAATGGTACAGTTAGAGGCAGGTAGATCTACTATAAATTTTTCAGAAAGTCAATCTTTTAGAAAGACACAAATATTTAATTTACTAACTTATTTTCAAGGGTGCATTAGAGAAGTGCAGAGCATGGACTCCAGAGCAAGGCTGCCTGGATTGAACACTAGCTCTGATACATACTCACTGTGTGACCCCATGCAAGTTATTTATGCCCTATCTGTAAAATGGGACTGTTGTGAAAAATGAGTGAGTTCATATATGCAGAGTGCTTAGAACAGTGGCTGGTACCTAGTAAGGGCTTTATAAATAGGAGCCTTTGTTATTGCCCTGTGCCTTTGTTGCTTTGGCAGAAATTAAGCTCCAAAAGGATAATGAAAAGAAAATATAGGACCCAAAGCCACATAAACTAACAAAATGAGTTCTTTGTCCAAAGCATTCCACAAATTAAATTACCATAAACTGGTAATTTAAACATGTAGTCTAAGGGGAAAGGAACAAGGGAATAAAAATGAAGTTTCACCAAGGTGAGAAGACTCTAATATATTGCCCTTTATCATTAACACAATGTGTTACGGAAAAAAAATTGGCACAATTGTTGTCTATAAAAGCATACTTTAGTGGACAGTGGACACACCCCCCCCCCCAAATGAGGGCAATCGATCAGAAAGCAACTCCCTACTTTCTCCGTGCTTTCTCCCTGCCAACACCCGGGCTGCTGGATGTTGGAAGAAATTCACACAATCAAGCCTCTGTTTTCACTTTAAATTCATGATCTCAAGACTCAAATTGGCACTCAATATTGCTTAGCAAGCTTACTAGATTTCTCTAGAAGGTTCATTTTCCCCCTCCTTTAGACATCTAATTCATTCCTTCTCCATCTCTCACAAACACAACACAGCCCTTCCTCCCTGCACTTATCAACTGATGACCTTGGTTCACACTTCATTGAGAAAACAGAAGCCAACAGGCATGAACCCCTTCACCTTCAACTACCAAACCTGCCATCCCAACTTCACTTGCGCCCATCTTCTTCTCCTGATACAATCAACAGCATTTTCCTTTAGAAGTATGTGCCTAGGCCTGAGCTGCCCATGCATCTGCTGCAGGAACTTCCACAAGTCCTGTGCTGAATTTGAGGAAGAGGGTTGGCAAAAGATAGTAAAAGCCAACATTGAGTCTTTACCACATGCTAAGATTTTTTTTTTTAATGCATACATTAACTTTCTTGATCCTCCACAGCAAGGCTACAAGGTAGATGGATTAGATAACAAAGGCACAGAGTGGTTAAGCAACCTGCCCTAGGTCACAATACCAGTAAGTGAAGAATTCAGACACTGAACTCTTAACCCAGTACAGGCTTACCAAGAAGACTGGGTAGCAGATATGGGAAGAAGAGATAATAAATCATGAATTTTTATGACCTTTTGATGCTCAGAACAGAACCTCCTGCTGGGTCAGCTTCCTTCTTGGGGGAACTGAGTAGGAATTAGCCAAATAGAATGTCATGGTAGAGATGCACAAGAAATGCATGTAATGAAGCTCCTTTGACTGAGAAGAGACTACAGAATCCCAACACCCCTTCTTCTGAAGGCCTCCCATTGTCCCAGCCTCTGCAACTATCACATCAAGCAAGGATGTGCTTTTCCCAAAGTTAGAGTCCCTCTGGGCCTTGGAGGCTACTCTCCCACAGGTTAGTGGCTGCACATGCAGAGTTCTTGAGGGGTGTCTTAGTCTGGGCTCCTGTAACAAAATACCACAGACTGGATGGCCTAAACCCCAGAAATTTATTTCTCACAATTCTGGAAGCTGGGAAGTCCCAGAAGATTCAGTTCCTGGTGAGGACTGCCTTGCAGATGACCTTCTTCTGACTATATCATCACATGGCTTTTCCTCAGTGTATGCAAGTGGAGAGGTCACTTCCACCACTACTCCTCCCCCTCCTCCCTCTCATCCCCCTCCTCCTCCTCCTCCTCCTCCTTCTTCTTCTTCCTCTTCCTCTTCCTCTTCCTCTCCTCCTTCTCCTTCTCCTTCTCCTTCTCCTCCTTCTCCTTCTCCTTCTCCTTCCACCAATGCTATAGGATTAAGTCCTCATTCTTATGTCCTCCATAGTCTTAATTACCTCCTAAAAGTCTTATTTCCAAATACAATCATATTGGGGGTTAGGACTTCAATATATGAATGTTAGGGGAATACAATCCAGTCCATAGCAAGGAGTATTTCAAGTCTGCTGTCATCATTGCTTCTTCCCTGAGAGCAGTGAAACAAGGTCACCTGGTTTGGAAAGAGCTTCCTAACCCAGTAAAAGACTTGTCCCTTCTCTTTTCTATGGTAACCCTTCCCTGAGCTCTGTATTCCATCCTCTGTCATTTCTCAGATTTTTCCTCCCTCAGCTCTCCCCTCCCCATCTCCTGCACCATCAATATCTCTCTTTAGATTGGATGGCTAATGTCAACATCCCAAAGTGTTCTCCCACACCCCATTCCACTAAAGTAACTCTGTCTTCATTACCTTTCCCCATCCTGCTCAGGTAATGCTACAAGACTCAGAGAATGAACCCAAGCAAAATGGCATTTAGACTCTTTTCAACTAGTTTCTATGAAGAAATTACTTTATCACTAGGCTGTAGTGGGTGTCTAATATATACACATAAAATTTATACATGCACACATATACACACATACCCACACACATAATGCATACATATGGAGTTATACACACATATACAAGTATATATACATATATATATACATATGGGTATACACACATAAGCAGACATGGCTACACATGTACACGCAATTAATAGATACAAACACACTTATTGACAGATATACACACAAATATACTCACACATACGCAGATGTCTATAAAGATATACACATATACACACAAGTATAAAGACATACACGCTTCACACAAAAGCACATATATACATACACATACAAACACATGCAAAAATACACAGATAGTCTTGAAGGGGTTGTGAAGAGGAAAAAAAGAACTGGAATACAATTGTAAAAATAAATGCTATGAAGTTCCAAAAGGAAGAAAATATCAGACTGAATCTCTGCCTTTTCACTGAATACTGACTATTCAATTTCAGCACATTTTTCAAGAGGCTGCTATGTGCCTGGCCCTGGGTAAGGCACTGGCCCTTAACTTTAAATGGTCTATTTAAAGCAACAGCGTACTTTAATGGAATTCTTAAAGGGGACAATAGGCTCCTCTCCAGGAAGAGCTGCAGTATATTCTCGCCCAAGGAAAGCTGCTTGGAGCATGCTAACACCTCTTTACAATAAACACACACAGACACACAGTTAATAATACTGGTCTCTGGGGGTGCCTGGGTGGCGCAGTCGGTTAAGCGTCCGACTTCAGCCAGGTCACGATCTCGCGGTCCGTGAGTTCGAGCCCCGCGTCAGGCTCTGGGCTGATGGCTTGGAGCCTGGAGCCTGTTTCAGATTCTGTGTCTCCCTCTCTCTCTGCCCCTCCCCTGTTCATGCTCTGTCTCTCTCTGTCCCAAAAATAAATAAAAATGTTGAAAAAAAAATTTAAATAATACTAGTCTCTGTATTTTAATGCCTTCAACATGGCTTCCAGAGCAACAGCAAAAAAATGGCACCAGAGATTAGCTACTTCAAGGAGCCCCCAAGCAGAGAAATGGTTAGACTAGGTCAAGATTAGACTGTTGCTCATCCAACAGCCTTTTCTTTGCTCATTCCCAAGTCACACAGAGGTCTGGTAAGTTCCTGTTCTTCTCTCCTTCCATAGCACACCCTCCTTCTGCACAGGGGCTCCTACTCAGGAGAGTGTCCAGCTTCTGTCTGAGTGGGAGTTTGCCGCTGGGACGAGTAGGGCGAGTCTTGCTTCATTGTAATGAGTCACCTTTGAAAATGCCTTTGATAAGAAAAGTCTTTTCTTGTGCACTTCATAGGACTACCCCTTACTTGCTTGTCTAATCTTTCTACTTCTTTACATGATGCATGTTTTCAAACTTCCTGCAGTATCAGAGGCATTTCCCCTTCAAAGTTCATCTCCTTAATGGTTCATGTACAACATGCCTTCTGAAAAGGACAAACTTCTAGGATGTGCTGCTAAAGCCAGCCATCTTTTACGTGACTAACCTTCATGCTTGAGGATAAGGCTCTGCATGAAATTCAGTGGCTATGACTGACCATGGTCCCTGTTACTCCACATCCCATTGCTCTTTGTACAGTAATGCCTCAATGGGATGGAATAAAATAATTGGAAGTCCTTTGTGGGATTCAGAGGGCTTTTATGAAGTTGGAAGCCTGTAAACTGCTGCTCAGGCTTCATTTCTTCCATTAAACTTCAGCAGATCTTTATAGCTGTATCTCTCACCTATGGTAAGAAAAGGTCAGGATTGATCTACCAATTTCCAGTTTAAATGTTTTCCATTATCAATTCAACCCTACAAAGATTGGGCACTCATTTCATGTAAGACACTACAGGAAGAGATAGAATGTAATAGACCTGGAACTTGCCTTCACGTTATTTAGGGTTTGGGGTGGGAGAGGGAGAAAAGTACACAGGTTATCTAAGAAAGGCAAGCTGTGTTAAGTGCTGTCACTGAGGAACAAATAGGAGAAACAGGAGCACTGGGGAGTGAGGAATAGATTCCAACTGAAGCTTCTTGTAAAAGATGGTGCCTGAATTAGAGAATGAGAAGGATGCCAAAAGTCAAAGATGGGGAAAGTGGAAGGACTTCCAGATGAAGAGAATAGGTACATCAACACAGAAGGGAGAATACATGGCATGGGTTTGGAGAACGTGAAGTCTAGTATGACAGAAAACATAGAATATAGGATACGTGGCCTGGTTCAATGCATCCAGCTTGAGGAGGGCTCAAAGGATTTAGGGTTTGGACATTGTGCTACAGGAAATGGGGAGGCTCTGGATGTACTGGGATTATCATGCCTGCACTTTAAAAAGATAACTTGGAATCAGAGAAAGTGGCTGCCAGAGAAAAAGCATGGTCCTTGTTCCCTGCCCTTTTCAATCCCTTCTCTGGAGTCAAAAGTGAGATTAGAGGCAGAGTCCAGAGGACACTTCAAGGGGAGAGCATATTGGGGACTTCTGGTTCCATGGTGTTCAGCAAGACCTGCTGCCCAACAGCAGAGAAGGAGCCTGAAAGCGAAGGGCTTGCATTTTGTGGTTCCCGGAAGAAGCCCATGTGGCAGATGTCTGTCTCTTAGAAGAGGGGCTATGTTGCTCCTGACCACAGGTATGGAATGCAAAAAGATCACCAGATCATACTCACACTCTTGGACCTACATGGGGTTTCTGTGATGAGCCAGACTGATCTGTGTGTTATGTTGAAAAAGGATTCAATCAGCACCTCAGCAAAAGTTATCAGTTTGCTTTGTCGCTGGCTACAGGCCACAAAAATGGACACTGGCATGCCTCCTGCCCCCTGTTCTGCCATCACTGATAGAACACCCTAACAGTCTGGTCGGTACAGATATTGAGAGAGCACACAAAATGAGTAGGTAATGAAAAATTACAGCCCACTTAAGGGGATTCTGTAACTAGAGGGAAAAAGACTACACTGAGCAAGTAAAGCTGGCAGCTTCATTTATAGTAGAACTAATAGAAGAGAGAGAGAGAGAGGACATTAATAAAAGTAATTAGAACAAAGATGTAATTGGAGCACAGAAAAGCCTTTCCGGAACTAAGAACGATATTTCTGAATTTTAAAAGTTCACTAGACAATTTGAAAAAATGAATGTTCACTGCTGAGAATAGAATTTGTGTTCTGGAAGATCAAGTTAAAGAAACATTTCAAGACACAGAGAACTACCCCCCAAAGTAAAAATATGTGGAACAAGAAAAGAGACTCAGAAGACCAATCCAGAGGATTTACCATGTTAACAATGGAAATGCCAGAGGATATGAAGTAACAAGTGCATGGGAAGTACTAAATGCATGGAAAGTACTAAGCAAATAATGGAAGAAAATATTCCCTAACTGAAAAAATACTGGGTTCTTCAGATTAACACAGTCCCTGCTGAATCCTAGAGAGGATGAATTAAGAGGGAAAGCAACAACAAAATCCTAAGACTTACTCTGGTGAGATTCCTACATTTCAAAGGTAGGAAGCAAATCTTACAGACCTTCTGACAGAAAGAACAGATTATACATCATCTGGAGTACTAGAATCTAAAGAATACTGAATTAACACATATAGAAAGAAAGAAGGATTATTAATAGAAACAGATCATGATCCTAAAATCCTATCCAACCAAAGTATCATTCATCCAAAAGAGAAAAGAAAGAGTAATATGATAGGCTCCATTTCTCTAATTATAATCCAGTAACACTGTAAATCAACAATAAATTATTACCAAAAATTTTTGATTTGTTGCAAATTAAGAAACATTCTTTTGAATTATCTTTGGTATAATAGGCAAGCTCTAGCTAAAATTTATCATTATCTAGAGACTAATAAAAAAGAAAATACTTCATACCAAAGAGGATAGGACACAGCTAAAGCTGTGTTCAAAGGAAAATGTATAGCTTTAAGTGCTTTCAGTATATTAGAAAAATTAAAACAAAAATAGTGAAAATAAATAAAATATGCCTATTCAGCTTTAAAAAATTAGAAAAGGAATAGAGTGCAAAAGAAGACAATTCCAGCAGCAATGCCCTGGGATAAAGGGTGAAAATAATTCTACAGTAAAGTGATAAAAGTCTAAAATACAGATGCAGCAGGATCAAAAAGAAGAGCCAAATTGAGAAGCTGTTCTGGAAGTGGAGAATAGGAAGTGAGAAGAGTTAAAGATGAGTAAGAGTTTGAGATTGGGTAACTAGGTGAAGGTAATAAATACTACTAGCAAGGCAGAAAATGGAGAAGGAAGAATAAGTTTGAAAGGAAAGACACAAACTTCCATTTCAAATATATAAAGTTTGAGGTGCCTGAAATGGTCAAGGCACTGTATGAGGCACCATACTCATTACAAATCTGCATATACCCCCTGCTCACCCCAGATTCCTTTGTCACCAGTCCAGGGCTGCAGTTAACATATTAATGTGACAAATAAGCCAAAAAGTATATGTTTAATAAAGACTGATCTTAGAAATGTCCAGCCCAGGCTCTGAAGTGAGGGAGAAGAAGGCTCCACCCTCTCCAACACTCTCTTCTGCTGCAGGTCAAAGGGACTGCCTTGGAGATAGAAAATGAAGGGTGGGGGACAGCATTTCCTCAACTGGACCCCATTATTCAACTTAAACACCCTATTAAGGAAACAAGTGAGCTTCTTAAAAGACTTGTCCCTAAAGTAATTAAACACAACCTCACACTGTAAACTCAATGATTATTAGATACAACTTTAGCACTTTAGGTCTATTTATGGTTTTTGTCTTTCTTCCCTCCACCCCTTGCAGCCCAGAGCACCAGCAACATATCACCGAAAAATTTAGATCTGGGGAATCAAATAAAAGTATTGCTGGTAAAGATCTCTTAATATTCAGATAACTCTTTCAAACAAATCTGTTAATATTCTGGATTCCATCCGAATCAGTCTTCATGCCTGGCTTCAAGGAAAAGCAGCAGGTCAATCAAGATTTTCACTTGGAAAAAAAAGAGCCAAGCAGAGAGCCTCCTAGAAAAACTCTCTTCCATCCTGTGCCTCCACTTAGGCCAGCTTGACTTGATTCTTTGATGCAGAGGGATAGCTTCAGGCAAAGTATATTTGCTTAATCCTTTGCCGCTGATTTCTGCCATGTTAACTTAGTCCTTGGTGAGAAGGTTTAAACTGTGAATGAAATGGGAATGTTGAATACTGTCAGCTGATTTTAACCAGACCTTTCTGTTGCTCTGTTCAAGGCTGTGCAAAAAAAAAAAAAAAAAAAAAGGACTGGGAGGTTAAACCACTATTCTAGGCTTCCAGGGATGCTCACAGTGTTGGTCCTTGTGCCATGAACCAGAGTCTGAAATGTCCAGTATCCCAAAAAAGCGTTCTTCCAAAGTCAGGCCATGGAAGGTCAGATAATTATTTTTTATGCTTGTCACTTTTCAGTCAAAGAAAAGAAGGACATCACATCATTTACAATTGAAGCTTCCAAAGTTTTACTTTCAGTTAATACCAGTAACTGAACATGGGTACAGTGGCCTGACCTCACATCCAAATGAGCCCACTTCAGGCTCAAGAAAAAGAATGACACAAATATCCAAAATAGTTCTGAGAACCACCAACATATCACTAGAGAAAACTGGTATTCCTGAGCCCAGAATTGACTAGCCTCATTTGTAGGAAATTGTCAAAATATATCTGGGAAGGCATTCTCTTTTTCTTTTTCTTTTTATCAGATCTTTTGTAAAGTCAGTCCTCATTTCTCCTGGCCAGTGACGTACAAATTGGAGGTCCAAATAAAATTATGGCAAAATGGCCTCTTTCTTCATCTTCCTTCAAGCTGCACCTATCTCTGCAGAGTGAATAGAAGTATGAGTTTGGAAACTAAGACAGGGTTTTCTTTCCTCTTTATATGCTAAGATTATTTTTCTCATATGGCACTCTTTTTCTCACCTCTTCACATTAGTTGAGAATGAACTTTTAATAATGTTTCAGAGACTCAGTCTTTGGTAAGACTTTTAGATTTAGAGGCATGAAGCTTTTGATCTGGAGAATTTCACATGTCTTAGGAAAAGTCCAGAAATCTCAAAGATACCGTTCAAGACAATTCTAATTGGAGTCATTTGTTGAAGACTAGGCCGTCATTCTTCGTGCATCTCTTCATGTCTTGTGCTTTCTTTGATGACATCTTACATACAAACAGGATGCAGTGCTGTTATTGTCATCAGCATCATTCCTGAACAAACCTTATTAATATGATTAACTATATGTCATCCCATTCATCATTGATCACCCTCACTCTTTCCTAAAGCAGGACTTGGGAACTTAAACTTTCATTCCTTGATACCCAAAATATGGTCCAAAGGCCAGCAGCCTCCACATCACCTGAGAAGTTATTAGAAATGCAGAATCTTAGGTGCCACACTCACCTACTGCTACAGATTGCTTTGTGTCCTCCCCCTCAAATTCATATGTTGAAGCTCTAACTCCCAATATGACTGTATTTGGAGATAGAGGCTATTTGGAGGTAATTAAGGTTAAATGAGGTCACAAGGGTGGGATCCAGTAGGATTAGTGTCCTTATAAGAAGAGGTACCAGAGAGTTAGTGCTCTTTCTTTCTCCAGACACACACAAAGAAGAGATCATGTGAGCACACAGTGAGAAGGCAGCCATCTGCAATCTGAGAGCTCTCACTTAGTAAGCAAATTAGCCAGCACTCTGATCTTGGACTTCCCAGCCTCCAGTACTGGAAGAAATTAATGTCTGTTGTTTGAACCACCCAGTCTATGGTATTTTGTCCTGGAAGCCCAAGCTGACTAAGACATCTGCTGAATCAGATTCTTCATGCTAACAAAATCGTTGGGTGATAAATATGCATATTATAAGAAACACACTGCTTTAGTTAACCTTGATCATGACATTATTTAAATTCATTTAATTTGTCATTTTTCTGTGGAAAGAACTTGAACTATGGATTGGGATGGACTTTTAAATGAGCCTTAGGCTTGGTTGGGTCCTGACTCTGTGATTCAAAAGATCCTGGTCAGCCTCAATTTGCCAACCAGTCTCTGAAATGGAGAGAACCCATAGGCTGTGGTTATGGGGGGAGAGATGCTCCTTGAAAAACCCTATGCATCTATAAGCCTAGAAAGTTACACTCCTTTTGCAGGAGTATTCTATAAGAGTCACTAGGGATTGAATGGTTCAAAACTAAACCAGTTGCACATTTACTTTTATCTGTGGCATTGGCCTGCTCTTCAATCTGCTCTTCAGTCTATTTGGTGTTCCATCAAGTTTACAAGACAATGTTGTTTGGAACACCATTACTCCCTTTACGAAAACCTATGTTTTTTCACCATAGAAGGTGATCAATAAATACTTATTTCTTCTTTCCTTTCTCCTTGGTATCAATAATATTTGGTGAGGTAGGATGTATAACCACAACACAATTAATGGAAAACTGTGTCTTAAAAAGAACATTACAAATAGGGATTGGCATCCAAGGTGACAAATAGAGAAGAAATATACATTTTCTATGGGCTGATACTATAAAAATCCAGACCCAATTGTGGAGTGAGAGGGAAGAAAGGTCCTAAGAACATCCTAAGTCAAGTTTGCCACCTGTTTTTGCATGGTATGTGAACTAATAATGATTTTTACATTTTTTAAAAGTTATTTATTTATTTTGAGAGAGAGGGGGTGAGCACAAGCAGGGGAGGGGCAGAGAGAGAGGGAGAGAGAATCACAAGCAAGCTCCAAGCTCATTGTAGAGCCCAATGCAGGGCTCGATTTCACAACTATAAGCAATCATGATCTGAGCCAAAATCAAGAGTCAGAGGCTCAACCAACTGAGCCAGCCAGGTGCCCCATGATTTTTATATTTTTAATGGGTGAAGCAACATTTTTCAGATAACTTTTTTAGAGAATAATATTTCTTGATATGTAAACATTGTAGGAAATTTAGATTTCAAAGTTCACAATAAAATATTAGAACATAACCATGCTCATTTGTTTACATATTGTCTATGGATGGTTTTGTGCTACAACCACAGAGCTGAGTAGTTGCAATAGAGTATGGCCCCAAATAGTTACTACTGGCCCTTTATATCAAACATTTGCTGACTGCTATTCTAGGGTAATTGGAATGGAGGTGAGGAGACAAAATATCCTAATTGTTTCAGATGGGTTTTTGGAATGTAGATACACATGATGCTTGTAATTTGGGTTTTACTTTAATTGCCAGTTGGATGGCTTAATTTCAGAATTATTTCCCAGAAATAGACTTTTGGTGCCAAATAGTGTATGACTTTTATATATTGCCTAATTTTTTCTCCAAAAGAGATGTAGTGATTCCTAATATCACTGACAGTTTTGCCATATTTTTCCTAAATATTATGAAGTATGCCTTCCTAATGCCAAAAAATATACCTGACTGAGTCTACTATTTCTGTTTCTCACATTAATAAATCCCAAGATGACATGGCAACCTCCCATTCCTTCTTTGTTATCGCTGTTCTGCTTTCTTGGTCAATAATGAAAGCCATATCAATCCCTTTTGTTGCTTCCATTTTCTTCTGAATAATAGTAATGAAATTGTCAACAAGGAAAACTAAGAAACAATCATTCACTTCGTTTAAAAAAGAGAGAGAGATGGGTGCCTGGGTGGCTCAGTCAGTTAAGTGTCTGACTTCAGCTCAGGTCATGATCTCACAGTTTGTGAGTTCGAGCCCCACGTTGGGCTCTGTGCCCACAGCTCAGAGGCTGGAGTCTGCTTCAGATTCTGTGTCTCCCCCTCTCTCTGCCTCTCCCATGCTCATGCTCTGTCTCTTTCTGTCTCTCAATAATAAATGAACGTTAAAAAAAATTTTAAAGAGAGAGAGAGAGACTTACATTTCAAAAGATATCTGGAGCACTGAAGACCCAAGAATAGGTGCTCTTGCTTTCTCTCTCTTGGTGTGTACATAACATTAAGAGAGCACATCAAGGTCTCTATCAGGCCTGGAAATTTGTATAATACTCCCCTAATATAATCCTTCCACTTCTCTTTCATTCATGTATAAACACTCGTCATCTCATTTTTCCACTAAGATTTGTTTATTTTCACTTAATTGTATGCCTTTAAACACATGTTCATGCATATATGCACACATGCCTACACACACACACACACACACACACACACACACACAAAGTGCCATTCCTCTATTTGTAATGTTTATTTTGAGCCAGACCTATTTTTCTATTAGTCATAATCTAGTCATGCATCTACCTCAACAAAAATTATCAATACTAAAGAGAAAAAAAGTGAGGAAGCAAACATTTATTGAGCACCTGCTGTTTCCTACTAAGTATGCTGGGTGCCTTGTCTTCATCACTGAATATGATGCTAATTCTGCAAAGCAAGCTCTATTACCCTCTTCTTATAAGTTAATAAATGAAGATTCACAGAAGGGAGGATTCTTGTCCATGGTTACCCAGCCAAAATATGTGGGACCAAAATTAAAACTGAGTCATTTTGGTTCCAAACCTATTAGGTATTCTAGCACATCCCTGTGCCTAAAGTGTCATTTACATGAATGCAGTATTTTAGGTGGTAGAAGATGAACTTTAAATATTTTTAATTGTACATTTATGATTAACCACTAGTATCATAGGAGAAATATTCACCATCATTTGCCATCCAATGCACTTTATTGTTTACATTTTAAGACATTTTACAAATAATTTTCAGAAGAATAAAAGGATAGTGAAAAACAACTTTATTGGAAATTTTGGTAAAGAATATAAACACATCAAACAGTTTTTTGTGAAAGAGAGAAAGAGAAATCTGAAATGGACAACATCCTCTGAGTACAACTATTTGCTCATCAACTGTCATATATGCACCTGGAAAATATTTAATTTGTGAATACTTATTACAGATTTCAAATACGTAACTAAGAAGTTGTAGTTTATCATTATTTATGGATCTTTTTCTTGTACTTAACATTATCAAAGTGAAAAAATTAAAGATTTGGGTGGAACTTTTGGTTAATCATAATTTTGTTGAAGAGAAGAAGGCCATATTTTAAATTCCACACTACAAAACATGTCCATTTTAGATTTACAAACAGCAATTAGAATAATGAATCTATTAAATTATTTTAATTTCCTTCCACTCATCTTTGTATACATTCCTGATTCAGCATTTGTCCACTTACAAATCATGTCGAGTAATTTTGGCATAAAAACATAAAAGATGAAAGAGTAATGGATATGTCCTTTTGAAACATGGGATAATCTGAGTTCTTGTAAAATATTACATGATAAAGTTTTTTATGTTCAATGACTGAATGAGAATGTCATATTTCCTTTGTGCTCTTAGAATTACATTCATCATTAATGAATTCTTGAGTTTAAAACAATTCATGTAGGATATTGTTATCTGAAGAGTTATGTGTAAGATTTTGCTAATACAGTCAATTCAACCATCATACTTAGAGTATAGAGTTTGGGTAGCCCTTTGCATTTGACTTCTCATTTGTCTAAGAGCTGTAAAATACCTTTCATTGTAATTTTTTTTTGACATTATGGGTGAAAAAAATTGAAAAGTTCTCAATTCTCAATTGCATCCAGTGAAAGCCAAAAGATGATGACAAAATTTCTCCAGTCTTCTTTTTTTAATATCTATTTATTGTTTTAATTTTTTAAATTTTAATTCCAATATAATTAACATACAGTGTTATATTCGTTTCTGGTGTACAATATAGCAATTCAACAATTCTATACATTACTCAGGACTCATCAATATAAGTGTAATTTTAATCCCCTTCACCTATTTCACCCATTTCCTCCCCACCACCCCTCTGGTAACCATCAGTTTATTCTCTATAATTAAGAGTCTGTTTCTTGGTTTATATCTTTTTTTCTTTATTCATTGTCTTGTTTCTTAAACTTAACTTCTACTTTTAAATTTTTGTGGAATTTCCATACTATTTTCCACAGTGGCTGCACCAGTTTACATTCCCACCAGCAGAGCACCAGGGTTCCTTTTTCTCGACATCCTCACCAACACTTGTTGTTTCTTGTGTTTTGATTTTAGCCATTCTGACAGGTGTGAGGTGATATCTCATTGTGGTTTTGATATGCATTTCCCTGATGGTTAGTGATGCTGAGCATCTTTTCATATGTCTGTGGCTATCTGCATGTCTTCTTTAGAGAAATGTCTGTTCATATCTTCTGCCCATTTTTAATTGGATTATCTGTTTACTTGGTATTGAGTTGTATACATTCTTTTTTTTCCAATTTTTTTTTATGTTAGCTGACTTGACAATAAATTATGTATATAAATGTATACATTTTTTATATATTTTGGATACTAACCTGTCATCAGATATATCATTTGCAAGTATCTTTTTCCCATTCAATACGTTGTCTTTTAGGTTTGTCGAGTGTTTCCTTTACTATACAGAAGGTTTTATTTATTTTTTTTTTTTTAATTTTTTTTTTCAACGTTTTTATTCATTTTTGGGACAGAGAGAGACAGAGCATGAACGGGGGAGGGTCAGAGAGAGAGGGAGACACAGAATCGGAAACAGGGTCCAGGCTCTGAGCCATCAGCCCAGAGCCTGATGCGGGGCTCGAACTCACGGACCGCGAGATCGTGACCTGGCTGAAGTCGGACGCTTAACCGACTGCGCCACCCAGGCGCCCCAGAAGGTTTTATTTTGATGTAGTCCCAATAGTTTGTTTTTGCTTTTGTTTCCCTTGCCTTGGGAGACATATGTAGAAAAAGATTGCTACATCCAATGTCAGAGAAATTACTGCCTGTGTTCTCTCCTAGGACTTTTATGGTTTCAAGTCTCACATTTAATGTCCTTTAAGGTCCTTAATCCATTTTGAATTTATTTTTATATATGGTGTAAGAAGGTGGTCCAGTTTCTTTCTTTTGCATGTAGCTGTCCAGTTTTCCCAGCACCATTTGCTGAAAGACTATCTTTTCCCCGTCGCATATTCTTTCCTGCTTTGTCAAAGATTAATTGACCATTTAGGCATGCATTTATTGCTGGGATTTCCATTCTGTTCCATTGATCTATATGTCTATTTTTGTGCTGATGTCATACCGTTTTGATCATGACAGCTTTGTAGTATACCTTGAAATCTGGGATTGTGATGCCTCCTCTAGTTTTGTTCTTCTTTCTCAAGATTGCTTTGGCTATTTGGGGTCTTTCATGAGTCCACACAAATTTCAGTATAATTTGTTCTAGTTCTGTGAAAAGTGCTGTTAGTGTTTTGATAGGGATTGCATTCAACCTGTAAATTGCTTTTGGTATTATGAATATTTTAACAATATTTTTTCTTCCAATCCATGAGCATGGAATATCTCTCCATTTCTTTGTGTTATCTTAAACTTCTTTCAACAATGTTTTACAGTTTTTAGATTACAAGTCTTTTACCTCCTTGGTTAAGTTTATTCCTAGGTGTTTTATTATTTTTGGTGCAATCATAATTGTTCTGTTAACTTCTCTTTCTGTTGCCTCATTATCTTGTATCCTGTGACCTTATGAAATACATTTATCAGTTCTAGTAGCTTTTTGGTGGAATATGTAGAGTTTTCTATATATAATATCATGTCATCTATGTATTTTTTATTCCTCTGCTCTTCCTTTACTGCTTTCTTTCATATTAGATATTTTCTATGTTCTTTTTTAATTCCTCTAATGCCTTCTAAATTATATCTTTTGACTTCTTTTCTGAGTGGTTGTTGAAGGGATTACACTATATATCTTAACTTATCAGATGCTGTTTCAGATTTATACTACATTAATTCTTGCTAGTATCCTTATAATTGTTGTATTAAATTCTAGTTCAGACTTCTTACTTATATCTGTATTGATTAAATCTCTATCATTTCTTCTTGTTCTTTCTTTCTTTCTTTCTTTCTTTAAATAAATTTTTTTTAATTTAAGAAAATTAAATAAAGGAAGCTAGGTACCAGGGGCGCTTTGGTCTTCTTGTAAGGAGAGTCTCGACAGAAAAAAGAAAAAAAGAATTAAAAGTTTTAAAAACATAATAATAAAATTAAACTAAATTAAAAAATTTGCTCTTTCTTTATCCAAAAAGAAAAAACAACGAAATCAGAAGCAAAAAAACAAAACAAAATAAAACAACAGCAGCAACAACAAAACCAAACAAATAAATAAATGAAGTTAGATTGAGTTTCCCCTAACCCTGAAAATTTGCAGCACTCTATGAGCAGTAGATTAAGTGCATGGAAGGGATTTGTGCTGGTCTTCTGTGGGAGGGGCTTATTGCTCTGATTCTCAGGCTGACTTGCCCTAGTGGAGATGTGCCCAGAAGGTACAGGGGGGCCGGGATTGGTGTAAACTCTCCATTTTCCACTTGGTGACGCTGGTTAGCTCACTGGGGTCCATGAGTGTTGGTGGGCTAATGGTGAAAATGGCATCACCCTGCTGTCTAGTTGGAGCAGGAAGTTTGTACCTTCACAAACACATGATCAATCACCCCTCCTGTGTCTCAGGCTTCAGTCAGCCCCCCACCTTCACTCTGTTTCCCAGCTGTCCACCTGCCAGGTGGCACCTCCCTCCAGAGTTTTATTTCAGACATGGCTATGTTTCAGAACCCCACACTTCAGAGACCCCTGTGGCTCAGACCCAGGCTGATTCTCTGGGGAAGGGTCTTGTCTGTGGTCAGGGTACTGGCTGTGGAGAGTGTTCTGCTAATCTTCAGGTCATTTTCTGGGTTATTTACACTAATGTGAGTGTTAACTAGTTGTATCTGTGGGATAAGATGAGCTTAGGATCTTCCTACTCTGCCATTTTCCCCAGAACTTGTCTCCTGTCTTCTTTTACACCATTTTGACAGATGTAACATAATAAGATAATTGAAAGATAATAAAATAATGATGACTCATTTCACTATTATATCTAGGTATCCTATCAGTCTTCTTGTCTTCTTATTAAGCTAGTATTGTTTAGCATCACTGAGAATAATGAGTAATGCTGACATAATTTTTTGGATGATAAAACAGAAAAATTTTTCAAGAGATGGGAAATAAGATCATTATCAGTTTATAATATATCTTAGATTTTTAAAAGAATCCAGTGGACCTATGTAGTAATTATAAGGAAAAAAATAGTATTTTATTTGCCTAAATAAGTAAGACCTCTCTTTGTATTTTGGAAGGTTTATAAGAAATAATTTTAAAAGACATGAAAAATCAATACTTATAAATAGAACTCAAAAAATAAACTCAAAAACTAAAATTAGGTCCAATGAGTCCTGATGGTATACTGAGGATTAAAGAATATTAAATATACAGCTATCAAAGCAAACCATGATTTCATAAATATTATTTAAGATAAATTAAACTTGTAAAACATCAGTTCATCAGGACTTCCAAAATGGAAATCGGCTTCACATACTTTATTCAGGCAAGCCACTAAAAAACTAAACTAACCAAAAATGGCAACATCAACTTGCCCTGGGGATGGGAGAGGGGGCTAATCAGAATCCAGAATTGTTACAATATATATCCATAATGTCCAGTTTTGACAAAATATTATGTAACATGGACAGAAACAGGATAGTATGACCCTTGTACAGAAAAACAACAACAACCACAACCAAGTAATAAAACTACATTTAGATGGCCTAGATGAAGGCAACAAAGACTTCAAAGCAGCTATTATAAATATCCTCAAACAACTAACTTAACCATGCTTACTAATTAAAGGAAAGTATGATGACAATGACTCATCAAATAAGGAATATAAATAAGGAGATAAAAATTATATTAAAAATGGAAATTCTGAAGTTGAAAAGTACAATAGATAAAATGGAAAATTCACTAGAGGGGCTCAACTATAGATTTGAGAAGAAGAAAGAATCAATGAACTTGATGATAAGTCATTAAAAATTATTCAATCTGAAGAACTAATGAAAAAAAAGGAAAAATAAACAGATCTTCTGAGACACTATTAAGCACACCAACATGCATATAATGAGAGCACCAGAAGGAGAGGAAAGAAAGGGGAAAAAGTGTTCAAGAAATAATGACTGAAATTTCCCAAATATGGAAAATATTAATCTATATCTCCCAAGTTCAATGAACTCCAAGTAGGAAAACCAAAATAGAGTCGTATCTAAATATATCACAGTAAAACTGTTGAAAGTCAAAGAGAAAATCTTGAAGGTAATGAATAAAAATGATTTATCACATAGAAGAGAATTCCAATAACATGAACAACTAACTTCTTATCAGAAAGAGTGGAGTTCAAATGATAGTAGATAACATATTTAAAGTGCTTCAAAAAAATTTGTTAGCCAAGAACACTCTAACCAGCAAAACTATCTTTCAAAAATGAAGAGCACATAAAGATACTCTAAGATAAAGAAAGACAGAGAATGTGTAGCTAGCAGACCTACCTTAAAAAAAATTCTAAAAGAATTCTTTAAGGTGCAAGGAAATGACACTAAATTGTAATTTAATCCATATGAAAAAAAAAAAAACAAAAAATGCTGGCAAAGAAAATTAAGCATTAACTATAAAAGACAGCATAATTACGTCTTTTCCCTTCTTTTTGAAATTAATTTTAAAACAACAGGATAAAGCAATATTTATAAAATTGAATTGTGGGTCCTACAGCATATAGAGACATATATTTGACAATAATAATACAAAGAGGAAAGGAGCAAGCAAGGAAGTGACATGAGATGGTAACTTGAGTCTACAGGAAGAAATGAAAAGTACCAAAAACGATATAAGAAGATTAATACAAAAACTTTGTATAGTTTTCTGGTTTCTTCTTAGTTTCTTAAAAAGGTGTAAAATTATGTAAATCAACAATTACAACACTATACTGTTATATCTGTAATGTATATAAATGTGATATATATAACACTAAACGTACAAAGGAAGGGGGAGAGAATAGAATGGAGCAAATTTTGTATATCTCACTGGAATTAACATAGAATAAATCTGAAATAGAATTTGATAAATTAAGATATATAGTGTAATCCCTTAAGCAACCACTCAGAAAAGAAGTCAAAAAATATAACTTGGAAGCCGTTAGAGGAATTAAAAAAGAACATAGAAAATAGCTAATATGAAAGAAAGCAGTAAAGGAAGAGCAGAGGAATAAAAAATACATGAGACATATAGAAAACCACTAGTAAAATGGCAGAAGTAAATCTGACTATATTAATAGAAACATTAAGTGTGAACCAACTAAACAATCTAATCAAAGACAAAGATTATCAGACTAGATTTAAAAATACAAAAATAAACAAGATACAACTAGATTCAAAGAAACAAATAGGCTAAAAGGCAAAAGTTGGAAAAAGATATACCATGAAAACAGTAACTGTAGAAGAACCAGAATAGTATGCTAATAGCAGACAAAATGGACTGTGACACACATACATGTTACTAAGGACCCTTTTATAATGATAATATGTTATGACAGTGCATCAGAAATGTATAACAATTATAAACACATGTTCATAGCAAGAAGACCCAAAATTACATGAAGCAAACTGGCAGAATAGAAGAAAGAAAAGTTAAAGAAAAATATTGAAGAAATAAGGATAGAAATAGTTTTCAATTACATAAAAAATCACAAACTTGCTATGTGAATTATTAGAGTTTGAGAAATACCACATCATAACACACTACAGCCATATGTCTTTCAAATTTCAAATTCACTCAGTATTGTTGTATGCTGACATTTGGGACATAAGTCTCTTCCACTAATTTACACATTTTAATCTTTCCCTCTCCTAATAGTTCATTCTCACTGAAGTGTTTAAAAAAGGTTTCATGTTCTCCTTCATCCTTATTCATTTGTTTATTTCAGGTAGGCAGCATACAAAGTTGAAAGGAGACAACCTAAATTTAAAAACTGGTTAAAGCCTTGCTTCTGTTACTTACTACCTCACAACTTTTGCCAAGTGTTCTGTGTGGATCTTAGCATTTTTATCTTTAAAATGTGGTAGGATGAGGGGCGCCTGGGTGGCTCAGTCGGTTAAATGTCCAACTTCGGCTCAGGTCATGATCTCATGGTTCACGAGCCCCGCATCAGACTCTGTGCTGACAACTCAGAGCCTGGAACCTGCTTTGTGGATTCTGTGTCCCTCTCTGCCTCTCCCCTGCTCGTACTCTGTCTCTTTCTCTCTCAAAAATAAATAAAATGTTAAAAAACAATTTTTTTAATGTGGTAGGATGAGATGGTCTGAGGTCCCTTACGCTTGTAATTCTGAGCCTGATGGGAACTGTTTTCACCAAGCTCACCATTAGGAAGGTCAGCAGGATCCAGATTGCTCAGTCTGAGCTAGAGAGCTCTACCTCACTCTTCACTAGGGTACAATTTCAGTTTCTAGAAAGACTTCTGAGAGTGCTTAACATTTCTACAGAATTCAGTAGTTTAAGTTGGAACATTTAATAAAGCACATTCACCATTGGGTATAATAAGTGGATTCTGTTCTGGAACATTTTCAGCGCTCCTGTTTAGGTCCTACTGTGCCTTATGGTATGATCTGCACTCCTCACATCTGCAACTGGCAGATGCCACAACTTATATATAAATTCCCTGTGAAAACCTGATCCTGCCTAGGTTTTGGATCAGTGTATATCAAATTGGGCATGACTATTCAGGCACCCTAGAGAAACAGTTAAAAACCACCATTGTAACTTTAAGGCTAGAGACAAAACTCTGTTTAAATTTATAATATTCAAGAGTTTCTTAAGAAATGTCAAACTTAAAAGCTCCCAGTTCAAGTGAGACCTTTCATGTAGCTGCATGCTTATGGATGTGAAATTTTCTATATACAGGAAGGAAACAAGTAGTACATTCAAACTGCGTCATTTAAAGAAAATTCATAAAGGGAACATTTACAAAGACACAGGCTGGTTTTAGGAAACCATTAAGGGTTAGTGCAGTACTCCAGAGCTGGAATCTGTGGAGGGTAGTTACCACTGTATACTGAAAAGGACAGGAAGGAGTATTGACCAGAACCATAGAGAGTAGCTATATAAAAAAGGCTGCCAATTAGGAGCTGAAGCTTTGGGAGAGGGACACAGACAACCATGGTGACCTGGCACAGAGGTAGCCTGAGGAATAAATATCCTGTCTTTGTTCTCCTCCCTCCTTCCAATATCCTGCCATTGCTCCCCTTCTGCCCAAACCAATCCAAAGTTTGAAGGACAAGAGAATGCAGTAAATGCTATCCACATCCCTGAGCATCTTGGAGCCCAGAACAGTGTGGTGAAGGAGGGAGAGTAGATCTAGAGGAACAAATGGAAAAAGTCCTACAACTCCTAAAGATGCAGGGTGGGGGGCAGGTGGGCAATCTAAATAATTGTGAGGTTACTTCACCCAAGGTCAGGATGAGGGTGAGGCAAACATAGTACCTAAGATGCAAAATCTACACTCTCAGGATCAGACAAATGCTCAGTCAGCCCTTGCATAGCCCATGGAGAGAGGGTGCCTCATGTCACCTAGTCCCGGCTCTGATTTCACCTAGAGACTTGGAGTTGTTTGCCATAGAATTAAGAACGGGAATGTATTATCTTTTAATCTGTAAGCAGAGAAAAACATTTTGTTAAAAGATTTAAAAATACCTGTTTGGGCCTTTTCCAAGGAAGGGGCAGATAACATCCTACTCATACATGAATGCCCAGAGGCTGATGTGCTTAATGGTCTGGCACTGTTATTGAGTGATGGATTTTTTAAATTATTTTGTGCAGGTGTGTCATTGATTCCAACAGTACATTTTTTCACGTCTTAACATATCTAAAGTCAAGATGTGTCTTGTAGTCAATGGTGTCAGAAATACAATTAGCAGCATGTTTCTTCTTAGAAACACATAAAGTAATAGTGTGCTTTATAATTGATGGCACCTTTGATTCGATGAAATTCAGTGTAAGTACTTTGAGGATGTATCCACTTTAACACATTTTTTTATATCTATCACAATATCTAGCATGTAATAATGGTCATGATATATCTTCAACCATGATTTCATGAATGAATGAAAGGAGTCAGGGAAGAAAGGAATTAATGAAAGAGTTCACCCATCCTAGTTGATACATACTTTTAGGACTTAGAGAGTGTGGTGTCAAGAAAAATATCAGTTCATATGCAATAGTTGTTTAAGCTGTTATCATGATCTTGCAGAATGATAGACTGGAAAGGCCTGAATATTGCATTGGCCATGAGCATTCACTTAACTCTCATTATTTCATTTTCTGCCAAATTGATGCTAATTCTGTTCCCATACTGTGCACTTTCTGCAATCTTCATGGTAATTTGAAAACCAGTTTTATAGCAGATCTTTACCCATTCCTTTCATCTTCCTCTTTCTCATCTGCTCTAAGACAACTTCTTCCCAATGGCACTTTCATTAATTCTTCCCTCACACCCCTGATTTTAACCTTTTCATTGTGAAATAAAAGTGAAATTTTTCGATGCATAGCAGTAACCATGAATTCTTTTCCTTTTTAGAGTTTAAACATTTAATTTCATTTTAACACAGGCCTGAATGCAAGCCTGTGCCTCAGCCTCATTGTTAATAGCAGCTGGTTTGGTCAGAAAAGAACATTATTTTTCTAGTGATGTACTTTAATCCCTCTCAGCAAGAAACTAAAATTATTTTCTTCTCTTTTGATGAGTCATGCAATATCAGCTTCCTAGCTTACCCATTATCTCTCCCTGTCAATTTCCCTTTTAAAAATAAGATATTTATTCATTTTTAGGTAAAAGCAAGATAATGCAACATTAAGACTAGTGTTTCTGGTTTAACTTTTCTTGGAATAAACAAAAGATGTTTTTATTTAAAAAGTAAATAGGTGTCTATGACAAAGTTGGGCACTAACTGTTAACAGCATCACATGTTAACCTTCCAAAGGCCATCACATGGCCTTCCAAAGTGATAAGTAAGCACCCCAAAGGAGAGTAAGATTTCAGTTGTTTGTAGAGGTTATGGATCACAATCTATTTCCAAATGTGGGCTAAAGTAATGGTGTGGGCAACCATTATTTATCCCAAAGCTATTTCAATTCCTATTTTAATGATTTATTAGTGTTGGTGAAACAGTCTTCTTTGGCTATTTTTTCATGTTTTAAGTATACGTGGTTAATAATTCTCTACCATCTGTAGGATGATGGTGATAGATAGCCAGAAGCAACAGACTTACTGGTAAAAAATTATTGCAGAACCCAGTTGCAAGTGCTTTTTAATGACTAACTTACACAAATGGGTAATATATTTTTTTATTTTTAATTACTAAAATGTATAGTGTTACATTGACAACTTCAGATCTTCCCAACCTCCATATGCTGTAGATAATACAAGAATATTACCTACTGCATATTATAACACTCCATAAGCATTCAATACATGCTGGCTGCTACTATTATAATTTTACATCTCCAGCTGCCTTTTTACCTTCTGCCTCCCTAACTTCCATGCTTCATGGTGCCTTCTCTCAAACTCTTGGTGCCCTTTTGCCATTGGGATTTTGTTCTCACCTCTTTCTGTTCTCAGGAATAAATCTGATCTACTCCCTTGCACCTTGTATGAATACAACCCTGAATATTACATCTCCCAAGTTTTTTGCCTTTAGGTCTAATCTTCGATGGGGAATGAAGAGCTTTATCCAGTGCTAAGGAAATTTAGGCATTAGAAATTATAGAAGGTCATGATGTGGGGAGGTAGCCTTCTCAAAACAACTTGTAGATTACCTGCCCTACTAACAAGTAAAGTCATTTGGGGATGAAGAGTTCAGAACCAACTATTGGAATTGTACCTTTCTCATCACTTGCGCTGTGGATAAACATCCATAAGTTTTGCAAAGTTTTGTTATCCTTTTAGGATTACCTCCAGGACATTATTCCACCTAAATGTCTCCTAGTCATCATTCACTTTGGCTGAGTCGCCTTTGCTCCTGAATGATTGCATAGAGAATTTTATGTTTCCTTAAATGTACGTTCCATGTGTTTACTTTCATTGTCAAAGTTCATTCTTGGTTTCTGTAGATGATGTCTCATGGAGAGAATACCTTCCTTGCATCCAGATAACACATTCCCATCCAGGCCCCTTCCCACTGAAGCCAGAACATGTGAAAAACTAGATACCATATGTTTTCACTCTTATGTGGATCCTGAGAAACTTAACAGAAGACCATGGGGGAGGGGAAGGGGAAAAAATTTAGGGAGAGAGCCAAACCATAAGAGACTCTTAAAACTGATGGGGCGCCTGGGTGGCTCAGTCGGTTGGGCGTCCGACTTCAGCTCAGGTCACGATCTCGAGGTCCGTGGGTTCGAGCCCCGCATCGGGCTCTGTGCTGACAGCTCAGAGCCTGGAACCTGTTTTGGATTCTGTGTCTCCCTCTCTCTCTGACCCTCCCGCGTTCATGCTCTGTCTCTCTCTGTCTCAAAAATAATAAACGTTAAAAAAAATTAAAAAAAACAAACTGAGGATTGATGGGGGGTGGGAGGGAGGTGAGGGTGGGTGATGGGCATTGAGGAGGGCACCTGTTGGGATGAGCACTGGGTGTTGTATGGAAACCAGTTTGACAGTAAATTTCATATTTAAAAAAAGTGACGGCACTTCAGATCAACATTGCACACCAGGGACGCTCTTTAATGGAGAGCTGGGATCAGGCCACCGTTACACCTGGAGTTCTTTTTTTTTTTTTTAATTTAATTTTTTATTTTTTTAAATTTACATCCAAATTAGCATATAGTGCAACAATGATTCCAGGAGTAGATTCCTTAGTGCCCCTTACCCATTTAGCCCATCCCCCCTCTGACAACCCCTCCAGTAACCCTTAGTTTGTTCTCCATATGTATGAGTCTCTTCTGTTTTGCCTCCCACCCTGTTTTTATATTATTTTTGTTTCCCTTCCCTTATGTTCATCTGTTTTGTCTCTTAAAGTCCTCATATGAGTGAAGTCATATGATTTTTGTCTTTCTCTGACTGACTAATTTCACTTAGCATAATGCCTTCCAGTTCCATCCACATAGTTACAAATGGCAAGATTTCATTCTTTTTCATTGCCGAGTAATACTCCATTGTACATATATACCACATCTTCATTATCCATTCATCCATTGATGGACGTTTGGGCTCTTTCCATACTTTGGCTATTGTTGATAGTGCTGCTATAAACATGGGGGTGCATGTGTCCCTTCGAAACAGCACACCTGTATCCCTTGGATAAATGCCTAGTAGTGCAATTGCTGGGTCATAGGGTAGTTCTATTTTTAGTTTTCTGAGGAACCTCCCTACTGTTTTCCAGAGTGGCTGCACCAGCTTGCATTGCCACCAACAATGCAGAAGAGATCCTCTTTCTCCACATCCTGGCCAACATCTGTTGTTGCCTGAGTTGTTAATGTTAGCCATTCTGACAGGTGTAAGGTGGTATCTTATTGTGGTTTTGATTTGTATTTCCCTGATGATGAGTGATGTTGAGCATTTTCTCATGTGTCAGTTGGCCATCTGGATGTCTTCTTTGGAGAGGTGTCTATGCATGTCTGTTGCCCATTTCTTCACTGGGTTATTTGTTTTTTGGGTATTGAGTTTTATCAGTTCTTTATAGATTTTGGATACTAACCCTTTGTCTGATATGTCATTTGCAAATATCTTCTCCTATTCTGTCGGTTGCCTTTTAGTTTTACTGATTGTTTCCTTCGCTGTGCAGAAGCTTTTTATTTTGACGAGGTCCCAATAGTTCATTTTTGCTTTTTTTTCCCCTTGTCTCTGGAGACATGTTGAGTAAGAAGTTGCTGCAGCCAAGATCAAAGAGGTTTTTGCCTGCTTTCTCCTCGAGGATTTTGATGGCTTCCTGTCTTACATTTAGGTCTTTCATCCATTTTGAGTTTATCTTTGTGTCTGGTGTAAGAAAGTGGTCCAGGTTCATTCTTCTGCATGTCACTGTTTAGTTTTCCCAGCACTACTTGCTGAAGAGACTGTCTTTATTCCATTAGATAGTCTTTCCTGCTTTGTCAAAGATCAGTTGTCCATACATTCATGGGTCCATTTCTGGGTTCTCTATTCTGTTCCATTGAACTGAGTGTCTGTTCTTGTGCCAGTACCATACTGTCTTGATGATTACAGCTTTGTAGTATAGCTTGAAGTCTGGGATTGTGATGCCTCCTGCTTTGGTTTTCTTTTTCAAGATTGCTTTGGCTATTCTGGGTCTTTTCTGGTTCCATACAAATTTTAGGATTATTTGTTCTAGCTCTGTGAAGAATGCTGGTGTTATTTTGATAGGGAACACCTGGAGTTCTTAATAGCTTGGGATGGTGTTGAGTGAGACAAGGAGATGCACTTTTGATACTGTCATATGAGCCATTTGAGAAGTAACCACAACAGTTTATGATGTGGGCAACAGAGGCACAAGGAGATGGCAGATAAAATTAAATTTCCTTATAACCTGCAGCCCACTGACAAATACTTGAGGCTGGCTGAGTATAACATTTCTCCAGGAAAACTTCCTACTGTCTTCATGTTAATGCTTTGCTAGGTGGAAAAACAACCTTCTGCTTGAGACTAGATAGGCCTCCAGTATCCTTGAGTCTTCTTTAGCATATGAAAGTCCCTTTGGAAACTTCCCTTTGACTTTACCATTCCCAGCTCCCAAGTATATGATCAGTCTCTCTTCACAGTCCGGAGCAGCTCTTCCTGCCCACAGGTCCTGTCCCATGCTTTAATAAAATCACCTTTTTTTGCACCAAAAGATGTCTCAAGAATTCTTTCTTGACCCTCAGCTCCGAATCCCCATCACTCCAAAACCACATCAGTTTCTAGGTTTTAAGTTTTCTGCTTCTCATTCAGACCCTTAACAGTCTGGGATTTATTTTCAACCACTTTTAGTTTCATACCAACGTAGAAAGCAGACTCCTGTAACAACCTCATATTCAGTAATAAAATGTCTTGTTTTCCCCATAGTCTTCAGTTTGACATCGAGAAGATGCTCCACCGGGTAACATATGAGAATTTAAACAAGCTAATCCACTTGAAAGGATAGCTCTTCTGGGGAATGTGCCCTTGGCTCTGATAAATCCCTAATTGCCCCAAGCAGGGCACCGTGAGTGAAGCCTTAGGGCAGAAAGTCCAGATGACTTGATAAGCTATTGTATCTATCTTCCCACCAAAGGATGTCAGTGTGCTTGTGGTTTAGGTCAAAAGAAATTAGTCTGAGGATTCAGTCTCAATCCAGGTTATGGTTGACTGTTATCTGTAGCCTGAAATTAGCTTACATCTTAGCAGAACTAAGTACTCCAAGCTCAGAGGAAGTCTTGCCAAACTTAAAGAACAGGACGTAGATCTGCATTTGTGTCTGTGACATATACTTGTTTATTTCTCAAAGAACATAATTTTTCCAGCATACTTACATATTCCCAAATGTATTTCTAAATTGTCAGACATTACAAACACTGGCCCCACAGCTCATCCACACATCCAGAGCACACCTACTCTAATCTGTCTTTACACTGTAAATAAGCCTTCACTGGAACCCGAATCATAAGGAAAACCTACTTTAAGCTCAGGTGAGGAAAGGTAAAACATAACTGTGATGCTGGAGTTATTCAGTTACATCTTCATCCAGAGGGCCTAAATAGCAATGACAACAACATCAACAATTACCTCAACAACAGTAGCAGCTACTGCTCCTGAGTACTTTCTAGTTATAGTCCTGTTCTGAGCCCCTTGAGTGCATTTTCTCACAAGCACCCTGGAATAGTTACTATTCATATTCCATTTTATGGAAAAGGAAACTGAGGCATAGCTTCTTGGCTACAGTCACAGAGTAAATGGTGGAACTAGCTAGTCAGGGCATCTAACTCCTGGTGATTATGTTATTATATGCCTCTAGTTAGCTGTTCCCTAGTATTTTCAGTAAACTGTGTCATCAAAAAGTTAAAGAGAGACCAGACCCTTCTTTACTCTTGTCAGCCTGATAAAGACCCATCCATAATCTCTGGGAGAAAATAAAAGTCATGTGGGCAACCTCTGGATACCAAGACAGCAATGTCACATGAACCCTTGATCTAGCGATTTTCAATTTGGTAATCAGACATGTCCCAGGTGTGGGAAAGTGCAACCTAGGAGAACATACAGGGAACCAACAGATGACAGTGTGTCCATGCACTGATGGAAACCCAGAGGGGCAGCTCTGCTCTCAGCAGCATCCCCAGGCTTGAAGCTTACTCTTCAATAGGGGTTCACAGTCATATCACGTGCTTCGTGTCCCCAAACTGGGGAACTTCCTTTTCTTCCTTCACTTCACTGGCAGATATGTCATCCTGTCACTTCCCAAATTTAAATTACAGTTGCCTCCCAGTACACATTAACCTTTGTATTCTAAAACCAGTCTTCTGATGTATAAAATCATCTACCCAGTCTTTGGCCAAGAGAGTCTCTATTACACCTCTGATATAATTCCTCATCTTTTGTCTGAAAGCAAACAAGGAGTGAAGGGCTGTTATTTTTCCTGATACTGAGGCCGCATTGACTACATTTGGGCATCTCCCATATGGGACTGTCCCATGTAGTGCATATTAATCCACACCGAAATTTTCTACATCCATTGCCACAAACTTCATTCAGAAAGTGTTCACTTCTTTCCAAGGTTATGATAAATTACTCTCCTGAGCCTCTTTCCTACCAGCCTCTCTGTAAATAAGATGCCCAAACTGTCTGCAGATACCAAATGTGACACACCCTTCTCCAGCTTCCATTCACATTCCTAGTCCACTGATCTTGACCTTGAAACCCGTTATACCTCCTTTATTCCTTGGACTTTACTGTTTGGTCTCAACCTCCACTTCAGACAGCAAACAGCCAAAACTCTTAAAGGGGAGGGGCTATTTTTTTTTTTTTTTTTGAGCTGATAACAATATATAGAGCTAACCTTGCTTCACTCACAATAGATCTGCTCAGGCTCTACCGGCTCTGAGCTTGTTTCAACTTTCTAACAGGATGCACCTCAGGGAAAATTCCCTCTCCTACTTCTCCCGTAATATGGTTAACATTAGGGGTAAACAATTCTGGTGTCCTGAGAGGAAACTCAGAAACATTTCAATACTTTCCTCTCCTTCACTACACAGTTTTTCACGTGCTACCACCACCCCTCCAAGTACACATCTGTCAAATCTACCTCTTCTCCACCACACTCTCTCCCTTTAGACTCTAATGGACTCTTGGGTGGACTATTTCAGTAGTCTACTACTAAATGACCTTCATGCCTCCAGTTTCTTAATATCACAATTTTGCCACTAGTGATTTTTCTAGAACATGAATCTATTCCAACCTCTACTGCCTATAGGAAACAAAAACAAAAGCAAAAACAACAACAACAACAACAAACCACTTTCTTAGCATAGCATTCAAGGCCCTTTTTAATTGTCCTGAAATTACTTTCTGATCTCACCTGCCTACCTCATCACAGGTAACGCTTGTAGTGTAGCCATACAGTGCTATTTACCATGTCTCAAACCTACTTGGTACTTTTAAACTTCTATGCCTTTGTCCATGCTGTGCCCTCAGCCTGTAGTGCCCTCTCCCAAATTCCTTTTCACTTACCATTAAACTTATCCTTTCTGTTGTGTTGGTCCAAGCCTATTGATAGTGATGCTGTGGGCTAGGAATGCCTGAGGCACACACCTGGCTGTATTACTCATAGAGAAGATCCCACAGACATTTTCTCCACCAGGGCCAATGTTGTGGCTGGACCAGCCCTTGTGGTTTTCATCATGATTACAAGATGCCTACACTTCAGCAAAAACCATCAGGGAACTTTGAGAAATGAGATTTATTATCATGAGTCCTGGACAGTATATATTTAGCATGCTTGAGGCCATGCAGCAAGGTTGTGGGCACACAGAGAGAAAGAGCATGGACCTGGACATCTGCCTTTATTAAGGTACAAGGGTGGGCTATCTAGGTGTTCACTTGTTCACTCTTTAGTGGCTAATGTAAAGCAAAGAGCAGGAATTAGGGTGTGGGAAATCAGAAGTGGGATCACTCAAGTGGTCAGTCTCTAGGTTACCCAGGGCTTTTCTGAAAGAGGAAATTTTATGAGTGGGACAGCTGAATTCCCTATCTGGTTGTTTAGCTAGTAGCTGTATCATACAGCTGGCAGTATGTTTATTCAAGATGGATATACTTTGAAATGGATGCCTCAGCAAACAAAAGCTTGATGTCAGTCACTCACACTACAGTCAAAAAGCTTAGTGTCAGGCACTTATACAGCATTCACTTTTCAATACCCTACTCCTCTGTGAAATGTACCCAACCTCTCTATATCCCGTCTTGGTTGGGCTATTTGTTGTGTGTTCAAATAACTCTGTGTACAATGCTTATTTCACTGTACCATAGCTCTTTGTTTCCAGTGTCTGTCTCCCTATTAGATCTTGGACCGCTGATGGCAGGAATCCTGTCATTCACCCTTATATCCTAGCATATGTCATTTATAGGATATCTATTCTCAACCCTAACCTATATTATATTTATCATTCAATGTAGGATACATCAATTTTTTTCCTATTAATAACAAGAACAATAAGAACATTAGCTAATGTTTCATGAGAGCTTTGTAGATAGCAGTCAATATTTTACACACTTTATATGTATTAACTCATTTTATCCTTATATTAGTCCATAGTGTAGATATATACTTATCTCCATTCATAACGAAGAAAACTGAGATTTAGAGGGATTAAGTTATTTGTCCCTAAGTTATAAATTAGTAAATGATAGAAACGAGATTTGAACTCATATAGCCTGGCTCCACACTCCCATCTCCTAACTATTGTGCCACATTGAAATAGCAAAATGAACCAAGGTGAGTTTTTTCATTTACTTTAGTTCATTTTCTTATTTCCCCAAAACAAATATAAAATGTATAAGTGATTAATTAGATTAATTTGGGTCATACACAAGCTCCACTAATATTTACTCAAGTGATATAGGATGGGGGTGGTGATTCTGGGTGGTACCAGATTTTGGCCCCTGTGTGATGTTCTTCCAGCTACATAATAGTCCCCAAACCTCTGGGGGTGTCTTGAAGACTCCTCCATTGTCCCAGTCACTCTTCCCTTACTGAAAATGTCATTTTTTACACTTAGTCATCAAACACAATTCTTAGAGAAAATCGTATCTCCTCCCCCACCACCCAGCCCCTGTCAGCAGGAGGTTCAAAAGAACCAAAATTGCACCTAGGACCATTGGGATTCACACAATAAGACTAAGCCCTAGTAATATTTCACTGCCTTTCTGGAGGTGCTAAGTGATAAGGATCAGAATGGATTTTGTTGACTTTAATGGGAAAAGTGAGCCTTTTGTTAGTTACTCACCTTGCTTCCCCTCCAAGAAAAACCCAACTTTGGAGCATTCTTTTGGACCATGATTGGATATGGGAGCATCCTGAGATTTCAATATGTCTAATAAAATTCGCCAAAGAATGGAGGCGCGATAGGAGGGGAAGTGCATTATGGTAGTACAGAGATGTGTTTTGCTCTGAAAATGGAGCTGGATGCTCATTGTAAATGAGGAACCCGGAGTGAGATGTTTGAGAGCACAGCTGGGAATATGTGCAAAGCTCACTTTCATTTTCATTTGAATACCATAGAGGCAGCACTCAACTTGCTTAAAATTAAAAGGTACATCAAGAATGCAAAACATTGTATAAAATTTTAACCAGTCAGTCTTTTTAGTTGCTTTTTAATCTCTTATTGGTTCTTTATTTTTCTATACTGTATTTTCATAAATGTTTTGGGGGCTGTGTGGTTGTTCATCATCCACCCTTGGCTTCCCTTTTCTACAGTTGCATGCACCTTTACAGTTAGGTATCCACCACCTGTACCTAATCTTTGTAATCACATTGTGCTTCCTTTTCACCTTGTTTCTCTCTGCTCTTTCTGCTTGGCTCTACGCATACCCTCTCTTCTCATTGCTCTTCAGACACCTTCCTTTCCTTCTTTGACCTCTGACTCCAACAGCCTACCAGTAAATTTGAAACAAATTCCAATCTGGGAAGTTTGGCCCCCCCTTAAATGAAAATAATATTTTCCTCTGAAATCTCTGTGGCTCAACTGTAGGTATTACTCTAATATTTTCAAGGTTGTCCATTGCAGAGCTGGAGACTAGAAGGTTTGATCTTGAAATTAGTGAGCAGTGAGCATGGCAGTGAGCATTGGCCTCAGGGATTTTTTTAAGTACTGATAATAATAAAAACAATAACATGGACAATAGCTGCTAACATTTCTTGAGAGCAGGTACCAGGTACCAGGTCCTAAGGTACCAGGTCCTAAGCTAACCACTTTTATAAATATTTTCTCATTGAATCCTCACCAGAAGTCTGGGGAGCATGTTCTGTTATTATCCCCATTGTAATGAGGAAACCAGAGCACAGTGAGTGATGCAGGTCACACAGCAGTGAGAGGCTCTTAATAGCTGGGCTTCAGTGACACCTCAGCAACCACAGGGTAGTTGTGAGTCCTGGGATTCCAGCTAGGGCTGATATATCATGAAGAGCACTGGCAGGTAGAACCAGACAGGTGAACACAAGGTGGGCCAGGGTTGCAGTAGCCAGAGCAAGATGATCACAGGTGCTACAGAAAGGGTTCAGTCTGCGAGCAGAGATCAGAGTTGGAGGTACAAAGCTACTTACAGTCCAAGTCAATGAAAGCAGACAGTGATGGGGAATCTGAAACAAGGTAGGGCAACAAGATGGATGGTTCATGGTGGTGATCAGAAGATTAGGGACTGTAGTGGAACGTTCAGGAAAGGAGGTAGTGCATGACAGGTACCCAGTGGTTGCCACGCTGGAGTTTAGAGGGAGGGGATTCAATCGATGGGAGACGCACTGGCAGATCTGGTGGGGCCACAGCTCAGGGACCATTTTGGGTAATGCTCAGAAATAAGGACAGGTCCGGTTACCAACCCTGGGGCACTGTATCCGGATCAGATGAAGAGAAAGGGGGCTTGATACCACAGGAAAGATACGTGCCATACATCTGTGATCTCTCACCTGGGGAGCTGCTATAAACACACATAGCACTACAAGCTGTGTGCCATGGTGTCTTCTTTCTATTAGTTTCTCAAACCCATAGTGTGTAAATGATCTTTTATACCTAAAAGTGAGTGGATTCAAGGTTAACCCTAACAGAATGTCACTTTCACACTCTGACTTGCTCTCTTGAACAAGAGAGTAAGAGACACAGATGCAGCTGGCATGTTTGCGTAACCCTGGGGATGCTGTGTGAACGTGCCACACGTGCTGATATCAGTATATTTATCTCAGTAGAGAAAAGGTAGAAAATTGCCCTCAGAGGCAATGGGGACTTGGTCTGTGGAAGTAGGGCAGAGAGTGGGGCAGGGAACAACTGTGTTTGACTGTAATCGCTTCTATAACATTTCAGTTTTATTGTTTTGTTGTGTATGTGTGCATATCTGTGTGTTGTAAACTTGAAAAAATGTATTAAATTTGACTATCAAGCAATCAGTCCCATACTAAATTAAAAGGTAGAAGGGAGCACAGAGACCATCTGCTAATATATTGTTGCAGGCAGGAAATCTAGGCAATCTAACTGGCAGATATAAGAATTTTTAAAAGAGAAAGAATAGTAGCCAGAGACCATTTAATGTGGGCATAAAGAGGTTCATATAGTGCTTGGAAATCATTATAACACAGCGAGTATTACACTTTATGGGGCCGGTGGTGGTGCTGGGACTTCCAGGAAAGATCCAAGTATCCCCATCACATTCTGTTTAAGGAGGCAGGGAGCCAGGTAATGTATTTTAGCAGGGTTTTTATCAAATGAGGTAAAATCAAGAGAGGAAGATATTGTTCTTATGTGACTTCCCTTCATAACACATAAATTATACTAAATGTTTTAGATTTTTCTAATTAAACCTGCCAAACTGCACACTCTCTGAGGACAGGGCCACAGCTGCCCCAAGAGGGAAGAAAGAACTTACATAGAGTTTCTCTTTCCTCAAGCCACAGGAGATGTTTAGTCTGCTCAAGGCCAAGAAGGGCCACAGGCCTGGCCCCAGGAGCAGACTTTGGCCTTCCATGAAATGGGAGGAGGGAGGAAGCATTGTTCTTGCTCCCAGTAGAACAGCATTTCTCAGGCCTCTGAGATGCTTCTCACTGAGTCTCACATAAAACCAAAGAACTTAATCTGCTGCCATCATTCCTCAGCTCCATCTGGCTGCTGGAATAATTGAAACTAGAAACGTCTGCTTTGATTGCTGCTGGAAAGGAAAACTTAAGTTTTCGTGGAAAACCTTAGTACTGCCTCAAACAAGAAACCTTATTGGGTTTCTTGTGAAATTCGATTTCTGTCCTCTTGAGTTTTCTAGACAGGGAACCAGAAAAATGCCCTAAATAGATGCGGCAATGGGAACTTTGGGACCCCCAGTTCAATTCATAGCCTAGATAGGTGCCAGGTGGTCCACTGAGGAGGGGGACAGGGAGAAGGGGGATCTAGGCTTACCCAGAAATAAAGCCTCCTAGGGGTCCTCAGCATCAGCCAGAGAGCTCAGAGCCATCAGAGCTTTGAATGTGGCCCGGCATCATGAGGCGGGGGGCCAGGGTGTCTCCACACCTGTCCCTCACTGTTCACAGAGGTTGGACCCAGGCCATCTGCACCACAGCGTCACTGCCTGGACCCACCTTGGAAGGCCAGGCCCTAGGTCCCCCTTCACTCTTTCTCCCTACCCCTTCCTCATTTCCTCCCTGTCTCTCACCTCTCCTAGCCTTCCACCCTCCTTGCCCCTTCTCCTGCTCCTCTCCTCCCCAGGACTTCTCTCCCCCTGCCTCCCTCCCCATGCACTGCCTCCTTCCTCCCTTCTTTCTTTGGGAAGCCAATGCCTTACCCATTAGGCCACAGGGTGACTCTCCCTCTCCTCTTTCCTCATCCCTACTTGTCTCTCCTCCCTGACCCCTTTCCCTCCCTCCTTTCTCATTCCCTCTTTTCTCATTCCTTCTCTCAATCTGACTTCAAATAGATAAAAGAGATCTTTCTACTCTAAGAAAATCAAAGGTTAGTCCCTACCAGAGGCTCTTCTCAGTTCCACATACAATAAATAGCTACCCATTTCGCTCCCTGGTTTAGAAAGAAGAGGCTATTCATTGCCAGAAGACAGTGATTTTTTGAAGCATCAGAAGTATTTTAAATAAGCTGTCTCTGCACTGCTTTCCTTTCACTGGACAGCACACCTGCCAGCTGCTGGCTCCTCACCCCGCTTTCTCCTCCTCCACCTGGAGAACAGAATGGCAAGGGGGCTAAAGAAGTGTTTGCAGGGGTAGGAGTTAAAGGGAAGACCCCAAAGCTCTAGGAATTGAGGCATTCACAGGACAGGTGCTGGTGGAGCTTGGGTGGGATGTCTGAGGCCCTGAGCTTCTCCTCCTACTCCTCCCCTAGTCTTCCCAGCCTGCCTCCAGACAGACAGAGGCCCACTCTGGAGCAGAGGAAGTTCAAACTCCAGGACCCTCAACTGCTCTGGCCCTTTCGAGGCCCTGGGAAGAAACCCAGCATTGTGTTCCCATGGTCCTATGTTTTTGCAAGATTTGCAAAAGGAATATATTTTAACCACAGTGGGGTTTGATGACTCTTTCCACTACAGTTTCCCCTCAGTCATACCTCTCCTCTGGTCTATTGGCCCTGGAGTGGGCATTTGGGGGATCCGACTCAGGGGAAGCTGAGTTGGGAATGCATTTAGTTTATATTTAGTAGGATATGTTTGTGTGGTCTGCAGTCACTTCTGTGCATGGGCAAGTCATGGCTGGCCATCGCAGTGCAGGAATGGCTTATAAGAATAGTGCCACAAGGCTGAATCAAAGTTGAGTATGTCCTACAGCGCCAGGCTTCAGAAGTCTGTGGGCAGTTGTAGAAAAACAAGGCTTGAAATGTCCTGAGCCTGAAGCTAGTCTGTGGAAAATTCTTCCAATCATGAGATGTGTAAAATTCCAAGTGGAGGATTCCGTTCTCATTGGTGCCCCCATCAAAACAGAATTCAGGAATATATTCGATGACACAGTATATACACTGAGAAGCCCACTGTGCTTTGTTTATGGGAATTGCACAAAATGAAATTTATCAGAAATCTTGTGTTTTCAGGGCATTAATGTGTAGCAGCACTGCACACAGCTGGCATGTCTGTAAGCAGGCATGCTTTAGTGCCTCCCAATTATCAATAATTTCGATCGATCTTGTTAGAGGAAAGACTACCTTATCTTCCTATTCTCCCTTGTACAAAATCATTGCCATATAGAGAAAGTATCAAAGTATGGAGGCAAAACTTACAGAGGAAAAAGTTATTTTAAAAGTGTGTTAGGCAGTTAATTTGAATATTAATTATTTTTATGGATTTTGAAACGTCTGTTGCATTTGCCAGATTTTTAAATCATAAAACGTTTTGTAATTTACTTTTTCTTTCCCAAAAGTCATTTCCATACCTAATTTTGTGGTCATATTTTTGTATTAAATTTTTTTTCTTTTTTATTTTTTTTACTGTTTATCTATTTTGAGAGACAGAAAGAGCATGAGCAGGGGAGGGGCAGAGAGAAGGGGAGACACAGAATCCAAAGTAGGCTCTAGGCTCCAATCTGTCAGCACAGAGCCCATCATGGGGCTCAAACCCACAAACCATGAGATCTTGACCTGAGCCGAAGTCAGACGCTCAACCGACTGAGCCACCCAGACACACCGTATTACAGGCTCTTTTAAAAAGAGGCCCGCACGTCAAATTGTCTCAGCCTCAGGCCCCAGAACGCTGAATCCTCTCTACTGGCAGCTTTGGTGAGCATCTGGACAAAGGCCTGTTCTTTTCTGTCTCCAGGAGCCTGCTCCAACCCAGCCCCCACATTCCGGGAGCAGTTTGGTCAATGAGTCCTGCAGAGATAGCAGGTGGCCTTTCCTCCAGGATCTCTATTTTCAGGGCTGTGGACATTCTCAGGCTCCTACTGTTATCGAGAGACAGCAGTGAGGAACAGGAGTTGGTGCTCAATCTCACTAGCTGTGCTGAGGCCCAGCTGTACAAGTTCTCATTTTGACACGAATGCATTTGAGGTTCTTTTGATTCAGGGAGAGGTAGGATGGTTTTCTGCCAAACCTTTCCTTTGATCTGTATCATATTTGGTTCCAGTGATCTGCCACACAAAACTGTTGCGTCTCATCTGCAGCAAGGCCCTTACCAGTTTTCTCATTTCTTTAACAGAGTTGGTGTGGATCTGGATGAAGATCTGAAGGAGCCCACCTCACACCAGGCAAGTCAAAGAGGCCAATTCATAGAGTATAGAAATATAAAATGTTCTGTTTCATGGAATCTTCCATGCTTGTCCAGCATGTGGCCAAGGGGCTCAACCTAAAGGGCACTGCCTCCACTGATAAAACACACCCAATGGCTATAAAATACCTGGGAATACAGGGTATCAATAACCTTTGTATAACCTTTAGAATGCTTAGAACTAGAATGCACTTGCACCCTCTCTGTGGCAACAAGAAGCTGGAAACTCTACAGTATAGAAGCAAGAGCATGGTTCTTGGAATGAGGTAGCCTGGAGTTCAAATCCTCTGCCTAGGGACTTGCTAGCTAGGTAATCTCAGTGAAATTTTATTCAGTGCATGTCCAATGCATGTTGGGCACACATGCCCAAATGGACCTGTTTCTCCTGCACAGCTTCTCATTAATCAGGTCTAGGTGTATAGAAATATTGAAACATTGAAAATTTGCAAAAGCACAGCAAAACTGTCTTGGTGATCCATTCCTAACTTAACCACACAACCATTCTCTGCAGAGACCTGAAAATCCTTAGGGAAATTTGTTCAAGATAATGTGCTGTTCCCTCAAGTACAGGAAATGTATTCCCCAAACTCTGAACTTGAACCTGACATCGCAGTAGAATCTGCCATTGGCAATTTTGCATTAGCCATTTCTAATTCAGTACTTAAAACAATTGTGTAGGAATGTTGCACCTTTTGTTGAAATTGTAAGCAGATAGACACAGTAGTATAATATAAATAAGTGATGTTGCTTAATGACTCGTGTTATGATCATACCTGGATTTAAAGAGGACCCATCTCTTTTATTTTGTGATTTTTTTTTTCTATAATGCCATCAGTGAGGCACAGCTGGTTAGTGCTCCTGGGCAAAATGTTGCTACTTTCCTGGTTTACATAGACATAAAGAAGGAAGGATCCTGTGCTCTATAAAAAGGCCTGGAAAATTAAGTTGGTGATGATCCTGGCTTATTGTACTTTCAATTTTTTTTTTGTACATGTGTTTCAAGGCCAGGCTGGTGCTGTTTTCTCAGACTCCATAGCCCAGGAAACACACCTCACTGCAGGAGTGAGCACAGCAGGTGTGCCAGCACACTGGGATTGGGGCCAGCTTGGTGACCTGAGAAGGGAGAATAAAGCCCATCTCCTTATACTCATGGGCTGTAATGAGTAGTTAGTAAGGTGCCATGGTGGCTGATTTTTGAAAAGCATTTTCATCTCATATAGGTCAACTAATCCATCCTCCTACCTTCAAGCAAAACTTTTATCTAAATTCTATCTTTCTCTTCTAACTTTTTCTTTAAAAGAGATAGAATAAGAAAATGCATCAAAGCAAATTCTTCATCTTTCTCTAGCTGCCTAATATTTTGAAATCACATATAATTATTAGGAAGATTACCTAGGAGCCTAACTCCTTCCTTTTACAATTTAAACATTTTATTTTAGCTCATTCACACCATTGTTAATTCCGTAATAACTCCTACCTGAAGATACTTAAACCAGTAGAAAGTAGTAGTAGTAGTAGTTGTTGTTGTTGTTGTTAGAGACATGAGATAGGGCAACTAGGTCCAGTGAAAACTGCATTGTATTTGAATCTCCAACAGTTGTTTTACCTCTTTGAGTCTCAGTTTCCCTATGTGTAAAATGTGGTTGATAATAATGTCTACTTCTCCAGATTGGTATAATGATCAAGTGAAATTATATTTATGAAAACTACGAAACTTAATTTAGTTAAACCCATCTCATCTTATGAAGGATTTGTGGCAGCTTACCCATAGAATAAAATAATAGTAAAATATTTTAAGAGAATTTTAAAATTCAATAAATAATATTACTAACAGCAGAAAGTCAAAACCAGAGGGATAAAGAGAATCAAGAATAAGCAGATCATAAGGTCCTATATACTTGCTTAGTCAAGCCACAAGTGAGCTTTGGTAGCCAAGGCGGGGAAAGAGGAAAAAATAATCACTAATACACTAAATTATTATCATTAGAGGGAAAAAGTGTACTCTCTCCTCAAGCAGTACAAAACTTCGCAGGCCACCGTTTTAAAAGATATTTCTCACTTGGGGCTTCCTGTACAGGACACATAAAGAGCTGTACAAATGTTAGCTAACTAATCTTATTATAAATTACATGGTTCCTACTGAACTTCTGCTCCTTCAAATAATTTTGTTTTTAAGAGGTGTCCTGGAAGTGTTCCTATTCATAATAATATTTGACTACCAAGGTAGCTACATTTCAGAAAGAGATTTTCTCCAAACCTTGGAATAATTCTTATCTTCCGTGTCAAGTATAGGAAACAGTGGCATTGAGCTAGAAATTAAAAAAAAAAAAAAAAAAAAAAAACAGTGTCCATGCCACTGCCAACTGACCTGGACAGTTTTTTTGTTTTTGCTTTTGGTGGTTTTTTTTGGTACTTTCCAAACCATGTGTCAAGAACCTCTTTGCCCTCATTTTGCCTGACATCTCTTTGCTTATTATCAGTATCTGTTGCTCTGGAGGACTGAAGAGCATAAACCCTCATTCTTAGGAGGATTGCATGTTTCCACTTGGTTTGCATGTATTCAATTGGGCTTGTGTTAACAAATAAGATGATTTTCGCACCAGTCAACTTCTAAAAATAGAAGAAAAAGAGGAAGACTATTTTTACCAAAAGCTAAAAATTTTACAGTTATGGCAATTACTGATTGTATACTCTCAAAATCAGTAACAAACACACGTTATTATATTTTTTAAGGAACTTCTTCTTTCTCAGTTGGTGGACAGTAAAACAGCCTTTGGGAAATGCAAACTTCTGTCACTAACCAGCAATGTCACGATTTTCCTTTTTGCCTTGCAACAGCTTTAGAGTGTGAATGGTATTATACTTTTGCTTGTACCAGACCCAAAAGCTTTAGAAAGCATGTTCTACATACAGGTATTAAAGTTTAAATATGTACTCCATGCAAATGTGCTTCTTTGAGAAATGGGAGATAGTACAGTTGTGAATTTTATGTCTCTTAAATTTAAAAGCAAAAACAAAAGAACTCTGAGACTCCCACCCCCTCCCCTACTCCCACCATAAGAGGTTTTCCTTGTAATTGATGCTGAGTTTTTGAAAACACAGCACTGCACAGAAGTTGAGAATCACTGGAGCATCGCACTTGCCTTAATATATTAATAGAAATTCCTGCTGCCCAAGAAGGCTCACCACTGTTGCTTCTTTTTCCCTTTTTGCCATTTTTCTCATAATCATTCTAACATTTGTTGAGTACAGACTATTGCTAACACTTCTAAGCACCTTGTCTGTATTAATTAAATTTCCAAGATAACCCTATCCCTATGAGCGGATACCATTGTTATCCCCATATTACAAATGAGGAAACTCTATACAAATAAGTTAAATAGCTGGTCCAAGGGTACATAGCAAGAAGAGGTGGAATGTTAATCTAGACAATCTGGTTCCAGAACTTCCACTCTGAAATGGTATGCTTTCATGCATTCATTCATTCATCCATACAATCCACCATGTCAGAGACTAGTCTACAGGTGAAGAGGATGCAGCAGTTACCAGTTCAAAGTTTTCACTCACAGAGCTTTTGTTCTAATGGACGATGCTGATGAGAAAAAAGGTAAATGATGTGAGTACAGCAGATAAGAGGATGGTGAACAATGGAGGAGAGGCTATTGCCTCATCAAGGCGGGCCTTTGTTTTTATTTGATTTTTTTTTTAATGTTTATTTATTTTTGAGAGAGACAGAGAGACAGAGAGAGCACAAGCGAGGGAGGGGCCGAGAAAGACGGAGACAGAGAATCCAAAGCAGGCTCCAGGCTCTGAGCACAGAGGCCAACACAGGGCTCGAACTCACAAGCCATGAGATCATGACCTGAGCAGAAGTCGGACACCTAACCAATTGAGCCACCCAGATTCCCCAGGGTAGACCTTTCTAAGGAAGTGGCATTTGATCAGAGGTCTGAATGATGTGCAGAAGTGAGCCGTGTGGGATCTGGAGAAAAAACACCCCAGAAAAAGGGTACCGCAAGGATGAAAGCTGTAGAGTCACAATGGGTTATGGTGTGCTCCATGAGTAGCAGGAAGGCCAGTGTGGCTGTGAATTGGTGAACAAGTTAGGAGAGATGGACATGAACTGGGAGAAACAGAGAGCAACCAAATCATTGGCCAAGGTGATAAGTGTGGTTTTATTCTACGTGTGATGGAGGGAAAATCCTTAAAGGTTTGGAGCTTGGAAGTAATGGAATCAACCCTTTTTAAGAACTCATTTTTCTCCCATCTGTACTCTTCCAACTATTACAATGAGGTTAATTTTCATCTCTTCTAACATAATTTTTATTTTTTTTAACACTGTGCTTCTCTATGTGCTCTCTTAATGCTCACTTCCAATTTTTTTTTTGTTCCCATAGTTTCTTCATTGAAATTCTGGTTTTGGTTGTCACTTATGCTTCTGTGTAACCTGTGTGGATCAGTTCTGGTCACTGCAGCTCAAGAAAGTCAGAGCAGAGCTGAGAAAGGTCCAGAGAAGGGCAACTTCAATAACTTAGCAGAGGGAGATTAAAAGGATTACTATTTCTCCTACAGAAAGATTAGCACTAAGAAGGAATACAATAAAGTATCTATAAAAATATGAAGAGTGTGAGTAAGGTGAATGAAGTCTTGTTTGCCAATTCCCAGAAAACCATAACCTGGAATACCCCTAAAATCTGAAAGCGCTCATTTGAGGAAGAATAAAAGGATTCGTTCTTCTGCAATTGATACTTATTTCTCATGGTCATCTAGAGTTGCAAGGGCTGGAAATATAAGTAGGTTCAAGAGGAGAAGAGATTAATTAGCAGATGCTGGTATCATCTCATCTTTAAATAAAAATTAATTTTTCCCTGTGAATTCTCAAATCTAATATCCTAATTAACATATAGGAAACAGAATAAATATTCATGTATATATATGAAAAATATATATGAAAAAATTAATTTTTCCCTGTGAATATTTTCAAATGTCCTAAGAAACTTATAGAAAACAGAATAAATATTTCCATGTGTGTATACACACACACACACACACACACACACACACACACCCCAGATTTAACAATTAACATTTTTCCAAACTTGCTCCTATACTGTTGGAATTGACCTCATAAGAATATAAATTCCATACTATACCTCCACAAATATTTCAGGAATAGTATACTAAGCTCTATAAAATTGACCTGACCCAGATGAGGGGTTTTTATGTTGCATTGTAACTAGTAGAATTTTGAGAAAAATAAAAGGGATTTTTCACAGCAAATATCCTAGGTTTTCCCTTGGTAATACTGACTTTATTTGGGTTATAATTACTTTTGTTTTATACATCCAAAAGTGTATTTCCTCCAACTAATTTTTACTGCATAGGACTAAATTCCATATATTTCTCTTACCTATACATTCAATCATTGCATATTCTAGAAAGCAGGAATGATATTGAGAAAGAGGAAGTGGAAGAAGATGGCAACTACCATTCAGTGAGCACTTTTTATATATTAGGTGCCATGTGTATACCCACTTTTCTTTACCGTGGCCAATCAAAACACCTGTTATCACCCCTAGTTTATAAATTACAAAATTGAAATTCAAAGAATTAAAAGAACTTTCCCAAGACTACCACCACAACAACAAATTCCAGACACTTCAGCAACACCCAAACTCTAGTCCCTAGTTCCTTGATTCAGTGAGATGGCAGCTCTCTGCTTGGACTGTTCTCAGCGTGGACTCTACCTTCTTGCACTGCAATGGGAATAGGGCCTCCAGGCAGGGTCCAGGAGAATATAGGCTCACCTCATCCGTTGTCCTTCTCTTGAGAATCACAGGCTTTTGCTGCCTGTTATCTAATACCTAAATTCTAACATATTCTTATGAAACCAGTTATTCTATGATTGTCAACCATTACATATTTTAGAAGTAGGCTTATAAGGGAATACATTGTTTTGTTTTATTTTCAAATATATAATACTATATATTCCAATCACAAGTCTCAACATGAGACTCTTATCTTTGCTTTGGTGTTTGTGGTTTGGGACACCATCACTAGGGGACATTATGAGTAAGATACTCCAAGGTGCATTTTCCATTATGATGTGTGTACATGGATGTAAGTGTGTGTGTGTGTGTGTGTGTGTGTGTGTGTGTGTGTTTGTACATGCATATAAAAGAGCACACCAACTAAATTGTGATATAAATCAGGCATTAGTTAAGAATACTATGAAGTATAGTGAAATGATGTGAATCTCCTCCTGCCTGTAAATTGGTCCATCATTTTATGCCTTATATTCAGTCCTAAATCCCTAACATGGTATACTAGATCTAGGATAAGTTTTGATATAGTCTTAAGGGGGAAATATATCTTCTATACCCCAAATATGTTACCTTTGTGAATGCACTTTGTAAACTACAGAGTTGTGACGTATCATCTTATTATCTCTTCCCAATTCCCACTCCAATGCCTTTTACACTGGGAACTGATGATTCTAGTATATAGTTGTATTAGCTTTCTATTGATGCATAACAAATTATCCCAAAAATTAGTGGCTTAAAACAGCAAAGATTTATTATCTCACAGTTTCTATGGGTCAGGAATTTGAAAGCAACTTAGCTGAATGTTTCTAACTTGAGGTCTCTCATGAAGTTGCAATCAGAATGTCAGCTAGAACTACAGTCATCTGCAGGCTTCACTGGGGCTAGGGGATCTACTTCCATGATGGCAGAAGGCCACCAGTTTACTGCTGACTATCGTCAAGAAGACTCATTTCCTTACCACACGTATCTCTCCCTCCATAGAGCTACTTGAGTGTCCTCACAATATGGCCCCTGACTTCCCTCACATGGTCTAACACCAGATAGCAAGGAGGAAGCCACAATGTCTTTTTATGACCTAGTCTTAGATATGGCACACCATCACTTCTGCTCCATTCTAATGATTAAAAACGAGTCACTAAGTACAATCCACATTCAGTAGGAAGGGAAATCAATCTCCATCTTTTAAAGGAAAAAGTGCCAAAGAATTTATGGATATGTATTTTTAAACCACTGCAATATTATATTATATTTATCTGAACCAAATAATTTATTTTCCCCCAGATTAACTTGGATGTCCTATACAGAAAGGCTATTTGAACAAGCCCTTTCTTTGTAGCTAAACCATGAGTGTAGCCCATCTGGTAGTTTATCTTTGTCTACATGTCACCATAACAGTTTTATCCATCCTTGACTAGCTCTTTTCTTCATTTTTTCTTCCCTAAGCATGTATTTTCTGACTATACCTTCTAGAGAATATTTATGAATTCATCACGGCATGGGGATGGTGAGAAGATTTGTATAAAGTAGTTTCTATGTGGAAGCTAAGAATTAATGATATACATTTTAAAATGTAAATTTGGAAAAATTTCCTATTGACCTTTAATTGTATTATGCTCCTTCCTCAAAATCCAGAATTTTTTCTCCTTAGGGGCACAGAATCTGGCCCTCTCCTTGGAAATTAGAAAATCAAGGCAATAAACTTGAAATTATTATATAAATACATTTCAAATTGTGGGGAAATGGCAGATCAAAAGTACTGCTATCAAATTTTATTCAAAGGTACAACTTGTAAAAATGCTCTGGAACCCATAAGGAGCTCTACGGGCTTGTTATGATAATTATTTGTCTTTATTATAATTCTGTGCAACTTCCACTGACATTAATATTGGATATGAAATCTCAAAAAATAGAAAGGAAAATCTCTGTCTCCTAATCCATGGAATCCCCCTGAAATGAGGAGCAATCCCACATGATTATCCCAGAGCAGAGTTCATCCAGTTCACTTAACAAAGGCCCCACATTTGAATATTGATAGAGGAATGTATTTGCATTTGCTTAGTTCTTTTTCATTAAGGTTAATATAACAAACAGTCCCTTCTTGCTTCACTGTCTGGATTTCACAGATTTGTGGCCTGAGCCTTTTGTTTTCTCCCAGAGGTCTAAATAAACATAAAACAAAGAACACCTTCACAATTTTCCTATTGCTTCCTCTCTGGGGAGGTGCTAAGGGTGAGGGCATCACTTAAAAGGTAAGGACTCACTCCCTTCTGTGCTCAGTCACTTCCCAACCTCTGGTTTATTCCTTTGTCTAAGGAGGAAAAAGAAAGATATCTAATGTCCCAGTCGCTTTTACCTTTTCCCAGAAATAGAAGATAATAAAGGAACCAGAAATTGCACATATATCAAGCACTCTGCTTCTTAGAAGTATCAAGGGCAAATAAAAGTTAGGATTCAATGCTCTTGAATCTCTGGTTTCCATTTACAACCCTGAAACATGAGGCTCAGAGTTGATAAGTGTATTGTTATTAAATGGTAAACGGTAGAGAGTCAGAACTCAAATCTTGGTTTTCAGTTTCTGTATCCTCTGTGTGTTCCAACATGCACACCACTTCCCCTCTGAGACAAGGAACTCAGAAGAAAAGAAATACTGCTAGTGATAAAGAAAATACCATCAAATTCCAGATTCTACTTCTAATGACTGGTCACATCCATTGTCCTTGGGTGTGAGTTGATCTCTGCTTCAGAGTAATCTAGGTAAATTAATGCTACCTGCTGTCCTCTGCCCATCTGGACCCTCCCAGAGGCTTGCCCTCGGTGCTGCCTCATCAGATACCTTTCCTGTTCCAGGGTGACTGCAAAGGCTGGCCTTCCCTGGGCACATTTATCTTCAACCCCCAGTGAACAAGCAGAGCACAGAGTAGACTAACTCATTTATTTCTACTCATTTATTGATGGCCTTTCATAACCGAGTTATTAAGTCATCAATAACTTCAGAAAAATAAATGAATGGATCCAGAACTGGGCCAACAGATATTTAAGATACCCACTGAAAATTTTATCTATGATCAGCAGAAAAGTCAATGCTGGGTCATCAGTGGCATTTCCCTCACCTGGGAAAATATGGTCTATGTTTTATTCTAATTAGAACCCAGTCAATTTCTTTACAAACTAGTAAAATAAATAACATCTCCAATCTCTCAAGTAAAATAAAGTTGAAAAAAATTTACATTTGTTAACATTTTCCAAAGTGCTACCTAATATGTGCTGCTCTTATCAACTGTCAAAAAAATATCTCTGAAAGTCTTGCCAGAAATAGAGTATAAGATATTTCACTAGTGCTTGCGAGTTCTAGTATATTCCCCTCAGGAAATAAAATAAAAAGGATAGGGAAGGAGGAAAGAAAGCCAGAAAAGGTTTTTCTAAGACCTTGAAAAACCCTTGAAACCAGTATCTAGGAGTCTAGAGAAATTCTTAACAATGATGTTAAGTTTCTATAGGGACACTTTCAAAGCCTTCAGTACTTTACCCAGCTGATGGGAGGCATGCATTTTCATTATGTTTGGGGATGTAGGTAGCAGCTCTGTCTTAACTTACATGATCACCCCAGAATCCTGACCTCATCGCCCTATTCAAATATTTTTTTTAAATGTTTATTCATTTTTGAGAGACAGAGGGACAGAGTGCAAGCCGGAAGGGGCAGAGAGAGAGGGAGACACAGAATCTGAAGCAGGCTCTAGGCTCTGAGCTGTCAGCACGGAGCCTGATGCAGGACTCGAACCTACAAATTGTGAAATCATGACCTGAGCCAAAGTCAGATGCTTAACTGACTGAGCCACCCAGGTGCCCCCCGTATTCAAATATTCTTTTGCCCTAGTTTACTCCCCACTTATAACTTGGGGCCTCACCTGGATGAGAGGAATCTTGGCTGTTGAGAGGTCCCAAGTGTGTTTGGAAGCCTCTCTGTGCCCCAGTTGCCTCAGTTTCCTCATCAGTAGAATAGGAATGATAATAGAACATACTTCAGCTGCTATAATAATTAAAAGAGTTAATCTATGAAGAGCACTTAGAATACTGTCTGGCACATGGTAAGTTTTCAAGAAGTATCAGCTGTGATTGTTGTTGTTGTCATTTGTATATAAATATAATATTTTCCATATGATTAGGACCTTGGAGACCAGCCAATCCAATTTCTTCAATTAGTTTTTCAGGCTAGGAAGCTGCAGCCCAATAACTTATTTAATGTTTGTACTTTCTAAAGCTTAAAGACTAAGTGAGATACTGGCAAAAAGAACATCACCTTTGGAGTCCAGCAGTCCTACAATCAAATTCCAGATCTGTTGCTTGCGCTTGCTGTGTGACTTTGGGCTCATCTCTTCCCTTCTCTGGGCTTCTCTAGGTCCTCACCTATACAATAGGTGTCAACACAACTACCCTGATAGATAGAGTGTTTTGAAAGCTGAAAACTAATGACTAAAAAAAAAGTTAATGACTGAATAATGGGACTAGCATGCTGCCAAGGAATTAATGAGCATTCAGTGTCGTTGCTGCAAACGTCATTCAGTGGGACTGCTGCAGAGAGGGTGCTAGAGGCTGGGAGAGCTCACCACCACACAGACCACCTATACTTAAAAACGAACAGTCAAACCCAAACTGTGATTTGCTTACACTAATTTCTATCAGTTTTCTTCAATGACTATCTTGTCATCAGTAGATGTTAGAGCTAACAAAAATTTCTTGTGCCTGCTGATGGGTAAGATTTTGTAAGTCCTTTATTGTTCTTAAAGAAAAGGAAAATGGAGAGATAGACAGACAGATAGACAACTCTCTACTGTTGGCCCCCAATTTTTCTAACTAGTTTGCTTTAGGGTGAGTAGTTTTACTCTGCCAGCTGAACTCCAAAAGCTGTGCCTATTGGAGAAATGGTGACTCAGAAACAGTTTGCAGATGTTACAAAATAATAAAGAAAACACTATGTGCAGCTGTGATTTTGCAAATCTGACACCTTTGTTGAGATAGAAACGGCTATAGAAAGACTCAGGGAAAGGACAGAAATTAAATTGACATTGGTTTCCTTTTGAGGGGGATATGATGAATAAAGTCTAACTCTAGATAACAAGGCATGGAACTCAGGTTTATAAGAAAACAGATTTTTTAAACCTAATGTCCCTGAAAAGGTCATAGATGTCTCACCGTGGGGCTTGGGAATGATGAATGGGTTCTACGGTTCCAAGTTTGAGAAACACTTCCCTCTTGAAGATTTTACAATGCTCATTTATAAATGAAAGCCTCTGAGAAGTCTGTATATAAGAGACCTTTCCAACACTATCAGACCTGTCTTTTCCTAAACAATTAACATAAAATTTCCATCAGCACCATGTAGGACAGTGGCATTCTAGGGAACACCATTCAAGAATTTATACAAGGTTTGCTGCCAGATTGGGTTTTAATTTTATTGTGAGTCTCTGCTTCAACCATTTTAAATTTTTTTTTTCAACATTTATTTATTTTTGGGACAGAGAGAGACAGAGCATGAATGGGGGAGGGGCAGAGAGAGAGGGAGACACAGAATCAGAAACAGGCTCCAGGCTCTGAGCCATCAGCCCAGAGCCTGACGCGGGGCTCGAACTCCCGGACCGCGAGATCGTGACCTGGCTGAAGTCGGACGCTTAACCGACTGCGCCACCCAGGCGCCCCTCTGCTTCAACCATTTTAGGCAAAAGATATGAACTAGAAATGGACCACATTTTGCTTTCTTGTATTCCCATTTTATTTGTGGGGGTGAAACTATAGCATCTGCTGCTACACATGTTTCAGAGAGCAGAACAGAGCTCTTTATCATTCACTATCAGTGGAACTGTCTGGGAATGGGGATAAAAGTAAATAAAATAAATGAAAGCAAATCTACTTGGGTTCATCTATGGGCTGGCTTTGGAACAGCCCGTGGGTTGCAATTGTCTTTCACACATCATCATTTCTTGAGAATGTTCACATCGTTACTGGACTGTGAACAAATGTTACAATTTGGGGATTAAAACTGTGGGTCCAAACAAAGCAATGGAACAAAGCAATAAAGTCCATGTCAAGATATATAAATGCTTTTATTGATGGAGAAAGTTACAACAGATTGAAGCCTAGAAATAAATCTCTTTTCTTAATATGCAAAATCAGATACACAAAAGCAGTAAAAATGCCACTGAATCTCCTTCCTACCACACTGCAATATTCATTATCATCTGTCTCTAAGGTTCACATTTTTTACCTTCTTTCCTTTTTCTCACACTTCATCCTCTAGTCTCACATAAACACCCATCAAATGCTTTTCTCTTCTTTTTTTCTTTTTTGTTGTTTAGTTTTTATTTCATAATCATAAACTTACCTCTGCAATTGAGCTAGACTTGGAGGAGAGTAAGGAAAGTATGGAACTCATGAACTTCAGTGAGAGCACAAAGATTATAGGATATTTTGAGCAAATGGGGGTAAAGGGGGGCCCTCCTGAGCCTCAGAAGGAATAGTCTGGTAGTTAAGATAAAACACAAGTCAAATTTATTTGTCCATAGTCAGCAATGGTGATCTTGCTGGTCTTGCCGTTCCTGAACCCAAAGCAATCCATACTTCCACAATATTCATGCCTTCTTTCACTTTGCCAAAGACCACATGCCGAACATCCAACCACTCAGTCTTGGCAGTGCAGATGAAAAACTGGGAACTGTTTGTGTTGGGTCCAGCATTTGCCATGGACAAAATGCCAGGACCCATGTGCTTCAGGATGAAATTCTCATCATCAAATTTCTCCCCATAGATGGACTTGCCATTATGGATTATGAAGTCAGGTCACCTGGCACATAAATCCTGAAAGAATCCTGTAGAAGCAGGAGCATTTATAACCAAATCCTTTCTCCCCAATTCCTTTCTCTCCAGAGCATGCAAGTTTTCTACTGTCTTTGGAACTTTGTCTGTAAACAACTAGAAGGAGATGCTAATGTCGACGGCAATGTCGAAGAACTTGGTGGGGTTGACCATGGCTGTCTGAAAGGCCAAATGCTTTCCCTTTTTAATTCCTTATCTTCTTCCCTCCCACTTTGACCATTTTGAAAAAAAAAAATAGACAAGCACATTATTATTACAGGCTTTCTATAAGGAATATGTACTTCAAAACTCTTAAAATCAAAATAGAAAGATATCAAAAATTAACCATAGCATTTGGTAATGATCAAAAAGAAAATGAATGAAAACTAGCTTAACAATTATTAGATTGTTATCATCCCTTTAGACTTGACCTTTTGGTAAGTCATAAATAAATACCATCCAAATTTGACAGAAGTAAACTGGAAAAATCACACAACAGCAATCTGACAGAAATATCACTTTTATTGATGTCAAAAAAGTGGCATTTCTTAGATGTTTAATAAAGTAGGGATTACGAGGAAAAGTAAATGTTGAATTATGCCACAAGAGTCTCATCCACATGGCAAGATCTATGAGCTCATTTGCTTGGCAGCTGTTTCACCATTTAGATAAAAACGCCTACAGCCCAGGGGCCCCTGGGTGGCTCAGTTGGTTGAGTATCTGACTTCAGCTCAGGTCATGATCTCACGTTCCTGTGTTCAAGCCCCGCATCAGAATCTGTGTTGACAGCTCAGATCGTGGAGCTTGCTTTCGATTCTGTGTCTCACTCTCTCTCTGTCCCTCCCCTGCTTGTGCTCTCTCAAAAAATAAAATTAAAAATATTTTTAAAAAATGCTCACAACCCAGAAAAAAAATTTTAATGTGGTTAAATTTGTTTGACATGTATTTTTATAGTGAAAATATATGAATATATTCTATATTAATGTTGATCATATATGTCAATATTTTATATTGATTATTTATCCTATACCTTTTTCTATTGTCTTTCTCCAGGAATCAAATAACTTGGATAAAAACACAACCAAAACAGAGAGTGCTTGGCTCTTCAGAATGTGGTACAGCTTTGACCACAAGTATCCTTTGATAATGATGATCTCCCAGATCCTGCTGCCTGCCAGACATTAACTTCAAGCACTTAGTCATTGAGATATATGTTCCTGCTCTTCAAGAAACACAGAAAGGTAAAGTGAATTCACGACCAAATTTATCTAAAAGTGAAAAGCTGAATTAGTCTATACTTAAGTGTTACAAAGAGCTGAAGTGAAATCTCTCAGAGTCAAACGAATTTAGTGTATTCGTGGCAACCTAATATTTCCCTAAATGCCAGATGATAAAATCGTATAGTCCTGAGAACTGATCTGTTGAACTAATTTTACTGTTCTTCCCTTTGCAAAGATCTTACTTCTTGTCAGTTGGCCAGAGTAACAACAAAAATCCTTCACCCTTCTCCCAGAAACCCATTTGTGTGCTCTTGTTTTATGAGGCAAAAACATGGGGTGGGGCAGGGGGCAAAGAGAACGGGTGGTCTGAGAGGAAGAATGAGTCTGATCACCACATTATAAAATAATGGAAAAGTTTGTTTTCCAGGCAGATTTGAGTAAGCTTTTCTTCATGAAGGCCAATTTTAACATACTACCAATCAGTGTAAGCATAGTGGCTCCAATACACCTTGCCTTGTGACTGACAGGGCTGAGAAGTGAGGCCTGAAGGGCTTTGCCATTGTGAATTGCAGTAAGTGGTCCATCTCTAATCCCAAGCAAAAGCACCACGGAAGAAAGGAAAGAACTGCGCTGAAAATTGAATGTGTTGGGTCTTTGTAGTTAGTTTTCCACAGTCACAAATCCTTCTCCTTTCAGGGAAAAAATGTCAGTCACTGGGTGATTTTAAAGCGCCTAAGCAATGATTAAAACCACAACAGATCAGCGGAAGAGGAGGAAGAATTAAGAACAGCCAAAAGAAATTCAAAGAGTAAGGTGCAGAAGAGGTAAAATGGAAATGGGAGAGGAGGCAAGAGAAATACAGGAAATTCACAGCAGGGAGGGAAGGAAGGCAAATTGGAGGAATGGCTATGTAAGAAAAAAAATTATGTAAGAATGAAGAGAAGCCAATTGAAGATTGCAGATATAAGCAAAAGTAAAACAGGTGAGATTTTAAAAAGCAATTCTGCAAAAGTAGAACATTCCAAGAATTACAAAATGGACATGTGCAAAGTAGAGGTTTTTTGAGCCTACAGTTTTGTTTTCCCACAGCCCTTCTCTCTCGGGACAGATACCTTGCCTTGATCAATCTTGAGCCTTTATGGACAGTGTAGGTTTCCACCACTTTAAAAGCACTCGTCTTGGCCATTAACTTCCTCTTGGAGGTTCTGGAATCTCATTAACTACGTAAAGCCTTCCTGGTCTCTCTAAGGCAAGCTGGTTCTTAGCAAGTTATGCGGGTTTATGTTCCAGGTTGATTTCTCATCTGGAAATACAGTTTTCCCCTGCCATTGCTTACAGTATCTGATAACCAAATTTTTAGGAAGTTATAAAAATTTGACTAAAGAATACACAAAAGGCTGCTTGATTATGAAACATATAAAGTAAGAAAATGTCTTTTTGGGTTCCTGGACCCAATTTTCAAGTCATGCCTCTGACTCACTGGCTACAGATTGGAGGTTCCCATGACCTCCTCCTTGGGTTCAACTAATTTGCTGGAGTGGCTCATGGAACTTAGAGAAACATTTTACTAGCTAGTAAGTATCACCAGTTTATTATAAAAGGATAAGAGATGCAGAGGGCAAGGTATGTGGGAAAGGTTACCTAGCTTTCATGCCCTCTCAAAGTGCACCACTTTCCCCAAATACCCACATGTTCACCAACCCAGAAGCTCTCTGAACCCTGTCCTTTGGGTGTTTATGGAGGCTTCATTATATAGGCATGACTGATCAAATCACTGGCCATTGGTGATTGAACTCCATCTCTAGCCCCTCTCCCCACCCCCCCAGAGGTGAAGGAGAGGGAAACTGAAATATCCAGCCCTCAGATCACACATTGGTTCTCCTGGCAAGCAGCCCCCATCCTTATGTGGGGTCCAAATGCCACCTCATTAACATAACAAAGGATACCATTGTTGCTGTAATCACTTAGGAAATTCTTAAAGGCCAAAGACTATATATATATATATATATATATATATATATATATATATATATCTTATTATAAATCATAATAACACAAATGACAAATCGGAAATGAGATATGTTTTTGTTCAAATTCTGACAGTGCTGTGAGGAATGCTTTATAATAAAGAAAAGGAGTAAAGTGGGAAAAATAACTTGGAGACCAGAAATGAAAGCAGAGACTCACCCAAAATTTTAGCTTAGAGCGGTGACACTAAATTCAGATGACGTCACAGTTTTTATCTCACTTTTCACCAGGGGTTTATTTCCATATGATTGCGGACAGACTTGCAAAAACTGAAAGCAGATTTACCCTGTCAGTAGCATCTCTTCTCATGGTAATATGTCCTCCTGTGCATTCATTCTACAAATTGCAGTGCTACCACCACTGCACAAATGTATTTTCACTTAGACAACAAAGTTTTTATATACTACTTACGCTCTGAATTCATACCCAGAGAGTAGCAAACCAACCAGTTTCCACCTCGTGACCTCTTGAGACATCTGTATTTCCGAAACAAATCATCCACCTGGCATTTATGTTTTTTCTGCTTTTCACCTAGAACACAGGTGATGTGCCCTTTAAATCTCATAGGTAGGCTGTGTCAGCCACCATCAGTGTAGGGATGATCCCCCACCCCAGGGTCAAGTGGCCTGGCCTAGGCCAAAAAGAAATTGTTGACAGGCTGAAAGAAACTGACTATGCCGTTTAGAGTTGCTCGAGTTTCATTTCAGTAAAATTGCATCATGCAAATTAGGCATCATAAAGAATTACTGATAAAAGGAAAAGAAGAATAAATAAGCCTTCATATGCACCTGTATCAGGACTCTCCAGAGAGACAGAAACAGAACCGATAGGAGTATACACACATGTGCGCACACACACACACACACATAGATATATATATGTACATACACATATATATAAATATATACAAACATATACATACACACATACACATACATACACACACACACACATACATAGACATAGATTTATGTCAAGGAATTGGCTAATGTGAATGTGGGGGATACAAGTCTAAAATTTGTAGGGCAGGCTCTCAGTCTGAAAACTCTCGGGTGGGAGCTAATGGTGCAGTCTTGAGGCAGAATTCTTTGTTCCTTAAGGAAGCCTCAGTTTTGCTCTTATGGTCATCCAACTGTCTACATGAGGCTCACTCACATTACTGAGGATTATCTCCTTAAAGTCAACTGATCGGTGACTGAGATAGTGACCCATACCCACTGAATAATTGGGTAGTAGAAAAACCAATTTTGGGGTAGTAAATAAAACCAAGCATCACAGTACTCAATTCACATTCAATTTATACCCATAATTCAGACCCTAGAAAGACCCTCTTAATGTACTATTGGTATCAATAAAACAAGCCCCAGTTGCTCATAGTTTTGTTTTCTTTTTTTACTTTTTCATAGCATAATTCATACACATATACATTTCAATAACATTTTCCCAAAAAAACTACAGGGGAATAAAAATAATAAAAATTAACATTGAGTGAGGACAAATAATGGCCAAACACTGTGTTGGGTGCCTTACATTTATAATACCATTCCACCTCCACAGCTCTGTAGGAGGTTGGAAGGGTCTAGAGAGTATGGTGCAAACCAAATGGATTGCTGATTGTGTTGGCCTTCACTGAAACAACCTGGGCTCCTTTGTTCAAGAGCGTTATTGGAAGCCTATGGTGCCAAAATTGATGGGTAATTAAGATTTCCTTGTGATTCAAGGTGGGCAGCAATTCTGAATCACGCAGTGCAAAGGAGAATTTGAGAAGGGGGAGATGAAAAAGGAAACGATGTTACTGACCACAGATGATTTGCCAGTGGGTACATTATTTCATTTAATCCTCCTAACCACCCATTTCATTTTATTTCATTCTTACAACCACCCTTTTGGAGGTGGAAGAAACAAAGTCTCAGAGAACTTAAAAAAACTTTGTTAAGCTTCCATAGGTAGTGTTGGTTCCATGATTCAAGCCCAGATCTCTCACCATCAGGTCCATCAATATACTTATGTGAACTTTCTCATTGACAACTCTGTATCCATTATATCCCTCACTTTACATGTAAAACCCCATCTAAATATGTTCATTAAGTCACTATTAAAGTGATGAATACATGATGTAGTACAGAGCTCACATCTCAAATACCTGTTGAAGATACATGCGATGATAAAGTTAGGAATCTTGATTGGTCACCCTAAGAACAGCACCATAAAGGAGTCCCCCGGTTTCTGGGTCAGGTCTTCAACTTTTCAGGGGCAGAACGTTAAATATGCCGAACACTCCAAGAATGGTTTAGGTTCATAGAAATGGATGCACCTTAGCCAGGTTTAAAGGAGGTACAAGAGCCAGACACCAAATTGCTAAGTCATGATCTGTATCCTCATGGGGAGAAATGTCCTTTCCCAGCTGTGGGAAGGTTGAAGTCACAATCTGGTTTCTAGTGGCCCTCTGCATCCACCTCTTACTCTTGCTCCCTGGCTCACTATGCTCCAGCCACTCTGGCCTTCCTGAGATGCATCTAGTACATTCCTGCTTCCAGGCCTTTGCACTGACTCTTCCCTCAGACATTCATATGCTTCCCTCCTTCACTCTTCCATTCAAATTGTCAGTGAGACTTTCTGGCTCCATATTTAAATTAGCGATCCCAACAGGAGCGCTCTGTCATCCCTTATTTGTTTCATTCTTCACCGTAACACACTTATCACCATCTGACACAGTTTATTCATTTGTTTCAATAGTCTCCTCCACCCAGGTTATGTGCTTTCTTGAAACAGGTATTTGGGTCTGTTCTTACTCACTAGTGTGTTCTCAGGGCATAGAACAGTGCCTAGCACATAGTGGACACTCAGTAAATATTTGTGGAATGAATGAATAAATGAATGAATGAATAAAGCAAGCAAGCAGTATTTTCTATTCAGGGCATCTTCATTCTAGACAGACATTGATGTAGCAGGAAAATCCAAATAATTATTATTTTTTAATATTTATTTATTTTTGAGAGAGAGACAGAGAGAGTGTGAGTGGGGGAGGAGTAGAGAGAAAGGGAGACACAGAATCCAAAGCAGGCTCCAGGCTCCAAGCTGTCAGCACAGAGCCCGACATGGGGTTCAAACCCATGGACCACAAGATCATGACCTGAGCCAAAGTCAGACACTTAACCAACTGAGCCACCCAGGTGCCCCCAAATAGTTATTTGTAGGTTGCTAACTGAGTTTGAAACCAGGGCAAGGCAGAATAGATAATTTTGGGTTTTCACCCAGACTGCCATTTGGTATCCAAACAACATCTACACCCCCAAGACTCAGTGTCCCTCTCCCCAAGCAGGGACAGCCACCACAGCAGACATGGATCTCTGTTTCCTCACTGACCTCCTTCCTATCGTTGGTTCATCCTTCCTTAGGCTTAATTAGTACACCTCATCTGCTACATGCAAGCCTGGATCAAGCTTAGAACCCACTCTCTGTCTGGGTGACTTTGAATACATCTTATCTCACCTATTGTGTGTGGATTTTAGTATTAGATTACAGAGCTCAAAATTTTAGAGCCACCTATCATCCTCACTAACAATCTCTTATAACAAGGAGGTTAGAAACAGAAAGTAATACCCCCTTATTCATATCTTTAAGGCATCGGGTAAAATGATTTGCTCAGATCCACAGTGTTACAGCCGGAGTGGGAATCTTAGGTTGCCTTATTCATAGGTGACTAATGATCCTGTTCAACTGTCTGCTTCCTACAGTCTCTTTCCATTCTATCATTTATCATGTCTCTCCTTAAGAGATATGTGTATTTTAGCGCTTAAGCATGTATATATATTAGTTTTACAATTGTGAATGACACAGGATAAGAATGACCTTTTCCAAAGTAAAAAGGGCAGCCAAAATCATTTTTAGCACTTCCTGTATATCGACATCAGCTGAAAATAAGGAGTTATTATGTGGTTGCCAACCTTTTACATAAATGTAAGAAAGTGCAAAGATAACAATGGATTGGCAAGTTGACACAGTAACAGAATGACAGAAAACAACATGGATGGAGACTTCCTTCCCATCACTGGTTTGGAATGAAGAGTGCACTGAGGTATTACCAACAAAATGAAAGGCCCACGGCAGACGTGTGGAAGCTGCAGCTCTTGAGTTTCCCATTAAAGAGTCTGGCAAGAGAAGTGGCAGATACCAGACCCCCTCCTCTACTGAAGTGTGACAGGCTGGGGCTGCATTCCAGGAAAGTAAAGGCAAACCTCAGGATCATCCAAAATGACACTTGGAACCAAGTATTTAATAGATTTAAATGTAATTGCATTATAGTCTTAACAAAAAAAAGGAGGGAGAAAAAAACCCTTCCCCTCCTAAAACCTGACAGGATTCATTATATCCCACACAGTCGTACTTATTTTAAATCGTAGGTATGAATATTGTGAGCAGCAATTTCCATTTTAAATGATGATCACTGCATTGCAGTTTTACTTATTCTGACTAGCAGAAGCATCCATGAATTATTTATTGGGGTAGTACTGTGGCCTTGTGAATGACTTGAGTTTACTTCACAAAAAATTCTCAGAGGAGCAAGGAATGTTAGCTCTATGATCCCCATTTTATAAATGAGGCAACAGAGCCCAAAGGAGAGAAAAAGCATATCCAAGGTTACTGACGGACTTGGAGCCAGCATTCATAATCAACAAAGAGCAGGCTGTGTCCACCTAAGGAATCCAAGGGTCCTGGCTCTGGTGGTCCATCCACTGAGTTTTGGTAGCGTAAATATATGTGTGACATTATTGTTTGCAAGTGTGCCTGGCATACAATTGGCAGTTGTATATGATAGCCTCTTTGGTGGCTCATCAAAAGCTTCACTAGTTTGCAGGCAGAGGATATAAGGAAGATATCTTTCATTCCATTTTATTTAGTGCCTACTATGCACCAGGCAATATGCTAGGTTCTGAGGACCCTTTCAAATGGCAGGTGGTCCTTAGCATAGGAAAGAGAGACCCTGGCATCTCCAGAGTTTAATGGAGGAGTGGGGAAGGAGAGACCTCTCTGGAAAAGCCATAAATTAAAATTATTTATAACTCTAACTTTGCAAAATGGAAACAGGTGACTCCATAAGTGGTTTCAGAAAGCAGATTTTGAAATATTGGAAATATAAGTAATCAGCTTTCTAAAGACTCTCTCTGCATATGGTACACGGGACATTGTAACTGTTTGCCCCTGAGAAGCTGGATGTAGGGAGGAGCTAAGCTTGCACCAGGCAGCAGGGCAGCTACCACTCTTATCCAGGTGGGTAATTCATTGGGTATTCAGCTTGACTTTGGTCAACCTTGTCCTCATAGGTGCTGGTGTAGAAAGATCTTATAGATAGCCCTTGATATAGCACCTAAGTGAAATGAAATTAAAATTTACTAAAAAACAGATAAAAAATAAATAAATAAAAAACCACTAGGTTACTGGGCCCTGGTGTTCCCACAACTTGTTGGTAAGAACCAATGTAGGGGAATGTTAATGGTACCTGGATGAAAACACAGACTGTCTTTTGTTCAGGTCCTGACTTAGGGCTTCCATGATTTCTTATTCCATATAATGGGTATTCCCATTACTGTCCTCTATTTTGGCTAAATCTATGAGAAAAGTTGGTGAGTTATTAGTTTTGATTTTGGTTTTTTTTCTTTACTACTGGAAACTTTTTCATTTACCTCTCAGAGCCAAAACATGATTAAGACAGTTAAGTGGGTGCAGGTTTCTCAAGATTCTATAGCCTAAATACGTTGCAGTATTCCATAGTTGGACTAAAAACTCTTCTGGAGGCCTGAGAAGTGACTACAAGTATGACTTTGTGAATTGTTGCCCGAAAATGTTGGATCTCCCACCGTGAATGTGAAAAGTTATAGGTCCTGAGATGATAACTGAGCTTTCTACAATAATCTTAGGACTCTACAAGAATTTTGACATCCTTGATTTTTTTTTTTGCCTTTTCTTCTATAAAAATTTTAAGAATATTCTATTAAATGAAAATGCTTTCCCATTTCATCTTCACTTTAAGCAAATGATATGAAAATCTGGATTTATGCATATAAAAAATCAGAAAGTGACTCCTCTTCTAGAATGAATTCATAAAGTAAATTCCGTTAAATCCCATTAAAAACAAATTTATTGAACACTTTCTCATTGCAAAGTACCCTGTTAGATTCTCCTCATTTCGCTGTTTATTCACTTACTTGTTACATGTTTACCAAGAGCCTACCATGACTCAGGCACTCTCCTGGCACTAGGAACACAGCCACTGACAAATTCTCACAAAGTTTACATTCTACTCTGGCTCTGTTTTTAAATTTCTGATTTACAGATGTCTTTGCAGGAACGTGACTGTGGTATAAAGAAAGATACACTTAGACATTCCACTCTTGGTTTTTATCAAATTGAGGAAAGTCTGGCCCACAGATCAGGATATATTGATTTGCTATTGTAACCTGTCTGCTTACTAGCTGTGTAAATTTGGGAAAGACTGGGCACCATCTCCGTGCCCAGTCTCTAAATTGCAAAATGGAAATACTGGAAGTTCCCACCTCCAAGGATTGTTTTGGGAATTAAATGAGTTAACACAAAGCACTTAGATAAGTACTTAATAATGTTAGCTTCATTATATTATCATGACTACCTGTTGATGGCTACATCCCTTAAATGGAGACGTCATGTAATTGCTTCATATTCACCATCATTTATTATCTCTGAGTGACCAAAGTATCCATTATTTTGTATGCTTGCAAGTTTCAGTTGCAACAGCCATATTTTACTACCATAGGAAAGTCTTCAGTTGCCACATAAACGAAAGCTTCCACTTACACTACAAATCATATAAAATTCTTCTTATTTGCTCTTGAGTCAATGGATATAGTGGTATTAGGCAGTTTCCTTGTGTCCTCTGTTCTGCACATGCAGTTGCTTCATTTATGATTTTTCTAAGTTATAGTCCATCGTCCCATAGTTATTTTTCTGGAAATTACACCATAGATAACAATTTTGACTTGATAGAGAAGGGCAGCAATTTTGCTGTTCCACAATGAAAGCAATACAAGCCTTTGATGATAATTATTCCTCTTGTACCTTCTCATGATAAAGAAAATCTTTCAATTGCACCTTTCAGGTGGTGTTTTGTCATTAGCTATAAGATGTTATATTTGAAGATTTCTGGGTCAGCATTGAATCATTTTATTTGGAAAAAAAAAGAAGAAGGAAAAATGTTGAGACTGACAAAAATATATGTATTACCTTAATGTTGCCAGATTTGAATTTAGGTTTAATATTTCTTCCCTATGGGAAACAGTATTTTGCTTAAATTTTCTTCAACTGTTACTTGCTCACTCCTTCTCAACTGTAGGAGCCAACGCATTTACAGGCTGCCAACACATTCATGAGCTACCAGAAACACATTATTAGCATGAGCCATTGCCACCAGCCTCACATATTCTCACCTGACAGGGAGACAGAGACCGGGTCTGTTCTGGGGACCACACTATTCAGCCCTTGTCTGCGTGTGAAGTTGTGATAGACACAACACAACGCATGTGGGCAGACATGGCCCTGCCTAATTAGAGCTCACTTCCCCAGGTAGATGATGATGACAGATTCTCGACGTACGTCAAATCAACTCATAAATAAAAGTGGGCAAAGAGATCAGTGTCCTGGTGGTTAGAGGATGAAGAGATTGTTGGAGAAACAAATACTGTTCTTTTAATCATGTGGCAAGGAGTCTGTGGGGAATTGGGACTTCCTAACATGAAATGAAACAATGGTAAGGGAGGAAGAGCATACTGGGCAAAGGGAATGCTGTGGAGAACCCGTGTAGGTGTGGCATGCATAGTCGAAAGGAGCCTGAATGGATCTGCCTGCAAGGCACAGAATTGGAAGAAAGACGAGAAAGGAGGTAGTCTCCAGAGAACAGTGCTTTCAGCCTTTGAAGTAGAGGATGATACTCTTATACCCTACACTTTGTATTATCAGAATTCTCTCTTGTTAGTATTAATTTTATACTTTTGTTTAACAAATCAGGTAGCTAAGGGTAGAGCAATGTATCATAGGCTGAAGGGCCCTGAAGCTTCCTTTCTGTCACAAATCTGATTCATCTGTGTGACAGTCATTGATAGGGTACCTACACATTTAATGCTTCCAGAATTAGATTTGGTTTTAATATTTATTCCTCCTGAAAAAAAAATAAGTATTTTGTTTAAATAGTCTTCCATTGTCTTAACTGAATTTAGTTTTAATGCTTCTTCTCTAAGAACAAATGTAAGTATGTCTTCGAGCTTCTTTTGAGGTCACGAAATAAGAAATGGTGAGATAGTAAGAAATACTGGTTGCCCTCAAGATACCAGCATCCTAATGAGGTGGAGACAGCAGCAATGAGTAAGAACTATATTAAAGTTATGAGCAAAGTGTTGTGGAAGCCAGCGGCTGGTATAGCCAACTAACCAGCTGTGGAGAATCAGGGAATGCACACAGACTAACCTTCGAACTGGGTGGGGGAAAAAAGTAAGACTGTAAGGAGCTGGGCTGAGGGTGTGAGGCACTTCCTGGCAATTGAAGCAGCTCAGGCAAAGATACAAACAGGGTGTGAGGTGTTTGGAAAATGGTGAGAGTTTCAGTGTGACTGGATCAATGGGAAGCAAAACTGGAGAGTTACCGTGTGGACAGATGGGGCAGAACCACCTGTGTGATGGTCAAGAAAATGGATTTTATCCTATTGAGTGCAGGAAACCAATGCAGCACCTTAAGCACGGAGTCACACAGTCCAATCTGTTATAATGAAGAGAACTCGTGGCCATCTGGAAAGTGGTGCAATGGGGAGAGCAGAAAAATTAAAATGATTCTGGATAGTTGCTAATGAAAACACCCACCAGTTTCCTATGTGGGTAAAAATGAGGACAGGAATGTTTTCATTCTTCTTTGAAAGATGCTTTGGAACACTGAGGATGTGTTTCAAAATACAAATGTATTTAAAGATAAACATTATTTCAGTAAGAGATTGGTTTTTAAGTTTCACTAATGAAAATGATCCAGTGGTATAGTTGTTAGAGTCTACCAAAATATTTTCTGGTTTACTTTTTAAATTATTAACAAGCTATTGATTTGTATGTAAGGAGAAATAATACACTGATTTCCTCTAACAAAGGCAAAAAAAAATCAAACAGGATTTAAATATGAGAGAGAGAAGTAGAGCAGGCAAAAGAAAAGTCATTTGGGAACACAAATTTTGATTTTCATACTTGGGGTACAATGCTGAGTAGCTGGCAGCCAGCAAAAAAGTCGATCAGGGGATTCTGCCCTTGAGCAGCCAAGTGGCTCATCAGAGGAAGCCATTTCATTTGTTTGTTTATTCTCCAGAAGACCCAAGGGGTTTAACTTGAACGCTTACAGAACAGACAGTCTCTGCATTCTGCATTATGTCCATCAGCGTATTCTTTGTCAGCACCTCCAGCCCTATGTAGGCCAGGTCCGCACGGTTTCCTTATTCAAATTGTCCACTGGTCATCAAAAAGGTAAATTAAAGAAGCCAAGGCAATCCAGTTTTAGATAAAAGTACAAAGCAAAAAACAAACAAAAAAACAAAAAACATTTCCATTGTGGTAAGTGCAAGAAGTCTTGATTGGGCCTGCTTTGCCATCTGAAGACTGCCTCGCTACGCACTACCTCACCTTGTCCTCCACCAGTAGCAATCTTGCCATCTTGTCTTTCTTGAAGATGTGCCTTTGCTGGCTACTGTTAAGGTGACCAACTTTTTTTCTGGTTTCCTGTTTTGGCACTGAAAGTCCTGCTTCCTGAGAAGCCCCTCCGTCCTAGGCACAATGGGACAGTTGGTCATCTCAGTACTTTCCCCCGGGGATTGTAAGAATTAACTCCATGCTGCAATGGTAATAAGATATGTGAATGCTGCACCTTAAAGAGGTAGCTGGAAGCATCTTGCATTTTCTATCAAGTTCTTTCAGCAATTTTTTTATTGTGGCGAAATACACACTACATAAAATGTGCCATTTTAACCATTTTTATTTATTTCTCTTTCTTATTGAAGTATAACTATCATACAGTGTTATATTAGTTTCAGGTGTATTATATAATGATTCAACAATTTGATATATTACTCAGTGCTCATCAAGATAAGTGTACTCTTGATCCCATTTATCTATTTCACCTATCCTCTCACCCACCTCCCCTCTGGTAACCACCAGTTTGTTAGTTTGTTCTATGTATTTAAGAGTCTGGTTTTTTTTGTCTCTAAATGTTTCCTAATTTAAAAAGCCAACCCAGTCTTTCATCTCAGCTTCTCATATTTCAGTTACCAATCCATGGTCAGAAATGGGAGAATTTCTGACAGAAGTTTTTTGGGACAGCTACTTGCCAGTGGTAGCCAATGCTATGGGCTTTTAAATGTAGGAGAAGCAGCAGGGGAGAGCTAACCTTTTTCCAAAGGAAACAGACACATCCTCAAACGATTACTTTTTATATTTCTTGAAACCATTTCCTTGGAATTTCTTGAAATCCACCAGCGTGTTGGGTTTCGCTGACCTGTTCACTGTAAACATGGCCAGAGCTTATTTCCAGCTTGTATGTATGTACAGGCTCCTAAGCAAGTCTACCTCTAATCATTTATTATGTGGTTAATACAAGGAACAGGAAAGAGGGTAACTGCTTCTCCCTTTCCTCACTGCTCTTTCCCAGGAAGCAAGCACCCCTCTCCCCACATCCTGCACTGGTGCCTAGTGCTGGGATTGCAGGTGCCAAGTGCTTTGCCTTTCCATCCCCTGCTTCACATGGACACAGACCATGCTTGGAGCTCCCAAAAGCAGCGTGCCAGTGTCTGTCAGGAGGAGTGGCTGCCCCAGGCTAGCTGCATGCACTGAAGACTCCAGGTGCCAAAAGGAAGAGGGGACCCCAGTTCAGAAGCAGGTGCCCCACAGTGAAACAACTTCAGCAGCACAAGCTTAGAAGCCTAGGTTTCAGCTTGACCAATTATTTTTCCGTTTTGTTTTTTTTTTAATTATTAGATTGAAGTCTTCAGGCCTTCTCTGAACTAAAATGTTTAAAATATGAACATTATAATTGGTAATTGTACAAGCACTTTGCAAACATCAAGTGCTTCATAAAGTTGAAATGATACTAAATTCAATGACAGGTTTATAGGCCTGAAGGCCCTCAGACCCACTATGCAGATATAAACAATTTTATTACATTTTTATTATTTTTAAATTCTAGCTAACTTCCTATGATATTCAAGATTATGATGAGCACATAAGTCTCCTCTCAGTCTGCAGATATGTCTTATTAAGAAATCTTCCTCCCCAACTCTCTGGCACCCACAAATCCCTTGAAGATGACACACTGTGTAATCGATGTACCCCATGCCTCCATTAATTAGCCCATTAAGAATCTCTATCCTTTAAATTCCTAGAAGCAAACTCAATCATGAAGACGTAGAAAAATTTGAACAAAACAGTTATTAGTAACAAAATTGAATCAGTAATCAAAAAACTCCCAACAAAGAAAAGTCCAGGACCAGACGGCTTCACAGGTGAATTCTACCAATTATTTAAAGAAGAATTAATACCTATTCTTCTCAAACTATTCCAATAAATACAAGAAGAAGGAAAACTTCTCAAATTCATTCTATGAGGTCAGCAATACCCTGATACCAGAACCAGAAAAAGACATTACAAAAAAAAGAAAACTACAGGACAATATCCTTGATGAATATAGGTGCAAAAATCCTCACCAAATATTAGCAATCAAATCCAACAATATATTAAAAGAATCATTTGCCATGATCAAGAGGGATTTATTCTAGGGATGTAATGGTAGTTCAATATTTACAAATCAATCAGTGTGATACATCACATTAAAAAGAGGAAAGATAGGGGCGCCTGGGTGGCTCAGTCGGTTAAGTCCGACTTTGGCTCAGGTCACGATCTCGCAGTCTGTGAGTTTGAGCCCCGCGTCGGGCTCTGTGCTGACTGCTCAGAGCCTGGAGCCTGTTTCAGATTCTGTATCTCCCTCTCTCTCTGACCCTCCCCCATTCATGCTCTCTCTCTGTCTCAAAAATAAATAAACGTTAAAAAAATTTTTTTTAATAAAAAAAGAGGAAAGATAAAAACCATATGACCATCTCAGTAGATGCAGAAAAAACATTTGACAAAATACAACATGATAAAAACTCTCAACAAAGTGCATTTAGAAGAAACAAATAAGATAATAAAGGCCATGTATGAAAACCTCACAGCTAACATCATACTCAATAGTGAAAAACTGAAAGCATTCCCTATAAGGTCAGGAACAAGACAAGGATGTCCACTCTCACCCCTTTTATTCAACATAGTACTGGAAGTCCTAGCCATAGCCATAAGACAAGAAATGGAAATAAAAGGCATCCAAATTGGTAAGAAATAAGTAAAACTGTCATTATTTGCAGATGACATGATACTGTATAGAGAATACTCTGAAGACTCCAACAAAAAACTATCAGAACTAATGAAGAATTCAGTAAAGTTGCAGGATACAAAATTAATATACAGAAATCTGTTGTGTTTATACACACTAATAATAAATAGTAGAAGGAAAAATTAAGAAAATAATTCCATTTACAATTGCACCAAAAAGAGTAACACATCTAGAAATAAATTTAATCAAGGAGGTGAATTACCTATACTCTGAAAACTTTAAGACACTAATGATAGAAATTGAAGATGACACAAACAAATGGAAAGATACACCATGCTCATGGACCAGAGGAATTAATATTGTTTAAATGTCCATATTACCCAAAGCAATCTATAGATTCAATGCAATCCCTATGAAAATACCAATAGCATTTTTCACAGAACTAGAACAAACAATCCTAAAATTTGTATGGAACCACAAAAGACCTCAAATATCCAAAGCAATCTTGAGAAAGAAGAACAAAGCTGGAGGTATATAATTTGGGATTAGAAGATGTTCTACAAAGCTGTAGTAATAAACAATAGTATGGTACTGGCACAAAACTAGACACATAGATCAATGGAAAAGGATAGAGAGTCCAGAAACAAGCCCATGCCTGTATTGTCAATGAATCTATAACACCAGGGGTAAGAATATACAATGGGGAAAAGATTGCTTCTTCAATAAATGATGTTGGGAAAACATGACAGCTCCATGCAAAAGAATGAAACGAGACCACTTTTTTACACCATATACAAAAATAAACTCAAAATGAATTAAAGCCCTAAATGTGAAACCTGAAACCATAAAACTCCTAACAGAAAACATAGGCAGTAATCTCTTGGATAGTGGCCTTAGCAACATATTTATGGATACGTCTCCTCAGGCAAAGGAAACAAAAGCAAAAAAAAACTATTGGGACTATATCAAAATGAAAAGCTTTTGCACAACAAAGGAAACTATCAACAAAACAAAAAAGCAACTTACGGAATGGAAGAAAATATTTGCAAATAATATATCCAATAAGGGGTTAATATTCAAAATATATAAAGAGCTTATACAACTCAACACCAAAAAAAAAATCTAATTAAAAAATGAGCAGAGGACCCGAATAGACATTTTTCCAAAGAACACATGTAGATTGCCAACAGACACATGAAAAGATGCTCAACATCACTAATCACCAAGGAAATGTAAATCAAAACCACAATGAGATATCACCTCATATCTGTCAGAATGTCTAGAATCAAAAAGACAAGAAATAACAAGTGTTGGTGAGGATGTGGAAGAAAGGGAATCCTCATGTACTGTTGGAGGGAACATATATTAGTACAACCTCTGTGGAAAACAATATAGAGGTCCCTCAAAAAATTGAAAATAGAAATACTGGGGCACCTTGGTGGCTCGGTCAATTAAGCAACCAACTCTTGATCTTGGCTCAGGTCATGGTCTCGCGGTTCATGAGATTGAGCCCCGCATCGGGCTCTGTGCTGACAGCACGGAGCATGCTTGGGATTCTCTCTCTCCTCTGTCTGCATCTCTCTCTCTCTCTCTCTCTCTCTCTCTCAAAATAAATAAATTAATAAACTTTTTAAAAAAGGAAATAGAAATACCATATGATCCATTAATTCCACTACTGGGTAATTACCTTCAGAAAGTGAAAACACTAATTTGGAAAGATATATGCACCCCAATGTTTACTGCAGCATTATCTCCAATAGCCAAGATATGGAAGCAATCCAAGTGTCCATCAATAGATAAGTGGATAAGGAAGATGTGGTATATATATATACAGTGGAATATTACTCAGCCACAAAAAAGAATGAAATTTTGCCATTTGTGATGACATGGATAGACCTAGAGGGTATTATATGTTAAGTGAAATAAGTCAGAGAAAGACAAATGCTACAGGATTTCACTTAAATGTGGAATCTAAAAAACAAAGCAAATGAGCAAACAAAAAACCCACTCTTAAATACAGAGAAAAAAAAATTGTGGTTGCCAGAGGGAAGGTGGGTGATGAGATGGGTAAAATAGGTAAAGGGTATTAAGAGGTACAAACTAACAGAGATGAAAAGTACAGCACAGGGAATATAGTCAATACTATTGTAGTAATGTTGTATGGTGACTACATTTATTGTAGTGAGCATTGAGTAATAAATAGAAATGTTGAATCACTACACTATATGCCCGAAATTTATATAAAATTGTATGTCAACTACAATTTAAAAAAAGAATCCCTAATCTTGCAAACCTCACTTACATGTGAAACCTAAAAAGTTCAAGCTCATGAAAGTAGAAAGTATAATGGTGGTTACCAGGGGCTGAGGTTTAGGGAAAATAGGAAGATGTTGGTCAAAGGTTATTAAGTTTCACTTATGCAGGATGAGTCAGTTATGAAAATCTAATGTGCAGCATGGTGACTATAGTTAATAATACTAAATCATATACTTAAAATGTTCTAATAAGATAGTTGGCCTTATATATTCTCACCGTACACACACATACACACACACACACACACACACACACACAAATAGTAACTATCTAAGGTGATGGATTTGTTAATTAGCTTGATGTGGTAATCATTTCATAATGTATTCATACATCTAAACATCATTTTGTACATCTTAAATGTATACAATTTTTATTTGTCAACTGTACCTCAGTAAAGCTGGGGGGGGGGGGCGTGGAAATAATCCCTATCCTTGACCTTCCAGCAAGTAGAAGCTAGTGCTCTTCCTTCCTGGTTTGGCCATTGTGAGAGCTGTTTGTGTTCCTGTTAGGAATTACTGATTAAATCCCTGATGAACATAGCTCTCTTGCTTGCTCAGTCTCTTGCAAATCTTTGAAAATGCTGTCTAGACCATTTGGAAGAAACAGATTAGATTTAAACCAGAGTTTCCCAAACTACTGATCAGAACTCACTAATGGTTCTCAAAATCAATTTGGCAGGTTCCTAACCAGCACTTTTAATAAACAAAAGCACGCTAGAGAAAATCTGAGGGTGTATTGAAAAATTAGAAGTTAATACTATTTCATGAAATTTGTTTCAGAGGTGTGTGTGTGTGTGTGTGTGTGTGTGTGTGTGTGTGTGTATGCTCACACACGCATGATGTACGCACTGCTTTGTGATATATGATGTGTTTCTTAACTGGAGTCATGATCAAAAAGTTTTAATACTTGATCTAAGCTGACCTCAGGCCCTTATCCAGGAACTCCCAGGCCTCCTCACCTAATTGCTTTAAGTGCCAGGCAAGGTTGGAGGAGCTGTGAAGAGCTCAGAGGAAAGAGAGCCATAACTCTCCTGGATTATTTTGGAAGAGTTCATGGAGTCAGTGGGTCTGAGCTGGACTTTGAGGAAATGGTAGAATTGACAAGTAGCAGTTGGAGGGGAGGCAGAGAGAGGAAAGGCCAGATGCAGGAGAGAGAAAAGCATCACAGAACTATAAAATAGAGCGAATTTGAAGATCTGGCCCCTAGACCTGCCTTGGACCCTCAGCTATGGAACCTCAGGTTCTAGACCTGCTCAGAACCAACATTTTCTAATCTGTGAAATGAGTATAATTGTATCTACCCCACTCAGCAACCATAATTTTTAAATGGAAAAAGGTTAAGTGAAACCATTTTGAAAACTATGAAGTATCAAATAAACACTAGCTAATGCTTATAAGTTTTTTAAGCAAAGCAAAGGTGAGAATGTGGGGAAGTATTATGTATGCTTGGGATAAAGTGAGGATGACAGCGTGGTACACTTAGCGTTGGGTATTAGAGAAGGGACTAAAAAGCCGTGTTTATGGAACTCCGTAAAGATTTTGAGTATCAGATGAAGGTGTCTGGATTTGATTCCATAGATAAGGGGGAATCTGATGATTTGTAGACATAGGAGTGACACAGAGTCTTGTTTTAGAAAGACTGATCTAACAGCATTGATTAGGGAGAAGTCACAAAGGCCTAAGTGATGGTTGTTGTGATAAGAATAGAGAGGAAAGAGATAGATTCTAGAAAATTCTAGCCCCAAATTCACAGAACCCAATGCTGTGTTACTAAGGGTATCGAGGCTGCAGAGAGAAGGGCCAGGGACGTGTAGTTACAAGGAGGTGGGGGCTCTGAGTGGCTGGGGCGGGGGGAGTAGTCCAGCCCTCCTCACTGTACATTTGCTTCTGCCAGTCACAGAAAGAGTGAAGGCAGGCAGACTACTCGAATGGAGAAGACAAGCAGTTCGTTCGCCCCAGGTGGAAACTTATTTGTATGAGCCTGCTCTGTCTTCTTGCTGAGCCTATTCTTTGGGATAAACAAGCCACTCACCCAGCCTTGCCTCATAAATGGAGTTCTCTAGACCTCTGAGTGAACTCATTTTCTCTTCTGAGCTACTCCCCCTTAGTGAGATGCTCTGCCATTAATATCCTACTCAAAAAGAGGCAGAATGCTTATTTTAGTACTTCATAAAAATTCAGTCACATCAACCTGTCTTCTGTTTGTAGACTTTGCTTAAATTAACCCTCAGGTTAACTTATGTTATGAATACATCACTGATACTACATCCAACCAAGTGAAGTTCAAACTTATTGGTCTGGAGCAGCATGGAGTCAAATAAGTAGGTTTAAATCTTTGCCAATTACTAGCTGTGTGATACTGAGGAAGTTATTGAACTCTCTGAACTTTGATTTCCTAATCTTTAAAATGGGGATGATGATCATGATAATACCTATCTTTCAGGATTGTTGTAAGATTCGTGACGTCAGACTTAGTAATTATACCTAACACAGAGCTTAGAAAAAAAATAGACCCTCAATAAAGGGCTGCTATCATTATTATTACTTAATGGCATCAATTAATGTGTTCCACCCTCCTTCATGATCATACACTATGGCTTTTCCCTAGTTCCAGGGGATGAGGCTTGCCCAGGTTCTGCCCAAGGAGAGGAGCTTCCAGGGCTGACCTTGAAACGCCTGCCTCTGTAGGAGCAAAAAGGCTCTCACAGCTCCTCTTTTCTCAAGTAAACACCTTTAAGCCCACCTACAGGCTTTTCAGGCAAAACAACTTTGTTCCAGCTCAACGGTGGTTGGTCTGAATATGCCACGTGTCCCTCACTGGGAGTAAACACATGGAGGTAGGACTACTGCATGTGTTTTCACCCTGGTCTCCCAGTAGCCAGGAGCAAGGCATTCAGAGCAGGGGAAGATGGAGTCCCCTGGCTGCAGTCAGCTGAGACCCGGGGCAGCTGGCTTCCTCCTGCCCCATGGTCAAGAGGATGGTTGGAGATCCCATCCGGCCATGAAATTGCCTGTTTTTCCATCGTAAAATATGATGGCAAGCATTACATTCAAGCATCACTTTCAGCGAATAGAGTATTCCTTGTGAAAAAAGTCAGGTATTCTCTAGCTAAGCCAGAAACCATATTCAGTGAGCATGCCGTCAGGCCCCAGGGGTCACAAAGTAGCAAGATTATGAATCAGAAGTCCTGGTTTTGGACCCTGGTTTTGCTGGGTTTTTTTAACAAACCACACCAAGACTCAGTTTCCCCATCTGTACAGTACATGGAATGTACTTCCTATGCTTTAACAATGAGAAAAACTCCCCTAATACATAGCAGTCTGCACACAAGTTCAGGAATCCCTGAGGCCTTGACCACTCATAATTCCCGCAGAGTATCCTCCACGTTTTTTAATGGGCTTGGAAATTAGAGCTCGCTTTTCAGTCTTGTATGTCTATTTATGCTTTCAACCATATTGCACAATGCAAGTGCTTAAAACAATCCTTCATTGAGAATTTGGCCTAACAAAAGCCACTTTTATGAAAAAGAGTATATATTCTTTCGTGGTATTGTGTGAAGAAAGGAAAGAGATGCCTGGCTCTCTGTTGCACACTTGGAATCTGTTTTCCCGAAATAGGGCATATTCGTCATGTTTTTTTTCTTACAAACTCAACAGAATGTAATAGCCCATTTTGATGGCATATGGTTAATAAAGGTACTTTCTTAGACTCTGAGGAAGTAAATAATAGACATATTAACTTCCTATGATTCAATCACAGGAAGCATACATGAAAATGGAAGAGATAAATGGAATAAAATCCAATATGCCACCACCAATAGCTGCTTACCCTCTCATCTAGCTTCCAGAATGGCCTGATTTGACCTCATTTCTGACAGAAACAAAGAAAGCAATCTTACAATGCTCCTGACAAGCCATGAACGCATCTTTTTTAAATGGCTCCTTAAATTGTCACTTTACAAATATTTTTTTCTAACTGGATCTTCTTCATCATGCTGGTTTTGGAGTAATCCTTTCAATTAGAAATAGCTGCTCACTCACAGGTTATCTATAAAATACATCCCAAGTGTTGGGAAGAAGTGTTGAAAAGCCAGCTCTCCTCAGTTAAATAAGGTGGCTATAGATAAGGGTGTCAGGTGACAAATCTGGTGGCCTTTTTTGTTTTAGCACAGACCAGGAGGCATTTTTCTCTTTTCAGGTGGGGAAACTGAGGCTCGGCAAAGTTGAGGACATGGGAAATCCCCATCCAGGGGCCCCTTCCCTATCTTGTGCTTTATAACTCTAGACCTCAATTGGAAGTAGTTTCCATTTGATTTTGGTTTAGCCAAAAAAGCCTATAATTTCTTATAACAAATTTTCTTTGGAGGAATTTCATTTTTACTCCTTCACTTATCTGAGCGATCTTCTTGATTTCCCCTTTTTGATTTCTCACACCTCCATTTGTTAACACAGACAAAACTATTCCTGCTCCTTTCTCACATTACCATCTGATTAAACCATACATAAAGCCCCTTTTCCATTAAAACTCTAAACTGTTGGTTGCCATGCTTGTGAAATTTCCTAAGCCAGTACATGACCAAAGTCAATGACAGAATATACCTTTGGTGTGCCTTGCTGAGATAAATCTTATCCATCATCTCTTAGGCTCACAGATTGGCACATTCTGGAGTTCTAGCAATTGCTTCAGTATAGGTCTTCTACGAGGTCCAAGTTCAGGTCCTTGAACTGTTCGATGCTTTTTGTTTATTTGAGGTTTATTTGAGGTGAGGAGAAAATTCCATTTCCTTTCATTTGCCTTTCCGGAATAACTAGTCATTTTCCTTTCTGGAAAAAACGAAAAGTTAGACTTGCCCTTGGCTGTGATATCACCTATTATGTAGTGAAGGAAATTGACAACAGTCATCTGAACATTTTTGTGGAGTTTGAATATAAAGTTCTTTCTCACTGTGTTTCTCTTGTGCTCTAATAGCTAATGTTTTATTTCTTTCCCTTTCATCTAAAGGTTTTAATAAAAACAATATATTTTAAAAAGCCACACAGTACAGAAAAAAAAATGAGGCTTTGGATGATTATTTTTAAGTATATTTTTTACAACACCACGTATCAGTTTTCTCTAGCAATTAGCTCAGCATTCATTTTACTGAAAATAATGGGAAAATTAAATGAGGTTCGCCTTTGAGTAAAGTTCTGGTTTTTATCTTCTCTCTCCATTTTTTTTTTCCTCATCTGGACTACAATTTTGTGTAGACGATATTGTTCCTTTAACTTTAACAAATGAAGAGAGTATTTTTCCCACAAATTTATTATGCAGAGAGAGTTTTAACTGCTAGATAGGGAGAAATCTATATTCAGATAAGAATATATACAAGCCTGTGCTTGTCTTTGAAATTTGTTTTGTCTGTGCTTGGGCCCTCCTACAAATTTGAGGGGAGGGGAAGCAGTTAAATTAGACTTAGTTCTCTTTTGCCCTCTGGTATAATCAAAAAGAAATTCTTTATAATCAGTGACTTTAAAGATATATAACTTTAAACAAGACATTATTTTTTCTTCTTCTATAGGCAAACTATTAAGGGAACATATGAATAGATAATCTCCTTCTTCGACATGATAGAGATTCCAGTTCACTAAGATCTCCCTTTTCTCCATATTTCCTACATTGGAATCCATGCTCCATCACTTCAGTAACACCTTTGCAAGCACTTGTAGATTCCCCTGCCCATTCTTTTTGGTATATCCATCTGACAAAACCCCAAGCAGTGATGAACCCAACCCTCTGCTTCTGGGGGGACCACATATGAGTAGCTGAGCCCTGTTATAGTTACACACCTGGGAGGACTGTTTCCCTTATAAATTATTGATCACTCACCTCAAACAGACCCGTACTGCCCAACTATTTTACCTCACGTCTGTCATAATTTTTATCTTTAATTACTTTTCATACCTAATCTGCTCTCCTCAAACTTCAACTCTCCAACTTCCCATGTCTCAACAAATGAGCTCACCCCCTACTTCACAGAGAATATAGATGCCATTAGGTGAGAACTCTCATCCATCTATCAAAGATTAAAACTAACCTACTTCTATACTTTCTCTTTTCTTATAACATCAACCAATTCCTTCTCAACTAAAGCCTTTGAACTAGCTTTTAGGCATGCTTACATCTTAATCATTTAACAGCAACATAAATAAAAGCTTCCAGTAACCCCATAACCCCTATGTCAATCATCTTCTATCACCTTCCCTTTCATAGTCAAACTTCTCAGAAAAGTTGACTATACCCAGTATCTCCTTTGCGCTCCTTCTGTTCACACCTCAGACCACTTAGATCTGGCTTTCACCTCATCCGCTTTACTAAAGCAGCTTGTTACATAAACAACAACCAGCATATCCCTAAATTAGATGGATATTTTTCAGTTTTCTTTTGACATGTCTTCTTAGCAGCATGTGATACCGTTGGTTGCTCCCTTCCTATTGTAATACTCTTTCTTTTCCTTGTCTTCCCTGACTCAACACTCTCTTTGAGTTTTTTTTCCTACTTCTCTGGCCAGTTATTTCTAGACTCATCTTTCTCTGTTCATTAATACTGGAGTTAATCAAGATTCCATCCGAGGCCCTCTTCTCTATCCCTAAATGATTCCATCTACAAGCTTAATTTAAAATAACATGAAAACAGAGGTGAGTCACAGATTTATAACCATCAAACTCTAGACACATAAATTCAATTTACTTGATATCTCCATTTGTATGCCTTAAAGACTCATCACTGTCAGTATACCCAAAACCAAACTCAAGAATCCCCTCCAAACCTAATCCCCATCCAGTGTCTCCTCTATTCTGTTATGGAAACAAAAAACTCAAGTGTTTTCCTGAATACTCTCTCTTTCATCCAGCTATTATGTAAATCATCCTTCACCAGTTTTACTACTTTCAGAATTTACGTTCAAGATAAACCCTTTAGAATGTTCTGATTGTTATTGTTTGGTTGAATTTTTTAAGAACTACATAACACCTTTTTTTTTTCCCTCCGACACACTGAAACAAGAAAGAATTATAAATGGGAAATGATCTAAGTACAATACTGCAGAGTCAACTATTTTTTGAAAAAAACAATCACATGCTAGGAAACATTTTGTTTTTTAAAAGAGAAACATTAACAGTGGGCATCATTCTTGTTACTTTCTCAAGGTTAGAGTCACTAAACTCATAGAACTGAGACACATAAAGGACTGCAAGCTACACCAAGAATTTCAAAGGGTCTAAATGGATTAGTGACTTACCCTCTTAGATACATATATTGCTTACATTTGGAAGAGTTATAAAACAGCTTTAAAATGAATTTTCTGATCATAAAATCTTGTAAATGGGCATCATCATCTTATTGGATTTTTCAGGAGATCTGTAACTTGGCCTATAAAATAGATGTCTCTTAATATATCTTAAAATTATTCTAAGCAGAAAACACTAAGAGTTCGAATGAGCATTTTATCCTATTCTAGATTATATACTAGTAAAGAGAGAGATTCTTCTGTAAAGCCTTGTAAGGATACAGAATGCATCAGGATAAATGCATCAGGATAGTGAATTCTTGGGGAAAATATAAGAGTTGCATTTTTGCAAATAAATGTTGCACCTATATTGAAAGCTTAATATCCATAGATTTCCCAGATAATATGCCTCCTTCTGCCAAAATACAAAACAACCTCCATCAGTTAATAATGAGCATGACTAATTATGAACCTGAACAACAGATGACATCAGAGAAAACTGGCATAAATTATCCCAAAATGAACTGTGAGTGAATCTGTCCATTTAATGAATCTAATTTACATGATTCTTCTCCCTGCTGTTCCTTTTGTAAATACTCTTTCATTTAAATAATTTTCAGCCCAAAAGCTAGAATCATAATTATTCTGGGAGTTATTGGTTTTGATGGGTAAGCCATTCTTTTAGCCATAACTTGCAAGCTGTTCAGATCATTGATCACTACACCTGGCTGTTAGTTTAGATATAATATTGCTCAGGTATTTGGCTCAGGACCTTGCTCAGAGCTCAGATCATAGACAAACTCCTTAAATGGGAACTCATAGGACGCAGAACCATGCTTCCAAGCCAGCACTGTTGGGTAAATGACCTTGGTGAAAATACAGACAAAAGTGCTTTCTTTTATACATAAGCATGAATCACCTTTGATACCATCTTAGTAGACATGCCACCTTCACAGCCCTCCAACTTCCAGAAGACCCTCTAAATTCATGCTGGGGGACACAATAGGGACTCCTGCATTTTCTTGCTGACTCTGAGACCACATTATGAAGCCATGTCACTGATTTGATCAACTACCACCTGTGGCAGCTCTCTCCTAGCTTTCGAAAATTACTTTTCATTCTTCACATCTTGCTAGAATATCTCATTCTGAGAACTGACTTACTCTTGCTGTCTATTCCCCCACTTTGCCTAGAAAAAAAAAAAAGAATTTTAAAAGAATACCCTTCTGTTCCTATCACCACAAAAGGAAAAAATCAAAAGGTGGGGCTCCTGGGTGGCTCAGTCCGTTAAGTGTCCAACTTTGTCTCAGATCACAATCTCACAGTTCGTAAGTTTGAGCCCCACATCCGCTGCGCTGACAGCTCAGAGCCTGCTTTGGATTCTCTGTCTCTCTCTCTGTCTCTCTCTCTCTGCCCCTCCTCTCCCTGATCATGTGCTCTCTCTCTCTCTCTCTCTCTCAAAAATAAGTAAACTTTTTAAAAAGTTAAAATCAAAAGGAATTTAATATTTCCTGTCACACATGTGCTCATGATCACACAATTAGTCTCCTTCATAATAAAGAGGAAAAGAGCCAAGTGGGGGGGGGGAAATCCATACCTTCTTTTAGTATTAAGTCCAAGGGATACTCTGCACAGTCAAACCATCTATTAAGGTCAAAATCATAATCTCCTCCTCTGGGTGTCTAAACTACCCATATCAGTCATTTCAGTGAATAAATGAATAAAAACTAGAAAATAGGGTAGTTGCAGATTTGAGAAATAGAAGTGCCAGTGCTATGGATGGCAATAGTACCACTTTATTATTACAGTCATTTTTATGTTACTAGCATTTGAAGATTACATTAGCTGTTATTTGAAGATTGTTTTTACAATTTGTTCAAAGAGAGATAAAATAGAAAGAAGAAATTATCTTTTCACAAAGAAAAAACGTGTGTGTGTGTGTGCGTGTGCGCAAGTGTGTGTGTGTGCATGCATGTGTGCTTGAACATGCGCTAGATACACCCTACCCAGCCTGAGAGATTAAATAGATCACCCAGTAGGTAGGAAAGGAAGCTAATTTTCAGTTTGCTTGCTTTTATGAAATAAGGTGATGTGTTACGATATTTACAAGAATTGCCTGATTTTAACAACTTTTTTGAGTTAATCTTGACAAATCTAGGTCCTAGCACTTGTTTGGCCTTGAAAATTATTTTATTTGTAGATATTGCTCTGGTTGCTACATAGGCAGTAACATTGGGTGGGGTATTTTAAATCTAATAAACAGAAATACATCAGCAATAACTTTGTAAATGGCCTCATGAGAAGAAATCCAGTAAATACTGGATCAGGGCCCACCGGTCATAAGGAAGCAGAAGTCCTGGTGTTTGTTTCATTGAGCAGTCCCTTCCAAAGGGGTCAACAGCAGCTTCAAAGATGGTCAGCAAAGCACTCAAATGTACTAAGTGTGAACCTTGGAAATATAGTTTTCATATTTACCTTTGCCTGCCTTCTTCCGAGATGACAGGAGAGCTAGGCCCTGCCCATGACATAGGTTCCCATAACATAGCTCTAAACATTCAGAAGTAGATTCACCAGGAATTAATATCACTGAGCTTTCAGGGTCCTTCACTTAAAGGAGCCCCTTTGTAAAAGATTTGTCCTGATTTTATTTTCGGAAGTTTATATTCTTTATATTAAGAAGGGGTGGGTATCCTTCAGGCTATACAAAATCTGGATCCAGTCCTGTCTATGTGGATAAGCATGCTAAAGAAAACATGATGAATATATGGTCTCACAGTAATATTAAGTATTACAATATATTATATCACTGTGAAAGATTTCAATCTCTAGCATTCATATGGCACCATTTTCTGCATTTGCTTATTGGATTAGTTCTAGTAAAAGAATATATTGTCAATTTACTTGACCAGGATTCAAAAATTCCTCAAGAAGTTTAATTTTCAATTTGGTACCCGAAGATGTTATTCCTCTCCACATCTCTTCCCAACCATTTTGCACCATTTCTCCTGCTCATAATACCATGGCAAGCAACTTGCCACCTCCTGAAAAGTGTGTTTAATTCACAGATGCCCAATAATGGTTTTTATAGGATATCCTCCAATACCTTTAATTCTTCAATACAAATTTGTATTGCACAGCTAAGACTGACCTAGAATGATTCTCGTGCCCTCCTTTGCAACAGAGTGCAGTTATGAATTGATGATTGCTTTTAAACCCTATTCTGCAGCCACCAAACCACCCTTTAAAGTCTTTAACTTTAGGCATTGAAGGCTCCCAAACTGGTCACATCTCAGATGTACATTCTCATAACCAAGTTCATGGGAACTAGGCACCTGTGAGCCCTCAGCTCCAAAAGGCCTGCACAACAGAAGGACAAAAGAACAGTGAAAAAAATCCTAATTAATCCTAATTAAGAAAAATCCCCTCCCAGTGATACCAAATTAATGCTACCCTGAGATAAACTCAGAGAAAAGAACTGATTGTATTCAATGTAAGTTCCAAAAGACATTTGGACAGATTTTATTCAGCCTAAAGGAAGATGATGGGAGGGTTAGTTTGTAGAATTTTTTTAGGGATTTCTTAAAGAATTTCCCTAGAATTAAGTACCCTTTTCAGTTTTAATTATGATTCTGCTACCAGCAAGAATGATAACATTCAAATGAACTTAACTGCACAAAACATATAGAAATTAACACAAACTTTTGTGCTGATGACTAACAAGTTACAATAAACTTTCCATCTCTTTTTTACTTTCCTCATACTGATCCATTCATAGTACCATCTAGGAAAGAAGAAATGAAAGGATGCCTGCTAACAGGTTTTTGGACCTTATGAGAATCTTTAGTGAATGAAGGAAGGTCTGAGCAGAAGACCTTTTCTGAGTATATTCTGAAACATAAACAGATGAATACATTAAGCGTCCAGTCAATAATTATTATAAATTGCATCTGAGAAAGGATCGATGCCCCCTTTCCTGCAGAAATCTTGAAGGTGCAAACAGGGAGCACTGGGAAAGCTGCCAAAGACACAAACCAAAACCCTTTTGAGAGAGTCTCTTTGAAGACTCGACTAGCTAGAGAGTAGTTGAGATGGGTTCTCATCTGGCTTTCCATTGAAAAATTGCAACCACCCAAGGCTTACCACAGCACCTGGCACATAGCAGGTGTTCTAGTATATGTCTAGTAAATGTTGAATCGTCAGGTAATCAAAAAGGCCCTTTAGTTAAATAATAGTAAAAACACTGATGTATTCCACTGAGAAGTTTGTTCTATTTCAGGTGTTCAGCACTGTCTTTTGATTTCTGCCCACTCTTTTATTTATTGATTTGCTTTTCACTTAATTTTTGTGGCTCGCTGTGGTTGTGCACAGAATCTGGAACCTAAGACCGTATTAGGCTAGTCAAGCATGAAATTATAGTTTGTGGCTGACAATGCGCAAGGGTGCCCAAGAGACTAAGCATGATACGATAGTACTGAGGGCTTCTAACATGAATTTAATCAACCATGATTCCAGGTCACTTATTATTTTGTTTACAATGTCATGATGCAAAAGTTTTCATGTTGTATCCTTAATGCTTTTGAGATTTCTCCTATGTATTAGTCTTTGACATGGTTAGGTTTTTTTCCATGTCAGTTAACACCTTTTTGGGAGCTATAATTGTATGTAGCACAGTCCCTAATTCAGGCAGCACATCCCTTGACAGAAGAAGTTGTCAGTCCCAGATTCATAATCATAATTGTAAGAACAGTGAATTGAGCAACAGTTGTTAACCCGAACCTAACGATCAGAACTGAATACACTGAAGATCAGCTTTGGAACAGGAATAGAAATCATCAGAGTAGATGTGATTGCTGAGAACTCCAGAGTGCACCTCAACAATCTGTACTTTTACTAATAACTATTGTTCACCAGGCACAGCAACAGCTTTCAACAATGTGGCAATATCATGTGATGGAAAGTCTTAAGACATCAGTAAAAAGGATCTGAAGAGTAATTTATTCATGTTAGAAACAGGGTCCTATGTCAGTGTAGAAGGGAGGAGTGGACATAAAGAAAGACGAAAAAGGGAAACGTGTGCATTGAGCAAGAATTAACCAACTGGGGACTCAAACAGAAGACCCTCACCCAGGGCTTGAACTGAATAGGTGAGCAAGAGAGCTAGAAACTGCCTTTCTTTCCCCCAAACGCTCTGCTCATATGCAGCTGTGCTAATTGTAATTAATCACAGAGAGATGGCAGCTGATACATACGAACAGTGAAGGAGGCTGAGGGCACCTGTTCAAGGAGCCTCGTGATGAACCTTCACACCAGAAGGGAGCCCTGAGAAGACTGTGAGATAGAGCAAGGTGGAATTCCAAGTGACTCACAAATGATTATTGATGATGATTAACAGTGAAACCACTGGTGGCAGATAGTGGCATGGGGAAGCCAAAATTCCATCCCTTCAGCTGTCTCATGTGGGAGGCATCAGTAAGACTCAAATCATGGAGTCTGAAGGTTTCCAGCATTCTCAACCACTCCTTGGCTATAATTCCAGCCAAGAATTGAGAAGAGAGGTGAGGACATTTTCAGATCACATGGCCTTATTTTATGGTATAAGGTAGGGGTGGTGTAACATTGCAGAACTTAGGTCTTTGGATTTAAAACAATGGGTGCAGACCCCTGTCTCTTTCACTTACAACTGAGTCACCTGGGCAAGTCACTTAACTTTTTCAAATCTCTGCTTCCTAATCTTCAAAATTGGAAGAAGCTGTTGTTATAATGGTAAAGTGCCAAGCACCATGCCCTCATTCGTGATTATTTTAATAACTTGGAAGACTAGACATGCAATCCTCAGACTGTTGTTTTTTTTTTTAAAAAAAACATAAAGGTGACTGATTGCCCTGGGCCATTCTAATTCTTGTCTTCTACCCCGTGGTTGCTGTGAGTGGAAGCAGGCACCTGTAAAGCCATCATCTGGTTTTGGGGTGTAGTCTGGTGTATCATTATTTTTAAAGATCTCTTTAAAAATATATGTATGTATGTCCCAAGATTTACACACACAATTCGGGCTGGAAATGAGTTAAACCAAAAAGCAACGATTAAACAGAGTTGACTGGCTCCTACTTGCTTCCTTTCTCCCTCTCTCTATGGGTTTTACAAAAGTGTTTGTTAAATATGACACTGCCCTGTCTGCCAGTCAGGATTTTCAGTCTGATGCAGAAAAACACACAGGCCAAATGGGGTCACAAATGTTTACAATAGCCTTCTCTATGCCACATGCCTTCTGCAAACAGAAATATTACAGAAAACAGGATTCAGTTTTATTTATAATGAAGCCTCTTAAAATATATTCAGGCATAACTGGGTTGACAGCCATAACACTTTGACACTGCAATCAAAATGAGAGCTCTTTTCTTCTTTGAAGCCCTCCAAGACCACTAAGATAACGTAGCCCCTTTTCAGCCTGGTGCAAGAAGTACACAATCACTCATCTTCAAATACACATGAGTGTACATTTTAATAAAACTATTTATTTAAAGGGACATCCATGCTGGTCTCTTAGATATAAAAGTCACTTAATTGGCATTCAGTTGCTTCTTTTAGCCTTTCCCTTAAGTACGGAAAGGGAAAAAAAAAAAAAAACCATGTGACTCACCTTCACGGGGTTTTGACTGGTTGCACTCTGGCCCTGACAAGAAGCAGTAATGAGTTGTGACTTTCAAAGCACCAAGGAAGATGCTCCTCTACCAATAGAGAGGACACAGGTTTAGGAAGAAAGGGACATGGGGCCAGGGTCACCATAGGCTGGGAATTCCCCATTCTTTAGTTCCCCAGGAACCTTTATTGGGGTTTATCAAGCTACCTCTAAAGTGGGGCAGCTCAGAATCCACTGGGGCTTCGGTTATATGGTCATATTACTGGCCCTTCCCCTGATGATTCAGATTTGGGCAGCCTGGGGGTAGAAGGATCTATATGTTTAACCACCAGCCAAGGGGATTCTTCTGTAGCAGGCTGACAGGAAAGCTCTGGGAAAGTCCAGAAGTTCTGTGAAAGAGCTGTCCTGTCAGATTCAAGTACAGCTTGACTACTATGCCCATTTTACAGACAATAACACTGAGACTCAAAGTCATAAAGCAAGTAAGGGGCCAAACTCGGTCATGAACCCAAACCTGTCAGAGTCTAGACTCCATATTTCACCCCACTATGAGATAGTCCTTCCAGTGCAGCAGGTGACTAAGTCTTAACACAGTTCCTCTGCCATGGCATCTATGACTTTGCAGCATGTCAGCTTCCAATAGCTCTCTGCTGATATATGCTGTTGAAATCTAGTAACCAGGATTGTTAAATCAGAAACCTTATCTTTAAAGCCATTTGAAGTCCACTGGCCATCGCGTAAGGACCTGCAGGTAGATCCAGACCTCTCCTGAGAATCGAGTTCATGGGCTTTGTGACAACTCTTTTCAGCTATGTTCAGGCCACTTTTTCCAAACTGGTGTGCAGGATCAAAATTGGATTTCCGGTTGATTAAAACTGAAAGTAGTCCAAATGATTGACATATGCAAATGTTTTACCCAGAGATTCCTTAGATCTAGTGCTCTTCACACCAATTATAGCCTTTATTTTTCAAATGAAATTAATAAAAGCAAAACTTCTCTGGTTGAAAATGGAATGAATATCCTAAAGTCTAAAGTCCAATTCCCTCTTCCATCTTCATCTCCTCCTCATGACCTCCACTTAGGTCCCCTCTTACCCACCAAGGAATCTGGGTGATCCACAGAACATCGCTGAGAAGTCAAGGTCCTAGGGTCTCCTTCCAATGATAAAAAAGCAAATGTTAATGAAATGTATAAGATTTTGCCAACAAATACCCCTTCCTTGGCTCTGTCGCTATGAATTAGTATGATCTGACAGATGAAGGCATTAGACTTGGAGTTAGGCATTCTGCACTCTGTCGTACGTTCCACTGCTGGCATCTATACTATCAGGGCAAGCCATGGGCCTGGCTGAGTGACATGCCCCTCTCTGAGCCCAACCTTCATGGCTTATCACCCAAGCCAGGAAGCAGCCTGCCGACTTGTAGATGAGATACAGATTGTTTAATTAGACACACATCATGGGCGCTGGCTATATAGCTGCATTGGTTTTGTAGAGATTCTAGAATTGAAGTTTCAAACCAAGTAAGAACTTAATGTTTACCATGAATACTACCACTAGTTTCCTGCTTCTTAGTACTGAAATGACCCAAATAATTAGGCAGACATTGAGCATTATTTGGTTGCTAAATAACAATTGGTAAAACCCAAATTTTATAGATACTTGTGAAAGGACATTTAAAATGGGTGGGTATATCTCTTAATTTTAGATGTGTCTTTGTACTGTTTGTACACAGGAATCACAACCACACAAATGCACCTAGTCAGGCCTATGACGTGATGTGTATACAAGTAGAATTTGAGCCAAATAGAACACAAAGTGAAAGCACTTTTCCTGATGGGTGGGAATAACCATATCCTGACCCAGAGAGAAATGCTTATGTTCTTAACAGTCTTCCCCCCAAGACTTCAGTAGGTGTAAAATCACCTATTTCCTGGGCCAAAGGGCCAGCCCAGCCTGCTTCACAGCAAAAGTACTCAAGTTTTAGTTTCTGAACATGAATTTGATCATACCCAAAAGTAACAACACACTCCCCAACTGCTATTATTTCTTCTAATATATTTGCTGTGTTTTGTATGTGATTTATTTTTTTTTCAACGTTTTTATTTATTTTTGGGACAGAGAGAGACAGAGCATGAACGGGGGAGGGGCAGAGAGAGAGGGAGACACAGAATCGGAAACAGGCTCCAGGCTCCGAGCCATCAGCCCAGAGCCCGACGCGGGGCTCGAACTCACGGACCGCGAGATCGTGACCTGGCTGAAGTCGGACGCTTAACCGACTGTGCCACCCAGGCGCCCCTGTATGTGATTTAAATAAAAGACCTGATAGTAATAAGAAGGAGTAAAAAGAATATAACTTTTGGCATCAGATTGCCTTATGATCTTAAGTTACTTAAAGTCTCTGAGACTTGGTTACCTCAGCTGTAAATTGAGGATAATAAACACATACTGAGAGGATTAATGTGGGGATTAAAGGAAATGATATATCTATATATAAGTCAATAGACAGAAGACACCAAGAAAGCACAGTTTTTATTAGTAGTATTTGAGTAAAGACCAAACAATGGCAAATCCTTTCCTATCTTCCCCAAATCATCTTCTCTCCTATCTAAGCTCATACTGAAAGAGAATAAAACCTCTTTTGTTTAATAAATATTCTCATTAACTAATACCCAGACAAGATATCTTAACCCTTGGGCACACATGAATCACTTGGATTCATTGGTTTGGGGTGGGACCTAAGTATCAGATATTTTATTAATTTTTAAAATTTTTTTTTATTTTTTAGAGAGAGAGCATGAGTGGGGGAGGGGGCAGAGGGAGAGAGAGAATTTTTTACCTTTTTTTCAACAAATATCTTTTTTTAATATAAATTTATTTTTTTTAATTCAAGTTAGTTAACATACAGTGTAGTATTGGTATCAGGAATTGAACCCAGTGATTCATCATTTACGTATAACACCTAGTGCTCATCCCAGCAAGTGCTCTCCTTAATGCCCAACACCCATTTAGCCCATCCCCCCTCCCACCTCCCCTCTAGCAGCCCCCAGTTAGTTCTCTGTAATTCAAGAGTCTCTCATGGTTTGCTTCCCCATCTATGTTTTTATTTAAATTCAAGTGAGTTAAGCATACAGTGTAGTCTTGGCTTCAGGAGTAGAACCCAGTGATTCATCTCTTACATATGACACCCAGTGCTCATCCTGAAAAGTGCCCTCCTTAATGCCCATCACCCATTTAACCCATCCCTTTACCCACCCCCGTTCCAGAAGCCCTCATTTTGTTCTCTGCATTTAAGAGTCTCTTACGGTTTACCTCCCTCTCTGTTTTTATCTTATTTTTCCTTTCCTTCCCCTCTGTTCATCTGTTGAGTTTCTCAAATTCCACATATGAGTGAAATCACATATCTGTCTTTCTCTGACTGACTTAAAGCAAAATAAGTAGAAGATATTTTTAACAAGCACGTGAGTATTTCAATGTGCATCTGGGTTGAAAACCAATGGCTTAAATTATTAAATAGCTTACTATTAGTTTTCCTGATTCAAGAGTCTCCCCACTCCAATTTATGCTCTAGTGTACTTAGTAAAAGAGTCTCTCCAACAATCAAATCCAACCTTGTCATTCCTATATTTAAAACCCTTAGTTAGCTTCCTTTGCCTGTAGCAAAGATGGTGAATATATTTCTTCTCTTATGGACCAGTTCCAGTAGGTTGGTGGTGGCTTCCACAGTCTTTTGTAGAGAAGGATTGTATGGGTTGTCCTGGGCTCAGCAGAAAAGAACACCATTCATGGCAGATTGAGAACATCTGTCATGAGGATAGAAAATGCAGAATTCTGGGATTTGCCATCCCCAATGTATGGAATACAGCTACAACTCTAACATGGCATAGAAGATCTTGCACATGTTATTTCTCTAGCTGCATTTCCTGCCTATGAGGCCACAAGCTATATTCACAGTTGATTTCTTATTTTTCCTCCCAAACACGAATCCTTAACTCCCATGACTTGGCTCACACTATTCCTTTGCTAGGAATGGCCTTGTCCTTCTTTCCTCCTCACTTAATCCCCTAATCCTTCTTCAAGATTCAGGCTGAATGTCACCTTTTCTGGGAGAATTTCTATGAATATGCCAGATATAATTAGTCTCTCTCTCCATCTCCATGCTTGTGAAGCATTTTCCTCCTATCTTTATAACTGACTTTGTCATAATACCATATGGTGATTTACTCTATGTTTACATATTCAAGTCCCTGAATATATGATGCACATTGTTAATGTTCAGTAAATGTTGATGAATGAATGAATGAATGAACGAATGGACTCCTTTACTGCACATACTATCACTTACTCATGTTTGTTTCCTGGTGCCCTGCTAGTAACTGCCACATAGTAGGAATTCAGGGGTTGCTGAGTGACTTCACTGAGTCAGTGTCTACAGGCTCTGCTGCCACCCATATGGCACAGTGATCTGGGCTCATTCTGAGTCACAAATCACAATCTGCCAGAAAACATCCATCTGGAGAGATCGCTCCCTGCAGCAGCCTTTCCTTTCAGTCTTTAGGCCTGTTTTGTTCCTTATTCAACAGGAAATAATTGAATGCTAGCACTGACTCAAAAATAACTCGGGAAGCTATAAAAATTGTAAAAGGTCTATTAGTAATACTGTGCAGGATACTTCATGGCAGCCCTGCAGAGGGCCATGCACCTAGTTCCCAGGGTTTCTGTTTGCATTTATGTTGTGCTTGCTCTACTTATCCAAGTGGTCAAGGCAGCCCACCAGCCCTCACAAGTCTCTCATGTGCAACTCGGTCTTGTGGACTGCTCAGTGCATCTAAACCTATCAGCTGGCTATGTGTGGAATAAAGGGAAAATGCTCAGGGTATGCTCAGAATTATCCCTGATCAGGTAATGTTGTGCAGAAGAAATGTTACGTCCGTTCTTTCTCGCCCCATCCCACCTGAAGCAGAAGTGTTATACTCTCTCTACTGAAGGTGAAATTCTGCCCTTAAAGATTTCTTCTGTAAGCATAATGCTGAGATGCACAAAGAGTTAAGCTTTCTCCATTCCGTGTGGTTTACTCATTTAAATCGGCATCGCTACAGAGCAGAAACTATTTTAGCTCTATGCATAAGTGGAATATCTAATATAGAATTACATTATAATGAAATATGCATTAATGCAAGCCTCATAAAATGCTTTTCATGTTCTGCAGGCATCCAAAAGCTGAAAATGCCTATAATCTTATTTTACTTGCTGCTCAAATGATGATACATCAGGTTAATACGCTTAATTAAAAGTCACTTTTGAAACGTTCGAAGGGATAGTTAATTCACTATTGACATTTGCTGTAACACAGTTAAGCATTGTGGAAACAAGACAATGGGATATGTGCCTCCCGCTAGGAACAGAAGGACAATATTTTATGATTTTCAGGAAACAGCATGTGCTTGACACCCAAGAAGGTGCAACTAACCATGTCCTAAAATATTTGCCATTAATAATAAATTTTTGCTTAAAGAGACATTCTCAAAATAATATCCAACCACTTCTCTGTCTACTTATAAATGAAAATTAATGAGAAAGAGATATTTCCCGGTGCCATTTATTCCACATTTTGGATCTTACTACTTGGCTGTTGGGCACATTCCTCAGAAATGGCCAAAGACTGCCTGAAGCCTGTCCCTCTTAGCTTCTGATGAGCTAGCTGTCCCCAGTGTTGAATGTGAGATTTGAAGCTAATAAAGTCCCCTCCCTGCCACTTGGCACTGAATTTAAAATAAAAAGACTGAGCATATTCCATTCACAAACGGCTTGACTTCCCATTTATGAAGCTTTATCTTTTTATTCTCCTGCTCTAAAGTCCACGTTGGTTTAAAATGCAGCTGGGCGGTTCCCAGCACATCAGCGCTCTTGCGGATGATTCTGGCCTCCAAAGGCTTGCCGTGTATCACTTTACTGTCTCTGTCTCCCACACCCTGGAGTTCAAAGCCTGGCCACATTCTGCTTCCCACGAATTGCACCTACAGCGTTTCACAAGTATTTCGAAGGCTCTTTCTTGGGATTTTCTCTTAATTACCCTCCCCCCTGTATTCTGGAGAAAAAACACAGAGCCAGGCCTGCGGGCAGTGTAGGTGCGGAAGAAAAGCTGGGGGACCAGTGAGCCTCTGAGACCCGGCAGGTACCAAGCCCAGGGACAGAGACCGGGGCCCCGAGGCCCTGCCAATGAGGACCCTAATGTCCCTGCCGAAGAGAAGGGCATTTCCAAGAGGGGGGACGGCTGGGCGCTCAGAAATGGGGATGGAACGGGAATGGGGCTCCTTCCGAGGGGCAAGCGAGTTGACCCCGAGGCGAGAGGAGCCGCCTGCCAGGCCAGTGAGTCCACGGAGCGGAGTGAGATGGACGCACAGGTGTCCAGCACGCCTGCTGTGTGAGCGCCGTGGGTAGTTGCGAGCCAGATTCACCTATATCATCCACACACACATGCCAAGAACTTGATGGGAAATCAAAATTGCTTTTGCTAATCAGTGATTTCAAATTTCCTGTCAATAGAGATCTGTGCCACCAACACCCATAAAGGAAACCCCCTTTACGTCTTCTACAAGTTACTTATTTTTCATTTTGGCTATTTTATTCCTCGTGGCTCTACCGAGTTCCCTGTTCTGGCCCTGGTATCAGGTTCTCACCTTTCTTTATTCACCCATCAACTTCCTTACTACCACTTCCACCCCAAGCGCGCGCGCACACACACACACACACACACATACACACATTTTCAAGGGACAGTAAATTACCAGATCTGTAAGGCTGTCCTAAATAGGGAACATTCCTCATATCACAGAATTTACTGTATTATAGAGCAATGTGTCCGTTTGGGTTATGGCTGCACTGAGGCTCAGAAACGGCTCCCTGTTCTTAAGTGGCTGGATACTTGAAAGTCAGCTATTTGTCTACCTGACCCTTTAGAACAAATGCCACATGCAAAGGTCAACTTCAGTGGAAAGTTTGGAGCCTACATGAGGCAATAAGGTTATATTTTCAAGGCTCCTTAACAATATCCTTAAAGGGTCAAATGTGGTCAAGCAAAGTTGATGCAGATATGGAACAGCATGAAACAGGCCTACATACTGTCAGGCAGGCAAGAACAGCGTCACCAAGAGGAGAAACCCACGTAGTGTTGTAGCAATCCTTAGGGTCCATAGCAGATAGGAGAATGGATCAAGTTAATCAGGGACAACAACCCAAAAATGCTCCAGCAGCTAAAGATAACTTGTGATTTAAAAACAAAACAAAACAAAACAAGAACAACAACAAAAAATGGAGAGGTCCTAGGTATAACATCCGGAAGCTAGGAAAGTTCAAGCAAATTACCTCCAGGTTCAAGAATGATAAAATTATTTCCAGGTGGAGAGTTGGAAGTTCTGATAAGGAGATCACAGGGAACTGGGTTTTGAATACTGTGTAGGGCTTTGAATACTGTGTAGGGCTTTGAATCAAGGAGCTGGAGGAAGGGGAATGTGTCAAGCATGATCAGGGACATCTAGACTCCAGTGTTATATCGGCATCCCATTAAGATGGCAGGAGAATTTCTCCTGTTTCTTTATGGTTCACTGTTGCAATTTTTTCAGGCTGTTCAGAATAATTAAGCAGAATAATCTTCAATATCAGCAAATATCTTAAGACCATAGGGATGATAAACTACTTTGTATTTTTTTTAATTTACCAGACTTTATTTTTTTAATGTTTATTTACTTTTGACAGAGAAAGAAAGCACTAGTGGGAGACGGGCAGAGAGAGAGGGAGAGAGAGGATCTGAAGTGGGCTCTGCACCAGAGATCCCAACATGAGGCTCAAACTCACAAACCATGTGATCATGACCTGAGCCGAAGTTGGATGATTAACCAACTGAGCCACCCAGGTGCCCCTAGACTTTATTTTTCAGAGAAGTTTTAGGTTTACAGAATTTTGAGCAGAAAGTACAGAGTTCCCATATACTGCATCTCTGCACCATTTCCCCTATTGTTAACATTTTGTGTTAGTGTGGTACATTTGTTACCGTTCATGAGCCAATATTGGTACGCTATTATTAACTAAAGCTTACAGTTTACATTGGGTTCATTCTCTGTGTTGTACAAAGGCAAATGAGGGGATCAGAGGAAAATACTTCTAAGTTCAAATGATAGGAAACAGGAAAAGCCTCAGGGCACAAAAAATAGAGTCTTTTGGTTTTATTCTACGGGTTTAGACTAATATATAATGACATGGATCCACCATGTCATAGTACCATATGTAATAGTTTATTTTTTAACAAAAACTCAGATTTCTTGGTATCTATCTACTCTTGGTTAATTAAGATCCATGTAGGCAGGGAAAATAGTACTTGTACATACAGCAGAAATATTCAAATAGAAAAACTCACCCTGTTCACATGCATTCCACGAGAAGAGAGGAGACTTTCAGAACCCATGTTTTCTCAGTAAGAATAGCTTACCCAGGTTTGCAACTTTTAGTGGAACATGTAAGTTGGGGACAGGGCTAGATAGCACTCAAAGATTTAGAACAAATTTAGAAGAATTGACATGGCTACCTACAAAAGTTAGTGTGTGTGCTTGATTTTTTCCCTAGGTAGCCTGGGAAATCTAGTCACTACCACATTGCAGAACGGTGTGGGAACACCAAACTTTTGGGGTCAGAATGTTTTGTTCATCCTAATTTACAATCAGAGTATTATCCCCAAGTACACTGAACAGGAAAGATGTTAGAGGGTATTTCTATATCTTGAGTAGCTGGCCATAGATGGAAGATGTTTGTGGAAGAACTAAGAATAGTGAAGGGGAGAGGGGGCACAGGAGGGGGGGGCAGAGAAAATACTTCTAAGTTCAAATGATAGGAAACAATAAAAGCCTCAAGGCACAAAAAATACAATCAATCTACTAGTAGTAATAAGAGGAGATGGGAAAATAAAACAGACAAAAGCTATGTCTCCTTATCCTCTTGAATTAAAATTCGTATTTATCCCACATGGCACCATGCTAAAGGTCTTCTTGTGCACTGTCTGATCTAGTGTCTAGGTTGGCTTTTTCCCCCACATTTTAAAAGTTTTCTCACCCTCCTTTACTACCATTGCCCAAGTCTGCTTTTATGAATTTTTTTCTTTAACTGTAGGAGGCGGTGATTTTTTAAGAGAGGAATTTTAGCACTCATTTGGATTTATCATCTGCCATTTCTGGAGAATTTAAACTTCCTTCTTTCTGTTCTGTCTGAAAGAGCCTCCACAAGTTGAGTTCTGGTTGAAATTCTAGGGGAATATGTTTCCAGTTCCCCACTGAACTCTCAGAATACTTGCAAGGACCATTTCTGAGCTTTTTCAACTGGAATTATCCTAAGAGTTATTTCTGAATGTGTGTCTGCTGACAGATTCAAGAAGATCGTTACTGCTGAGGAAAAAAAATTTTATTTTACTGCAAGATAGATGAGTGCCTCTATCACCATTTGTAAGAACTATGAGCACAAAACAAGAGAAAATGGGCCCCTGAAGGAGAGACACGTGACCATTGATTTTAAGTGCACCAAGATATACTACCTCATTGACCCTACAATATTTATTTAGTACCTACTAAGTGCCAGGCACTGTACTAGGTGTGAGGATAGAACACATGGCCCCTGTTGTCACATAGCTTACAGCCTAAAATCTAGCAAGGTGAAAAACAAAAATCAAATCAAGCAGGTGGAATAATTACCCAATTGGTCATTGTTTGCTATGTCAGGGAAAGGCTTTCTGAAACTGAAAATGAGCTCGCTTGAACTGATAGAAGAGGGTTCCAGGCAGAAGGAACACCATATGCGAAAGCAGGGAAAGCCAGTGAGGGAAGATAGATCATGCAGGTCCTGTCGGCCAGACTAAGTTGTATATATTTTATTCTAAGTGAAGTAGGCATCCATCAAAGGGTTTTAAGCAGGGAAGCAATGTGATCTAATTTGCTTTTGTACAGCTCACTCCTGTTGTGCTATGGAGAATTGTAGGACAGTGAGCATGGCATCTGAAGGTCAGAAGGCTGTTTACACTGGTGCAGCAAGAGACAAGGGTGGCCTAGACGCAAGGAATTGTGATGCTTTGAGATGTAGCCTAGAAGTAGAATCACAGGACTTTCATGCATTTGGTATGGGGAGCAGGGTGAGGGAAAAGGAAAAGATTGACTTCCATGTTTCTGACCTGAGCAACCACGTGGTGATCCCAGTTACAGAGATAGGAAGGACTGGCTGGCGGCAGGGAAGACTTGAGAATTCATTTCAGACACGTTAAGTTTGAGATTAGCCAACGGAGATGGTAGGTAGCCCGTTGGATATATAAGTCTAGAGCTCAGAAAAAAATATGAAAATATATGGATATGTATCTATACACATACATATGATTTTTTAACCTCTAGGTACTATTGAAAGCCATGGATGAGATCAGCTAGAGAGATGGTGTTTGGGGGAAGAGAGAAGTTCTCAGGACAGACCCTCCAGGGACACCACTATTTAGACCTAGAGAAAGGGATGGGATTCAGCAAAGAAGATTGCAAAGGAGAGGCCCATGAGTAGGGAGGTGGAAGCAAGGTCCTGAGAGTCAGGTAGGGGAGTGTGTGAAGAATGTACAGTGTGCTGGTAGGGCTGAGGGACACAGAGAGGAGTCCTTTGGACTTGGCAACACAGATGTCATTGATCTTCACAAAATCAGTGGAATGGCAGGTGCAACAGATAGTGGGGGTAGATTGAGGAGTGAATAAAAATGAGGAAAAAGAGACAATAAACATAAATTAACTTTTTGAGGGAGCTCTAAAAGGAAGTAAATAGATGGGGCAAGGTGTAGAGGGAAGTGAAATACGGGAGATACTAGATCATGTTTGTATGTAGCTGATGGAAATGATTCAGTAGGAAGGAAGATATCAGTGATAAAGCGTGAATAAAAAAGGAATTCCCTGAAAATGTGTCAGAGGATACAATCCAGATCCCATGAGGAGTTACTGGCTTTTGTGGGGGGTGTTGTCAAACACATGGAAGAAAGACAAATAGAGCTTGCAGCCCAGACAGGTAGGAGTATGATAGGGGGTTGGGGAGGGGGAGATGAGGTGGTTCCCTTCTGTTACAGCTGATGGCTCCCCTTTTTTTGCAATAGAGTATGCGGTGAGGTCATTGGCTGACAACAAGGATAGAACAGGACTAGAGGAGAGAAAAGCAAGTCATTTTAAGGGAGGAAAAGCAAGTCTTCTAAACACACACACACACACATACACACACACACACACACACACTCACACACACAGATAATTGGGTATCTGGCAGGGTTAAGTACCCAGTTGAGGTTTGTTACCATGACTCAGTTGAACAATTTTCTCCAATGCTGTCCAGAAGAGGATCATTCTTGCTTCTTCCAGGAAAAGTCCTTTTACTTGCCAGAAAACGTGTCCCTGTTCAGGCGCTAACATTAGGTGGCTTCAGCAATGCCTACCAGGACTAGAATCTCTCCCTGAAATGAAACCCAAACACTACACAGGTGCCTGGGAATAAGAGATAGCCAGCAAGTGCTGACAGAATATGAAACACATGTAGGGAGGGATTTCTTCTTTTTTTCCCTATACCCTTCAAAGTAGTCATTTCTCCAATAATTGAGTCCAAACATAGTCAAAATCTCCTTTCACTACACATCCAAGATTTCTACATTTTTTTCTTTCCATTATTGCTAAAAACTTTTTATTGAATTTTTGTGAATATTCACATACACATACATAAAGGCACACAGAGAAGTTGCACACGCGAATAGAAAAACCAATACCAAGTGGTATCAGAGCTTCAACCATAAGAAAACAGATTATTTCTTCCTAAAGCAATACATTAAACCAAAATGCATTTTGACTCCTAAGAACCAATTGAGGGCATATCTGTACATTCCAGAACATGCACAAGTGATGGCTGATATGTCCTGTGTTTGTTTGCCCCAAGCTGATCCTATAGGCAGAGATCAGGTCTGCAGGATTCACTTTAAACAGTTACTGACAAGGCACCAATAGATCTTCTGCAACTGTCCCTTTTAGTGCTGCCACAGATGGTACTAACTGCCATTAGGCTGTGGGCTTCCAAAGGTTTGAAACCACCACGGAGCCCAAGGGCATGTTGTGTCTTATGGAACTGGCCAAGACCTTCCAGGAGTGTCTGTGCTACTCCATTTCTCCTGCCCACAGCATCTCTGCCCTTAGAAAAGTTAAGGAAGACTTTTATGCTGACTTGCATATGTGACATGTAAGACAGGGTCCAGTCTTGGGAGCCTGCGGTCTGAGACAGAAGATCAAAAGGACAGCCAGGTTGACCTTGCCAGAGGAAAACCTGACCTGACAGTAAGCTCTGCCTGAACTGAGGCCAAGGACAAGGTTTTGGGTTATAGAGGGTGAGGAAATCAGAGACATGGTTGACTATGTTCCACATATCTATTAACAAATACCTACCAAAGCCAGTATTTCAGGTATTTTCTGGAACTCAAAGCTCTGATTACTTAAGCGCTGTGTTAGTTATTTCACATGTATTTTCCCATTTAATCCTTACACAAAGTACTTCTTATAGGTGAGGAGAATATGGAGTTGGGGCAGGTTAATTGACACAATGACATGACCAATGAGGACAAATTTAACCAGAGCCGGTGGAGAGCAGGCTCAGAACTGTTCTCACCATTGTGGAAAAAATGGAGGCTTGTTTTTCATTTCTTTTACTGGTCAGTGAGAAGAGACAGAAATACACAAGAAAGAAAATAGCAAGTCACCTATAATCTGACCAACCAGAGTAAAAAATCTGGGGAATTTTTGCTTATTTTCCAAAGAAGGTTTTTAATGAAAGAAGTGACATTAGTTTAAGATTAAGCTGACAGTAGTGGACGAGGTGGGGAAAACAGCCTTTCAGAGGCTACAGTGAGAGTCTTAATGCAGACTAACAGAGAGGCAGCTACCATTTACCGAGCATCCACACTGTATCATCACAGCCCTAGTCCTTTTACATCTATGCACTCCTCGAAACCGTGATATGCAGGTATTGCTTCCAGAAGTGGAGGAACCCACCCAATGGGAGTCACACACCAGTAAGAGGAAGGCCCCTGAATGCAGCTGGAGCCCAGGTTGGTCTGCCTGGATAGTGCTTTCTCAGGGGCTGTGTTGTTGGAGCTTCAAGGACCCAAGCAGGCCATGAGGATGGGGAGGAAGATTTAGACCAGGTTTACATGTTGCCTGAGAAGCAGTGCAGTGAACCTATGGTGCTCCCACTTGTTTGTTAAGTCTTATTCAAGGAAGACTGATGCTGTTCTCCTGCCCTCATCTCTGCCCCCACCCAGGAGAGCAGGAGTTTTAAGTTGAGCAAGGGAGAAAGGTGATGATAACAACAAAGGACAGCAAAGGGAAGTAGCTTTCACCTGGATTGTCACCTCTACCAGCAAGAGCAGACTGATAAATGTAACGCAAAGAAAAATGGAGACATCGGGACCAAGTATATTTTCTTTTTTTTTTTTTTTATATATATGAAATTTATTGACAAATTGGTTTCCATACAACACCCAGTGCTCATCCCAAAAGGTGCCCTCCTCAATACCCATCACCCACCCTCCCCTCCCTCCCACCCCCCATCAACCCTCAGTTTGTTCTCAGTTTTTAACAGTCTCTTATGCTTTGGCTCTCTCCCACTCTAACGTCTTTTTTTTTTTTTCCTTCCCCTCCCCCATGGGTTCCTGTTAAGTTTCTCAGGATCCACATAAGAGTGAAACCATATGGTATCTGTCTTTCTCTGTATGGCTTATTTCACTTAGCATTACACTCTCCAGTTCCATCCACGTTGCTACAAAAGGCCATATTTCATTTTTTCTCATTGCCACGTAGTATTCCATTGTGTATATATACCACAATTTCTTTATCCATTCATCAGTTGATGGACATTATTTTCTAATTAAATAATTAGAAAATTAGGTAACCATTCATTTTCTTAGCCTGACAAACTGAAGACTGACATAAGCCAACTTCAAGAAACCATTTTTAAAATATTCGTATGCTCAAGGTGCATATATGTATTACAAATGGAGCCATATGCCAGAAACAAAGCAAATGTAACCATCTTTTATGATTACCATTGTATACAACATGCCAGACACTGGTCTGATAGACTTCTTTTTTCTTTTAATCTATAGGTATCCTATTTTGTCCTAATAAACACCTTAAAAGTAACCCTTAGAATTTCTGGCTTGAAGACACACAAAAAAAGGAAGGCCTAGATCCACTGAGGAAGAACTAGTTCACAGGCAAAAAGAGGTACAGGTCTTGCCTCCTCTTTCCCTGGCTGTATTAGTCAAGGATCTTCAGAGAAACAGAATAAATAGACTATATATAAAAAGATTTATTTTAAGGAATTGGCTCACATGGTTATGGAGGTTGAGAAGTCTCAAAATCCACAGTCAGCATGCTGGAGACCCAGGAGAGATGATGGTATAAATTCCAGTCTGGAGGCCACTAGGATCAAGACGCAGGAAGAGTCAGTGTTTCAGGTGAAGTCCAAAGTCACCAAAAGGCCAGCTCAAAGCCAGCCAGGCAGGAGGAATTCCGTCTTATTTCTGGGAGGTTCAGCTTTTTGTCCTATTTAGGCTTTCAACTGGTTGGTTGGAGCCCATCCACATTGGGTAGGGCATTCTACTTTATTCATTCTACATATTCAAATGTTAATGTCATCCAGAAACACTCTCACGGACATACCCAATATAATGTTTGACCAGATAACTCAACACCTTATAGCCCAGTCAAGTTGACACATAAAATTAACCATCACACTGGTAAACTATGTAAATTAAGGAAAAGGAGTCAGATGAGATCCACCAAAAGGTCAGATCTACTGTGTTCCCAAAAGCTGGAGGCCAGGACTCCTTTGCACCCCCTTTCTCTTCTGAGAAGTCAGTGGAAGGATCAAGTGGATTCCCCTTTTGACAGCTGGGATGGGGGAGAAGATGATCCACCTAGAGCAGAGCATAGTTTCCTAATGTGGAATCCAGGGCCTAAAGGCATCATCAAGATGTTGTGTGGATGTTCACCTGCCTGGGGAGAGACTCCATAACATCACCAGACCATCAAAGGATCTGTCACCTAAACAAGTCTAAGAATCACTGCTCCAGAGTGAGTAGAGTCTTATTAAGGATCTAAAATTCAGAATCAAGAACCATTGACATTCCAAAAATATTTGAATTGAATTTGTAAATATTCCTTACAAGAAGAAATATACTTCAGAACAATGTATGTACTATTTCAGCTGACTCTTTGGGCCTTAGTGATTAAAATTAATGTGAGGGGAATTGTCCTAACACATACCTGACACACAGACCACAGTACCTCTGGCAGACCCCTCTGTCTCTCTGGAAACAGAAAATCTAGGGCACACAAAGTAAGAACTTAAAGCTCCAAAGTGAAGGGCAACCAAAGAACAAAGAGTTAGACCTGCTGAGTGAAGCTAACCGTGGGATGTGAAGGACTTTGGGTGGCCATATTCGAAGACCAGATAGACAGACAAGGATCAGGAGGCTCTTTGGCACAAAGGGAAAGCCTCTGTAGATTGCACACGCTTCCCTCTCTTTCCATCTTTATCCGTTACCTCTCTGACAAATCTGCTATGATTAAAAACACACTGCTTTGCTCTTCTGTGGAAGCCATAAGTAAACTAAACTTTTAAGCAAAGGTAAGAAGTCTTCTCATCTCATTCCCCAAAGGGTCTCTTTGATCTGTAATAACATTCACACGTTAGCTTCCTAGGGTTTTTGTAACAAAGTACCACAAACTGGGTGGCTTAAAACAACAAAAGTGTATTCTTTCACAGTTCTGAAAGCCCAGTGTTGAAAACAAGGCATCAGCAGGGTCATGCTCCCTCCAAAGGCTCCAAGGAAAAAATCCTTCCTTGCCTCTTCTAGCTTCTGGTGGTTACTGTCAGATAATCTTTGGTATTCTTTGACTTGCAGATGCTTCACTCCAGTCTCTGTCTTTGTCTTCACGTCATCTTTGCCCTGTTTGCCTGTGTCTCTGTGTACAAACATCCCTCTTCTTACAGACATTCAGTCATCATAATTAGGGTCCACCCTAATCCACTATGACCTCATCTTAACTTGATGACATCTGCAAAGAACCTATTTCCAGATAAGGTCACATTCACAAGTACCAGGGGTTAGAACTTGAATGTATCTTTTGGGGGGAGACACAGTTAAACCCACAACAATTCAGGTTGTGAATTGTGAAACTTCCTCTTCTTCCAAACAGGTGTTTGTTGCCATTGGAGTGGTAGTGTATAGAGGATGGGCAATAATTCGCTCAAGCAATATTCACTGAGCAACTACTGTGCACCAGGCCAGTCCCAGGCACTGAGGATACCGCACTGAATAAGGGGAACAAGGTGCCTGGCTGGCCTCCTGGAGCTCACAGTGCAGTGGAGAGAAGCAGAGTATGAACTAACAAAGAAGCAGAATAAATTTGGAGAGTGATGAGAACCGTCATCCCAGCTGCTCCAATGTGGCCATCCGGGTAGCAGAGAACTAAGTGAACCTCCAATAGACAAATAGCTCATGTGTATAGGGCATGCTGTGGTAAAAATCTTGAAGCACTGGACCCAGGTGACAGCACCAGCCCATACAATATGCCAGAAAAGCAAAGGAATAGCCAAGGACTTCCAACCCATTTCAGAGTCAGGAAAATAGAATCACAAAATGGGAAGGCATTTGCTCATAGTCCCTCTAGGCCTACACTCTCTCTGCTACCATTTTGCCCTGAGAATCTTGCAGATGTTTCTTGCAAGTTTTCAAATTTCGATTTCAGCAGAAATCCTTAGTGGCTTGTCACCATTGCCACTTAGCTTTCTCTCCACTACGTCCATCCTTTAGGAATTTGTGACTTGCAACAGGCTGCAAATGTCAGCTGGGGGGGAAAGATAAGTGATAATAATACACTGGGAGTTGTAGCTTCTTTGCGAATTCACAGAAGCTGTTTCCAGAAAAGCATTGCCTGCTAATTAAACAAACTCCTTTCTTCTGACAGATAAAAACATGGGGGAAGATCTTATCCCATCAGTTAGAGGGCAGCCACTGCCCTATGAAATGGCCTCTTTTTCTAAGGGATTAGACTTCTCAGGACAAGCAGGAAAAAGCTTTTACAATAGACAGAGCTCTGATCTTCAAGGTACTTGGCAAACATTAACTAATTAATCTACCTACAACCTGTGGGTAGGTATCATTCATTAGCTACTGTTTGTAGATGGGAAACATGAGGCAACAGCCAAAGTGGTTTTGACAAGGTCAAAAAGAGAATTTGTGGGACACCCAAAGTGAGATCCAAGGAAGCCTCTGCCCTGGGCTGCCCAGAACCCACCCTGGGGACCAGAGCCTCTGTTTTGCATACATTCTCAAACTGCTATTAAACTGCCCCTCGTCTTCTCCATCAATTCATGTACAAGGCATGTGAGTTCCAGCATGCCTAGCCATCGATCGGGTCTGCAATGAGTAAGCTCCCGTTTTATCAGGTGCCATTTCAGGAGGACCAATTTATGACAATTTCCATTACCTTTACATAGTGGATACTTTATTTTAGTTTGACAATTATAAGAAATCAAATTTATGTATTATAAGAAACTGAGGTCAAGATAAGAGACCTTCCCACAGACCCAGAGCAAGTGACATATGAAACCAGAAGACAACTGAAAACCAGCCTTACTGTACTAACTCCTTTATTTAGTGGCATCACAATCTATGCCTTCTCCCCCACCTTCCCACTCCCTTCTCTAGCTTGCCAGTCCCTCTCTAGCAAGGTCAAAATCATGTCCCTGTCTCCCAAAAAGACTTCAATTCACATTAGCATCTCCCCGTGTCTCTAACTCCCTTTGTCCTGCCTCTGTCCTATGCAACTAGTTTCAAGAATCCTGGCAAGAATAGGGGTGCCTGGATGGCTCAGTTGGTTAAGTGTCCAACTCTTGATCTCGGCTCAGGTCATGATCTTTGGTTCATGAGTTCAAGCTCTGCATTGGGCTCTGCGCTAACAGTGGGCCTGCTTGGAATTCTCTCTCCCTATCTCTCTGCTCCTCTCTCTCTCAAAGTAAATAAACTTTAAAAACAATTATGGTGACAACTGCACTTGGGTAGATGGGGCGTCTTATACCTTATCCTCAGGCAGATGGCATAACTGAGTATCGCAGGCTGAATAAAGACAGGAATGACAACTGAGATGCTACCCCATTTCAGGGAGAACTGGTGGGGACTCTGGCAAGTCCAGAGTTTGTACCCCATGAAGGGCAGCTGCTTGCAACTGACAATTGTTTTGTTTTATTTGATCCAATGGCTACTTCTAGATGGTTGACTCTTAACACTTACTGGCTAAGGTCTGGGTATAGTTACAAGTCCTGCTTGACTGCACTGTGAATTCTGAACAAGCAAACTGCTTTTCCTCTCCATGTTTGTTTTCTCATGAGAAAAATGTACCTAATCACATTTCTCTCATATTTACTTCACAGGGTTAATTGATTGTTACTTTGAGTTCCTCAAAGAAATAACACAAAATTGCTTGCTTATCTTATTCTAAAAATTACAGTGATGACAGCTTCTTCCTAATACAGTTTTAATTTATTTCTCATGTTCCCTTTGAAAAACCCAGTCTTGATTTGTTGAAAGAAGGGTGAAATTCATTAGGAGCATTTATTAGTTAATGGCGAAACAACCTTAGGTATAGTTTTTGAAAGTAGATTGAGAAAAAGTAAAAAAACAAAAATAAAAACAAAAACAAAAAAAAACAGGCAACTATATATCAGCATCTCACTGCACTGCTGATGGTTGTAACAATCTTACAAATCCCTTTGGGTGGCAAAGACCTACAAAGATACTGGGATGGAGCAAGAAGGAAGAAAATGGAACACAGAACATTTCAAATCTCTAGAAATAAATAATAAATTTTGTACATACTGCTTTCTTTCAAAGAAGGAAAATAGATGTCTGTTTTCTCCAGTTCCCAGAGTGTTGTATCTTGGAAAAAAACTGGTGGGAAGTGTGGTTCAGCAAATCTCATCTATCAACCCCCTAAAAGACCTCACACCCTCCTGCTGGTATGGGAATCAGGAGGATTGTGACTAAGGAAAGTCTTTTGATCTGGGTAACACTGAGATATCCAATCTGAGAGAAAAGCAAAAGGCAAATGGGGTAGGAGTTCTCCCTGCCACGGGCTCAGGAAGAGCCTCACTGACATGTGCATGGGCAGCAAGCCCCTCAGGCGGGAGCCCAGCTCTGAGAAGGGTTGCCCGAGCAATGCACACCGTGTTCTCATCTCACTGCGTGCCCGATACCTGACTGGACAGAGGGAGTGGGCAAATTCCTGCCTTATTTCTTTTCTCCTTCAGAGGCAGATAATTAGTGACTTTAATCACTGAGGGATCTGCATTAGGTTGGTAATTTGAAGGGAGATCATTTGTTTTTCTCTTGGAAGAAATCTGCAGGAGAGATTTATCTGCATTAGTTGAATGCTTATTGAATGTTGGCTCTGTTTCAGGCCCTGTTGCTGGCACTTTGCAAGTATTAACTTATTTAGTCCTCACAACAATCCTAGGATCAGAACTAAGATTGAATCCTGTGCCCACCACTTAGTATTTCTGTGTTACTGTGCCCATGCAAGCTACTTAATCTCTCTGAGCCTCAGTTTGCTCATCTGTGAAATGGATATAATGATAGCTCCTTCCTGAGAGGGTTGTTGGGGGAATCACATGAAGTAACACTTGCAAACAGTTTTAAGTGCTCAACATGAATTTTGTCTTAATATTGTCAATATCATCCTTCTCTACTCCTTCCCTGGTGTGTCCATTCTATGTTGCTGATTCCAGCAGAACTGATTTTCCTCAACTCTTCTATTTTTTTTTTTATTTTTTTTTTCAACGTTTATTTATTTTTGGGACAGAGAGAGACAGAGCATGAACGGGGGAGGGGCAGAGAGAGAAGGAGACACAGAATCGGAAACAGGCTCCAGGCTCTGAGCCATCAGCCCAGAGCCCGACGCGGGGCTCTAACTCACGGACCGCGAGATTGTGACCTGGCTGAAGTCGGACGCTCAACCGACTGCGCCACCCAGGCGCCCCATCAACTCTTCTATTTTTGATCCTTATGAGATAGTCAGGATTTTAGCAAATGTCTGGAATGCATCACTATATATTTATAAGCCTGATATGGGGTCAACCAGTTATTTTCTTTTTTCTTTTTTTCTTTTTTTTTTTTTTTGGAAAAGAAATCTATTTTATTCCTCTTTGCACAGAGCGGTACATGAAGGTGGCTATCTCCTGACTCCATATATCTCTGATAAAAAATGCCCCCTCGAATATGCCCCATTATTTGCCCTACTCCAGTCTTGGAGAAGTGGCAATTAGTGGGTGGGGCAGAAGGCTTGAGTCTCAGGAAGGCTTTTTTGAGACATTTTTCCGGGAAGTTTTGGGTCAAGGGGAAGGATTAGACCCAAGAGTGGGTGTTCAATCCTCCATCTTCCTGAGAAAATCCAAATCCCAAAGGTTTTCTGAAGAAAGACACCTCTCTCAGCGACCCAGGGAAGGAACCCAGACCTACTGCCTGGATATAAGGCTGAAGCAGAGAGAAGACAGGGTTACGTGGGCAGAGGAGGGAAACCAAGTATTTTCTTAGCACTGTGCCTACCAGTGTCAGTGCAGGTTTAAAAGTACACCTCCAAGGCAGTCACTGCATGGATATTGTCTGCTTGGCACTTTGTTTCAGACCAGCTCTTCTCAGAAGTCCCACAATGTAGGCGAGGTCCTTTTGCCACCAAGTTTGGTAATAACTGCCCATCCCATACACTCCCAGAGATTCTCATTAGCCCCCCTCAGAGCACTGAACACAAGGGGCTCTGAACAAGGTGAACAAAGTTGCCTGTTTACTTTCTGTCTCCCACACTAGAATAGGAGCAAGTTTCAAGGCAAAGACTATGTTATAATTAAGGTTATATCCCCATTGACTAACAGACTTCTTGACATGTAGTAATTGCACATCATAAATGTTGGGTGGTTGAAACAATGAAACAAAATAAAATTTTCCCGTGTGGTCAAATTTGCCATCTTGTGGGTGGCAAGTGGTTTTCAATATCTAAAGATTGGGGGTTGGGGGAGGGATGTTTTCACCTGTGTGATTTCATCATTTCCTCCTCCTATCTTAACTGTAAACCCTCCAACTCCCCAAACCCAATACCCCTCTATCTTGACTTCCTCAGCCAAGAATAATCCAACCTTGTCTACTCAGAAACTCAAATACATATTTTAGAACCCTCTAGATGAAGCTTTGGGCAAGGGTACATCTCGGTGTTATCTTCCCCTTTCTGCCTCCTGATTTCTTTTCACCAGCCGAAGACCCTTCCTGGCTACTATTTGGAGGTCTTTTCTCTCTGTCTAGATCCCACACTCCATCTTTTCCAGTACCTTCCACAAAACAGGGCCAAGGGATCACGTTCATTCTACCAGTGCACAATTAATATATACTTTAGCATTACCCCGGGGAAGCATTAAACACTCAGTTTAACTCTGCTCAAGTGGGAATTCTTCCAATTAAAAAAGATAATGTAAAAGCCTAAACTTGGTATAGACAATAAGTAAGTGTCATGATGTCTCCTTGGCCAAAGGACAGGCAACCCCTAGGTCTTTTTTATCTTACGGTTCCCGAACCATGATTCTTACATATGGTTTTAAACAAAACTAGGTAGGAAAGTGACTAAGTGGCATCTTCCAATTCTTGTCGGGGAGTGACATGGATGTTTGGCTAGGGCCAGCCATGTACTTACTCTGTGTGCTAAGCAGCAGTGGAAAGACAACGGGCCACTAAGGTTTGTTTTGTGCCATGTAGCAATCCATCAACTCTTGAAACACAAAGATGCTTTACAGAGCTGAACAGAACAGAATCTTCCCAGATGGAGTGTGTTGCTGCTAGAGGCTCTCACCACCCATCAGCCCTGTCAGGATGAGCCAACTATATCTTTGCAAAGATCTAATTTTAGAGAGATCAGAGCTTGGTAATATGTGCCCAGTATAATGGGAATAAAATGTGACTTCCATTAGTTAGATGACCAGAAGATGTACTATAACTTGTCTTTGCTGAGGCCTATAGCTGACGCATTTTAAATTTAATTTATTCTCAGAAATTGATTTTCTTTATTTGATTTGCCTCCCCTATCAGGCTTTCTACTAAGACTACTCATTGTATGGTCATTAATAACCACAGGACTTTCTGAAATTTCCTTGAGTATCACACCTTGGGGTTATTTGTTTCTGCGAATTAAACTCTTAATTCTCTAATGAGAACATTTTGGAAAACCAAACAGTATTTTATGTTTAACTTTCCAGGTGCTTTAGCACCTTTTAAGGCTAATGGAAATAGCACTGTCCACGAGCCTATCAGCTACTCACTTTTGACTGTCATAATAGACCACTTCTGAGAGCCCCCAGGGCTGCTCTGAGAATGTGGCTCCTGCCCGAAAGCAGGGGAAAGCTAGCCTGGCTGCCTCTGTCTCGGCGGCATTTTACTTCCAGTTTTGCAGACAGTGCCAGGGCATTTGCTCGAGGCCAGTTAAAACTAGTGACAAGCAGCCAGCAGGAAAGAATTGGTATGCATTTCATCTCAGTGATGTGGGGGACTGTAGCTTCCAGGAGGGCTGGCCAGTGGGGAAAAGCAGAACTAAAGGAGATCTTTTTGGTCTTCAGCTGGAGAAAGTCTTTCCTTCGACCAGTTTAGAATGATTTAGAATGATTCATTTCCATGGTGTTTTGTTTTAAATTCTGAGTTCATTTGTAGTGATACTTGCTAATCAATTTTAAGTGGAAACAGCTGCTGTGTGTCACTCACACAGTCCCCACTTCCAGCCCCGGAAAACTATAATTCAAACCAGTCTCTCCCCACCCCCAAACTAACTCATGATGCTCATTCATATGGCTCCATCTGCCAGGTTCCTTATTTCTATTCCCTGGGGTCAGCCCTGTGTGGGGACAGGCCAGAGGGAGAAGGGCCAGCACAATGTGAGGAGAGGCTGGTGAGCAGGAGGGAGCGTGGGATCCCAACATATAGTGAAATAGAGCAATTCATGATCTCAGCAGCAGGGGAAAGAAGGGTGATCTTCATATGATAGCCACGTTTCTCCCTCCATTTGTCCAATATATTCTTACTGAAAAGTTACTCTGTGCTAACAAACTATGCTGCCTGCTAAGGATGGAAATGGGAAGAGGCAGACCCTGTTCTCAAGAAGCTCATGGTCCAGTGGGGAGACAGAGACTTTCAAAGTCATAACTGAGGGAATTAATTGCTATGATGGAGGTGGGCATAAGGACAAGGTGACTGAATTCCCTCTCCACTCCACCCATGCACACCCCCCATTCTTGGTCCCACAAAGAGGCAGGTCCTGGCAGCATTGTCAGCTCCACACCTGGGCCTGGCCTGGTCACCCCCTGGGGATGGGCTCCGCCCATGTGGAATCAAGGGGGAATGTGCTCCCCTCTGCCCCCCTGCTCTGTGCTGTAGCACTTCCCACTTTGAAAGCCAGCATAGCAGCCAAGGCCTTTCTGTAGGACAGTCTAGGGGAAGAGAGACATGCTGTCTTGCCCCTCTACCCAGAAGGGAACAAGAAGAAAGACCCACGTGTTCCCTAAAAGCCAAGCAGTCAAAAAATTGTGAACTTTCACTACTTCATTGCTCTCAGGACGAGGGTTTCTCTATCTGTAGAATGGGAATAACACTTGGAACATTTTGGGAGAATCCAGGGAGAAAATAGAACTATTGACATGCTGGTGACACAGCCTGAAGAAATCTTATGGTTTCTGGCCATTGTTATTGTGTTTGTTTTTTTTTTCATTCATTCATTCATTCATTCATTCATTCGAGAGAGAGAGAGAGAAAGAGTGCAAGTTAGAGAGGGGCAGAGAAAGAGGGAGACACAGAATCCCAGGCAGGCTCCAGGCTCCAAGCCATCAGCACAGAGCCTGATGCGAGGCTAGAACCTATGAGCTGTGACCTGAGCCGAAGTCCGATGCTCAACTGACTGAGCCACGCAGGTGCTCCTGATTTCTGATCATTGTGGCTGCCAGGATTGAGCAGGGCTATGGCTTAGATGACTTTTTCAATCTCAAACCAGCTGCTTACTGGGTGTGTTCTGTGAATCACATGTGGAGCTATTTTCCTATGGCTGTAGGGGGAACAACAAACATTAAAAGAAAAAAAAGTACGGATAGGATTTAAGCTTTGGGTTGGAACCCTTCACCATCAATGAGCCCCTGTCCTCCGTGAGAAGCTGTGTGGCCTTAGAATCAGCAAGACACTGAACCGCAGTTCTTCCATTCACAATGGATCCAAGGCTCCATTTCCTCAACTACAAAAGCAGCAACACCTAAACCTACCTTGAAGGGCCTTCCTGAGGCTCACCTGTGAGGGTTCATGTAGAAGACTTTGGTATGGCGCTTGGTCCACAGTAGAAGCTTAATTAATTATAGCTTTTTAGTTTTTTTAACCTCCTTGGCCTTTGTTCTGTTTCTTGGGTAATATCACTAGCTTCATCAAAGAATAAGATGAATTAGTTAGCTCTCTTGCCCAGAGAATGACCCAAAGGAGGGTATTTGAAGAGAGCATGTTCTCTGGGACAGAAGATTGGGGAAGTCTTTGAGTCAGCATCATACAGCAGGGGTTATCACAGAGTGTGAGCTGCCATCTTGGTCTGAGCAATGGTCAGAGGTATGAGGAGGAGGATGTCAGTCTCCAAATGCCTGATATTATTAGAAAGTAGTGACCAGCTACACTGAAGTAAGATGCAATATGAAGGACTCAGTTTCAAGACAGAAAAATTTCTAGGAACCTGGGTTTGCTATTCCAAAGAATGAATTGTCCAAAGGAAGGTGTAGAATATTACTTCTCTGTCAGCTGTGTAAGACAGGATGGGTTTTCACCTACTAGAAAGAAAAGCAGGATGAGGGAACAGATGATTTCTTTGGGCTGGTGAGCTAGTGTCCAATTTGGAAAGGCCACGCTTACTGTACTGGTGTGACATCAAGGAGCTTACCTGCTTCTTGTCTTTGGGACAGATTCAGAGATAGTCACATGGAGACTGGAGCAAAGATTTAAGAAGAGCCTCTTTCCAGACAAGTGCTCATGTTGCTGGAAACGGTGAGGCCAGACCTTTTGTAGGAGTGCTTTGGTGACATTACAACTGAGGGTCAACTTTTTGGTAACCACTTCAGTTTTCCTCCAAAGTTTATTCCTGCTCCTTTGATTTGCTACTTGATGGAGCCTTGCTACACTGCATTTTCAACCATCCACCATCCCCATACCCACGCATCCACACATCACTTCTTGTTCAGCAAACGGCAGAAGTAGATTACACCATATCCTCTGACATTGTGAGAGGGCAATTGAGTATTTTCCTGGGGTGTGATTCTCTGTAACTTAAAAAAGATTTAACAGACCAAATTGTCAGTATTCAGACTTTGTTCCCCCCTGAAGATTAGAGCTTAAAAAAAGAAAGATTGGAACTTAATACTTTGTTTCACCTTCTGGTAGACAAATAGAATATGTCTCATCCCTCAAAAGTACTAGCTCATTTAGTTTTTCCCCATCAGGTAAAGAAGTGTGATGTATTTTCAACATATTTTCAAAAGCCGAACTTGGAAAGATCTCAAAGAAATGAAAATATGGAATGGCGATCGTCACTTTTCAGTCTCACAATGTTCAGGGATGGTATTCAGTACACAGGGGAGCAAACTCATCCAGAGCCATAGGTAGAGACAAAACAACATTCAGAACATTGTTTCTTTCCCCGCCATTGTCAACACAATCAGAAAAGACATTTTTCCCAATATTTTTATTTTATGTAATCAGATCTGCCATGTCACCTGCTTCTAATACAACTTTACTTAGTCCTAATCCTCCTCATTACTGTTGTTTAGTTCTGCAAGGTAACGTGTAGTTATCGGTACAAGAAGCACTTAACCTGCCCGGGAGTAAAGTCTGCTTTCACCTGAGTCCTACAGAAGAATTTATCACCACCTGAAAAAATTTAATTATGATATGGTAGAAAGAGAATTTTGAATCAGAATAAGAAGTCCCAGGGTCAAGCCCTTACATCTGCCACTTCTTTGCCTGCCCTTGAGAAGGTCATTCTTCCCAGTGCTTTTAATTTCTCTATCTGTAAAAATAAGAACACATGCCTCACACAGCAGACATTTGGGATAGATGAGGTGATGTGTTCTCAGTAACTAAGTGCTACACAAATGTATGATAAAGCATGATATTTCAATGGTTTTATTCCATTAAAGTTCCAGGCTAACCAAAACAGAGGGTCATAACCACTAGGAAACGCAAACACATTAGTTTATTAATGCAGAATATATTTGATCCCATGCCAAAAATAATATGCCGTGTCATTTCACCAGTCATGTAAGGTCTTCCCTAGATGGACCCTAATTATCAAAACATGGACTGTCAAGGCATATTCATTTTGGTTTCTGGCTATCAGGGGTACTTCACTGTCTTTTCTGCTCACTGAGACATTCTTCCCTTTCTGGAGAAAGTATAAACCCTCCTACACAAGACAAAGATGCTGGGCAGCTAAGAAGAGAGACTTGTTTTTAAAGAAAAGACCACCATTTCCCACTGACTTTGTGGGGCAGGTAAGAAGCCACTTTCAGTCTTGGCTGAACTGGATGGGAAAGGTTCTCTGGATATCAAGTTGTTTATACAGAGAGTCTTCCCTTTTACAACCTCGGCAGCTCACTTAACCTTTCTGGGCACCCATTTCCTGATCTCTAAAATAAGAGGCCTAAGGACATCCGACATCCTCCCGAATAAACAATCCAGTTTGACTTAAGGATGTTTTTAGCCCTGAAGAATTTTAGACCCAGAAAATTTTCTCTAGAACTTAAATTTTCATTCTGATTTTCTATCCATGAAAATTATGGTCACCTGTGTTATTAGTGTTCACACAATCTCATGAGCATATGAGGGTCACCATGGCACAAATTCTTCTGGATATACCAATTCTCATCACTGCCCTCTCTGCACACACAGGATTATGCCCACTAGCTTTCTTGGCCCTCTAAGGAATGTTCCATCCACCTACACAACTACAACTCCATCTCTGCAACTCTACAGTCTCTACAGTCTCTAGGAAGCATCCCCGTGCCAGGATAATGGGCAGGAAGCAGAAAGTATCCAATTCTGAAGTAGATACAAACCCAGATTCTAAACTGAGATTTTTTTTGAAGCGTTAAGACTTTCTGGTTTTATTTGTAAAGGACTCTCCACCCCTGCATTTCACTCCAAGCTTCTTGAAGCTCTCATGTTGACCTGATACCTATTGAAAATTCATAGCAACCCCAGATATATGTGAATTTCTTCTAGAAAAGAGATTATTACACAACCTTATGGAAAAGGAAGAAAGTACTCACTGGAAATTGTTCTTAGTTTACAAACATTATTCTCAGGCATTGGTTGGCAAATCATAGTTCCTTAGAATTTGAGCCTTTGGACTTCCTTTCTAAGCTGTTTGAAATGGAGAAAATGGCATATTGCCCTAAATCTTAATGAATGCCAAGGGTGGCACCAAAAAACTCCTTCCAGTTGACTTGGAACATCTGTCAGTTCAGTAACATTGCAGCAGAAGAAGGTTGGATTAAACTAAGAGAAGAACATAAAATTACAGTCTTCACTCCCATTAAAACAATACATGTTTTGTCTGGCCCTCAGCCAATTTGTGTGAGAAGTACAACTTTATATTAAAAAATAAATTACTCAAAAAGCAAGCTGGATCCATTGTCCAGCTGAGGATCCTTGGTGAAAGGACCAGCACAGACAAGGGTAGGCATGATTTTAGGAAGCAACAGGATTTTCAGAGACAGAGACTTTTTTTTAATTCTTATCCTTGGGAAAAGCTCAAAAATTTCCAACTACCAGGCACATGACCAGATGCCCATGGAGAGGTCTAGTAGGAGTTCACATGGACCAGGCCCAAGAAATGGCTGAGAACATTCTTTCCCTCTGTCCAACCTTTTCTTTTATGGGAATTAGATATCCCCTAGAGACCAGTTGTGATAGGAGGTAACAAAAGGTTAAGAAGATGTGCCATTAAAGGAACATCTGCTAATTCTCTCTAGAGCACAGAAACATGCTGAGAGGGTCTGAGAATCCTACACTCAAATGGGAAGAGAGGAAACCCTTGTCCTTACTAAATAGAAAATACTAGAGAAATCATGAACTAGGTCAGATGTCCTAGGGTTTGAGGAAAATGGGGACATACTTGAAAAAAAAATTCATCGAGTGAGCCCAAATGGAAAGCTTTTTTTTTTCTTTTCTACTTCCTCTTTATTTTTATAAGAAAATTTTTAGGAAAGAATAATTACAAAGTACAATTATAAAGGTATTCTCTGGTGTTTCCTGAGGCAAGATAGAAACAGTATATTACTGTGGAGGATCTGGGTTTGGTTCCCACACTTCTCCAACTCATTATGGCTTCAAGTGAGGTGTTCAGCTGCCCCAAGCCTTAGACTGCTCAGGTATAAAATGGGTTGACTTTTGAATTAAAAGAACTTTAGAAATATTCTAAGAACGCTTGATTTATTCAGGGTTGGAGGGAGAGAGATTCTTTGATAAGAATGGAACTTGAAGTCCAAATAGAATCTCAGAAAACCCAGGGAGGAAGAAACTGCTTTCCAAAGAACATTAAGACCTTGCTCATATGTATAAATGTCACGGAGTTGGCCGAAACAAATTTAGAGCTGGTAAGCTCTTTAGAGATTTCCCGCAATCCCCATGTTTTATAGAGGGAAAACTCTGAGCCTAGAGAAGCTGAAGTGACTTACAAAAGATTACTGAATTCACGTTACTGTCAAGGTAAGAATTCAGGTGTCTGTTCTGGGAGAGGCTGAGCAAGTGAGGGGGAAACAGGATCAGACCTCAGAAACAATTACCACCATCTTCTGAACATTATCCCTAAAACAGGCATCATGCCCAGTGCTGTTGATGCTTTGGGCCACTGAATCCTCACAACTTTGAATGAGAGGTGTGATCATCTACTTCCAGGCCCAGCTTCATAGGCTTGAGAGGATTGGAGCCACAGAGAGACCCCCATTCAGAAGGGCTCCGTGCTCTGTGGACACCATCTTGAAATTCTTAGTAATTTTTGAAAAAGGGACCCCACATTTTCATTTTATACTGAGTCCCACAAATTATGTAGCTAGTCTTCATTATCTCTGTGTTGTAGATACATCAACCAACAGAGGCTTAGAGAAATTAAATGACTTGCTCTTGGTGCTAGTCACTCTCAAAGATGGGGATGCAGACACATAAAGTCAGCAGGCAGTATGAAGGTGGACCTAAGGAAGTCTATATGGATGCTGTGCTTTCAGAACTCTTTTGGGATTTCCCTTCCTCTAATGGCCTCAGATCTCTCTGTGCTCTGAGTAGGGTGACCAACCATACCAGCTGGGGGATTTCCAGGATGTGGGATTTTCAGTGCTAAAATTGGGAAAGTTTTGGGTAAACCAGGATGAGTTGATTACCCTATTGCTGAGTCCCAGGCATGGGGCTCCAGAAGCTTCCCAGCCTTCATCTGTTATGCCATGTCCTGTGCCTTCTGGGCCACATGCAGGTGTCCAAAGGCAGGGCCCATCCGGAGGACAGACTAGAGACCTTGATCAGGCAGAGTGTGGGCAGTCAACTGGCTATGATTGTGAGACTGGGACCAGGCAAATGAATACACAAAGACAAGTCCGCTCAGGAAAAGACAAGCTGCAGTTTGTATTTAGAGACCCAAGCCAGGCTGAAGACAGCATGAGTGCAGACAGCCAAGAGCAGAAGGCAATGGGCTGGAGCAATGCCCCAGGGTACAGGCTCAAGGGATCGTCAGCTAACTCACTCTATGACAATGGGCACATCACTTACTTTGCTGAATCTAAATGTCCTCATTCAAAACATAAGGGACGCAATACTAGCTTCATGAGATCATTGTCAAGATGAGAGATTTTATATATATGTATGTATATATATATACACACACACACATATATATATTTATATATATTTATAAAATACAATTCAGTATGGCCACACTGAAAGTCTCAATTTATGTTTGTTTAATTTCATAAATATTTATAGAACCCTATTATGAGCCAGGCTCTGTGGGCAGAACTGGGATACCTTCAGTTCTTATGGGAATAACCAGTGGTGTGCTCATAAATGTTTAAAAACCAGCTCTCTGGGGGAAAAGGTAAAAGCTGCTTTATAGCATATGCTAATTTATAAGGTAAAAATCCTCCCACTGTTGGTTGATGTCAGTCTACTAACGTGAGGTCACTGAATACAGAGTTGGGAAGAGTGCTTAATCTGCTCTAGGGAGCCTGTCCCAGCAGAGCCCTGAGTTACTTGTTATTATAAAGAACAAACTACCCATAATTATTATAGAAGAGGAAAGGGGGAAACAGGTCAACATAACTTTGGATAGAGAGTAGGGAGGACCCCCTTGAGGAAGTAAGATTCCTTCTGAGATATAACCAGGGGAAGGAGTCAGCATGCTTGCAGGTCAGGAGAAAAGAGAGGAAGAAAGAGGCAAGCATATTTGAGAAAGGTCTGGAACAGGGAAAGACAAGGTGGGGAGGAGCAGAGACCAGACAGTGTAGGAGCCAAGTTCACCAGGTTCCAGTGCTGGGTTTTATGCTAAGGAAGCCATACTTTAGAATCATCACTCTGACTGAAGTGTAGGGAATGTGTTGAGGGACAAAGGGCAAGCAGGGAGAGCAGGCCATGGCAATACCCCAAGCAGAAGATGCTGGTGTCCTGAGGTTTTTTAGCTGGAAGCAGGTGGATGCTGACGTGATGGCAAAAGGGGGCCAGGTCCTCTGGGGAGCCCTCAGCCTTCTGCCAACAAACCACTGCTTTCCTGTTCAGCGCTCCTACTATGACCCCACAACCCCCCCGTGGTGCTTCCGAGGTGCATTTGAATCTTTCAGGAAGAAAGTGAGGGTAGAGTGAGACAGTAAGGAAAACAATGTCCATATTTCTCATGGTCACATTTTAGGATGTTATTCTAAGGAATTCCATTTTTATGATTTTTTGATCATATGCACAAAGAGAAAAAAACAAATGTTCATAATCTGATTAAATTGCTGATTAGAATATAGCACAAAAGGAGGTTTTCTGAGACTGCTTTGTCCATTCTCAGATAAATATGAATTTGACAAACAGCAAATATTCTTCTCCAGCACTTGACAGCTGAGAAAGTGAGACAGGCCAGGAAAAGAGATGAGGAGGCACTTGTGTGACTTGAACTGTGACTCCTGCCAGCCCACTTCTGGTTAAAGACATACTTTTTATCTTCACATATTTATTTTTTAATGAGGTGATGGGCAGTTAGTTTTGATCAGGGGCTTTAAAATAGAATTGACCTTCACTAACCAGTTGTGTCAAATTTGCCAAAGCATTTCCTTGAGAGCTTTCTACCCTATGTAGAGTATTTGTATTTTCATTGGCTGCCTCTTCCCTAGACTTTCTCTTCCTATCAGTTTGGTCTCCCCCAGCACCCCTGTTGTAAAGAGAGTGAAACCCAAGCAGTTGTGAACTTTTACCAAAGCAACAAAAATTGCCTTCAGTACTTTAAGATCACATAGACCTGGTTCAGATTCTCGTTTCACCATTTATGAGATATAATTAACTTCTCTGAACCTCAGTTTCTCAGCTGTAAAATGGTGTTGCCTACCTCATATGGTTGTCAAGAGGAATACATGAGGTAAAGAATATAAAGTGCTTAGCACTCAGTACTTCTAGTGTTGTCATCATCACCACCAGTCGCTGCTGCAGCCTCACAAAATAATTGTGATTCAATAAGAGGTTTAGGAGAAGGACCAGACACCACCTGCTAGAACATGGTGAGAAGCAGCAGGAGAAATGCCTCATGGAGCTTCTCAAACAATTGCCCTCAGATCTCTCCCTTTCCCACCCTACCCAAAGGGCACACATCAGTTGGCACTTAGGAATCGCAAGCACGTAGATATTGATATAAAAGCTGTGATTTTGCCTGGTCACTGCCTGTGCGAAGGAAAGGGGAATCTTTTTCCTAATCCCCAGATTTTAATTTTGACATCTGGTCCAGGATCAGATATCAAAATATAAAATATTCTTGAAAGTTATTATTCATAGACATAAATCAATTAGTTGACCCAGTTATAAAGTTAAAAGCAGAGCTGAGCAGTCACCAGCAGGAGGAGCTAGAAGGCCAGTGTGTATGTGTGTGTGTGTGTGTGTGTGTGTGTGTGTGTGTGTGTGTGTGTGTGTTTAAGGGGGAATTTGTGGGGCTGGAATTGTGAGCTAAGGGTGGGGATAATTTTCACTTTGGCTTGCAGGTACACAGTCAACCTTTGGAAAGATCTGTGTGTTAAAACTAACGTGTTTAAAGCCACCAGACTTAAAGAAGGGGAGGATATTAAACCAACGCTTTTAAAAATTACTAATAGACAATGGATTTTAAATGTCTCAGGGAACATTTGGGGAAGAGTCATTATTATTCACATTTTCTTTATTGAGAGAAGCCTCAAAGAGTCTCAGCCTTATCAGCAGTGATAAGAGTAATTTATTGGCTTCTCTGAAGACAGACGTTGGATATCTCATTATGAGACAGCCTTGGCTGGACTTTTATCAAGTCTATCAACTTGAAACCAAGTTCTTGACTGAGGCCTGCATGTCTTCAAATTGAAGCCAAGTGCAAAAGGCACCAACATCCCCTTATCCCAAGTGCCTCTCTTATAAAACTCCAGATGACTAGCAGACTTTGGGTTCCTCTCGGTTTTGTGGCTTAGACTCATGGTACATCCCCTGTTCACCCAAGTGTTTCTTGCTGCTGGAGTTAAAACAAAGTCACTTCCCAGGTATGGGCATTAAAAGGGGGATGGGGAAGCTGTTTCCTTGAATGGCTCCAGCAACCAGAGATTCACAAGATCAACCTCATCAAAGGGATTTTCAAGGCCCTTTCTCTTTTCTCCCTGAGGCCATCTCAGGTTAGTAGAATTTTCACTTGTGTATAAGAGACAAGAAAAGGATAAAAACATTGAAGAATGTCGATTTTGTTATCATAAACAAACCTGGTATGAAGTTATGTTGAAGGAACAGACCAAAACAAGTGGATACAACTTGGCTTCCAAGTCTGCCATAGCAGTGGGCCACTAAGAATTGACGTGGCTATGGTCTTCCCATGGGGATCTTAGAGACAGTTGAGCCCTCTTCCCCCCGATTTTCCCCCTTTCCTTCTTTCAGCTGACAATAGACATGTTTTCTGGAACTCAGTGCCAATAAATGCCCAATGGAGCATTTTGGTTTAGCTTTCTAAAGACTAATCTGACATGAATAAAGTCCTTCTGCTAAGAAATGAAAGAACTAGGTTTTTTTAAATCATATTTTTGGAAGCCCAAAGAGTACTATCAAGGCTAGCCTTGAATCTAGTCCTTTTTGGCTTCTGAGTGAGGTGAGATGAGCCTCGCAAGTTCTGTAAGGGAAATCTCACGGAGGTCACTCAGACCTGACGTGTGGTTTAACACAACAAAATTGAGTCAAATTCTGGTTCTGTCATTAACTGTGGGACACAGAACAGTTCACTTATAAATACACCTTTGAGGATGAGTTTGCTCATATATAAAAAGCAATGAATCATACCTTTCCAGAGTAATCGTTCTCAAATGCAGAGCTCATGTCTTATCCCTGCTTAACACCAGACACTCCCTATTTCCTAGAAGGTGACATCTGGTTGTGAGCCTGGCATTCAAGTTCCTTCATGACATGGCCCTTCTTACCTGTTCTAACCTTATTTCCATCACTCAGCCCCTCTTGACTGCCTTTTACATGAGCATTCCAAAAATACTGTGTATCTTAACTTTGCCCACCTCTGCTCCTTTGCACCTGCTATTCCCGTCCCTGCAGAAGGCCTCTCCCTTCATTCCACTTTTCCCCGCCTAAAAAGAACACCTGGAACAGGGAAAATTTTGCTCATCTTTGGAAAGTCAGTTCCAATATCACTTTCTATGAAAAACTTTCCCCAAACACTGCTCTACCCACACACCCACCCCCAGCACACACAGAGAGCTTCTCCTTGGAATCTCGGGCTCTGGGATACTAGTCTTGTTTGCTCTTATCTGTACCCTTCTCTAATTCATCTGCTCATGACCCTCATGGGCCCCTTTTTCTAATCTGCACAAAGGCTGTGAATGGGCTGGCAGAGGCCCTGGAGGAACAGGAAGGTAGCCTAGATGGCCGTGCGCAGAAGTCAGGAAGGGAAATGCCTGGATATGCAGTTGTGGCTCTGTGGGGGAAGGGCAGGATATGGTAGAAAGGAAGGGCAGGAAAGGCTGCCAAGGGGTTGTCTGTGGTGTTCGTAGTGGCTGTCTGGGGCTCAGCTGAGGTGCATTTGTACCACGGGAGGGACTCTGCTCTCTTGTGGAGGATAATTGAGAACAAGGAGTATTATGCAATTTGAACATCCAATTCCAGAAAACGTGATAATCCCTGATAGTGACCCACTTCACTTGTGCCAGTTTGGCTTTTCCCTCCAGGCCTCTCTCAGGCCAGAGCCACAGTGGGCTGTCCTCGGTACAGAGAAAGACTCCTGTCCCCTGGAGGTCCTGTCCCCTGTGACAGCCCTCCCTCTCTCCCCACCCCTTCTTCCCAGCTTCTGCTCCTCTCCCTCTACCTTCAGCTTCCCTTAGGCCCTCCTCTCACTATCCTTATTTCTTTCTCTCTGTCATTTTTTACTCTTTCTCTGGCTGTTTCAGGGGCCTTCTTACTCTCCCCACTCCACACACACCTCCCTCAGACATCCAGGCCTCTCCCACATCTCCTTCATTGGGGTTTTTCAGCCCTTTACTTCATTCCCTTTACTCTTTATTAGTATCAATTCCTTATTTTCTCCTTTTTGCCTTTAATATTGTTTCCTTCCTGTTTTCTGGAAGCCGTTGGCTCTTCTGTACTATCTTATTTTCTTTCTTTCTACCGCTTCATTCACTTGTCCGAAAGGCACCTCTTAAGCACGTAAGGGCAGTGCACTAAGTGCTGATGAAACAACGATTCATGAGCCCAGTTCATTAAGCCGGAGTTCAGACAATCATCCAGAAGCATGGGCTGGGCCACCAGGTGGACTACACAGACAAGTGAGGGACGTTTCCGCTGGGGGATTGAGAAGAACACTAGCTGGGTACAGTCAGCGTTCTCAGCACAGCTTTAAAAAACCATTTCTGCTTTCTTGCTGATTTCTATGAATTTCTGGGGTATGTTAAGCCTAAACCTTGTGTGAATAGAACAGGAAGTAGTTGGTACCATTAAAAGAGGGAACACATAGAAAACTATAGTTCAAATGGGACAGATTTTCAAGACTCACAAATGTGCATTTGCATAAATGTCCAAAGTTAGTCAGCAAATCACAACAATTTAGGAGACGTGCAGCAGGAATGTTTTTGAAGTCACATCTGACCATAAACCAGTCCTGTGGTCACTGTGTGGGATTAGCCAGGTTTTGCAAAGGAGGAAATATGGAAAATGAACATGAAAAGATTTCCCAAGGTCACACTGAAGGCAGTGGTGAAAGGGATTAGGAGCTGAATGCTCTCTCGGGCCTATTTCTGAGCTACTAGACAACACAGCTTCCTGAATGCAGATGTTAAACAGGTTTTTGCCTTTAAAATAAGAGTAAAACATGTTCTTATTTTGGCCATATTTCAGTGCAAATCTCCTAGGGAAGGGGGGTCCATGTGAAGGGAAATTAATTATTTGAAACTTCTGGAATATGAATCACTCCAATTTCTCCCTGTGCCTTACTAAAGAGTGCTTTAGACTTCAGAGAGAGGTTCTCAAACTTTGCTGCTTATTAGAATTATCTGAGAGCTTTTAAAAACCCTAATGCTCAGACTTCATCCAGACCAAGTCAGAATCTCTGGAAGCAGGACCCAAACATCATTTTTTTTTAATTCTCCAATACACAGCCAACTTTCAGAAGCTGCACCTTGGGATTACATGGGAAGCCTCAACCATTGTACCCTGTCCCCAGAGACTGTGGTTTAATTGCTTTGGAGAACGGCCTGGGGTTGTTGAAAGATCACCGAATGATTCCAATATGCAAACCAGTTCGGGAATGGCTGTTCAAGAGTCCTGCTACTCACAGTGTAGCTCTGTGGACCAGGTATCATTTGAGAGCTGTCTAGAAATGCAAAATCTCGGGGGTGGCTCAGTCGGTTACATATACAACTTCAGCTCACGAGTCCAGGCTCTGCATTGGGCTCTGTGCTGTCAGCACAGCACCAGTTTAGATACTCTCTCTCCCTCTCTCTCTGCCCTCTCCCCACACTGCACATGCACACACATGCTCTCTCTCTCAAAAACAAACATTAAAAAATTAAAAAGAAAAGAAATGCAGAATCTCAGGCCCCACCCCAGACCAGAGGAAATAGAGCCTGCATTTTAACAAGGTCCTCCCTCAGGTGATCTGGATGCGTATTAGAGATTGAGAAGCATGCTTTTAGAGCGCTCCCCACTTCAAAAAAAAATTTTTTTTAACTTTTTACATTTCTAAACAGGGAAGGTTTATCCCCTTCTTCCAATAAGGTACAGGATAGGCCCAAAGAGTGAATCGCAGAATTTTAGAGATGGAAATAATAATGCATTCGTTTGATATCCACCACAAAACTATGATATAGGTACAAGCCCTGTGCCAATTTCACAGCTGACCAAACTGAGGCTGACTCCTTAGTGAACAGCTGCAAGACCACATGGAAAGGCAGAAGGAGTACTTAACCTAAGATTTCCAGAACACGAAAGCACATGCTCTTAACCACTTGGTCAGACTTTCCCAGCCTGTATGCCAAACACTCTGGATATGTTACAGATGTACCATGATATTGATCCCCTCAGCGGCCCCCATCAGCCCAGCAGGGCCTGGGGTGGCCACCCCCTAGAGAAAAAAAGATTAGGAAACTCTGCTCTAAATTACACTTTTTCCAAATTATACTTTTTGTGTCTTGTCCAACAAAGAAGCTGTGTCTCCTAGGGCTCAAGTAACTGACTTGCCTACGGTCATGCAGCTACTTAAAAACACTACAGGCCCAGAGCCCAGGAGTCTCCACTGCCTGCGTGCCTCCTCCCACTAAGTGGTGTTTCTTCTTCAGCTGTGGTCCCCAGACCAGGAACATCACCATCTTCTGGGAATCATAAGAAATGCAAATGTTCAGGTCCCACACAGCAAGCTGTCTTAGCAAGCCCTCCAGGCGATCCTGCTGTCTGCTTGTTTGAGAACCAGCGTGCTAAGGCAAGCAGCCCCGATGGCCTTGCCGGTGCGCGGGCTTGCAGCTCCTGTGCTTGAGTCCCTGCTACAGCTGCAGCTTCTCTGCAAAATGAAGGTTTCTTAAGGGGCTTAGCTTTGAACTAAGCTGAAATTTACATGCTGATTTAATCTTCTTAGGGCCTTCTTTACCTCTCAGAAAAGAGCTGTAATGCTTTAGAAAAGAGAAAGTAAATGATGGATAACAGATAAAATATTAAACACTCTTTCCATGCCTTCAACCCACTTTCTACTAGGACAGCAAATACATGGCCATCGGAAACGGAGAATGAAACTGACATTCCTTGAACACATACTGTGTGCTGCATCAGGCATACAGTGATGCAAGCATGCATCATCTCAATGAATGCAGTGATCCCTGTCTAAAAAATAGGGAAACTGAGGCTCAGAGAGATGAAGTGATTTGCCTAAGATTATAAAGTAGCAATGGCAGCCCCAGGGTTTGTCTCACCGCCCATGCTCCTGTATTCCTTGCCCTCCAGCAAGAAAGGTAGAGTTTAGGACACACGCATTACCTGCAACGATTGGTTTCCAAATTTCTCAGAGCAAGCTCCCAAAACGGATCCATCTACTCAGAGCCCCCAGGATGCCTAACTTAACAGCATTTTCCTGCATTCTGTGTTTTCACTGCACTATGGAAGCTGCTCTCAAAGTGTAAGAATAAACCAGCCAAGGAATTCATTCAGCCGTGCTTGAGCACCCTGAAACACTTAGAAATTTATTCCTCAGGACACCTGGGTGGCTCAGTCATTGAGCTCCTACTTCGGCTCAGGTCACGATCTCACGGTTTGTGGGTTCAAGCCCCACTTCGGGCTCTGTAATGATACTTCAGAACCTGGAGCCTGCTTAGGATTCTGTCTCCCTCTCTCTGCCCTTCCCCTACTTGCGTTTTCTCTCTCTTTCTCTCCCTCTGTCTCTCTCTCAAAAATAAATAAACATTAAATTTTTTTTAAAAAGAAAAGAAATTTATTCCTAACTGGCAGTATCTGTCCCAAGGCAGCAGGTCCTCTGTTGCCAATGCCCTGCTAGCAGCCTTGAGTTTGGCTCTTCAGAAGACCAGGGAAGCTCTTTGCCACATCCTGAACTTGGGAAATGAATCCCCAAGAGAAAGAAACACACCAAGATAGTGCTAGTGAGCCACATCCTCTCCACCTCCCCAGTAAGAGCTCATGTTCCTGCTACGAAATGCAACAAGGCTCAGAGCTATAATCCAATAAGTAGAGCAAAAAGGACACTGACTAACTCAAGCACAGAAGCAAACAGACACCTTGGGAAGGACCAGCATTGGGCTGTAAATCCATACAGACTCCCTTCCCTGTTTGCCCAGCACCTGCCCAGCACAAGCTCTAAACACCCACTTTTAGTCCTATTCATCCACAAGGTGGACACACAGTGGTTAACCTGAACCCTGCGATGAGGCTTCAACACTTGGTCCAAACAGATAAACCCTGCAGAGAACTCAGCAGGCAAAACAAAAGTTGTGTCTCACCTTTCTCATTCATGCAAGGAGAAAGCCATTCTCCACTCTGAGTAATTTTGATTGAACTTCATGCTTTTGCCGAAATGCAGGTTACTTCTGTAAAGGCCCCCACGGACCGCGTTCCCTCTTGTTTGAGGCTGAGTCAGGCCTGGGACTCTTTGAAAACCAAAGGTTTTCAAAGCCCAAAGGTTACTATTTACTTGCCACTATTGGGACTCCAGGATCCACTCCTCATTCCCCATTCCAGGTGCATGTACCGCCACCATAGCTGACACTCGATTAAAATCAAGAAAAAAGTGATTCAGACATGATGGGCAATGCCATATTATTTCAGGCCCTTGAAACCGGAGTGACAATGGAACGACCCCACAGTAGTAGCCAAATGCCTGAAAGCGCAGGGGCCTCACTTCTCAGTAGGGAAAGAAAGGTGCCAACAGCAGCTGCGTGAAGGAGTGTTGGGGGTGGAGGACAGGAGCCCTTGCAAGTTTTGCTCAATTGTTCCTCTTCACATTATGAAAAGACGTTGCTATGTAATTATAATAGTGTTGGAAATGGTCTGAAGCACAATCAAAAATCACTTGGCTAAAGAAAGCATGAAAGGGAGGGGGAAATGGTCTAGAAAAGGGTATAGGTGGCTAGGTTAGCTGTGAAGATGGATATGAGAGGTTGTGGCTACATTGTCTGTTATAGCATCCTCTGTGGAGTGGTAGGGGGAAGCAGAATTTCTTTAAAGAAGGTTTTCAAGACTGCCTTAGGGTCAGTTAACATATATAGAGCATAATATCATGGACTATTTTATTTAACCTTCCCCAAATCATTCATCATTCCCACACAACAGAAGAGGAATCTGAGGTTCAGAATGGTTAATGGGCTAGCCGGAGATCACAGAACTGATCAGTGACATGGTAGTTTCTTGAATGCAAGTCTGTACTCTTCGAGCTGCTACTGTTCTCTGTATCATGAAACCCACCTAAAGGTGCCTACAGGGACAAGGCAGGCAGTACAGATAAGGGGAGCTACCAGATTTGAGGGGGGAAGAAAAGTAAAAGCAATCGACATGTGGCTTCATCGGGTTGGTGGGGGCTATGGCAAAGTAGAGAATTACAGACAACATCTAAAGTGAACAGCTGGGACTCAGAAGCAAGGGATTGTTACCTTTCAGGAGTGCAGACTCAACTGCCAGATCTGCTGATTGTTCAAGAAAAGCTGGAAGTCAGATTTTTAGATAAGCTTTTGTTTGTTTTAATGTTAGCTCAAAAAAATCTTAAACATCAGACGTCTGCCTGTTCCATCAACAGGAAAAATAAAACCTATCTGCAAACCAAATTCAGCTCCTGGACTGCCAGAGGTAATCTCAAGCTTTTTCTAAACCAATAATATCAAATCATTAAATTTTGGCATACGTAGGACCTCAGTGATCTTCTGGTCAGCTCCTCTACTGTGCAGATGAAAATGTTACAAGTCATAAGCACAAACTGAAATTGTAAATAATAATCTTAATGATAATGTTATTTTAGACATAATTCCATTTCCCACATGGGCCATGTGCAGAAAGAGCATAGCGTGTTGTCCCACAAAGGCTGGAATCCAGTCCTGCTAAATAGGAGCTATGTGACCTTACACAAGTAACTTAACTGCTCTGAGCACCCAATTTCTTCATGTGCAAAATGGAAACATTGCATGTAAATTACAAATCCATAAGAATTAATTAAGAAAATTATTAGGGGTGCCTGGGTGGCTCAGTGGGTTGAGCATTCAACTCTTGATTTTGGCTCAGGTCATGATCCCAAGGTAGTAGGATCGAGCCCCCCATGTAGAGCTCCACCCTGAGTGTGGAGCCTGCTTGAGATTCTCTCTCCCTCTGCCCCTCTCCCCTGCTCACGTTCTCTCTCTCTCTCTCTCTCTCTCTGCCTCTCAAATAAAATTTAAAAATAATAAAATAAGGCAATTATTAGAAGTTATAGTATATAAGGCCTATTGGTCAAGGCCTTCACGATTGCTACTGCCCATCCTTCTCCCATCCACCCAGCCTTGTGTCTGAATTTCTTTTCTTTTAGTATTTGGACAGCCCATTTAGAATCCAGCCAATTTCCTTATAAAGTTCATGTAAAATAGAAGCTGGAATTTCTAATTTTATCTGATGCAGACTCCTCCACTAGATTTCTCTGCTTCCTTGTCACACACTTACTAAGTACCTTGTTGGGCAATAGTCTTGCCTTGTCAAGCTTGGAAAATGCACTGTAAGGATGTGAGGCTTACCTGACTCTAGAGGAAAAACCCAGATTGTTTTCTTTCCTGAGTGGGAAAAACCCAGTTCTTCCCTACTGTGTTTCATTCTTGTGAGCCCCTTTTACTACTCACATAGCACACCACTTCTCATACTTCTGGTCACCACATGTGTGGTGGTTTTTCCACAACAACAAGCAAGTCTCAGACACCAGCTGGATATCCACAGTTAAAATGACACTATGTACCCAGAGATAGCATCAGATCCCACAGGGAAGGGTTCAGTCCCACAAGACTGCCCCCCACCTTCAGATACCAGTCACAAGTCCAAGCAGTCACCCGCGTTTCTAACCAACCAGCTACAGATCAGAGATTCCAATGACCCCTCCTCAGGTTCAATGCATTTGCTAGAAAGGTTCACAGAACTCAGGAAAACACTTAACATAGGTTTACCAGTTTGTTAAAGGTTTTGGTAAAGGATACAGATGAATAGACAGATGAAAGGTACATAGGGCGAGTTCTTGGAGCACAGAACCCGAGCACAGAAGCTTTTGTTCCCGTGGAGCTGGTGTACGTCACCCTCCCCATGTGGATGTGTTCACCAACTTGGAAGCTCTCCAAACCCCCTGCTATTGGGATTTTATGGAGGCTACCTCACGTAGACATGACCAATTATTAGCTCCATTTTGAGCCCCTCTCCCCACTCTGGAGAGTGAAGGGTGGAGCTGAAAATTCCAAGCTTCTAATCATGGCTTGGTCTTTCTGGTGACCAGCCCCCATCAGGGAGCCTACCCAGAGTTGCCTCATTAGAACAAGAAATGTTCCTAGCGCTCTTATCCCTTAGGAATTTACAAGAGTTTTAGGAGCCCTGGGTCAGGGCCAGGGCAAAGACAAATATTAGGACAAGTGGTACTCCTAGAACTCTGATCACTTAGGAAGATACAAAGTATCAGGAGCCCTGGGTCAGGAGCCCAGTGGGGAGTGGGGAGGAGACAGAGACCAACGTACATATTTTCTATCATCTCACACCTACTATAGGCATTTGCCAGTTGAAAGCAGGCAGAAAACCAAACTCCTACATTCTCTCCCCCTTCCTCCATCAGTTGCCTACATTCAGCGTGTTCTTTCCCACTGTAAACACCAACAATTACAAGAGAAGGTAGGCAATTTGGGTTTAGTTTTTTTTTAGTTTTACCTGAGGTTAAGTGAATCCCACAGCAATGAAAAATCAATACTGTATTTGGCCAAATAGACATTATTAAAGCATCTAGATTAAATGAAATATAAATAATAGTCCATTGATTTTTTTATCCAACTTTGTGATTTAGTTTACAAGAAACAATTATTCTCAATACACAAAGAACTTGACTTGGCTGAGTGTATTCTACAATATTTTATAGGAATTTATGTTTTATCATCCCATCTTATTTGTTCTGTTTGTTTTTACACATGTGTATAAGCAAATAAGTTTATAAAATTTTTCTTTTCTTTTTTTTTTTACTCTGGTCCCAGTTGAATGCTTGATGTGAACAATAAATACCTCCTGCAAGGGTAACAGAGAAATTTAAGACATTGACTTTTGCTAAAAGATAAAATTCTTCAGTATGAGTAAATACTGTAGGAATCATATTTTAAAATCTGATCATGGGGATTAAACCAACTTCCAATTCTGAGACTGCCCAGTGCTCGAGTGTCACATTGTTCAGGAATTTACAATTCTAGGCCAAATATGACTCAGATAAGCTCTCGTGATTGACACTAACCTACTAAAATTCACAACCACCAACCTCAGTCTCAGATCACATTCAACAACAGAAAGCGAACTTGCACGATGCCCAGTCCTCAGGTGGATTCCATCTTGAAGATCCTTTTTCCCATAAGCACTGAGGATACTGAAGGCAATTATCAGGAAAATGTCAATTATGCCAATAACAGAACAGCCATAGAATGATAAACAGCATGAATTAGCCTCCCCTTCTCAGCCATTTCTAAAAATATCTATTCATGACCATTTTCCTATCTAAAGGTGTGATGGCAAAGCTAACTTTATGCACATACTATTGATTTTTGGCAGAATGAAGTCAAATAATACTAAAACAAGTATAAGAATGAGGAATACGTGCAGATACACATATCTGCCAGGCCACTTGTTAAACTCTGCCTGAACCAGTGCATACAAGTAGGTCATTGAAAGTCAATGCAAACCGGGGCAGCTCCCCTGGCAGGAGACATTAACCTGCAGGAGGAATCTTGCAGACAAGTGATACATTTTAGCCAAGCAGCTATATATTTTATTTATGAATTGATATAAGCATAGAGATATATGGGGAGAGGAATGCACATAATATGTATCCTTAAACACACTCCAAAATAAAGACAGATGAGAAGAGAAATGCATACCCACACATTCACCAATTTAATGGGGGGGGGGGGTCCTCCATCTCCAACCCCTCCAAAAAAAAAAACCATAAAGGAAAGAAAGAAATCAGAGCTCTAATTACAGCTCTGGGACCTATAGTGTGGTTAGTGGCTTCTATTTTGTCCCCCAGGAGATGTAACATTAACCAGCCCCAGGCTCCTGTCTCAGTTAAGATCACCTTTGCTGTAGCCAGAGCAGTGACCTCAAGCACAGAGGGATCTGGGGACTCACATATGCCACTTGGTCCAAAAGGCACCAGGGTCTTGCAATTTGGGAAAAGGATCCTGAAGGGGACAGATTTCTCTTCCTAGGTGTTTACTTAGGTGTGAACCCCATTTGAGACAGTGGAACGTACATTTGCTTTGTCACAAAATGTGAGGTCAGGAAGAACCTTCGAGATCATCTAATCCACACGCCTCATCTTACAGCTCTAGGATGTCCTCCAGCTACAAGGGCTGTTCCACAAACACAGGAAAGCACAAACAGAGGATCTTCGTGTGGCCAGGAGGAGGCAGGATATAGCAGAAAGCACATGGGCTCTGGAACTAGGCCAAGTTGGGTTCCAGTCACAGATGAAGGCATTAAGCCAAATTCCCTAACCTTTCTGATCTGGTTTACTCAGCTATACATGGAAATGACAGTGTAAGTCTACCAGTTGTCACCAGTATTTCAGAAATCCAAACTGCCCTGAAATCCAAAGTGCTTCCAATCCATGTGATAGCAAAGTCAGCCGAGACTGAACTTAATCAGAGGTAAAATCTAACCTAAAGTGACAAGGCTACATATCATCCTTATTTATTCCATGGCAGCCAAGCACCATGCCAGGGCCTGGTACAGGGGATTCTAAGCCAAACAGAAGGCCTCTGGCTCTGTGTTCTCCGTGTGCTCAATGGAGGAGCTTCTGCTGCTTTGAAACTCCTGGCTCTTGCCTGCTGTTCCAGTTGGAGTAGCAGGTTAGGCCAGGAAGGAGCCCAGAGGATGACCCTTGTTTGTGAGAGCAAAGGAACCTATGTGAGAGTCCCCTCAAGCCCTACCCTCCCTGGCTCAGAGCAGAGGTGCGGGTGACAGTCTCTTCAGCTGGACTCGCTTTGCAGCTCATATTGCCTCAACTACAAAATTTCACTGTGGCATTTCTTGATTTTTTTTCCCCCTTTCAGAAAGGAAAGTGGAAAAAGAGGGTTGTAGCTTCATGGAATTTTTTCATTCTGTAATAAATAATAAATTTGAAAGAAGGAATAGTATCTCAAAAGAAAAAAAAAATCAAAGTTACACTGCAAAAAACCTCTTCAAGAGAGACTTTTTAAACCTGTGCTGTGGGAGCTGGGTTGCACTTGTGAACTTGTGATTGCTTTATTTTTCTCTCCATTACTGGGTAGTTTTAAGTTAGTTTGTGCTTTTCTTTCCTGATGTCTCAAAGCCAAGATCCTCAGCCTTTTCCTTTCTGAATGCTGACCCATAAGGTTTCCTTCCAGTGCTGGAGAGAACACCTGGCTTTGGTACACCATCGAGGACAGCCTCACAAGTGAGTCCAGTGAGAAATATAATGTGTAGTAGAGGGGGCTCAATGTAAGCCCTGCCACCTGGGCTTCTGCCACACAAGCTGCATCGCTTTGAGACCAGGAGAGTGTTAGTCAGCAGGAACCATCTAAGCAAACATCACCAAGTAAGACTAAGCCTCATCAACTTAGCATTTTGGTGAACAGACACTGACAGTCAAATCCTGTGGGAGTGGACGCTGGGAGGGTGTGATGGAAACAGGGTGTGAGGCCAAGGAGGGCACTGCTCAAAAGGAGGGTGACAGGGAGTGAAAGATAAGCTCCACCAGCCTCACTGGTCATCTTTAGGCAAGTCCCTATTATAATAGGGAGCAAGTACCCTCCCTATTGCTAAGGTACCTGTGATGCTGCAGGGCAGGGTTACCCGGATTCCCTCAACCCCAAGCTCTTGGGTCCTCAGTTGAATCCATGGCATTCTAGTCCACATGCAACAAACATTTTTTGGGCATTGATTATGTGTCAGGTCCCAGTCTAGGCAATGGGAAGACATAAATAAAGCACAGCCCTTACCCTGAGGGACTCAAAGCTTTCACCTGCCTAAAGATGTCTGGGCAATATGATTTTATTAATTCCCAAAGTGGGTCTAGGAGTCTAGGAGACAGAAGTCTAGGAGAGAGAAGAGGTAAGGAGGATAGGTCCTATCTAAATTTGAGAAACACTGCTTACTTTACAGTGTAGAAGGGTCTCAGCCATAAAGAGATGTACTTAATTTCGTGACTTATTTAGATCCAGAATCCATTTATCATGTAATGTGTCTTAACATCATAAGGTGCTTAATCTGCCATGAAACATACTTTGGGACCCAACCCATCTGCTTCGTTTCAGCTAGATGTGCCTTAGAATTCAGAATTTGGGGGGTGTTATCAAGGTAAACTAATACACCCCCTCTCTATGCAATTTGTGATGGCTGAAGACTTCTTCAGAGAGGAAACAGAGAATATCTAGCTCCATTAGACATCCATGCCTGCCAGCAGGGTTTGAGGACTAATGTTTTCCCATCTGACTCTGGAGACTGGGACCGGGTGACTAGACTCCAACTTGTTTCAGCCATATTTGTCCCTTCGCTCATTTGTTTAACAAAAAAATATATGTACTGAGAACCTTTTATGGAAGTAACTACATTGAAACTGGGTATTCTCTGTCATCTGAGAACTTGCAGACTACCTGGTAGCGGGAGGGGAGGACTGACCAGTTGACAGGCAATTTGAAGGTGTGATAAATGCCATAATCAGGGTGACCATACATCCTGGTTTGCCTGGGTCAGTCCCAATTTACACCTGTTGTCCATGCATAATATGTACAGGTGCCCCCTTTTACTCCCATGAGTGTCCTAGCTTTGACAATAGATTACACAGCCCCCCTAGTTATAGTGGGTTCAGGATGTAGAAGTCCAGAGGAGGGAGAGTCACAGTGAGCTTCTCAGAGGCCTTGACACCTGAGTTGAGTCCTGAGTAACTGAGGAGGAAGAACTAGCCAGGGACAGTGGAAGACTCAGCACTCAGGTGGAGGAAACAGAAGTGCAAAGAATAAGAGAAGACAGGACTCAGCACGTGCAATTACATTTCAAGAGGCAGGAGATGGGTCTCAAAGGGTCCAGTTTAGACTCCTCAGGGCCACAGGAAGCTTTCAGTAGGGTTGTAGGTAGGGAAGTACCATAATCTAGTCAACATTGCAGAAGAACCACTCTGGCTGCGAATGGAGGCAGGCAGTGAGCTGGGGCTGCTCAGCAGAACCCCAATACCAGTGAGGAGACTGTTGCAGCCACTGAGAAGAGAGGTGCTGGCAGCCTGGGTGACAGCAGCAAGTTGTGGGCTAGAGAGAAGTGGATGGATGGATGGATGGATGGACGGACAGACGGACAGACAGGGAAGTCTTTGGCAGGTGGAATAGACAGAACTTGGTAACTGATTGATCAATTGTGATGTAGAAGTGAGAGAACAGAGTTGAAGGTCAGACCCATGCTTGAGCTTGAGCATGACAGTGCATGATGGAGCTTTTAATGAGACAGGGAGCATGGGGGGAAGAACAGGTCTTGGGGAGATGGAGACAAGGAAGTCAATTTCGGTCAGAACAAATGTGAGGTGCCCTTGCTGTGTCTTGGCCTTTTTTTCCAGAGCTTCAGAGCTGATAGGGTGAAGACAAAGGAACGTTTTTTAAAACTATTCAGAAACATTCTTGAAACTGAATAAAACAAAAAGCCAAGTCAAAGGGTACCAGAGCAGCCTTGTTACTGGCACGACATATCACTGGCTGCTGTTGTTTGGGAGGCAGTAAAATTAAGCCTCCAACACCAAGCTCTTCTGTTTGGCCCTACAACAGAGCAGGTGTAGAAACATCCCTCCACCCACCCTTCATACAGAACCCTCTGCCTCCAGCCTGTGCTACCACTGACAACCCAGCTGAGCAGACCAGCAGCTATCAAGTGGCCCTAGTCCTTCTTCAGGCTGACGCAGGCTCACATTTTGACAATGGAACGCTCTCCAAGCCATTTACCAGACCTCTGAGCCTTCCACCAGCAGTGGCAGTTCTCTTGCAACCACATCCTCGCCATCTCTGGGGGCATGATGCAAGTTGGATGAGGGCAGAAGCAAGGGTATTTGGTTTGCTTTTGGCCAGAAAGGATCAGAGCTTTAAATTGCCATGACAGCCCTTGGATCTTCCAAAGTCATTTAAAATTCTCTACTTGATTGTCTGGCCATTGTGGCTTTAGGCTCTTGGCTCAAAGTTTATTGGTATTAGTCATGTGGGTTATGGTCTGAGAAGTTAAAATGACTGCATGTGTGTAATGATTCTACTCTTTCCACACAAAGAACAAGAATTGCTTCATGGAACGTCACTGGCAACAGGACTCTGCTCAGCAGTGACGCAGTAGCAGGAGGCATCCCGTCTAGAGCAGTGATGAAATCATCTCACTCAAAACTGTCTGGTTCAGGGACTGGAATGAGCTTATTGTCTGGAACCCTGAGCCATCTGCAGATGTATTACTCACCCCCCACCCCCACCCTAGAGGCTTCCTGTCGGAATCCAGAGGGCCGACCTTTGCATGCAAGCAAGAAAATTTCAAATTCAGGTCTCATTTCTTAAGTTGTTACAGTGACCCAGGGCCAAGGAACATCTTTTAAAGCACACCTGGAAAGAATTCCTGGCCCTGAAAATGCACATCAGTAGGACCTGAACTGTGTATTTCTATTTCACTCAGCAGACCCAGGAAACCTGTGGGCATTTGGATTTTATAAAGTGTGATGTGTTCTTTGGGCTTTGTCATAATGGGAGTCTAGGCTTAGCTTTTTAGTCCATGCTCTCTCTGTGTATAGCTGGAATTACAATCATCATAATCAAGCATTTAAGCAAACAAAAATAATCATTTGAAAGCTATTTTCCATAAGCTCTTTAGTTCTCAATTCACTACAATTCTCTTCAGAAGGAAATGTTCCTTTTTTTCCTATTGTAGTACTGTCCACAGTAGAAGCAATGACCCATTCTCCACACATAAAATTAATTCCATTTCAGATTTTCTGAATAAAAACAAATCGATCAAAAGCCTAAATTTGTTTTTCTTCCAAGAAGGCATTTTTTTGGTACAGGCAAAAATCTACTTGTGAACACCATCCTAGTTATACTTAAAAGTAAGCACTTCATATAATTTTGAGCCCTCCTGGAAAACCCAAATTGTTTTCTCTTGGAATGTTTTAATCTCTAAAATCCCCTTTGGGGTCCACGTCATGCAATTCTCTTAACCCAGGCCATTTCTAATTAAAGTGCAAAGGTCCATAAATGCAATGATTCTATAAACTCACTATTATTCCATTACCACTGAGGGACAAGGTGCTGAGCAGAAAATGAGGAAATGATTGTACTCGCCTGTAGGAATAGCAGCAATGGGAATTATTCCAAACCCTGAGGGAATAGCTATAGAGTCAGTTCCTTCATTGTGTAGGCCAAGAGAGAAAATTTGCAAGGATAACTCAAAACAATGGACAATCTGCTCCAGGTTCTTTCAACTTCAGGAACCTGTGAATCATAAAAATGAAACACAAAACTCACACCAGAAGCTAGCAATGGGAAGCACAGGAAAAGAACTCCCAGAGTATAAAGAAGGGGTGAAAGAATTTTTCCTCTCAATCTGTAGCACCCTTTGATGTCTGCCCCTTGAAAGGCTATTTTTTGAGTCCTCAAATAAATCAGTTTGCTTTATTAGCAGTCTCCTAAATTGGCAAAGAAAAATTTTGTGCCCGAAGTATGAGCTGGCCAAGTCAAAGGTCAAGCTCCGAAGAAGAAATGTCAGCCTTGCCACCTCTTCCGAGTCAACACCAACTGCCCATCGAGAGCTACCTTGCTGTGAGTTCTAGGGCCTTCCCTGCTTGCCAGCAATTATCCCCATCTCACGCCAGCCCAGCTATCAGGACAGAGAAGGACCTGAGAGATGGAGATGGTGACCCACACCTTGTGAGGTCCAGAAATAGGGGAGCCACATTTTGCTTTAAGACTTCTAATGATGTGGGTTATAATGACTCAAAGGTGACCTGCACTGGCCCCGGCTTTCACAGTCTGTCAGACACTATGCAGTTTGATTCTGAAGAGTTTGGAGTTAATCTGAGTTATTTGCTTCCTGATGGGGGGGGGGGGGGGCCAGGGGGACACCAGAAGATACCATTATGATGGTTATATGCAGTCACTGAAATCTGCTGTGGTGGCTTTCCAGCTCCACTTAAATCTAGAACTGCATCCCCAAACTGGGAAATACCAATGGGAGATAAAGAATATCACTCCACACTGCAAAACAATATAACCTTACCCTGAGCAAGAACACTCTGTGAGTCCCCAGCTGAAAGCAAGTTTGGGAGCTGGAGGGGATGTTACCAAGTGGTAAACTTCAGTGATCAGTGGGGACCTTGGGCACGGCCTGTACTGACAATGCCTTAGCTTCCTTTCAAAATTTTAGATTTACTCGGAGGGCTCTGAATGGTGTCAGGAGTCCCGCAGCCCCACAGAAATCAACAGAAAGAGTCCTGGAACGCTTGGCTTGGCTTCCTCCAAATTCTCAAGAAGGTCACAGAGCTTCTATGTCTAGCGGTGCCATGCACACGGGCCCAGGGCCTTGCCTTAGCTCTCAGGCAGGTGCTAGGAAGGTTTATTGAGACCCTCACGCCTTCTCTACCACGACCACCTCCAGAGTACACACACACCTTTCTTTGCAAACACTCTTAAAATTGGCAACAAAAAAAGAAATTCAATTAGGAGAAAATTATAACTGTTATTCAGTCAGCAGATGGCATGTGTAATATGAAAATTCTCCAAGCTTCCACAGTCACCAATTTTTGAAAGCCCTTGACCTCTCTTTTGTTGGATGAAAGAGAAAAGAATCTTTCAGTTCTGCTTGCATTACTAACCTCTATATTCAAAACTCTCCTGGGTTCTGGGCTACAAGCCACATCTCATACTCTCTCAACTGTGTATCCAATTCCTAAAATGCTTGAAACACTACTGCTATGAATGGAAACTCAAAACTATAAGAGAAACTGGGGATGGTGAGAGACCTCAGTTCCTCTTCTACAGCATCCCTATTTTCCTTTCCTTTTCCTCAAACAACCAGTGATACATGGGACAAAATGTTAAAAATCCAACCTTTGCAAATGGAAATCTCCAGGAAATTCTCTCATGGCAAATACCAAATGGTGGGCAATTCTCCCAACCCAAGCCCGTGAGTCTTGGCACAAACTTTCTGGGCTACAGTCACCTATTGGCATGATGGCCTCAGGTGCGAATGGTGCCGAAGAAGCCTCAGAGAATTCAGAAAAGTGCAGGTCTTTTCTAAGACCTACGAGTCACCTCTCATGACTCTTTTCAAGTCCAATGAGCTCCAGAATCAAAGAGATAGAGAGTCAATCTGGCAGTACAGCAGCCTGAGTTCACCTCCTGGCTTTACCACTACCTAGCTGTGTGGCCATGGGATGGCTCCTTTGTCTCCCTGTGCCTCAGTTTCCTCACCCATAAAATGGGAACAATGAAAGAGGTACCCCCTAGGATTAAAGGAGATCATTCATGTAAAGTGCTTAACACAGAACTTTCAACATACTTAGTGTTTAATAAATGCTAGACACCGTTAACACTGCAATTCTGAGCCAGAGGGTCAAAGAGGGGTAAATTCACTGCTTTTTATTCTAGTTCAGGTCAGAAACTCAACTACGTTACATAGAATTTGAAATCAGGAGGTAAGAATAGCAGGAACTCCTCTATACTATAGAAAGGCCCATTGAGGAGCACCTGGGTGGCTCAATCAGTTGAGCGTCCGACTCTTGGTTTCAGCTCAGGTCATGATCTCAGTTTCATGCCCTGCATCAGGCTCTGTGCTGGCAGCGTGGGGCCTGCTTGGGATTCTCTGTCTCCTTCTGTCTTCACCCCTCCCGCATTCGCACGCTCTGTCTCTCTCAAAAATAAATAAAAGCTTGAAAAAAAAGAAAGGCCCATTAATATCAGCATATATTTATTTTCTTATCCCTTTTTGTAGTTAATCAGCAGGGATTGCAAGGATATTTGAAACCTCACATACAGCCAAAGGATGTGACTGTCTGTATCTCACTCATGTGATCAACAGAAAGTTTTAGTAGGTTTGGCAGCTCACCCACAAATGATCACTTCAGTGTGGGGTGGGGGGAAGCCCTGAAAGCAAGGACCCGTCCACCATTACAGAGTGGTTTTCATAGGCTTCAAATTTTTGTCTAAACACTAAGATGGAAATCTCCAAAGACCTAGTTTCCTTACCAGATTCTGATTCCTAAGATTCAGGTTGAGCTGGAAATGCCCTCAAAGTAATCGCATTTCTGAGAAACGGCCAATACTTCCTACCCATGACCACTACTGAGTAGCAGAGGAATGTAAATGAGGGAAAACTCTCCATACTGCTAAAATATTTAGAGAGGAATTCTGACTGAAGGTCACAATCAATTCAGCCTTCCCAGTTCCTCGGGGTGATTTCAAATTGGGTTTCAAAAAGAGGCCAAGAGCCAAATCCCACAGAAATTTCTGGAGCTGGCATTAAATGAATCTTGCACAGAACTCCTAGCAGCGGTTAGATATTAACAAGGAGAAAAGAACAATTATCGTTTGGGACTCCAAGTGCCACTTTATGTCACTTTAAAGAATGAATAGACTTCCAGCTCCACTCAGCTATCTGCTCACAATTACAAAGCAATGGTAAATAATCATGGCAAATGGAAGGTTTGATTTAGGAGAGTGAGATTGTATAACGACTCAGTGCTTTCTCTTCCTTTTCTGTGGCAAGCGGGACAGCTCCTGCCACCGGTTTGGCATACATCCAGATCTGTGACTTACAAAAAAAAAAAAGGGGGGGGGGCCCTGGAACTGTTTGTTAAAGCAGACACACAAACACACAGAACAAACCTACCAAAACATTTTTTATTATTTTTACAAGGGGAGAATAACCATATTATGAGACATGGTTTAACTTGCTCTCCAGTGGGTTTTCCTAGCCAAAGGATCATATTTGTCCAGGCCAATAAAATTTCTGAGTGGTTTTAATAGAAAGTACGTCTTTCCATTTTCTCAGTACATTGGTTTCTGAGTACGCCATCTGAGCTCCGCTCCTGAGAAGATGTATTGATATGGCAGATATGGGCAGTACTTCTTTCCTTTTGCACCCATAATTCACTAGAAGGGGAAGGCAGGTTTTATACTTGCTCTGAAAGAGGTCTAGACCCTGAACAGTGAAGACTTTGATCTAGGGCCCAAAAGCATCTTATCCAAACATGCATTCATTTAATCTTGCAACTCAAGAGTGACGGACCCTTCCAAAGTGGTTCAGGAGGACCAAAGGGACAGGGTTGGGGCACACAGAAGGGACTTGCAAGTATGCCCAAGGAGCCAGTTATCTGTGATACCCAGTCTCAGGAGAGAAGCTTTGCCTTTCAGAGAGGCAGGAGGGGTAATGTAAAGCATTCCTAAGGCAGGTCGTCTCCTCTCAGGGCTTTCCAGGGGAGTGAGGTTTTGTATACTGGAAAACGTAACAGCAAAGGAGAGCCGCCTTGGGAGATCCAGGCAGACTGGAATCTCTGGCTGCAGTTTTTCCCACCTTTCCTTCCAGGGGCCAGTCCAACCCTACTCATCTCTCTCACCCCATCCCTAGGACTCCCATCCAGTGTCATTTCCCATGACTTTATTTCTTGCCAACTAAATCCCAAATAAAGTTTAGGCTTTAGATAATACCTTTCCCAAAATAATTTACATGTTAACAGAAAACCTTAAAGGCTTTTCAAGTCTCAGTAAAATTCAGTAAACATCGATTAGGAAGGCTCATTTCTGCTTATGGGGCATTAATCACTGCAGATACAAAAAGGAATGAGAAAATGTTCCTCCCTCAAGGAGCTCACAGTCTAACAGGAGAGGAGATGTATAGTCAAAAAATCCTGATATATTATCATCAATGTAATCAGAGAGGTCTGAGTGAAAGCCTGTGGGAGCCCCAGTGAAAAAATCCTCTAGTTAGAATACAGGGATAGACACAAAGAGGAACTATTTGCATTGAGCTGTATGCCCATTAGGACTGTGTTTGGCTGCATATAACAGAAAAATCTAAATAACCATGGCTTAATCAAAATAGAAGTTTTCATCTCATGTAAAAGAAGCATTAGACAATATAAAGCTGGTGATAGATTTCCATGATGTCATCAGTATTTCTCTGGTCCTTCTGTCTTTCTCCTTTATAGTCCTGAGTATACAGCTTCTGCCCTCAAGTGTACCTTATAGATTCTATATGGCTGCTGGAACTCCAGACAGCTCATTTAAGTTCCAGGCAAGAATGGAGAAACATCAAATTTGATGCTGTCTTTAAGGAGCTTCTCTAGAAATTCTACCCAATAAACTTTTTCCATTTCACTTGCCATTCAATCTGCTGAGGAAATAGAACCTCCTTCTGTTGTAAGGAGGAAAGGGAGACTGGATATTGGCTAGGCAAATACTAGGAATCTATTCCACAGGATTTAAAGAATAAACAGGTCTCCCTGAAAGACAAAGTAAGGAAGGACATCCTCAGTAGTGGAAGTAGAGCATTCAAAGATAAAAATCTGTAAAGTATTTGGTGGATATGGGAACTGTGGCAGCCTAGAAAGGCCTTCCATGTCAACCTTAGTAAATCAACCTTGTTTTGTTGTTGTTGTTGTTTTAAGTCAGTGGATTTTCTAATTCTGGGTATGTACTGTGGTTATTGTTCATAGGAACCCTTTTATCTGGATGGACTTTTGTGAAAAAACTAAAAGAGAAGCAGCTTAGCTCAAGATGAGATTGGAGGAGAACAATAATAACCATAGGGGAGAGAATGGTAAATGCTAGAAGGGACGTAAATAAAAGATAAATGGGATTTCAGAGGCAGTGACAGTTGAGCTGTGTCAGAACGGATTTAAGATTTCCAAGTGCCAGCTGAAAAGAAAAGTTGTTCAAATGGAGGGAACAGTATATGCAAAGGCCCAGAAACATAGTGATACATAAATGGGAATCGTTGCTTTATTTTATTTATCAGGAGCTAAGGTTTGTGAAAGAGTGTGGGGAATAAGGTTGGAAAAGTAAGTGGGATGAGATCAACAGAGGGCAATGAAGTTCAAGCGTCAAGAATATGAGACCTGAGTCTGGAGTCATGTACATCTCAAAGGCAAAATCACACAGAAAAGGTAAGTCCATTACTCAGTCACCTTTGGACCTAGTCTCTGGTGCGTACCCCACCGAAGCAACTGTAACCTAACTCTCTAGGACCCTAGTCACACAACCACTTAGCCCTTATTCCTGAAGTCCACCAACTCCAGAAATTAGGACCCTGAGGACAGACAGTGGTCGTCTATGTTCTCCCTCCACTATGGAGAGCCCTCTCTCCGTCTCTATTTTGGGGTTATCGATGTGGCAGATGCTTTGGGAAAATGATTTGCAAACTGTACGAGGCTACCCATAACGGGTTGGAACCAGCATTTCTAAACAACAAATGAAATGGAAGAGAAGCAGTGTATTAGTCAGAACAGGATAGACTATACCATGGTAACAAACATTTCCCAAATCTCAATGGCCCATCAAGCAGTTTATTTCTCTCTCATTTAAAGGCCACAAAGGATGTGGATGACTCTTTACAGCCACTATCCTCCACATGACAATTCAGTGATCCAAGCAGCTTTGATCTGTGGCTCCACTATCTCAGCCTGAGGCCTCCTTGGGTCATGGTAGCAGGGAAGAAGTCAATAAGGTTGCATGCAGGCCCTACAGAATTAGGGCTTAATCGAAATAGAGGTCTTCAGTCTATGTTTCCATGTAAAAGTGACACTAGTCACTTAGAACCATACACATTGGCTAAAATTAGTCATATAGCTACCCCCACCCCTCCTTCAAGGAAGCTGATATACCTACTTCAGGTACCTGAAAAAGGAGGAGGATTGGATATTGGTGCACACTAGTCGTATCTAGTATAAGCATAACAGAAGACAGGTGGAATGGAATGGGGTAAGATAGAATAGGGTAGGGGATAGGATTGGATAGGGAATAGGAATAGATTCAAGTGCATCGTATAAGTATTTTTAGTGTTATATATGTATGATTGAGCAGATGTTAGGGCATGTACTGAGTGGCAATTGTAAAATGTATTTCCAGGTAGGGGGTGGAGGTAAAGAAAAAAAAAATTGAAAGTGATTGCATCTGAGAGAAAAATGTGCCTGGAGAGGGGAATGAGATTATTTATGACATGTGACCCTGTAACAACAAAGAGCTCTCCTCTTGTATCTCCTCAGTCAAAGGAAATAAAGCTTCTAATGTCTCCTGAACGGGCTTCATTTTATAGCTCAAAAATAACCTAATGTCACATACCCTGATGCCCATACCTATAACAAACTCAGTGGGTTACAGCAGCCAGCATTTCTGGGGTAGGGATGGGAGAGGGAGGGAGAGAGAAAGAAAAGGTTTTGTCTTCCTCAAAGAGCCACAGGGCATGCATTCTACTGAGTTTGCTAAAAGGTCAGAGAAGGTGTCCTTAGAGTATTGGAAGGTTAGAATGGCCTCAAGGACAACCATGGCCCAGAGAAACAAATGTGATGATGAGAAAGAGGTGCTCTAAGGTGATCTTAAAGCAAGCACATTCTGAGCAAGCGCCTCATTCTTACAGACAGGTCATTCCTGTCCTGTTAGGGTCCTATGAGGACCCTCACAATGTAAATGCTCCACAGAAATCCTGCTGTCAGGAAACAACGAGCAATGCCTCCCTGGGCACCCTGTGTGGGGGCACTGCTCCAAGAATAGAAGGGAATCTTCTGAGAGAAAGTTTGCAATATTTGTCTCAGGGCTCCAGCAGCCAGCACAAGAAATATTATGAACTCTGCAGGATATGTGGTGGGTGTTTCATGAGTAAATTGACTTGGGGATGTTTGAAATATGTTTCCAATACTCACAAAACTCCTTAAGGGATACAGTGAAAGAATAATAATAATGTTAACTAATATTTATTGAGGGCTTATTATGTGCCCTAAACTGTGCTAAAAATTGTATCTATTTTCATCTCACTTAATCTTCTTCCCTGTGAGGTCACTATTGTAAGCTATTTTCATTTTAGGGATGACAAAAATGAGGCTCAAAGAGTTTAGGAAATTTTCCCACTCATAGATAATAAGTAGCAAAGCTATGATTCACACCCAGCCTGTCTTTTTAACTACTATGAAAAAAATTAAAAATGAACCGAAGACTTGGGATTTTTCAGAAGAAGCAGGATGTTATGGGCCAAATTACTCCTAAAAAAAAAAAGATATATTGAAGTCCTAACCCCTAGTACCTTGAAATGTAACCTAATTTGGAAATAGGTTCATTGTAGATGTAATTAATTAAGGTGAAGTCATACTGGAATGGGATGGGTCCAGTTTGCTTATAAGAAAACTTTAATCATGCGAAGTGACAGGGAAAACAACATGGGAAGATGAAGTTAGAGATGGGAGTAACGCATCTACAAGCCAACAAGCACCAAGAATTGCTGGCCCTAACCAGGGAGAGAGGCATGGGACAGAGCCCTCAGACAGCACCAAGCCTGCCAATACCTTGATCTCAGACTTCCAGCCTCCAGAACTGTGAAACAATACATTTCTGTTGTTTAAGCCACGTGGTTTGTGGTATTTTGCTATGGCAGTCCTGGGAAACAAATACACAAGGTAATTGCAATCGCTAAATAGTTACCCAACCAACACCTAACATAGCACCATGTGTCTTATTAGAAATGAGAAAATCAAGGCATAAAGAGTTGGAGACTTTTGCTCGAATTGAGAAACAATCACAGCAGCCAGAACCTCAGCCATCTGTATTTGGTGTCTGCTATCTCCCTTTCCATGAAAGTATTGAAGGTAGTTTTTACTTTAACTTCATGCTCTGAGAGTCCTGACCCATAGGCTCCACTTGCCGATACAGAATGGACTGTTCCTATTTCCCCAGGGGTAGAAGATGAGAACAGTTATGCATTCCCAAGGAATCCCTGTCCATGCTTACATGGAGACCACTCCCCCTCAGACACACACTCTTCTGGGACTTGAGAGAGGGCTAGGGCGGGGCTGGCCACCTATGTCTTAAATGTGAATCCTGGGGTAGCCAGCTGAGGCTCCAGCATTCATAAAACCATATGCAATCAATGCTGGAGGAAGAATTCAAGTAGAAATTTCCCTCCAAACCAGAATGAAGACTTGGAATGCTGGAGTAGAATTACTTCCCAAAGCCCAGTTCTCTGACACACCGCCAGGGAGGTGACCCATAAAGGTCTGTTGTCAAATCATTGTGAGCTGACAGAGGGGGTCTGGATCTGGGTGGCAGTTCCTTTAACCAGAGGCCACTAAAAGCCAAGACCTATTCCATGTGAATAGCAGCAACATTTTACTCCAGAACTCTTTCTCTCAAAACAACTTGAGCCAAATGTAGCATTCCGTGTGGCACAGTGGATTTCAAATGCATGTGATAGTCAGAAAAAATCACTGGAAATCTGTTGATCTCCTGTGTCCAAAGAGAAAATTCTTGAGGACACAATAGTAGGAGAAAAAAACAATAATAGAGTAAAGGTGATATAAATATTATTATTATTATTATTATTATTATACTATGCAGTTCATAAATGTGGCACCTCCACATCCAGAGTCCTTCATGAGACCAGATGCCATTCTTCTCTGCATCACTTAGACCAGTGGTTTTTAGGGGATTGGTAAAATGCAGATTAGTAGAACTCCCACCCAAGCAGGTCATAGTCAAGGACCTAGGAATCTGCATTTTAACAAGCAAAATAGGAAATTCCAGTGCAAATGGTCAAGTAACCACACTTGTAGAAAACCCCAGGTTTAGACTTTCTTTTCTATTAAGAACTAAGACTGTGGATCAAATGAGCTCTCAGGTTTATCTCCAGCCTCATGATTCCAACATTCCCCTTGTTTATCTGATGTCCACTTGCCCTACTTATGTTGGTTGCTTTGGCATCCTACCACTCTTGTCTTTCCTTTAAACTTTCCACAAACTCCACTGCCCTTTTTCTGTCTCTGGATTGTCTGTCTGGAACCAAAGAACCAAATAGAATTATCTTAACATTTGATAGGTAGATCTTAGAGATATCACTGAGAAAACCAACTTCCAATACAAATAGTGTAAAAAGTACCCCATTTTATCAGCCTTTAGTCTGTCCTCATTCTTAATACTTAATTGCTCCTGACCAGAGTTTCCTAGCTCAGGACCTCTAGGGGAGCATGGATGCATTTCAAGACCTCTGGGAACACTTTGAAATGTCATGTGAAATTGTATGCAAATGATGAGCATGTGGGCAAATTTTCAAAGCTCTCAGTCCAAGGCCAGGAAGGTGAAGAACCACTTCTCCATTCTGGGAAGCATCAACAGCAGTCTTTCAATCCCTCCAAATGCCTACATAAAAATAGGCAGAATAATTAGATAATAAAACCAAAAATCCATGGACACATTCAAATCAAAACTAGTTTTGAGAAAACAAGTTTTCTCAGAAAGCCCAAGTTACAAGTGAGTAGAGACAAACCACCATTAACACAAGGGTCTGTGAAGGGGGGAAAAGGAAGCAATTAGGGTAGTATGTGATGGATCTGAAAACAGAAGAACTCCTAAATAGTCAATAGTATTTCCTGAAGAGGGTAGTTGGGCTAATTTGATAAACATCTCTGAAACTGGAGTGGGAGTGGGGGTGGGGGTATTGCCCTCTCTACCAGGAGTAAATGAAAGGTCCCAGTAAGAAGGACTGAAGGGCTGGAGCAGTCAGGAGCTCTCAAAATGGATCCACCAGGGTGCCCTTCAAGATCAGGGTCCTGCACTCAAGAGTAGCTACCCGGAGTAAAATCAAAATTGAGCTGGACAAAGACAATAGTGACGAAGGAAAGACAAGGTCCAGATCAGCTGAGGAGGAAAACAGATGAGAAAATCTCATGCTTACCACTATATAAAAACAACAGAGGAGAGAGCCCTATGAAGTTGAAAAAGCTTTCCTGAATAGTGCCTCCTTCTATAAGTTAAGGAAAACTAATTTTAGATTAAAAAAAAACAACAGAAAAGTACAGAAGTCAAATCCCATAGAGAGTTATTGTAAGAAAAAAAGGAGATAACAGAATAATATCCCTCTTGACAGTCAAAGCATGCCAGAGGGACATGCCACAACTAGGTCAAAACTCTAATATGCTATAATAAAACAAGTTAAAACAGTAAGAAAATGATGACATAAAGGAACAACATGAATCAGAATTAGAAAAAAACCCTGAAAGTAATTTAAAATGAAGAAAAAGCTCATATCAGAAATGAATAGTAAATTAGAAGAAATAAAAAAGTAAATAAACACAACAGATAATACCTTAATAGTAGGTTAAAGGAAAGAAAAAAATTTTACATCAAACAGAAATGAAGAAAAAGATAAAAAGGATTCAAGGGAAAGTGACAAATATTGAAGATAGCCAAAGATTAAACATCCAGAAAAAAGGAGTCTCTGAGGAAAAAAAAGCAAAGCAAAGAAACAGAACAAGTATTAATGCAGGAGAACTTTGCTGAAATACAACACATTTAAAACATTTGGAACTACCCATTTTAAAGATCACACCATGTACCTGAGACTATCAACCTAGAACAACCAACATCAGAAAAAATTTACTAAAATTAATGAACTTTAAATAAAATGTCTTTTTGGCATCTAGAAAAAAAGCCCATGTGGTTTATAAAGAAAAGAAAATTGTATTTGCATTATGTTTTTCAGTAGCAACTACTTATGTCAAAAAAAAAAAAAACTAGAAACATATGCAAGATAATCAAATAAGGAAAGTGATAAGCCAATCATTTTGTTTCCAGAAAAACAGAGTTTCAAAATATAAAAGGCACAATTTGGTATCAGTATTCAAGAACTCAAGAATTTTTCCATGAGTTCTTCCTGAGGAATCTAATAAAAAACAAGCTTCAAACAATCAAAATGACTAGAAAAACATTGACATAAGGCAGGAAGGTGAGCATTAAGTATATAGTTACCCAGGGAGCTAGGACTAAACAAGAGCTAAGAGAGAGGGTGTAGGATGTAATGGCTATATGATCTGACAATGTAGATATAGTATAACTACATATAGTTGCACAATAGGGTTTTTTTTTTTTAAATGAGAGGTTAGAATATAGGGAGGATATGCAGAAGTTTTTTAAAGTATCATGTAATTTTTATGGTGGTTCTATCAGTATTATTATTATTCTGAGACTACTATATATTTAATAAAGGATAAAACAAATGAGTAATTATGGACTATTCTAATTCTACCATTCCTATGTCCTTGAGAATCAGAACTTGAATCTTGAACTTGAATTGGACGTATCCATAGTAACTCATGAGATATATAACCAGTGGCATGTTGAAGCTGGTCTGCACTAACTGGTGAGAACAGATTGTACACATCTTGTCCCAACTCCACATTCAGGGACTTCATGTTGACATATTGAAATCAGCCATAATGGGAGTGTTTATACCATGGAAACTGGGAAATGCTACAAATCTAGCTTTAAAAAAAAAAAAGTCAGTTGTTGAACACTTAACAGTACCTCACTATAAATTGTAACCCTTGGCACCCAGATTTTGCTGTTAAAATACCATTTCTCACTAAAAGAAATCAGAGAATTTTGGAGAAATGGTTGGTTTGAGGTAAGAAACAAGCAATGTTCAAGATGAGCCTAGAACAAGTTGTCATACAGATGAGAAAGAAGCTATCAAAGATACTGGCATCATGTCAATAGGACTCAGGAGTCAGTTTGAAAAGACTCCCATTGACCAACTATGGGTCAGTTTGCATTTCAACAATGATAATAATTGCAATCAAATTCATTTAAATTCATTACTTTATAATGATATTTAAACAAAGAATCGGTCCTTTTCAGAGGATGATAACCAAACATCTGGAAAACTGATAAATAGATGGAATAAATCAAGCATTTATCTTGTCTTTCCTATTTTGACTATTCACTGAATATCTCAATAGAATAAATGAAAAATGTCTCTTTATAAAAGGATTCTACTAATAAAATAATAAAAAATATATAATTAGAATTTCACTATTTGCAATCCCCAGTGAGCAAATAGATATAGGCATTACACATTAGAGGCTGCTCAAATCACACAAAGAGGCACAACCAGATATGAGGTGCCTTTCTCAGTCTTGCCAACGGGATGGAAGAGAATCTGAATCCAATCTCTGGATCCAGCTAGGAACTTACAGGAAGTACCAATGGCAGAGGAACATGCTGGGCAGCACCTGAGTTTGCAATCAGCAAAATTCAGACTATGGGAAGTCCACAGGTCAAATTGCCTAGGTTCTTCAGCAGATAAGTTTTAGAGAAGTTAAAAGGGTGGAGGAGGAATCTACAGATTAAAAGAATAACACATTTAATGGGGCGCCTGGCTGGCTCAGTCGGCTGAGTGTCTGACTTCAGCTCAGGTCATGATCTCGCGGTTCGTGAGTTCGAGTCCCGCATCGGGCTCTGTGCTGACAGCTCAGAGCCTGGAGCCTACTTTGGATTCTGTGTCTCCCTCTCTCTCTGCCCCTCCCCTGCTCATGCTCTGTCTCTCCCTCTCTCTCAAAAATAAATAAACATTAAAGGGGAAAAAAAGCTCAAGGAAGTGATCAGTGTACAAATCAGGATTGTAGTTCTTTGTGGGGAGAGAATGGAGTTTGCATTAGGATGAGATACCTGGAAGGGGCCTCAGGTCTGGGTAACAAAATTCTGTTTCCTGGTCTGGGTGATTTCCTTGCTTTATAATGATCCATTAGGCTATATATTGGATTGGTGAGGTTTGATGTATCCCTTTTCCATTCTACAATATAAATATTTTGTTAAATAATAATAAAGTTCCTGCCCTCAAGGAGCTTAGAGGAAGATGGAGATGTAAACAATTAGCTTCCAGACAATGTGGTAAATGCTACCAGAGAGACAGATACACATTGCTACAGAACAGCCATGGAACTGAAGCAGCTCAGCATGGCATGTCTGAGAAAGTTGCTGGGAAAAAGGGACATACCAGCTTGGCCTTGAAAGGAGAGCCATTCACCGATTAGACATATGAGTAGCAGAGCTTAGAGACCAGGCCGAAGGGGGATACGGTCACTCCTTGCTGGCTTCCTGCAGGCAATTCTGCTTATGCATCAGGTGTTTATTCTAGCATTTGCTGCTTTCTTTCTGCCCCAGCAGTTGTCTAGAGCAATTTCCTTTAAGATGGTAAAGGTTAGAATTGTCAACGAAAGAAGTATATGTTCATCTGTGTAGAGAAAGAGGGTTTCTGCCTTTTCCTTATTTTAAAACCAGAACTTCATGAATAGCCTAGTAGAAGGTGCCATCTTGATAGCTTGTTCTTGAAATAGAGTGACTGCTTGCAAAGACAGGATCTTACTCCTATGTTCTCTGAAAGTGCCTGGTACAAAATTGGAAGTCCTCCCTCGAGGTAGAGAGAACAGAGAGATGAAATAGCTCAAAGAAGAAGCCTTCTTTTTTGGGCTCTTAGAGCCTTCCTCCAACCTGAACCTCCAGCCAGCTCTCTGCAGAATGGCTCATCGCAGACTCACCCAAAATGGCAAGACAGTGAGTGTTCAATTGTGAAATGTGATATATGCAAAGGAAAGAAGGAAAACACAGTCAATTTGTTAGGCCATATTTCCTGGGAAACAAACCAGAAGGGGTATAATTTGTATATTAGAAGCAAAGAGTGATAGGACATGTAAAATTTTGTGTATCCTCTACTGGCTTTGTTCATGGATGCTGTGTGGGACTCAAATAACAGTGTGGGACTCAGAAAGTCAATAGTAAGTGGGACCTGGTTTTCTGCTGGCATGTATGGGCTTAGAGGGCAAGGTTGGCTTCCACTACAGGATGTACTTATCTTTCCCCACCCACCTGTCATTGATCCCTGACTATCTGATGGCAAGCCAGAACTGGAAGCTAAATGCACCCTGGAAAAGGAGGTAAGAATAGATTAGAAGAGAATTGAAAAACCATCTGTTTATACATTTATTGATCTGTAAAATGGGACTATAGCTCCTACCTACAGTTGTAAGGAGAAAATAAGACATATGGAAATGTTTTATAAATGAAAGAGCACAGAGTATATTCTTGAAAATCCTATAGAGAGCTAAAGGCGCTTTTGTTCTTGACACAGCTGTGCAGTGATGAGTATTTTATTCAGATAGCAAGACCATTTGTCAAACTTATACATACAAGCACATGCAAATGCTCCCAATATACACAAAGTCTTCCTACACAAGCTCAGACATGACACTTCATTAATTCAATCTCAGGTGTAACATCATCAAGGCTTCATCTTTTTGAGCCAACTATCCGACCCATCCCCCAGACAAGATGGAACAAATGGCAAAGGTCATTACATTAGATAGGCCTGGGTTCTGGGCCAAATGGGCTTACCTCATAACTATCTTCACCCTAAAAATGATGGCTTTGTAGATGTAAGACACTATGTTCTTTTTCTTCCTATTTTAAATTTGAATCTCCTATGGAGGGTAACTCTCCAGAGAGAATCGTGTTCCAACCTTGCCTAATCACCAGTCATCTGGGGCGCTTAAAATATAGACTATCTGTAAAATACAGAGTCCCAGGCCACTTCCTAGACCTGCCAAATCAGAATCTCCAGGGCAGGACTTGGAAACCTGAACTCTTAAATTTTTTTTTAATGTTTATTTATTTTTGAGAGAGAGAGAGAGAGAGAGAATGAGTTGGGGAGGAACAGAAAGAGAGGGAGACACAGAATCCAAAGCAGACTCTAGGCTCTGAGCTGTCAGCACAAAGCCTGATGCAGGGGTCGAACTCACAAACTGTGAGATCATGACCTGAACCAAAGTCGGACCCTTAACCGAATGAGCCATCCAGGTGCCCCTGGGATATCTGAATTCTTAACAAATGTCCAAGATGATCTTCATGATGAGGCAAGTTTAGAGAAAGCCAGGATAGAACATAGGTCTTCAGGACTCTCAGAGATTTTTAAAGAGGTCCAGAGAGAGGGAGTGTGTTAATCTGCCCAGGCTGTCATAACAACATACCATAGACTGGGTGGCTTACACAACAGACATTTATTTTCTCACAGTTCTAGAGGCTAGAAGTCTGAGATCAGGGTGCCAGCATGATTAGGTTCTGGTAAGAACTCTCTTCTGGGCTTGCAGATGGTCACCATCTCACTTATGCTCACATGACCTCTTCTTTGTGGACATTTAGAGTGAGAGCAAATAAACGCTGGTATTTCTTCTTATAAGGGCAGTAATCCCATCATGGAGGCCACCCTCATGACCTCATCTAACCCTAATTACTTCCCAAAGAACATCTCCAAAAACAATCACATTGAAGGTTAGGACTTCAACATATGGATTTGGGAAGAATGCAGACATTCAGTCCATGGTAGGGGGCAACGGGGCTTAGTCTCCTCAAAGGGGCAGATACTCATTTGTAGAGCTGCATCTTTGCTTGAGGTTTTGCATCTCACTAGTCTAGGTAAGACCATGTCATATGAAGCATATGAGCAGGCTGTACACTCATTAGTTTTGGCAACTTACAATGGGTAAAACATGAGGATTTAAAATAATTAAAAACAAACAAACAAAAAAGAGAAAGAAATCAGTGTTGCCGGGTATTTTAGATGTTAGTTCAGTTAAGCATTAAATTTAGCTCTGGACCTTCTGATAGCTCAGGCCAAAAAAGAAAAGGGCATCTGTTAATTGTCTTCCTTATTGCACGTGTGTTAACTCTGGATGGAATTCCAGCTTTTACTTACATCTCCTGAACCAAACTGCTATTCCCAAACCTATGCCCTTTAGATGGGAAAAGTCATTGTTTTCTTCCCCCCAGAGCTTCACATTTCATCTCGATACATTTCTAGCTTATTAGAGAAGCAAAACTAGCTGTACCAAAAATACCCAACAGGGAATCTCCCTCCCCAAACATATACTAGAACTTGATGAAAAAAATAACACATTTTGCGAAATCAGCAGCATGGGTTTTTTTTTGTAGATCAGAAGAGTTTTCTTACTCTTTAATAATTAAGGTAACCCTGGAGATCCAGCCACTTTCCAGACAGTGCTCAGCAATAAAGAACTCGGAAAATCATGGATTCCTCAATTCCAAATCAGCTGTCCAGTCAGATGAGACCTGTCATTCAGTGTCTCTGTAGCAGAAGAAAGATGCCCCGTGTGATGGAAATGTCCTTGATCACAGGCCCAGCGCTGCCATTAACTATCTGCCCGGGTTCCATTGAGCAATTCTTTTCCTCTCTCTGAGCCTGTTGTCTTCATTAATTCAACAGCTATTTCTTGAACATCTAAAATGTGCGAAGCACTGTATCCAGGTGAACAGAACAGGCCTGCCCTCAAGGAAACCACAGTGTGGACACCAGGGAGCTTTCCATTTTATAATGCAATTAATTGTCCACGTCCTTATGTGGATGCCTCACCAGTTTGGCACATAAAACAAAAACATGTGAGCGTATGAAGGAGCAAATGAATGAGTAAGAAACCAGATTATTTTTTAACCACTTCAGTTCATGCCATTACCAGTCTTTTTTCATGGTCCCCTCAGTCTAATAACTCAGGCCCAAGAGGTCCATCTTCAATGTAACCTTTCTTAGCCTCTTATCCTCAGAAAAACCTCGTTCGTTGGCTATTATCTGCCCCCTTCATCTTCTCTTATCACAGTTACCCAGGATCTACTTCCATCACTCATACCACCCCAGAATAGTTTCCTATATCAGAAATTCAACAAACATCCACTGAGCACAGGATATATGATAAGCACTGGGCAAACCGAGATGTTTGACATAGATTCTGCTGCACGTGCAACATGGCTAGGGGTGGTGCTTTGCACATTCCGCTCACTGCCACACAGGGTATGCCTCGTTCCTTTGAACTCACAGCTACTGAGACATCAGAGCAGCAAAAGCAACATCATCAGTTTCCTAGAAGAGTCATACATCAATAAATTCTGCCCACCTGTCACCTACCACCTCACACTAGCTGCCTATACAACAAAATTTGACCCAAATAGCCATTTTTGATGTAGGGTTACCTTAAATGTCCCACCTGCTAACTAGCCTGTGACCCCCAAGGCCACACCAAATGCCTGGAGTGCCATTTTCTCCTCTCTACCCTCAGTTCCATCTCCCCACTATTATCTGAACAATGATCAAGACAAAAGTTTCTCAGAAGCATTGCTTAGAAAATAATTATTTAAAACAAAATAAATAGCATGTGAATAGCACATAGAGTTTAAAAACATTTTTGCATAATGTTGTTTCCCATTAATATTCACAACAATACTTGAGGCTCACAGAGGTAAATAACTAGACCACAGTTCACACAGTCAAAAAGTGGCAGAGACGACAGTTATGCCAAGGCGTTGAGAGTCAAAAATCCCAGAACCTATCCAAAAGAGGCCAAATGGTACCCCCTGGGGTCCAGGCCTCACATTCAAAAAAGCTAAAATTTCGCCTCTAAGTGTTAGCTCCAGTAACATTACACATAGACTTAAAGAGATACCTCATCAGGATTAAAACAAGAAAATGTCCATTACACAATTCTAAATTTGTGCCTTACTTTTGTAACATTATTTTGGTGTTATATAATTTAATTTTTCAATATTCTGAGAACCTCAAATAGAGAAAGTTGCCCAGGCCTCTCTGAAACAATTAAAGCCTTGACAAATCTCTTCAGGTTTGTTTTTGTTTTTAAATTTTTTTTTAATGTTTATTTATTTTTGAGACAGAGAGAGACAGAGCATGAACGGGGGAGGGTCAAGAGAGGGAGACACAGAATCCGAAACAGGCTCCAGGCTCCAGGCTGTCAGCACAGAGCCCGACGCAGGACTCAAACTCACGGACCATGAGATCATGACCTGAGCCGAAGTCAGCCGCTCAACCGACTGAGCCACCCAGGCGCCCCTTTGTTTTTGTTTTTAATATGACATCTCTAAAAATGTTGCATACTTACTGTCACTTTTCCATCTTGAAATAAAATTGGCTGGATTTTCCCTGATTTACATTACAGTTATATATCTATCTTACCCATCTCACCTCCCTACAAAAGTATTTTTTGCTCACCTGTTCACACCATAAACCCTAATAAGACCATGTATCCTCACATGCCCCTATGTGAGAAGGTCTACAGCTCGTCAGCAGGGATAAGGTCTGGAAGCATTTCTCTCTAGAGAACCAGCTGGTCACATGCATGATTCTGCCCTGCTCATTTATCTTTTGCTAGTGATGATCGTGGCAGATTCAAATAGCAATGGGAGCTTTTGGATTACTTAATATCATTATATCTCTAGGCTTCCATTCATTCATCCATACAATGAAGGAAATAACAATTTGTAATGAAAATTAATGGAAGACCATCACAGGCTTTCCAGAGTCACAGACATACTCAAAAAATGTTACAGGGAATGCCAGGCTCTGAACTTTGACATCTTCCCTGGTCCTTCACTGAGCACAACAGCTGCCCGTGTGAAAGGAATTGCCAAGTTTTCCATTTTCAGTTGGAATTATAGATGCTCTTAAGCAGCTCTCCTTGCATCATAACTAGACTGTGTTCATGAGTATCTCCTGTTTCATCACCACTTTGATGGGGAAGGATTTGAAGCCAGAGGCAACAAGATTCCTGGCCCCTGTAGGCTGCATCTCCCTCTGCTGTCACATGCTCGGGCATCACAGGAAGGACAGAGTGGTGTCCAGATATAGATGGGTTCCAGGAGAGCCATCTCCAAGGTCCTCTCACATCCTTAGTGCCTGGGGATGACTTCAGATTTTCACAAGCCAAACGAAGTTAACCGCTTTCCATTTTTTCCTTTTCTCTATTTATTATAGCTTTTCAGAAAGTTGATGAGGTGAAATATTCTCCAGCAGAGGAAATAATATAAAGCTTAAAAGTTGTATCTGATGGAATGGGGAAATAATTCCACTACTTTCCTTTGAGCAAAAAAAAAGAAATAATAAGGCAACCTGAGGCAGCCTCTAGGGGTTTCACTATTGCTAGATTGGAGGGAAATATAACAGCTTTAGATGAACAGGGTTTTCTTTTAACTTGTTAGAGCACTTTGGGATGAAGAGATAAGAAAGACAGGTACTAGACAATAGAATGAACTTGGCACCAGCTTATTTACATAATTTTGTATAGAAGCGCATTGATGTATGAAGTATAAAGTGCCTGTGTTGAATAGTGAAAATAAAGTATTTTGGAAAACAATCAATGTTCACTACCCAGTCCTAAAGTGACTGAACATTTTATGAAATACCTCTTGCTTCTTTGTGAAAATTACTGGCGGTTTAAGCTATGTGTGCTGTTTTAAGAAAACACAATCTTTTATGCTATTGTTTTAAGATAATTCTTAAGAATGCATTCTCGGGGCGCCTGGGTGGCGCAGTCGGTTAAGCGTCCGACTTCGGCCAGGTCACGATCTCGCTGTCCGTGGGTTCGAGCCCCGCGTCGGGCTCTGGGCTGATGGCTCAGAGCCTGGAGCCTGTTTCCGATTCTGTGTCTCCCTCTCTCTCTGCCCCTCCCCTGTTCATGCTCTGTCTCTCTCTGTCCCAAAAATAAATAAACGTTGAAAAAAAAAAAATTAAAAAAAAAAAAAAAAAAAAAAAAAAAAAAAAAAAAAAAAAGAATGCATTCTCTAAGCAGATGAGACATTGGTGGGGGGAGGGGAGAAGAGGAACATTCACCCCTCTCTCTGATGTTGGCTGGCCCAGTCCCCATTTCTTCATGATTAAAGACCTCCAGGAGGGCTGGAAAAGTGTGTGGAGCAAAGATTATAAACAGCAATTTTTGCAGGCCAAATTGCCTCCTAAATGAGGGAGTAGGGGATTTAAAGGTGAACATAACTGTCTCTTTCACTGCATGCAAAGGTTTGTGCTGTGTGAGAAACTAAATTCTAACTTCCTTTTGGCAAGTATTCCTTAACAGGCCTTACAGATATCTGAAACCAATTTTAACCCACTCTGGTCCTCCGTTGACCACCACGTTACCTGAATGGTGCGGGCCAATTTCCCGGCTGCTCACCAGTCCGCAGGCCTATGGGGTGAGTAACTGCCCGGAGTGGGCCGGGCTTGGTGAATACCGATGAGCCCAGGAACCTCAGGGCTATTACTTCCCAGCTTGAGGAGGAAGCGTTTTAAAATTCACTGCACCAAGAAGCATTTCTCTTTTCCTTTCAGATGTTGCTTATGTGGGCTCATTCTTCTTTTAAGAATACAATTTTTTTTAATCAATATTTTTAACCATAAAATGAATTTAGAAAACATAAAAGAAGTAACATGTCCTCACAAACTGCTGTGTTTTGAGGTTTTGAATATTAGGCCTGTGCTTTATAGCTCAAGGGAGTGGAATAAAAAATGCTGAAAAGCAATTAGAATCATTACAAACAAACCAGCATCAGGGATTGGAGAGGAGCAAAGCCTTGGAGTGTGTGGTGCCCCTGGAGGTTGTCCAGCTGGAGGTTTATGCACTCCCTTGCATAAACAGAGAAAAATGTGTCTCAGATGTGCTCAGGATACAATGGCCTAAGGCAGTGGTTCTCAAAGTGTGTCCCCAGACCAGCAGCCTCAGTATCACTTGGGAACTTGCTAGAAATACAAATTATCAGCAGCCCCCCCCCCCCCACCTCAGAACTCTGAGCTTGGGGCCCAGTATCTGTACTTCCATGAGCCTTCCAAGGGATTCAACGGCCTAACGTTGGAAACCACTGACCTCAGTCACCTAGCCAGGGCTCATTCTATGAGTGATTTTGTATGGTCTTCCCAAAGCCAATGAAGGAAGAGTTGAAATCTTATTCTTTCCTTCAAGGAAAGCTCTGTCTGAGGAAAACTACGTTGGTCAGATCCAGTTAGTTTCTGCCATTATCTACTACGATGACTTCCAACCATTTTTAGCTTTGTGATACCCATCCCAAGAAGCATACTGTGAGGACACACTCTTCAAATAAAATGTAACAGAAACTGCCTTTTGAGAATTTCGTGATAGGCAGGAGTGTTCCAAAACCAACACTGAGACTCATTCCGTACTCTGAGGTGCCAAGATTCTCCTAACTCCTGACTCCTCTCAACCTAGTTATGTACCAGTTCAAGAAATCCACTGAATTTTATTTTAACTCCCTTAACCCAAGGAGGCACTCGGTTAGCGCGCGCTCTCTACCAATTCTCACCTTAGGCCTGGAGGCCCCATATGGCTGTGTTATGCCTCCAGGTCTTCCAGGGGAAATGCTCCACCATGCCCACGGACATGGAAATGCGACACCTGCCTGCAGCAGGTACCTCAGCCAAGGCAAGACAGGGCCATTAAGAAAGGAAAACAAACACCCTACTTTCTAACACTGTCAGACTGCTCTTGCTTTCTTCATCATGAAGTGACTTCTCTCTCTTCCCAAAATCCAGGAGCAGCTAAAAGAGGAAGATGTAGAATGCATTGTGAATCAGGACGAACTGGCCATGAGTTACCAGGAGCAAGCCACCTCACCCTGCAGTCCTCCTGCAGGGCTGGGTCTGGAACAGAAAGCTTCACCGCAGACTCCAAGCAAAGACAACATTTACGAGGGGGATCTCGGCCTAGGAGGCTACGAACTCAAGCTTGAGCAGACTCCGGGTCAGTCCCAGCTGAATTAGTGGTGAACAGTGCAGACGTAATCACAAGTAATGCCAGGCTCACTGAGAGATACAAGCCAAGCTGGGGAGGCAGCATGGGGAATAGAAGCTGGAAAATGCAGTAAGAGCACAAATTGAAGAGAATCAAAACCTTGTCACAAGTATCCTCTGGTGCCTAAAGAAATGAGAATTTATTATCACCCCTCTCTATTATGCAACTGAATTTAAGTTTTTGACAGCAGCCATTTTTATTAGCGACTTGGGTGGGGTGGGAAGGGCAGAGAAGCAAGGGAGTCAGGAGTCTCGCTGCTGCTAAGGGAGGAACAGATACCCTTGTGTCTGAGGGGTTTCCGTTCAGTAGGCAGCTCTCCAGGCCTTCGCTTCAATTTTGGATTTCATTCCCTTCATTAGGGAGAGTTTAAAAATAAGGAAAAAAGTTTCTGAGCAAAACATCTGGCTTCTAAGCTGGAGGTTATGCCAAGTTATTTAGTACCTGATTATTTGTATATTATAAAGACCTAGACTCCCACGTGCCCTTAATGACCTCAGGGCTATTTGCAAAGCCCAGACAAGGGATCGATACCACTGCTGATGGCCTCACAGAAGCCGTGCCGTGTGGTGACCCACTGTTCTCATGGGCATTCTTGTCAAGCTGCTTCTCCCATGGAATGAATCAAAGGGTTAGTTCCAGCTGGGTGTACCCTGCGCTAAATGCAGCTCCGTTTTCCAACTTGGTAGGACCCTTCCAGAAAGAGCGGTTTTCTTTTCTCCATACTATATTTTACCTGAAGAACAAAGCTCCCCGTCCTTGCTTGCATTTGAGTCACTCCTTAGCCCTGTGGCAGGTCCCCTCTGTACGCTGAGTAATGAGATTCCACAGCACAGGTTGTTCTCCACGTGGCAGGAGACAGTGCAGGAGTCCCAACCCGTCTTCCAGACCCAACACCCACAGCTGATTAGCAAGAGCAGAAGCTAGAGGAGCAGAGCCGATGATGCATAGACCATACTGAAGACTCAAGGATGCAGCCTGGGGACTCCTCTTACAAGATATGGCTCATAGCCCATGACAGACAGACCGACACAATAGCTTTTAATGCAGCTGCATGATCTGTGCCTTTTAAGCCATAAAGATACCTCAAGCCTAGCTTCTCTTGAAATACAGATGTTAATATTAGACTCCGAAAAAGCAGGCTCTAGTCTTGGGTGCCCAGGCTATGATGGGTCTGTTTCTGAAGGAGATAGGGAATGATGTCTTCCTCAGGCCCAAAGCTTAAAAATAACATATGCTTTGCTAACCAGTTGTTAGGCTATTTAACCATGGTGGTGTCAGACACACTGCTACATATATTGATTTTCTTCCAAACACTAGGATCCAGGGGCACAAACAGTTTTATACCCAGCTAAGTGTAATCTGGTCATTCCGGGTAAATATGCAAATGGCAAAGCATGAAGTTTTCTATTTGACCTAATCCTAATAAACTTTGTCATAAAGTATGATTGTGTTGGCCAATGCTTTATTTAAAGACATTTTCGGGCACCTGGTGGCTCAGTCAGCTTAGCTTCTGACTCTTGATTTTGGCTCAGGTCATGATCCCAGGGTCATGGGATTGAGCCCTCTAACAGGCTGTGCACTGAATGTGGAACCTGCTTGAGATTCTGTCTCTCTTCCTCTGCCCCTCTCCCACTCACATGCTCACTTTCTAGTGTTCTTTCTCTTTCTCTCTCTCTCTCTCTCTCCCCCTAAAATAGATAGATTATAGATGGTAGATAGATGATAGATAGATAGATACATGATAGATAAAGACATTTTCTCTGCTCATGCTAATTGGCAGTTCTAAGCCTTTATACTTGAAATGCCAGGTGAAGTAGGCACTGAAAGGTAATGTAAGGGAGATGCAAGGGTCCTGTGGCCCAGGAAAAGCCATAGGGACTGGCACACAAGCCACTGAAAGAAAGAAGAGAACACTGGTGGGCTGGGAGGGTGTGCCAGCCAGAGAAGGGAGAGCTAAGGCAGGCAGAGTGGAACAGCCTCCTCCTTTCACACTTTCATACACACACAATCGTGAAAAGCCTCAAAAATGGGGGGAGGAATAAAAAGGCAAGTCAGAAGATAAGGATTCATCTTCTTTCTGTCCTCATCCTATGAAAAGAAGAGATAAGAACCTGGTGTTTTGCTGCTTTGTGTGGAGAAAGACACACCAGGGAAAGAGAAGATCCTCTCAAAACAGACTAACATTAGTGGAGGCAGGAGTAGAGAGAAAAATGACATATGAGATGGAAATGAGAAGGAGTGGGGAAAGGAAGGCACGCAATCTAAACCCAGCACCAACTCCCTAAGAGGGCATAGCAAAAACAGCCTCCTGCCCACAGGAAAGCCTTCTTCCTGCTTAGAAAAATACCCTTTCCAGCTGACCATCATGAACCACGGCCAACAAGGAGAATAAGGGGCTGTTTAATCTGAGTCAGACCACTCGTCCCCCTGACTCCAGGTAAGTAAAATATCATGAGTTTGAGGAAATTGTGCCCCACCTGATCTATAAGACAGTGTTCCAGTTTCAAGATGTGATTACCAGCCTCCTTCCCTCTGAATCAGCCCAAGACCCAGAGAGAGGCTAGCCAGTGTCCCAGTTAGCAATTCATAAAACCAAATTTCCTTTATTGTCCTGTTGTGAGAGATAATAATTTATGATCTTAAGATCTCTGTGCTTTGATTAGCAGCATGAGGACTGTGAAATTCAAACCTATTATTTACTGCCAGTTTCTAATGAATAATAAAGGCAAAGGAGCTTTATTCAAACCACTAATGCTTGCACTCATTATTAGAGCTTTAAACAGGACTCTAATTAATTAATTGATTTATGGTTTTTCCTTGAGCTTCTTACCAAGTATACATCACACACACACACACACACACAGAGTTCCACTCACTGTCAGTGTCCCAGCTAGACCCTCTGTAGTGTCCCCGTGGTACTCAGTACATGCCTGAGCAAGTCAGAAGCCTGATGGGAAGTGCCATTAAGGTCTTCATTCATGAAGTTTCTAGAAACTGTTTGGAGAGCAATTTAATGGTATAAATCAAAGCTGAAAATTCAAATACCATTCGACCCACCGATTTCATGTGCAGAACTTCTAGATATTTGAGAATATTATACATACAAAGGATATTTATTGGAACAACTGAATTGCTGGTTAAATAAAACACAGCACAGCGATCTCATGAGACAGTATCACATGTACTGGTATGGAATGATCTCTAGGATGTATTGTTAAATGAAAATAGCAAAGTGCAGAACAGAGTAGATGGTATGCTGCCATTTTGGAAGGTTAAAGAAGAAATTGGTAGTATAATTTCCTCTTAAGAACTGAGGGGAGACTTAATTTATCACTTTTGTGCCTTTGGGGTTTTGTACACTATGGACGAATTATTTATTCAAAAACAAATTAAATAATAATAAGAGTCCTATGAATAACTCATCGAAGTACTGAACTATAATAGGAAGTGGAATAAAAACTAAAAAATTTGTTATTTTTCACAATGATCTTTGAGACTTTGAGAATATAAAGTGTAGCATCAATAGTACCAATAGCTTCTGGGTTTATTCATTTGCACCATCCAACAAACATGGATGAAAACTACATAAAAGGTCCTTAAAATTCAAAGACAAATATGACTCCGTCCCATCCATCAAACATCTGGTAGGAGAAGACAGACTGCTAAAAAATGATAGGTTCCTTATAAGATACCAAAACATACAATAAAGCTACGGTAGCCAAAACTGTGTGGTAATGATCTAGAAATAAGGAAAGAGGTCAAGAAAATCTACTACGAAGTACAGAAGCAGGTTCGTGAATATAGTTAGAAATTTAGTTACTAAAAAATGGCATTTAAATTTGGGCTGAGAATAAATGGGCTATTACACAGGAAGTAATGCAGACAAATTGACTTTCAATTTGGAAAAAGAAAAATATCAGGTAATACCCTACAACATAAAAAACTAAATTGCAAGTAATTTAAACAGCTAAGTGTTAAAAAAAAAAAACCTGTAGGATAACAAAATTAAAAAAGAATATGTAAATAACCTTGGCATATGAACAGTTTTCATGAGAAAGACACAAACCCAAAACAAAAAGTGATAAATTTGCATAAAAACACAAAATTTCTTATGACAAAGACAATAAGCAAAATTTGAAACAAACTTGGAGAAATACACACACACACACATGCGCACATACTTCCGTTTGTGTGTGCGTCTATGTGTATATCAGACTAAGGATTATTGTTCAAAATACACAAAGAACTCTTACCAATGCATGAAAAATTAAAACATTCAACCAGACATAAAAATATGGAAAGAATATGCAGAATCAAATATGTATACCTTCTATCCAGACTTCTACTTTTAGGCATCTGTGTAGAAAACAAATACTTAGCATTTATGCATAAAGAAGCAGAAAAAATGATATTCATTGTGGCACTGTTATTGCAAAATATTGGGGAGGAGAATATCCATCAATAGCATAAGGGAACCACAATATTCTCATACTAGGGAATTCTCTGCAGCAATTACACTCTGTGTAGAATGGGTCCATATGCATGCACTCACATGGAAATATTTCCAAGATAAATTGTTAGTGAAAAACAGTCTGGAAAGATGCATGACAGACTGATAACCAAGAGGGGAGTGCAATTACAAGGGCTGAATCAAGAGAGCCTTTGGTTTATCCACCTTATTTTTAATTTTTATAATGATACCATATTCATGTATGGTCAGTTCTGAAAGTGGCTTCAAGATGGGGGTGTGGGAGGGGGCATGGTCAAGAAAGGCTTTAAAGAAGAAGTTACATGTGAGATCTTGAAAGATGAGAGGGTTTCGCCAAGCAGATATGATTGGTGCTGGTCTGTGGGGCAGGAGGTAAGACTGATCACTAGAATATGGGAAGAACCTGCCAGTTAAAAGGAACAGCATGGACGAAGGGGTGTGAGGCAGCCTGGCACATTAGAGGAACTACATATAATTTAGTCCACATGGCTACCATATAGGTTGTTTTTGTTTGCAGGTAGGAATAGGAGTATAAGAGATAATTCTGGAGGTACGGATCAAACATAAGGAGTCTGAGCCATGATCCTGTGAGAATGGGGAGCTATTGAAATATTTTAAACAGGAAAGATAATTACATAGATTGTGGGGAGATGGAGTACAAGTAAGCCTAGAGAAGGCATAATAGCCCAGTCAAGAGGCTATTTCAATAGCCCAGGAGAGAGATGATGAGAAACTTAAATAAGGCAGAATCAGGAAGAATGGACTAAAGGAGAGGTTCCAGGTAAGTTTCAGAGCTAGAATCTACAATGTTGGTAACTGATTGGACATGGAAAGTGAGGAAGCTGGAGGAGCCCAGAATGACCCCAAGTTTAAGGCTTACATGACGGCAGGTGGATGGTTCCAGTCATTGAGGGTATTGGGAAGAGGAACAGATTTGGGGAAAAGCCAACAGATTCAACTCTGGACATGTTGAGCCTGAGGTTCTTAGGGAGAGCTGCATGGAAATGTCCAGATGTTGTTTACACAGATCTGAAGTTTAAGGAAAAGGTCTAGCCTAAAGATGTGTATTTGGAAGGATGAGGTTTGCATCACAGCTTTACCAAAGAGTTTTTCAAATGCCACAACTTCCTCACCTTTCTCTAACTCCTGCAAAGAAATTCCAGTATGCCCTCCCCACGAAAAGACGATGCCAGAATCTCTGTGTGGATGAGCATATTTTTCTTCAAAAGGCATCACAGATTATTTTCATTCAAACCCTGGGTAAATCACTGACAAGAAGAAAGAGGGAACAGAATGGAGAACTGAGGAGTGCAAAATCCAGTGGGTGGACAGAGTATGCACCTGTGAAATAAACCTTGGAGAATCCCTTATAGGGAGATCTGGCATTCCCGTGGGACAAGGGTTAGATGCAGAAATAATGTTGATTTCTACTGTTACTGTGTTTTGGGCCTTATACAACTGCCCAACCTCTCCTCAACTGTAATGGCCAATTTCACCTGTCTACTTGGCTGGCATATAATCCCCAATTATTCAATCAAATACTAATCTAGGTGTTGCTATGCATGTGTGTGTTGTAGGTATAATTAACATTCATAATTGGTTGACTTTAAGTAAAGGAGATTATGTTAGATAATCTGGGTGTGCCTGATTGAATCCACTGAAAGGCTGTAAGAGCAGAATTGAGGCTTCTGGGAAGAAGGAGAAATTCTGCCTTTGAACTGTAGTTTCAGCTCATACCAGAGACCTCCAGACTGCCCATTCTGAAGGTCTGCCCTGAGCTGAGATTTTACTTCCCTCATCTAATCTCCCTCCCCTCCCTCTCCATCTCCCTCTTGACTGGAACAGAAGGACAAAGGTTGTAAGAGGAATGCTCACACAAAATTAAGGAAACAGGTAGATTATTTGCTGAACTCAAATGTGTTTGAAAGGAGCACTTTAGGGATTTGTTTCTAAAATATACATTACCTGCTATATTCTGATTTACTCAGAGTGTTGATCTGGTCTCCTACCCCTTCTCCATCTGTACCACAGTTCAAGGATAACTAATGTTCATAAGATGGCCCTGAAGCAAAATCTTAAAGTACTTGTGAGATTAGCAAAGAAGCTTTCAGATGTTTGTTATTCAGAGCAGAGCAGCTGTTAGACTAGGTGTGGGGGAGGTTGCAAGGAGTAAGAAACTTACCTGCGGAAGGTTCCATATATCTCCCAAATATTGTCCATCAACCTGTCATTCATTCAGTTTGACAAACATTTATTAAACCCTTACAATGTACTGCTGATAATCAAGGTTAGGAATTGCCAATGTCAGCATCATTAATGGGATAAATAAAGATGGAACAGATGAGCAATGATAGAGTCCAGGAAGCACATCAATTCAGAGACATCTTGGCTCACCTCATCACACAGATTGATTAGTTTTAGCAATGAATGGGGAGGAGAGGGGAGCTCCAACAAGCCAGCCTGTAGGTGAAGGAGGGGAATGGACCATCTGAACCACACCACAGGGATCAGCTTCTCTGAATGCCAGCATCCTCCCTAATACTCCCCATCATGGTCAGTGGGAGGGGAGTGCTTCAGCAAGGATTTAGTGCAAGAGATCAGATTCAAATACCCTCTACTTCATAACGTGGCCTAAGGCAATGCGATCATATGGTGAAACTCAGCCCTCAGTTAAGCAAAATTACCAGGTCACTCTCCTGAAACCTCATTGTCCACTCATCATCTTGCAGATGCAAGCATTCAGGATATGCTAATTTAACAGCATAAATCCTGAATTAAATCCTGGCTAGGTAGGGCTCTATTGTACCTGGCACTATGTCTAGAAGGAAAAAAGAAAAAAATGGCCCTTTGATATGGACCTCACTTTTCCATGTGTGATATCTCATTTCATCCTCATGAGAGCCCTGGGAACATCACATTTCAAGCCCTGCTTTATGTGCAGGGACCTTGGAGACAGAGATGGTAAGCCCTTGGCCTAAGATCACACAGTTGATTAAGGGCAGATGGGAGTTTTGAATCCAGAACTGTATAGCTTCAAAGATCATGATTATTTCCCATATACCAGGCTGCAGAAGGAATTAACACAAGTCTGTCGGTATGCACTAGGAACTTTTGATGCCCCAACACTGGAGACAGGAGACTACACAAATACACCTCAGCTTCCTGGGGTTTACAGTGGAAAGACCAGGGGCACCTGGGTGGCTCAGTTGGTTAAACATCTGACTTCAGCCCAGGTCATGATCTCACCGTTCATGAGTTTGAGTCCTGCATCCGGCTCTGTGCTGACAGCTCAGAGCCTGGAGCCTGCTTCGGATTCTGTGTCTCTCCCTCTTTCTCTGCCCCTCCCCCACTCATGCTCTGTCTCTCTCTGTCTCTCTCTCTCAAAAATAAATAAAATATTTAATAATTTAAAAAAAGCAGTAGAGAGACCAGAGACTGGAGAATGACCACATAAAGGGCAGAGTGAACCAGAACAAGCTGGGAGGCCCCAGGCTTCCAGACCCTGGATTAGTCGGAACTGATTTGGTACCAAGAGGTCACAATCTAGGTCAATCTAGCTGAAGAAAAAATGTCTTCACTTGTATAACTTAGAAGCCCAGGAGAGGAAGTTAGCTAAATATTGGGGCACAAACCAGGCCATCAACATGCTTCCTTTCTCTCTCTCTCCTTACTCTGGTCTTCTCCATTTTTGCCTTGTTCTCACCAGGACCAACAGCTGCAAAGATGTCTGCCAGCAGCTCCAAACCAAGAGGACATCTTCTCTCTCAAATGCTCTAGCAAAATCCTAGGAATGACAGTGGTTGGCCTAGTTTGTGTCTACACATGCCCACCTTTACACCAATAATATTCACCCAAGGGATAGAGTTATCCAGTTGTCCAGCCTACATCATATGCTCATCCTATACAGGATCAAGCAGAATCATTTAAATGACTGCTCCTGCCTAAAGAAAAAGCAAAGTCCTTTGTGTTGTCCCCACCCACATTGACCTGTATATCCAATATGATATTGTGGACATAATAGTACATAATTAAAGAAGACATTTCAGCTTATGCCTTGTTCTCTTGGAACACTCTGAGGGGAAATAAATTACCATGTTCTAAAGACACTCAAGTAGTCCTGTGGAGAACATGTGGCAAGGAATTGAGGCCTCTTGCCAACAATCAGCACCAACTTGTCAGTCATATGCATGAGCCACCTTAGAAGTGAATCCTTCACCCCATTCGGGCCTTCATATGACCAAAGCTCTAGTTGACAACTTGACTGCAACTTCATGAGAAACCCTAAGCCAGAACCCCGCCCCAATTAAGCCACTCTCAGATTCCTGGTCCATAGAGACTATGTAAGACAGTAAATGTTTACTGTGGTTTTAAGCCACTAGTTTGTTATGCTGCAAAGATGACTCAAATGAGGATCTCAGAGATGACTCTGAGCAGACAGAAAGAAGTCTAGTCATCTACACCTTTAAGCACATTTTTTCTAGCAGAATATAATTCTTTGTTTAATGGATAAAGGTCCTGGAATACCAGAACTTTTGGCATATCTCAGCACACACATATCTGACTTCCCCACCTCCAATCCTTGAATCCAGAAATGGAAGTGATGATGACCACAGGAACCACAGTACCCACACCCTCTCTGATCAGGGTCAGTGGTCACCCAAGGCAGGGTGAATGACTAGCAGGAGAAACAATGTACAAGTTCACTGAGCTATGTGCTAGATGCTATCAAGGGACACAGAGATGAGAAAACTCTGCCCCTGATTTCTGGGAGCTTCTAATCTGGGCACAGGAATAAAGTGAAAACAGTGGTCTCTTGTATGATCCATAGCAGAATGAGGTTTAAGAAGAACCTTAAAGGGGGGAGAGGGAGCGCCTAAGTGGCTCAGTCAGTTAAGCATCTGACTCTATTCTTTTTATCTTTTTAATTTATTTTTTTAATTCACATCTAAGTAAGTTAGCATATAGTGCAACAATGATTTCAAGAGTAGATTCTTTAGTGCCCCTTCCCCTTTTAGCCCATCCCCCCTCCTCCAGTAACCCTCTGTTTGTCCTCCATATTTAAGAGTCTCTTATGTTTTGTCCCCCTCCCTGTTTTTATATTGTTTTTGCTTCCCTTTTGTTCATCTGTTTTGTCTCGTAAAGTCCTCATATGAGTGAAGTCATACGATTTTTGCCTTTCTCTGACTGAGAAATTTCACTTAGCATAATACCCTCTAGTTCCATCTATGTAGTTATAAATGGCAAGATTTCATTCTTTTTGATTGCTGAGTAACACTCCATTGTATATATGTATATACCACATCTCTTTATTCATTCATCTGTCGATGGACATTTGGGCTCTTTCCATACTTTGGCTATTGTGGATAGTGCCGCTATAAACATTGGGGTGCATGTGTCCCTTCGACACAGCACACCTGTAAAGCATCTGACTCTTGATCTAAACTCAGGCCTTGATCTCAGAGTCGTGATTTCAAGCCCTGTGTTAGGCTCTGTGTTGGGTGTGAAGCCTACTTAAAAAAAAGTTAAATAAAAATTTAAAGAGGAACTTTAAAGGAAAAAGAATTATGGTCCTGCTCCTCCACTCTAGCTTCACACTGGACTGACTGGGAGAGATTTACAATCTACTGGTGCCTGAGTCTCAAGCCCAGTGGTTCTGACTTCATTGGTCTGGGCTTTGGCCTGAACAACGAGAGTTCGTGAAGCTTCCAAGATGACTCAAATTTGCAGCCAAGGTTGAGAACCACTAGATTACAAAGACTTTCTAGGAAGGAGAGACATGATCCAGTTGCAGAAAGTCATCAAAGGCTTCCTAGAGGAAGTGGTGGTTAGAATGGGCTGCCAAAGCTAGGAACGTGGTGAGGACAATCTAACGAAAAAGAAGGATGGGAGGAAGCTGTGTCAGGAGGAGCAGAGGGCCTGTCCAGTGGTATCACATTTCCTTGAGCAAGAAGGAGCTCATTGGCTAGAAAGTAACTGAGAGGTGCTGAGGATGCCAATTCTCAACCCTCAGACTATAACTACATGTATTTCTGAGACCACTGTCCAGCTACAAAAGCACCAACTCACAAAACCTGTGAATCATCAAGTTCTAAATCCCTGGCATACAACACATTTGGGATATCATTTATAGGGAGCCACAGCTGCTGCCTGAACAAAAGAGGAAAAAATAACTGCTCCCTCCAAGCCCCCGTGACCATGCAACATCATCTGCCAAATCACTTCAAATTGCTCCTTTTCATAACACTGGCTCCAAAGATGAGAACTGCATCAGAATTTGGCCCAACCTTGGCTCAGTCAACTTTGGCTATGGGTCTCCAAGTGCATCCTTTCCCTGGTGAAACCTTGACCAAGAGCCACCCATGCACCCCCCTCACCCCACAGTATGCACCAGCCAGAAATGAAGAGATGATTATTGGGTCAGTCAGGGATTGCATAGAGGCGAAAAACATTTTCATTCTTCCCTTCTAGGTTCTTTGGATGATCTAATAATTAAATTGACACAAGACAGATTAACAAGAGAAAAACAAATTCTGTACATACAGGAGCCCCATAAAAATATGAGACTCCCTGGCAGTCAGGTCATTGAGGCTGATACACCATCCTGAGCTAAGGAGAAGGGGGTAGTGTCTCTGGGGCTTCAAAGGGAAGGAAGACAATTCACAGCAAGATGAGAAGAGCAAATGTTGATAAACTTTTCTATGCCATACAGAAATGTCCTTGTGATGTAAAAAGTTATCTCTGGTGGTAGTTCTCTTGGGGGGGGGTGGGGAGCAAGAGGAGGCTATGTCAATTCTTTTAGGCAGTTAAGAGGGAGGTAAAAAGCTCTTCTTGAGTCTGACGAGCCCAGAGTTTTCCACTCAAAATGATCCATATGGCCAAAGTGGCACATTCTGGGGGTGGCATATTCTGCTCCTCTTCAATTGACAATTCAGTGGGTGTGGATTGACATCCTTAAAGGCTGCGATGCTGCCATTCTTTATCAAGAGGGTAAATACACCCTCCTGACATCCATCTTAGAAAGAGAGGTCTAGAATAGCTTCTCAGACTTTAATGTGCATTTGAATGCCATGAGGACCTTATTAAAACACAGATTCTGATTCCGAAGGTCTGGGTCAGGACCCAAGCTTCTGCATTTCTAGCCAGCTCTCGGGTGATGCTGACCTGCTGGTCCCTGGACCACACTTTGAGTAGCTGAGGCCAGAGCTGTGTTTCTCAGGCTTGGGACTTGGTTAACAGGTGGTCTTTAACTATCTTTCAAGGGGTGTACAGGCAGGTTGGCAGTTTTAAAAATAAAGGGACAGAACCATTTATTTCACAGCCAGATCACTCACTTTAAATGTAATATTAACTGTGATCTTTCACAAAAATCCTTCTACTTTTAAAGTCGGTCCATGACAGATGAGCATTGTATTGGGTAGTTTGCCCCAGCAGCTCTCCAGTTAGCTAGTCTTCAGTTAACAGGATGCAGCTTATCTGGAATAACATGTTTACTCCTTATTTGGGCATAAGTCTCTACATTAGGCAAATATGCATTTTGGTTGTTAGTATCATGTCATCACAATTCATAAAAATGGATCAGTGATTCAAAAGGAGTTCAATGGAGTGTTAAAGCAGAGACAGAAACAGTAATGGAAACACTATGATTCAAAATGGTATGCACATAGGTAGCAAACAAGACTCGAGTGAGAACATGGGCTGTGGCTCAGCAGCGATCACCTCGCCGCTGACCCCTTGCAGGACATCATTTGGTACGAAACTTGTCAGAGGAGGGTAAAAAGCTTTCCCTTCATCCTTAGAGCTCAAAGAGCTCTTCTTTTCTGTAATAAGACCCTTGAATCTGTCCAAAACAAGTACAAAATAATACATTCCTGTACAAAATTGATAGATCTGGCCCAAAGTTGAAGAAGAGTCATAAGCCACAGGCACCTCATTCAAAGTTGAATGCCTAACAGCAAAATGGGTCAGGCTATGCTTTTGTCAAAATGTTTGTTAAACCACTTTCATTATAAATATGCTTACAGGGGAAACAAAAGTAAACTTTAGCCCACAATTTTCAAGGTGAAAAGCCTTTATGATCATGTATGTTTGTTAGTTGGTATTTCACGTTTAGGTGGACAATACCACCTATGAATCGAGTATAAATCAACTCTTGGCTTATGTGAGATAAATAAATGAAATGCCCTCTAACTTTTCGTTTCCTTTGTTACTTAAAGCCCTTGCTACAGAAAAGACTTTCCATTTTGACAATGATTGTTTCATGCCTCATCGGGTAGACTAGAAAAGTGTGTTAGGGTCATACTGACAAAATACTGTTAGGGTACCCAGGGAGCCCTTTGAGAGGCAAATAAAAATGTCCATCCACACACTGCATTATTCAGAGAGAACCTCAGTGGTCACCAATATACCTCTTGACCTTTATTTATTCAACAAATATTTAATAAGTACTTTAAAAGCCATATCTAAATGCTACAAAAGAATATGGAGAAGACTTACAAATACAGCCAAAAAATAAATAAGGTTTCCACTCACTATCACCTTCCTTGTTGAAACATTTCTATTTCCACAGTCAGACATGCTAATTGAAAGAGGGGCTTCTGGGCACCAAGACAATAATGAGAAAGCACTCAGTAATTTGGGGTTTATATTCAGATACCCAGAACTATCTGACAGAGACACCCTACATGTCCCTCCATTACCAAAGACATATTATGAATTCAGATTTTTAAAATTTGGGAGAAATGCAAACTAAAAAGCAATAGGCTAGATAGAGAAATTCATCTGTGGCTCAGACTCTCCACCACCGGACAGAGATTATAGGGTCTGTATACACATATGGATTAATTAGTGAAGGATGGTAAACTCTATCGTGTCTCTCACAGAAACAAAACTGTTGTTTTCAATTCTGAAGGCAGTTTTCATTTTACTTTGTTAAAAATTGTGTTACATCTTTTTTTTTCCTATGAAAATGGTGGCCTGTAGGTGTATCAAATGCCTGCTAGTATCATCATATGCTAACGTTTTGAGAAACACATGCCAAGAAGCTGCAAGCAAATCCGATTCAGTCACCTACCACAGGTCAGGTTATACTAAGTACTTGTGACAGATAACCTAGGAAGAGGTAAAGAAGGCTTTCCATTTGAAGAGAAAAGTAATTACTCCTAATAATTTTCAGTCCACAACACCCAGCTGTGCCAATAAAGCCAAGCCAGTTATGAGAAAGATGAAACAAGTGCAGCCATAAAAACTGTGACCCATCCACATTAAAAAGGAAAAAATACACACAACTCCATTTAGCAGCTCAATTAAGACGACCTCTAGCCATCACACTTGTTACAGTGACACATCCTCCCTCCAGTACCCACTAGGCTTGGCTTTCTCGGGTGGCCTGGAACCACATGGCAATTATGAGCTCTTTCTCTCCAGGCATCAGCACTTTCACAAGCACTTATGGTGGCTTTAACCTCAAAAGAGTTCCTGCTCTGAGGGATACACTTTTCTCCATCGCATGTAATTATCTCAGTGATGCATCTCCCACACTGTGTGGATCCCCTGGAGAGCGGCATTAGTGGGTCAAGTTCAAGTGATGAAGACACATAGCACAGCTGTGTAACATGAGAAAGCCCTCTGTGGAGATGAGGTGGGGCCTGAGGGTCTCTGAACAAAAATATTGATGCCCCTGGAGACAGGACAATAGTTGAACCATATGCTGGCATGTGACGGAAGTGTTGGGGTGGAGAGGACAGGAAGCATATGATTTATATGCGCCAGGGTCATCGTCCCCCCTCTTCCAACTTTCACAGAAATTCAGAGCTGGGTGAGGGCTGAGCTGGCAACAGTGAGAGAAAGCTGGAGCAGAGAGGAAGACCAGAAGCTCCTATATAAGCCGCTGAAGGATGCCGGGGGGGGGGAGGAAAGCTATTGTTTTGACTTCGATGTTAATTAGACACAGTTATAAGAAAGAAGTCACAACCAACCTCAACTGAGATACTAATTCATTAAAGGAGAGTAAAGCTATGAGTCCTAAACCAAGCAGAGCTGAGTTAGCACAGTCTCAGTGAAGATAGGGATGCTGGGACTGAAGTGTCATTATCAGTCAAGTTGTTTCTGCCTGATTGTTCAAACTGTCATTCTGTTCTAGACTGGTGACAAACACAGGCTTTTGCATTATTGTAGAACAAAGAGAACCATGACTTGAGGTTCTCAAGCTTTAAAGCTGAGTTTATACACTTTTGACAGTTCTAATCCAACTTCCACACTTAGGATACCCTCCCCATTCAGAAATTTGGGGGGAAAGAAGGAAACATGTTCTCTGTCCAACCCCCTCACAGGCATTCTTTGCCGCGCTAGTGAGCGGGCTTCCCATGAAGAGAGTAGACGGCTCCGCTCAAACTGAGACCATCACCACCTATGTGGCACACAGAGTGACCATAATACTCAACAAATATTCAGGAATAAATTTGCCCTCTGAGACACCACCTGTAAAACCCATACATAATGCATGAATTTAGCCATCTGTAGAAATAAGCCAAAAGATTGTAAATGTATGACTGAAGAGATTGGGAACATTCAAAACACCAATCAAGGGAACCAGGGTGTTATTTCAAAGAAACAAAACTGAACTGTAATTGTAATTTAGAAAAATAAATCCTAATCAATTGTATTGTACCCAGTTTAAGAACTGACTCTGGCACACAAGGGGGTGTGGTTGGCCTGGAGCACACAGGGGGAAGCTCGGAGACCCCATCATGGAGCATTTGTCCTGCCCCATCAGTCTGGATGGGAGAGATTCCACAGCTGGCATCAACAAGGTGTATTCTGCCATGACACAGGGCTGATGTACCAGGCCTCTCCCTGGCAGGAACACGGTGGCTCTCCAAGGACCTTCAGGGGCCACCACGGAGGAGGAACTCCCACCCCGACACACCCAGAATAGCTCTCCCTTGATACTTTCACATATTAGACTTCACCAAGCATTTTTTTTAATTCCCTGCTTTTAAACAGCTCTCCTGAATTAAATATCCTCAAAACTTTCATATATTAACACTTCCCTTTGCGGTGACTTCGTAGATGCTAAGCAAGCTTCTGATAATCATTGTTCCCTACTGAAGGGAAGATGGATGGATAAAAACAAGTTTAGTCCCCAGTATCTTCTGAGTTTAACTGGCTCACACAGCCCATAAGTGCTATTCCAAGTTGAGTCATCCTCCTATCCAGCTGAGTCCAGTCCAGGGATGCAGTCACCATCCTCAAGTCCCTCAGTAACCCAGTGGAAACTGGCATTCCACTGCAGTCTTCAAATTACAACATCAAAGTGTGAATTAAATGGTTAACTTTGTACTAGTTACCTGACAAGCACTGTTCTATCACAGTAAAACCCAGTGACAGAGCAAGTAGACAGTTTTTACTGGCTGCTGCTGTGGCAAGGGGACCGAATGCTAGTGGGACACAGGAAGTAAGTGGAGAATAAGGGCCTTGCCAAGGAGGGGGAATGTTTTTCAGGATGCACACAAATCAGAAGTTACTCTTTTCCCTCTTAAAGCCAGAGGAACCCACGAAACCCATCTAGAAGGATCGGGGGAAGTCATGTGTACACCTTCATAAGCACATCACTAAAGTACCATGTGGCAGATATTGGCAGAAGGCATTTGCTGGAGGGAAAAAAAAAATCCTTCCAACATCTAAGCTTTGGTCTGGAGCATTGCTGCTGTCACAAATCACCACAAATTTAGTTGCTTAAGACAACACACATTTATTATCTTGCAGTGCTAGAGGTCAGAAATTCAAATCAGGCCCAATGGTCTAAAGTCCAGGTGTCAGGAGAGAAGCTCCTCCTGGAGGCTCATGGGGAGAGGCCGCTTGCCTTTTTCTGCTTCTGGAGGCTGCTGCAGAGCAGGGCTGACCACCACTTCCTTGCTTCCGCTATCGTATTTCCTTCTACTGACGCTGAGCCGCCTGATCCTCCTGATCCTCCCTCTTATAAAGACCTTGTAATTACATTGGGTCCACTTGGATAATCCGGATAATCTCCCCCTCTCAAAATCCTGAACTTAATCACATCTGCAAAGTACCTTTCACCATGTAAGGTGACATATTCACAGGTTTCAGGGACTAGAACATGAACATCTCTGGCAGCCATTTTCAGTGTACCATAAGCATACAGCCATATTTTAGCATACAGCTAAAAGATAAACTGCGACATATTAAATTTTATTTTATTTGAACAAAAATGTATTCTACTGAGCCACCCCAAACCAGAAGTGGTTAAGAACACTCTGCTGATAAGTGCTAAGAGAAAAGACCTATAAGGAGAAGGTATGAAAACCAAGAAAGTATTTGATTGGCTACAGCTTAAAGCCTAGTTGGCTGTGATTGGTCATCTTTAGCATTTCGATTTTATAATCTTGAAGAATTTACAGGCTTAGATTTTGGTTTGCTTACATTAGGCAGCCATAGCATTAGAGACACCTCAGTCTAATGACCTTTTTGTTTAATAAATTTAACAATTGGAACAGGAGTACATGGCACAACCAAAATGCAATTGATAAACCTTTAACACTGTGCTCCAAGGGGGTACGTTCTAAAAAAGAACACTTTGTAACTTGGATCTCGACTCTGACCCAAAAAGAAGAGTACACATCTGAAGTGGGCTGGCATGGACCAATGTGGGACACAAATCACCACAGGACATTAGCACAGATCAACAGGACTGGCACAACATAAGGGAAGAATACTAATAGGCCCTGGCAAACAACCCCTAATCCCAGCCAGCTCCACATTTTATCAACTAGTAATTAACACCAGATGCTCAAATATAAGGAGCATCCAGTATGTGTTGGATCTGTGTGGGTTTATTTTACAACATATAGGCTGGATGAGAGCTGTGATCTACATTGTGGTCTTAATTATTCTTTCTTGTTGTCTTTCTAAAGTCCTGGGTAAAGAACTCCCTTTATTTTTCTTTAATATTTATTTATTTATCTTAAGAGAGAGCACGCACACGCATGCAGGCAAGATGCAGAGAGAGAGGGAGAAAGAGAATCCCAAGCAGGCTTTGCCATGTCAACACAGAGCCCAACGCAGGACTCGAACCCATGAATTATGAGATCATGACGTGAGCCGAAATCGAGAGTCAGACACTTAACTGACTGAGCCATGCAGGCACTCCCCATTTTTTTTCCTTTTTATTGGAGATCTCCTTTAGATCTTGTTAAGCAAGTAACCTGACCAGAGGTCCCAACTAAAACTGATGGTCACTATGCCAGGGCCCAAGGTGGGCAGCACCATATGTGATTTATTCCTATTGACTGTTCTTCCCTTCCAATATCAGGCATGCTGAGAGGCCCTCCTTAGTCCTAAATATATACCTGATCAGACCCATCACAAACCTATTAATGAAGATCTGTTTCACAACAAGCTTGGCTTTCAAATTAGGTCTGCCTGAATGCAGATTTCTCCTCATTTAGCTGCATAATGGTGAACTTAACCTTTCTGAACCTTGGTTTCATCATCTATAAAATATAGATTATAATCTCTACCTTGCAGGTTATTATGATTCTAATGGATGGAGTAGAATTGTAGTCAACATTAGAACATAGCACTTGAGGAGCCAAGATGGCGGAACAGCATGGTAGTTTTTTGTGTGTCTCGCGTCCGTGAAATACAGTCAGACCAACACTAAACCATCCTGCACATCTAGAAAACTGATTGGAGGATTAACACAACAATCTGCACAACCTGAACCACAGAATTCAGCAGGTATGCGGCGCGGAGAGGTGAACTTGGGGAGCGAGAAGCCACAGGAAGGGAGGTGCTTTTGCAGGCGGAGAGAGTACGGAGACAGATGGTGGGGGGAGAATACAGGAAAGGCATCCCTCCCCCGAAGCAGTTGGAGAGAAAGCAGAAAATTGGAAACCGCCGCAGGGACTAAACTAAAAAGGGAGAAAGGAGAAAGGAGAGGGTTTAAATTCCATTAAGACTGTAAACAAGGGGAGCGCAAAGGCTGCAACTCCGCAGCTCCATACCTCACGGTGCTCTGGTGGGAAGGGCGAATCCCCAGGAACAGAGTGGGGTCCAGGAGGTTCTCAGGCCACACAGGGAAAAGCAGTTTCACTGCTGGAAGGACATTTGGTAGAGACTGTTGAAGCCACCTGGTCCCTGCAGACCCCAGAAAGCGGCCACATTCGCTGGTGCTGGAACAAGGTCCTTAAGGGTGAAGCCTGGTGCCAGATGTGTGTTGTGATTTTCCATAATCCCCGAAAAGCTGCTGCTACACTATCTTGTGAACTTTTTCTGGGGCAGGCAGGCACCTGGCCGCAGTCTCGGGGCACCGACAGCAGCAAGGTCCAGCAAGAACTCCTGGGTGCAGCCGACGTTCGGCCATTGCTCATTCGGCCATTGCTCGGTGAGACCCTCCCGCAGAGGGGTGGAACAGGTCAAAGCCGCAGTCCTTCAGAAGTAAGTGGCCGGGGAAGTAGCCGCATCTGAGACAAAACTCAGGAGAGAGGTACTGCCTGGGGTCTGGTCACAAAGAGTGAAAAAGCGAGGAGTGGACAAAAGCTGAAGACAGAGAACAGGCGCATGATTGCTGATTGGGGAAAACAGACTGGGTAGCTGGGTGGCGCATTTTCACCGCTCCTGCGCAGGCGCATATGGACCTACGAGCGCTGCAACAATCCACCCCAATGGCTAGCAGCGCCATCTAGTGGAGAGGAGGGCTGTTACACTGAGCCCGGCCCACCTGAGCCAACCTCGCTCTTCAAGAATACAAGTCTCACCGCGTACTTAGTTTACAGACTATGAAGTGCTTCATAACCTGACTTCTAGGGGAAACGAAGTAATTTCAGTCCTACTTCAATCAGTTAGCAGGCCTGCTATTCAATTTTCTTTCTTTTTTTTCCTCTTTTACATTTCTTTTTTTTTCTTGAATACAGCAAGAGAAAAAATTCATTTTATTTTTATTTAAATTAATTCATTTTTCGTATATACTTTCAATTTTTATTAAAAATATTTTTCTTTAATTTTTATTACTATATTTTTTACTTTTGTGTAAATTTTTTCAAATTCTATTTTACTTCCATAATTTTATTGTAGTCTACTTCAGTGTATTCACCTTTTCTTTTTTTTTTTTTTTTTTTTTTTTTTTTTCTGGTTGTATTCACCTTTTCAAATTTTAAAACAATTTCCATTTTTTCCTTCCTTTTCTCTTTTTTTCTCTTTTTCGTTTCTTTTCTTTTTCGTGAATGCAGAAAGAGAAAACCTTCATTTTTACTTTCAATTTCTATTGAAAATGTTTTTCTTTAAATTTTTTACTATATTTTTTGGTTTTATGTAAATTTTTTCAAATTCTGTTTTACTTGCATCATTTTATTTTAGTCTACTACACTGTATTCACTTTTTCAAATTTTCAAACGATTTCCTTTTTTAATCTTTTTTCTCTTTTTCATTTCTTCTCTTTTTCTTGAATACAGAAAAATTCATATTTATTTTTAATTTTTATTAAAAATATTTTTCTTTAATATTTTTCTACTATATCCTTTACTTTTATGTATATTTTTTCAAATTCTATTTTACTCCCATCATCTCATTTAAGTCTACTTCAGTGTATTCATTTTTTCAAATTCTCAAATGTTTCCTTTTTTTTTTCCTTCCCCCCTTTTTTTCTCTAATCTGTCAAACCACTTTCAACACCCAGACCAAAACACATCTAGGATCTAACATCATTTATTTGATGTGTGTGTGTGTTTAATTTTTTAATTTTAATATTTTTTTAATTTTAATTTTTTTAATTTCAATTTTTCTACTTCATTAATTCCTTTTCTCCCTTCAAAATGACAGAATGAAGGAATTCACCCAAAAAAAAAAACGAGCACAAAGAAGTGACAGCCAGGGATTTAACCAACACAGATACAAGCAAGATGTCTGAACCAGAATTCAGAATCATGATAATAAGAATACTAGCTGGAGTTGGAAATAGATTAGAATCCCTTTCTGCAGAGATAAAAGAAGTAAAAAGTAACCAGAATGATATTAAAAATGCTATAACTGAGATGCAATCGTGGATGGATGCAGCAGCGGCAAGGATGGATGAGGCAGAACAATCAGCAATATAGAGGACAAACTTATGGAGAATAATGAAACAGAAAAAAAGAGGGAGATTAAGGCAAAAGAGCACGATTTAAGAATTACAGAAATCAAAACTCATTAAAAAGGAACAACATCAGAATCATAGAGGTCCCAGAAAAGGAAGAGAGAGAAATAGAGGTAGAAGGGTTATGTGAACAAATCATAACAGAAAACTTTCCTAACCTGGGGAAAGACACAGACATCAAAATCCAGGAAGAACAGAGGACCCCCATTAGATTCAACAAAAACTGACCATCAACAAGGCATATCATAGTCAAATTCACAAAATACTCAGGCAAGGAGAGAATCATGAAAGCAGCAAGGGAAAAAAGTCCCTAACCTACAAGGGAAGACAGATCAGGTTTGCAGCAGACCCATGCACAGAAACTTGGCAGACCAGAAAGGAGTGGCAGGATATATTCAGTGTGCTGAATCAGAAAAATATGCAGCCAAGAATTCTTTCTCCAGCAAGGCTGTCATTCAAAATAGAAAGAGAGATAAAAAGTTTCCCAGATAAACAAAAATTAAAGGAGTTTGTGACCACTAAAGCAGCCCTGCAAGAAATTTTGAGGGGGACTCTCTGAGGGGAGAAAAGATTAAAATATAAATAAATAAATAAATAAATAAACAAACAAACAAACAAATACCAAAAGCAAGAAAGATTAGAAAGGACCAGAGACCGCCAGAAATTCCAACTCTACAAGAATCATAATGGCAATAAATTCATATCTTTCAGTACTCACTCTAAACATCAATGGACTCAATGCTCCAATCAAAAGACATGGGGTAACAGAATGGATAAGAAAACGAGATCCATCGATATGCTGTTTACAAGAGACCCACTTGAGACCTAAAGACACCTTCAGGTTGAAAGTAAGGGGATGGAGAACCATCTATCGTGCTAATGGTCAACAAAAGAAAGCCAGAGCAGCCATACTCTGACATTAGAAAGTCAGACAATCTAGACTTTAAAATAAAGACTGTATCAAGAGATGCAGAAGGGCATTATATCATAATCAAAGGGTCTATCCACAAGAAGACCTAACAATTGGAAACATTTATGCACCAAATGTGACAGCACCCAAATATGTAAATCAATTAATCACAAACATAAAGAAACTCATCGATAGTAATGCCATAATAGTAGGAGACTTCAACACCCCACTCAGAGCAATGGAGAGATCATGTAATCAAAAAACCAACAAGGAAACAATGGCTTTGAATGACACACTGGACCAGATGGACTTAACAGATATATTCAGAACATTTCATCCTAAAGCAGCAGGATATACATTCTTATCCAGTGCACATGGAACGTTCTCTAGCATAGACCATATACTGGGACACAAATCAGCCCTCAATGAGTACAAAAGGGTCGAGGTCATACCATGCATATTTTCAGATCACAACGCTATGAAACTAAAAATCAACCACAAGAAAAAATTTGGAAAGGTAACAAATACTGGGAGACTGAAGAACATCCTACTAAAGAATGAATGGGCTAACCAAGAAGTTAAAGAGGAAATTAAAAAGTATATGGAACCAGTGAAAATGATAACACCACAACCCAAAACCTCTGGGACATAGGAAAGGCGGTCATAAGAGGAAAGTATATAGCAATCCAGGCCTCCCTAAAGAAGGAAGAAAGATCTCACATACACAACCTAACCTTATGCCTTAAGGAGCTGGAAAAATAACAGCAAATAAAACCAAAAGAAGACAGGAAATAATAAAGATTAGAGCAGAAATTAAAGCTATCAAAACCAAAAAAAACAAACAAACAAACAAACAAACCGGTAGAACAGGTCAATGAAACCAGAAGCTGGTTCTTTGAAAGAGTTAACAGTTTGATCAAAAGGAAAAAGGGAAGGACCCAAATAAATAAAATCAAGAATGAAAGAGGAGAGATCACAACCAACACAGCAGAAATAAAAACAAAAATAAGAGAATATTATGAGCAATTATATGCCAATAAAATGGGCAATCTGGAAGAAATTGACAAATTCCTAGAAACACATACACTACCAAAACTGAAACATGAAGAAATAGAAATTTTGAACCATAACCAGTAAGTAAATTGAATTAATAATCAAAAATCTCCCAAAAAACAAGAGTCCAGGGCCAGATGGCTTTCCAGGGGAATTCTACCAAATATTTAAGGAAGAGTTAACACCCATTCTCTTGAAGGTGTTCCAAAAAATACAAATGGAAGGAAAACTTCCAAACTCTTTCTATGAAGCCAGCATTACTTTGATTCCAAAACCAGGCAGAGACCCCACTAAAAAGGAGAACTATAGACCAATTTCCCTGATGAACATAGATGCAAATATCCTCAACAAGATATTAGCCAACCAGATCCAACAATACATTAAAAAAATTATTTCACCACGACTAAGTGGGGTTTATTCCTGGGATGCGGGGCTGCTTCAATATCCACAAAGCAATTAACATGATCCATCACATCAATAAAAGAAAGGACAAGAACCATATGATCTTCTCAATAGATGCAGAGAAAGAATTTGACAAAATACACCATCCTTTCTTGATAAAAAGCCTCAAAAAAGTAGGGATAGAAGGAGCATACCTCATGATCATAAAAGCCATATATGAACAACCCAACACCAATATCATCCTCAATGGGGAAAAACTGAGAGCTTTCCCCCTAAGGTCAGGAACAAGACAGGGATGTCCACTCTCACCACTGTTATTCAACATAGTATTGGAAGTCTTAGCCTCTGCAATCAGACAACACAAAGAAATAAAAGGCATCCAAAATGGCCAGCAGGAGGTCAAAATTTCACTCTTCGCAGATGACATAATACTCTATATGGAAAACCCAAAAGATTCCACAAAAAACTGCTAGAATTGATTCATGAATTCAACAAAGTTGCAGGATATAAAGTCAACACACAGAAATTGTTTGCATTCCTATAAACCAACAATGAAGTGACAGAGAAATCATGGAATTGATCCCATTTACAGTTGCACAAAAAACCATACAATACCTAGGAATAACTCTAACCAAAGAGGTGAGAATTCTATACACTGAAAACTATAGAAAGCTTATGAAAGAAATTGAAGAAGACACAAAAAAAAAATGGAAAAAGATTCCATGCTCCTGGGTAGGAAGAACAAATATTGTTAAAATGTCAATACTACCCAATGCAATCCCATCAAAATAACACCAGCATTCTTCACAGAGCTAGAATAATCCTAAAATTTGTATGGAACCAGAAAAGACCCTGAATAGCCAAAGCAATCTTGAAAAAGGAAACCAAAGCAGGAGGCATCACAATCTGACTTCAAGCTATACTACAAAGCTATAATCATCAAGACAGTATGGTACTGGCACAAGAACAGACACTCAGATCAATGGAACAGACTAGAGAACTCAGAAATGGACCCACAAATGTATGGCCGACTAATCTTTGACAAAGCAGCAAAGAATATCCAATGGAATAAAGACAGTCTCTTCAGCAAGTGGTTCTGGGAAAACTAGACAGCGACATGCAGAAGAATGAACCTGGACCACTTTCTTACACCAGACACAAAGATAAACTCAAAATGGATGAAAGACCTCAATGTAAGATAGGAAGCCATCAAAATCCTCAAGGAGAAAGCAGGCAAAAACTTCTTTGATCTTGGCCACAGGAACTTCTTACTCAACACATCTCCAGAGGCAAGGGAAACAAAGGCAAAAATCAACTATTGGGACCTCATCAAAATAAAAAGCTTCTGCACAACGAAGGAAACAATCAGCAAAACTAAAAGGCAACCGACAGAATGGGAGAAGATATTTGCAAATGACATATCAGACAAAGGGTTAGCATCCAAAATCTATAAAGAATTTATCAAACTCAACACCCAAAAAACAAATAACCCAGTGAAGAAATGGGCAAAAGACATGAATAGACACTTCTCCAAAGAAGGCATCCAGATGGCCAACCGACACATGAGAAAATGCTCAACATCACTCATCATCAGGGAAATACAAATCAAAACCATAATAAGATACCACCTTAAACCTGTCAGAATGGCTAACATTAACAATTCAGGCAACAATAGATGTTGGCAGGGATGCAGAGAAAGAGGGTCTCTTTTGCATTGTTGGTGGGAATGCAAGCTGGTGCAGCCACTCTGGAAAACAGTATGGAGGTTCCTTAAAAAACTACAAATAGAACCACCCTACAACCCAGCAATTGCACTACTAGGCATTTATCCAAGGGATACAGGTATGCTGTTTCAAAGGGACACATGCACCCCCATGTTTATAGCAGCACTATCAACAGTAGCCAAAGTATGGAAAGAGCCCAAATGTCCATCAATGGATGAATGGATAAAGAAGATGTGGCATATATATACAATGGAGTGTTACTTGGCAATCAAAAAGAATGAAATCTTGCCATTTGCAACTATGTGGATGGAACTAGAGGGTATTATGCTAAGTGAAATTAGTCAGAGAAAGACAAATATCATTTGACTTCACTCACATGAGGACTTTAAGAGACAAAACAGATGAACATAAGGGAAGGGAAGCAAAAATAATATAAAAACGGGGAGGGGGACAAAACATAAGAGGCTCTTAAATATGGAGAACAAACAGGGGGTTACTGGAGGGGTTGTGGGCGATGGGATGGGCTAAATGGGTAAGGGGCACTAAGGAATCTATCCCTGAAATCATTGTTGCACTATATGCTAACTAATTTGGATGTAAATTTTTTTTAATTAAAAATAAAATTAAAGGGGCGCCTGGGTGGCGCAGTCGGTTAAGCGTCCGACTTCAGCCAGGTCACGATCTCGCGGTCCGTGAGTTCGAGCCCCGCGTCAGGCTCTGGGCTGATGACTCGGAGCCTGGAGCCTGTTTCCGATTCTGTGTCTCCCTCTCTCTCTGCCCCTCCCCCGTTCATGCTCTGTCTCTCTCTGTCCCAAAAATAAATAAAAACGTTGAAAAAAAAATTTTTTTAAAATAAATAAATAAATAAATAAATAAAATTAAAAAAAAGAACATAGCACTCAATAAATAGTAGCTATTATTGCTATTGATATTATTTTCTGATCTGTAAAACAGGGATACTAATATACATAAGATCTGTATAAGAATTGAGGTAATGTGTGTGAAGCAGCTGACACCATACCCAGCACAGAGAACTCAATCAGTAACGATTCATTCCTAACCCCTCCTTCCTCATATCTATTCTGTTGGGTTCACCAAAAAAGAAGAACTGTTGGGTCCAGAAAACTGGAGAATGTCAACTTTTTCCTGAGACAACCCCCTCCCCCGACATCCCCTTCCCAATGGCTCAGGAGCACAGACTCATTTCTTAGGTGAGCTCACCATGCACAACTGCCCCAAGGAGATGAGACAGACTCATTTTAATTGGATGGGACACTAGTGTGTATAGGAAAGTATTCACTAGGAACCTCTAAGGAAAGGATTGTATGAATGAAAGAGACACAGCTTTAACCAGCTGGAGGAAAGACACATTGGAGGGGGTATTTGTTGGCTAATATAACAGAAAAGTCCAGTGGGCATATCTGGTAAATATGACTGGATCCAGATACTCAAAAGACATTGTCAGGAAATGTGTCATGTTCCATCTCTTGGCTCTTCATGGTGACCCTTGGTAACCAGCTTCACAAATGCAACAGACAGAAGGAACTTCTTTCTCAATAGCTCCAAGAAAATCCCTTGGCCAGAGTTCGTTAGACCAACTTGAGCAAGGTGACCAACACTCAGTCGCTGAGGACAAAGGGATGGAGGGTGCTAACTGGCCAGGCCAAGGGGACATATCCACCTTGGAGCTAAGATATATGGATGTTAGGCAGGCAGGTCAGTAACAGGTCCCACCTGAATTCCATGAATTGAGTGAGTGATAAGTAGTTTATCAACAACAACAACAACAACAAAAACACAGTGCTAAGATTTTTTGAAAAGGCAGGAGTAGATGGTAGAGAAGCAAAATCTTCCACAGGATCCAAGATAGGAAGGCCTCGGTTACCTGGGCAACAGGAGGTCTCCAGGCCAGTGTAGTAGGCCCTAAAAATGGGAGGAACTGGTGTGTAAAGTGTAAGTAACTCACCCTCTTAGAGCTCTAGCCCTATCTGCTTATCATCAAGTGATTACCACAACCCATTACATTAGCCTTTCAAGACAGTCTCTAGAATGACTATGATTCATTTTCTTTACAACATTTTAGAAGATCTTATATTTTCATAATATAAACCAAGAACTGAGGTTAAAGCCAGGCAAATAGCCACCCAACCTTGCTGCTCTGTTTTGGACAAGCCATCATGGACAAGAAGGAGGGCAGAAAGCTGGTTTATTAACCCCACTTGCTTAAGGAGCCTTGTTTCTCAAAGGGTTCTATGAAATTGGGTAATGAAAACAAAAAAGAACCGTAAAACTCACAAGGTTTGTTGATCAGATCACCATGCAGGTTCCTGCCAAAGTTGGCTACACTGAAAAACGGCCATTTGTTCCTAATTTGGGCTGTCTCATCTCCTGATCAGTCCTCAGTCCCTGGCAGTTTTCCAGTTTCCTCCCCAGTTACAAGCTCCCCAGTTACCAGAACAAGCTGTAAGTTCTTCTTATGAAGAACTTATCAAAGGCTTCTGAAAAAAAAAAAAAAACTAAATAAATTATAGCCACTGGTCCCTTTTATCCACTGCTTTATTTCAAGAACTTCTGACAGGTTCAAGAGACACAATTTTCCTCACTCCAAAGGCATGCCAGCCTGTTCCATTCACGCTCTACCCATCCAGCTGCTTTAGAAGATGAGAGATTGAGTTTGCTTCATTTGTCTGGGCCGCCTTACAGAGAAGTTATATCATTAGCCTGTGACTCGCTAGGATAAGCCAGCTTTCTTCAGCATCTGCAGAGTACAGTAAATGTGGCTTAAATTAAAAATAGAGTGAAGTTCTGACCTGTTTGGCCATGGCTCTACAAAGCCTGCTTTTAAGGATGAAGTGATTCTGCACCAAATCAGCAAGGTAGACAAGAATATTGGTTCTTAACCCTGGTCATACATTAAAATCATTCAAAGAGATTTCTTTTTTAAATAACCATGCCTGAGCCTCATCCCAAACCAATTAAATACAAATCTCTGAGGTTGGGGCCTACGTTCTGGGATTGTCTTTTAAACGTGCAGCCAAGAACTACACAGCAGGGAGGATGCTGGGATTCTCAGGGCATCAGTCCAGGACATCATTTCTGATTCGTCCGCAGGCTGGTGTCACCTGGGAAAAGATGTCTGCAAGCCTCCTAGGAACTGTGTGTCCCATTCATTGTGTCTTGAGTACCTGAGGATGACAAGCTTGTGAATTAAAGGATCCTGAGGTCAGCTTTAAAGGAGGCCAAATCTCCTGGGCTTATGGGAAAAAAAAAAAAAAAAAAACTGTCTAGTCACAAAGGAAGACAGTGACTGATAAAGGAAGTTTGTCACCTAAACTATAAAATATCAGACCATTAGGGTACACTTGGCAAAATTTTGCAGTGACAGCATGTCAGGGCCTGGGTGTTTATTCTTCCCAGACTCTGACACTTAACTTGCTGTATGACCTTGGATCAATCTAGTAACCTCCCTTGTCAAGTTTACCCACTTGAGGAATGGGCATGGCCTTCTTGGCACTTCAAAGATCCTTTATATAGAAATAAAAGGCATTAGCCCTCATCTGAAATCAGCTTTTGATCTATAATGGCTGAACAACAACAAAAAAAAACAGGAAGTTTTTCGTTTAATGACTTCTTTTTCATAGAAGTTGTTAATGATCTAGAGAGGGGCAAGTCCTCCTAATAAATTCCAACTTTGCCGGCTCCCTAGTCCTTTAGTCCACTATTCCCAGAAATAAGGGACAAAAGTACCAAAAGTGCACAGACCAGTAAAGGAACTGTTCAAACCCCTTCCGTGTGTGGAAGACAAACGCTTTGAAAATTAAGTTGATCAGAGCCTCTCAGAACAGGCATACATTCAGGGTAAATTAGAGATTCAGAAGTCTCGACAATCTGATGAAAAACATAAAAACCCACAAGCTTTGAAAGAGCACCCCAGATCTACAGATATATTCATGTGTTGTCAAAATCTCTCTTTTGTTACAGAGAAACAGGAAATAATGATAGAAAGTGAGACGGAAGAGAGGTTATTAACCATTAGAAGGCCGCTTGAAAATAAAAACTGAACAGTATCCAATGAGAAAGGCCGGAATCAGGACTGATGTACTGATGCATCTTGGCATTTATTCTCTCAGAGTCTTCAGTACTCCTAGGTCAAGTGGCTGAGAAGGTGGACTTAAACTCTTTATGTGACCTCCATTGTCAGAAGGACAGAACTTTCAAGCCGGCTGATTCATTCCTCCCACGCCCGGAACCTGGCCCTAGAAGGTAATGGTATTTGATTCTGGAGAGCACAGTGGGGTTCTGTTCATGTGCAGACAACTGAGAGGGAACACAGGCAATTTATATCCCAATATAAAGTCTGCTGTGGCAAGTACTGAGATGTTGCATCGAGTCTCAGAGGACCATGTACTTTCTAGATTTATTACCATCAAAATGATCTATTCCTTCCTTCCTTCTTCTATTCATTCTTTCAGAAAACATACTGTATTTCTATCATGTGCTAGGCTTAATGCTAAGTATGGTGGATACAGAGCTTAAAAATAAATTCCCTTCATTTAAGGAGTGTGGTAAGAGTTATGATTAAGGAATGCATAAGGAATGAAGTGCAATGGAAGGGAACCTAACCCATATTTGAGAGTACAGTCAGGATGGGCTTTATGGGAGTCAACTGAGCTGAAATGAATCACCCAATGAAATTAATAACCCAAAGAAAAAATTAGGAAGATTGCATTCCAGACTGAGGGAAGAATTTATGCAAAGTTCAGGAGATTCCCATTGATCAGAAAAAGTATTCAAGGGGTGCCTGGGTGGCTGAGTCTAAGTGTCCGATTCTTAGTTTCAGCTCAGGTCATGATCTCAGGGTTCATGGGGTCGAGCCCCATGTCGGGCTCTGTGCTGGGCTTGGATGGAGCCTGCTTAAGATTCTCTCTCCTTCTGGCTCTCCCCCGCTCTCAGGCAAGCATGCATACACAGTCTCTGTCTCTCTCTCAAAATAAATAAATAAACTTAAAAAAAAAAAAAAAAGGAAGAGTGTTCCAAGCATTCCCATATGGCTGGAGTGTGAGGAATTTGAAAACAAAGGGAAAAGTCCCTTTGTAGGAACAAGAGGGGTGGATCAAATCAGGAAGGGTTTTGCAGGCCCTGTTAAGGAGTTTGGATTTTACACTGAGGATGACATGGAACCACAAAAGGTTTTTAAAGAGGAATGTAAATAGATAAGAGCAACAGAGGGAAGGATGGATTGGTAGATGGAGAAAATGGAAACAAGGCCTGTTAGGAATGCTTATTACAGTAAAACTACAGAAGTCCACGGGCACTGGGACAGGAATGAGGGGACGGAGCATAGGGGGCAGAGAAGTGTTGGTGAATCCCTGGAAGTGAAGAGTCAGAGAGAAAGTGGGGCTGGGATGAGCTGCAGTTCTGTGTGGGGCGCCTGGGAGCCAGTGTGAGAGAGAAACCTCAGAGGAAAAGCACATTTGGGGAGAAGACACTGAGTTCAGTTTCAGTATTAGTTGCAAGCTGGGTCTTGCCAGCCAGAGACTGGGGACATCTGGGGCTGGGAAGAGAGGCTGACCAACAGGAGAAACACAGAACTAGAAGACACAAAATGGAGGGAGGTGCAATCAATCGCCCGTGGAAAGAGTGTTGTGAGAACCAAACAAGGTCAGGGGCCAGATCCTCCCTTTGGGAACATAGGGGTTGACAGTAATGGAATTGGTAAAGGCTAATAATGAACTTAAACCCCCTCAAAATGCATAAACAGAACATAGCAGTGTTGGCTACCATTTCTCGGACACTTAGCAGGTGCCAGGCAGCCATGACTGTGCATGAGGGATCTCATTTCATCCTCAAACAATCAGGGAGGTGTTTCGCATTATGACCTTCATTTTTCAGATAAGCAGGCCTGGATTTATAGAGGTTAACAATCTCACCCTGGGTAATACATCAGTATGTGAAGGAGCCAGGTTTTGAACCTCATTCTATCAGATTCGAACCTCTCACTAATGTGTGGTGGTCTAATACCACACACTATTCACAAAAAAGAAAGAAGTTTTCTTTTCCTCCACTCTACCAAGACAGGAGGTAAAATTTTAAAAGCACAAACGTTAGAAGAATAAGCAATGATTTCAGGGCTAGGAGAAGCATGAAGAAAGATGGGGTTTACTAAAATCACATCACCAACTGCCTCAGCCTCAACTTGCCTGTGCTGGGGACAAAAGGGGACCATGGGGATCAGAGAGATGTTTGTGACTCCAGTCCTCCCTTCCTGCATCTGACAAGCACATGCTGCCATTTTAGTATAGTTCGTGCAATGCAGCAAATAGTCATGCAGGGTGGGTGGGCCAGGGACCAGGATTCTGAAGAATAGCCAACTTCAAGGCAGAGTGGAGTTTTGCCAAAAAAGTGTTCTTTTCTGCAGCAAACCATCAAAAAAGAAAGTGCTGTTCACTTGTTTGACATCAGATAAGATGGTTCTCACACTTTTTTTTCTTCTTTCTTTGTTTTTCCTCTGGAAACCTGTATCTGCACGCAGGGCAGTCTGGTCTTGAACCTGGCTTTGTTTTCCAGGATTTGCAGCGTTCAGATGCAGGCACAGCAGGAGCCCACACTCATCTTGAGGGCCCTTGAGGGAGACTATGCCCAGAAGCCCCATCCACAGAGTCCCACTAAGGGCTGTGGTTTCTCTCTGATTTCACATGGCTGACTGGATCTCAGCATTTCAGGAACCAACCTTTTACAGCGAGTGATTTTCTTCACTAAACTCAAGACTGGCAAGCTCCTCTCTCTGTCTCTTTCTCTGCCTCTCTCGTCTGTCTCTGTCACTCTTGTGTGTGTGTGTGTGTGTGTGTGTGTCCGTGCACACATACTCCTCTTCATTTCTAGCAGTATCTTATTGCCTTAGTGAAGAGTGCAGTGAAGCAGAAAACAGATTCAGGAAGTGACAGACGACACAAGCATTTGTCCAATTAGCAATGAGAAAATCATAAGCACCGGTGGTGACCACTCATGTTGAACAGCCAGCTCAGCAAAGAGCCTTGCTCCACATCTCTCCCATGTAATTAGAACCATTCAAGCCACGACTGACCAGCTTTTCCCTGCATTTTTAGTATATTGCAGAGCCTGCACTCTCTTGGACGTTAATGAGGAACATGAAGCCATCAATAGTTTTGATTAAGCCAAAGACTATTGCACTATTTAGATGTACCATATTTCATCCATTCTAAGACATGCCTTTTTCCTCCCACGTTTTAACATCTTTCAAATCAAAATGTGCCTCAGAATCAAGGCAATCATGGTATAGTTGTCATTGCCTCTGCATGGCAAACTTGGTCACAGCTGTTTATATTGTCATCTGAATTTCAGCTGAGTTCAATATGTGGTTGCAAGGACGGGTGTTGAGGTTCAATGCCATTTAAAAGTCTCTCAAAAGATTATCCTACATTTTGGCATTCAAATAATGAGCTATTGTGTGTGCATAAAGAAACAGAGGAGTGGGGTGTAAATTGACATTTGTGAAGCAAATATTTGTTGTTATAGGAACAACTGCAATTCCATACTTTCTCCCAAAGCAACAACCAACTGCTTTCAAGACCTAAAAAAAGAAGAAATCCACGAGAAATGAAGCAGTTATATTTGCCCCACACCAACAATGCAACTGAAAGCAGTAGTAACAGCAGAATCCCTTGGAAGAGACAAAAGAAATTTCAGAGTAGCAAAGGGCTAGTGTTACAGATGCAAGGGCCACATACAACTACTTCTAGGACATTATGTCAGAGTTTCAAACCACTTTTTTAATCTTAGAAGTTCATAAAATAATGGTGATTCTTATACTGTGTGGTTTCTTAGGTCTGATGAAATCTAGTATGTCCAGAATAACTTTCAACCAATAAAACCCACAGCTACCCATTAAAGTGCTTGAGAATTTGTAAAGGGTCAGTCTACATCCAAGAAACGGTAGCCACTTTCAGACTTGGATTTGAAACAGAGCTAGGCCTCAGTACCCAAAGGCATCACCCACCCTATCGCAGATGTCATCAGTTGCCATCTCATACCCTATTTCCCCTGCTAACAGAACCCTGAGTTGATTCAAGGATTAGGGAGACTTGTACTTCAGAGGAGACCTGGTTCTCCTCTACCCCAGAGAATTTTCATTAACCAATCACAACATGATGGTCTCTTCTCTTTCCCATTGGTTATTTTAGGGGTGGCATGTAATACAGTTTCGGCCAATGAGATATGAAGGAAGGGAAGAGGGAGGGTGGGATCTTAAAAACAAAGATGCATGAGAAGGAAAAAATAAGGTGTCTTTTCCATCGCTGGGCTTGGTGATGCCTGGAACTACTGCAGCCATCTTGCAACCATGAGGAAGCAACTGAGAGACAAAGACACACACTGAAGATGACAGAGACAGAAGATGGAGACGGCATAAATCCTTGATGACATCACTGAACTACTTTCTTAAGCAAGACTAAAGACTGGTTTCTGTCTAGTTTCACTGCTTATATGGGATATTAAACATCTTTATTATTCAATCCACTGTCAGTAGTTGAACCTTCTATCACTTGCACCCAAAGTCACATAATTGATCCACCCCTACTTCCCTACTACTGCCATGATACCTCCCTCCCTTCTACACTTCTTGAAATATGAATAACAGCTTAAAGCAACACATATTTATTATTGCACAGCTTCTGAGAGTCAAGAGGCCAAGAAAGGCCTACTGGGTCCACTGCAAAGCTGAAATCAAGGTGTCAGTCAGAGGTGGGTTATCATCTAGAGGCTCGACTGGAGAAGTTTCCCCTTCCAATTTCCCTCAGGCTGATGGCAGAATTTGTTTCCTTGTGGCTATAAAATTAATGACAGCTTGCTTCTTCAAAGCCAGCATTGGAGATAGCAAGACAGTCTGTTAGGGACATGGAATCTTATATAATTGTGGGAGTGACATCACCTTTGCCACATAGTGTAATTCTATTGTATTCTATTGGCTAGAACTAAGTCACAGGACTCACCTATACTCAAGGGAAGAGAATTACACAGGGACATGAACACCAGAAGGCAGAGGTCACAAAGTCATCTTAGAGTCTGTCCAACTTACACGGTTAGTTAGTGGCTCTCATGGAACTGGAGACCAGTTCTATCTTATCCCAATATCCATTCTCTTTTAGTTTAACTATGAAGTGTCAAAAATATAAGAATACGTTTCTAAAAATGTAGAGTCTTCTGAAAATAGAATATACTGATGCGGAGGTCTTAAATTCTCTGTTACTAGAGATGGCTATGCTTAAGCTGGACCATCACTTGAGGCAGATGTGGCTGAGGGGTTTACCTTTAGCAAGAGTATCATGGGGCAAGATAGGGAAAGGAAGTTGTTGAGTTAGGTGACTTTCAAGGCGCTTCAACCTCGCGCTTCTGATTCTTTTAGGCACATCATGGAATCACAGAATGTTAGGGTTGGAAGGACTCTTTGAGATGAAGACCCTGCACTTTACAGATGAGGAAACTGAGGTATAGAGAAGTCAATGCTTGCTTCAGTCTCACTGAAAGTTGCTGGTGATAGAAACTGAATAGACTTAATACCTGTCTTCAAGAAGCTTATAATATAACAGGGAGAATGCAGTAAAAATAAAACATAATACACAATACACAAGTCCTATGATGAAATTATATTTAAGATACCCCATAAAGCCAGATAAAGAAAGAAACGTCAGGAACAAGACAAGTTGTGGGGGCAGATGAGCGGGTTCGATTCATACTAGTGGACACTGAGTACTTAAGGGACATCCAGGTGATGATGTCTGGTACAGGGCTTCTCAAACCTTAATGTTCACACAAACTTACCTAGAGACTGTTCAAATGCAGCTTCTGACTCAGCAGGCCTGTGGTGGAGCCTGGGGTTCTGTATTTCAAACAAGCTCCCAGGTGATACAGATGCTACTTATCCTCAAAGCATAATCTGAGTGGCAAGACTGAAAAGGCAGTTGTATAATCAGATCTCAGTTGTGTGATCTTCATTCCTCTCCCCCTCATTCCATTGTCCACTCTCTGAATAGGGACAAGACTGGAGGAGAGACACTGAAGGAAGTTCCATACAGGAGCACCTTCACCAGAAGGCCTTGTAACTAGCCACGTTACCTGGGAAGGGAAGATGCCTTCTAGTTACTGCAAAGAACCCATCCACCATTTCTTACCTTCAACTCACATTTGCTAACCCTCCTTTGTGAAGGAGTACAAAAATGAATGACTTAGCCCAACACTGCAACTATTTAATAATGCAGATCATTGGGGCACCTGGGTGGCTCAGTTGGTTAAGCGGCCGACTTCGGCTCAGGTCATGATCTCGCGGTCCGTGAGTTCGAGCCCTGCGTCGGGCTCTGTGCTGACAGCTCAGAGCCTGGAGCCTGTTTCAGATTCTGTGTCTCCCTCTCTCTGACCCTCCCCTGTTCATGCTCTGTCTCTCCCTGTCTCAAAAATAAATTAAAAAAAAAAAGTTAAAAAAAAATAATGCAGATCATTGTGCCCAATTAGCCAGGAATTGTGGCCTTGAGGGCAGGTGATGCAACTGACAGGTTTCAATGAGTGCAGAGAGTGAAAACCAAAAGAAGATGGGGCGGGTAGGGGGGATGAGACATTAAAAGGAGAATCAGGGCTGAATGGAGTGGAGGCCAGAGCTAAAAGACAATCTCCTAAAATGTCCTTTGCCTCTTTCAGACAGCACCTAGACCCACTCCTGATAAGTTACAAATGTGCAGAGTCTGTGATCCTATGAGACCATCTTCTCCATCAGGCACTCTAGGTCCAGGGCCTGTGTCCTGTAAGTTCTTCAGAGATCTACAAAAATGTTTGAGGCCAGAATGTAAAATCACGGGCTCCCAAATATGAAAAGAAACAAGCAAAATATAAATAAATAAATGTTTATTGCCAAAATACAATATTATTTTAACCTCATTAATTGTTGAGTCTAGCATTCATAAAAATTTCATCACATCAAAAAACCACTTGTAAGTGAGTTTTGCTCACCTTGCAAAAACTCCTGAGTAGGCATAATGATTGCAAAGAAATCCTAGTAAATTAAGTATGTTTCCAGTAGCCAGTAATTTCTAAAACATCAGGCAGAAATCTTTTTATTAATATACCAGTAAAATATTTATTTTTTAATGCAGACTTTGGTTGGGGTATATATTAATACATGTAATGTTTTGTGAGATCTGAGACCTGGTACTGACCATAGAAAGTGTCAGTTCTGGGGTGCCTGGGTGGCTCAGTCGACTGAGCATCCATTAGCTCAGGTCATGATCTCACAGTTCATAAGTTTGAGCCCCGCATTGGGCTTGCTCCTGTCAGCACAGAGCCCACTTCGTATCCTCTGTCTCTTTCTTTCTCTCTCCCTCTCTCTCTCTCTCTCTCTCTCGTCTCTCCCTGCTCCTCCCCTGCTTGTGGTCTCTCACTCTCTCTCAAAAATAAATAAAACATTTTTTAAAAAAGAAAGTGTCAGTTCTTTGTGAAAAACTAACTGAAAGGAAGATAGATCCCCAGGCAACAAAAATGGTCTGGGTGAAAATTATGGAATTTCTAGGGTTTCATTCAAAGTAGCCTAATGATAAAAGAAACAAATTAATTCGCTCACTGAACACTTGTATTGACCATCCACCATGTGCCAGGCACTATTCTAGACAAAGGGATGCAATAGCAAACAAGTTAGATAAACCAGCAGATAACAATATACCTTGAAACAGCTCACTAAACCACACTCACCCCACCCTTCTGAGGCAGGCGACCTGATTAAAGAGAGGCCTCCATCATACCATGGGAGGCCATGATTGCTTCCTCAGAGAGAATGAAGAAAATTCTTATTAAGTGCCTACTTTATGGCAGACTATGTAAAGTGCTATCTAATTCATTTCTGTTGAACCTCCTGACAGCCCCATCGTGTCCCTTAGTTCTCATGTTAACAGCAATGAAACCAAGGCTCAGAGTACCTGGCCACCTGCCCATGACCAGATAGCCAGTTAGAGAGCAGGTCACTTGGGATTCAAGCCCAAAACCGTACTCCTTCCTTCTGATACCATTCCTGGGGGCCTGCTAGCCCTGACCAAGTTCTCCAAGCTGGCATGGTAGGGAAGTTCTCCAAGCTGGCATGGTAGGTGAAAGCCAGAGACAAGGGGCTGTGCTGTTCATGCTCTGACTCTCTGTCACTACCTGGGGACAGGGGCCCCACCCAGGCACTGGCTTAGGCAGAGAACCCCGACAGTGCTAAATGTGCTTTGTCTCTGTGTTCACATACCAGCCCTTACATAAACACCTCTCTGGCCTAGGGTAGAGTTATCTGGAATCTGGGGACCCCTCCTATCCCTGTCCCCCCCAACCCCTCCAAGTCCTTCAGACGATAGCTGTGGCTACAACAGTGCTTCACCTTGGGCTCCAAGCTTAAATGTCCTTCACATCCCTGGCCAGCGCAGCAGAGAACTCCTTTCCTCCCTCTTGTCATCAGGGGCCACAACCGGCCTCTCCCTGGCGGTGCTCAGGCAGCCTCTTGTCCTCTCTCCTCCCTAAGCCCACTGCTTTTCTAAGGTGACCTCTGTGCCTGGCTGTCTCTCAGGCCGGGATGCCAGAAGCACTGGGAATAGGATTTCCTTCAAGAGCAATTATCCACTGGGCCTTAAATGCTCACTTCCAAGCACCCCTACCCAAGGGTCCTCCTCTGCAGGCTGCTGGGGAAATGCTGAATGACCCCCACATCTGTCTTTGGTGTCCCTTAAAAATGAGTGAAGAGGGGTGCCTCGGTGGCTCAGTCGGTTAAGCGTGCAACTTTTGGTTTCGGCTCAGGTCATGATCTCACAGTTGTTGAGTTCGAGTCCCACACCAAGCTGTGTGCTAACAGCTCAGAGCCTGGAGCCTGCTTCAGACTCTGTGTCTCCCTCTCTCTCCTCCCCACCCCTCTCTCACTCTCCTTCAAAAATAAACATTAAAAAAAAAATTTTTTTTAATGAGTGAAGAAAGCAGTCAGCCTTCTGCTTACTTTTCTGGCTTTCATTCCTTATTTTTTCCAAAGTACTTAAGTATGAAGAAAGAGGCAGCAGTAATTACATTTTTTTTCTTCCTGTGTAAAAGCTATTCTAGAAAGCTTGGAGGGTTACACACACCAACATAAACTAACACTCTCTTGCACGCTCTCTCTCTCTCTCTTTCTCTCTCCTTCCTCCCCCCCCCCCCAAACTGGCTTTCTTAAGTGGACAGACACACTAGCTCCAACTCAATATCTGTTCTCCTTGTCTTCCTGCATCGTGTCTAAAGCCTCACCTCCAAGCTCCCTCGCAGCAAGGCAGCTGCAACAGAGGCCCCACCTCAGCCCCCAGCTTCCCTTCATCCTGAGAGGATTTTGGACAGGGCGACAGAGATGGGGTAGCCAAAGCATGATTTCCAACAGTGAGATCCATCAGTTTAAAGAGACCCTACAAACCTCATTCCTTTAACCTATTTGGAATTTATTTTTATAAATGATACTAGATGAGAGTCCTCTTTAATTTTCTTCCAGACAGATAGCCTGTTGTGCTCACGTTATTTATTAAATAAATCTCTCTTCTTCCACTATGTCGAAATACCACATTTTCATATCTAAAATTCTCATTTAAAATAGGATCTATTTCTGAATTGTCCATCTGTGCTCTGATCTATACAGCTGTCCCGTTGCTTGTATCATATTGATTTATTATGGTGGCTTTTTCGTGTTTTAATACCTAGTAAAATAGATGCTGCCTTGCTCTGCTTCCCTTTACACTTTTACTGGCTATTCATAGGCACTTTTTTCCTCCATATGAAATTTAAGATCATTGTAATCAATTTTCCTCCCAAAAGCCTTCATTGGAATTCTAATTCGAATTGCACTGATATATTAATAGTGACATAATTGATTTTATATGATACTAACTCTTCCATCCAAGAACATGATGTGTTTTTTCATTTATTCAGCTAATTTATATCCTTCCATCTCACATTGTCATTTATTCCATGTACATAGATTCTGTCCTTCTCTTATCCATATTTTAAATTTTTTGTTAGTGTTATAAACAAAATGTTTTCTCATTTCCATTTCTAGGTTCTTATTTCTGGAATAAAAAAAAAAGCTTGTGTCCAGCATTACCAAATGCTCTTATTTGTTCTAGAAATTTTTAAAACTAGAATTTCTTGGTTTTTTACGTTTGAAATAATATGATCAATTTAGTTCTTTTTTCTCCAATATTTAAACATATTATTTTATCTTAGTACACCCAATACAATTTCCAAAATAATATTCAATAATAAAGGTAAGATTTGTCATCTTGTTTCTGAATTTCATTGACTTGCCTTTATCATTTCAGGACTTAGAACGATGTTTCCTGTTTTGTTTTTGTTTTGTTTTGTTTGTGTTTTTTATAAATATAATTCTAAATGTTTATTTTTTGGTTTGTTTTCAGAGAGTCCAAGCATGGGGAGGGGCAGAGAGAGGGAGAGAGAGCATCCCAAGCAGGCTCCACACTCAGCAGGCAGCCCCACACAGGGCTTGATCTCTTGAACCCTGAGATCATGACCTGAGCTGAAATCAAGAGTCAGACGTTTAACCAACTGAGCCACCCAGGTGCCCATTTCCTATTTTGGTTTGAAAAATAGTCTTAATCATAACTAAATGATAAAAGCCTCCTTTTATTGCCATTTATTTAAAGTGTTTTTGTAGGAATAACTGCTGGTTTGTTTTGTTTTTTTCGTTTTTTTTCTTTTTTTGAAATCCTTTTAAAATACTCTTTAGAAAATGTCCTTTTAGCATCTATTGCTCTGATCACATGATTTTCCTCTTAATTTGTTGATCTGATAAATTATACTGATAGATTTCCTGATATCTAACTACCCTTGCCTTTCCTACTTGGTTGAAATATGCCATTCATTTGATACTTTGCTGTATTCTTTTGGTAATATTTCATTTTTGATTTTCTCAGCTATATCTGTAAGTACTGTTTGTCTATATGTTTTGCATACTAGCTGCGCAACAACTGAGTTTGTGGGTGCCTGGGTGGCTCAGTTGGTTAAGCGTCACACTTCGGCTCAGGTCATGATCTCACGGTTCATAGGTTGGAGTCCTGCATGGGGCTCTGTGCTGACAACTCAGAGCCTGGAACCTGCTTCAGATTCTGTGTCTCCCTATCTCTCTCTGCCCCTCCCTAACTCACGCTCTCTCTTTCTCTCTCTCAAAAGTAAATAAACATTAAAAATTTTTTTTAAATAAAAAATAAATAAAATTTTTAAAAAACTGAGTTTGATATTACCACTATGGTGACTTCACTAAATGAATTTGGGAGATTTCCATCTCTTTTCTATGTATGATCTGTAACAGTTTTCTATGGTCAGAAATAACCTTGGCATTATTGTTCTTTAAAGGTTAAATATTTTTCAACTGTTGAAATCATCCGACCCTGGTGTCTTTTATATTAGTAGATCTTTAAGTGTTGTTCTAATTTCTTCCACAATAATTGTTCTGTTCAAATTACCCAATCTTTTTTGGGTCGTATTTGGAAATTGTATTCGTCTGGGAAATCATCATTTTCTTCTAGTTCAGGTCAGCAAATAATGTTCATGGGCCAAATCTGGCCCGCCATCTATTTTTCTACAGTCTTTGAGCTAAGAATGGTTTATAAATTTTTAAATGGTTATTTAAATACCTACATAATACCCTTGATTTACCTCTTCACTTGGAAAGCCTAAAATATTTACTGCCTAGCCTTCTGTAGAAAAAGTTCACCAGCCCCTTTTCTTGATTTTCACATTGTTTGCTGATGAGTTGCATATGCCATTCTCTTACCGTTTTAATCTGCATTGTCTGTAACCCTGTCTCTTTTCTTACTCCTGATCTTATATATTTTTGCTCTCACACTTTTTTTCTTAATCAGGCTCATGAAGAGTTTATGTAGACATTATTAATCTTTTCAAAAATCTAGTCTTTTTAATTTTTTTTTAATGTTTATTATTCTTGAGAGACAGAGACAGCGCATGAGTGAGGGAGGGGCAGAGAGAGAGAGGGAGACACAGAATCCGAAGCAGGCTCCAGGCACTGAGCTGTCAGCACAGAGCCCAATGCGGGACTCAAACTCACAAACCATTGAGATCATGACTGAGCCAAAGTCTGACACTTAACAGACTGAGCCACACAGGCGCCCAAAAATCTAGTTTTTATATTTATTTGTACATTCTACTCTTTTCATTTTCTATTGGCTGTGTTACCACATTTCATCATTATTTTGGACACCACTAAGAAAAATAAAACACTTTCACATAATTTAGGACATAAGGCCTTCTTATCACTTAGAATATTATTTCATACTTATTGGAAGAGTTTTTGAAACTCATGAGGCATAAATTTTAATCATATTTCTCTTGTGTATCCATAAAAGGGAAATACAGAATTGCTTAAGACATTTCTAAGATGTCTTCTCCCCGAGAACCCAACTCTTTTAAATCACTATCCACTCACTCATTAATGTTACCATTTTCCCATACAATACTGTCCTCTGTGCTGATGACACTGCATTTTTTAAGAGTGATCTCCCAAATTGCTGATACTTGTTCTACAAGTTTTGCTGTAGTTCTCTGTTACTGGAAGTGTCATTCAAAATATTTCAGTCATGAAACAGTATTCATACCCCTTCCTCAAATAGTGTTTAAATGGTTTTTTGACTGAGACACCAAGGGATTGCCATCATGCTACCAGAAAGAACAGCCAAATTCTTACATGCACGAGCAATAACAAGGTCACCCTGCTACATGGTCAACAGAAATTGAGGACGCACTCTGATTTCCGAGATGTCAAAAAAAATAAATAAAATGGGTCTTAGAAACCATGAAATATGGTAATCCTCACTTCCTGGTTTATTTAGGTTAATTTGGGGGGTTCCCCCTTTTTAAAGAGAGGTAATATGTTTATTTTTAGTCCTTCTGTATTAATGAAGATACTTGAGGCTGTGACTTTTTCTATGAGAACAGCTTTTGAAATGAGGTCTAAGTATAAAGCTATTTTTTTTTGCTTGTACATAGATTGTAAATTACAGTTTTTACTTTTGATTGCACCAAGTATTTTCTGTTTATTCTTATTCTCCATGTAGCAATATTTTGGTTACTCTCCAGTATTTGCTTTCTTGTGTTGTTTTGTTTTCACCACTATTTATTTTTAATTATACTGGATTATGACTATACAACTTGCGTTGCAAAATCTCTTTTAAAATATAATAAGGAGGGGCGCCTGGGTGGCGCAGTCGGTTAAGCGTCCGACTTCAGCCAGGTCACGATCTCGCGGTCCGGGAGTTCGAGCCCCGCGTCAGGCTCTGGGCTGATGGCTCAGAGCCTGGAGCCTGTTTCCGATTCTGTGTCTCCCTCTCTCTCTGCCCCTCCCCCGTTCATGCTCTGTCTCTCTCTGTCCCAAAAATAAATAAACGTTGAAAAAAAAATTAAAAAAAAAATATATAATAAGGAAGGGTGCCTAGGTGGCTCAGTCCGTTGAGCGTCTGACTTTGGCTCAGGTCATGATCCCATGGCTCATGGGTTCGAGCCCCACATCAGACTCTGTGCTGACAATGTGGAGCCTGCTTTGGATTCTCTGTATCCCTCTTTCTCTGTCCCTCCCCTACTCACACTCACTCTCTCAAAAAATAAATAAGCATTTAAAAAATAAGAAGAAGAAATAAAATGTAAAAAGGTATCCTTTTTGTAACATATATAGCTAATTTTTTAAGTTTGTATTGACATACAAAAATGTATAATACTCATTTGAAGAAAATTAAACTGATATTAATTAAACTAAAGTCCACCAAGAATTAAAATCAGTTTGATAATTTTTTCATTCAATTCCCCATTGTCTTTATTTTTTTCTAGTAGTTATGAAAACTAAAAAATTAAGAAATTTCAAGAAGCCTAGAGTTTCTGGGTAATATGGAAACTTAAGTAGGCTGGGGCAGGGAGATCCTTTTCAGGTCACATGGTGAAGTGGAGGTCAAGGTGCAGCCACAGCATTAGAGGTCAGGCCTGCAGGTGCTCCTGCGAGCTTGTGACTGAGAAGGTCCGGGAGGAAAGCTTCTGGGATCCTGGTAATGCTCTGGATGTTTGGGGTTGTTTGTATTCACATGCCAGGCACATTCAGTTTGCGAAAACTGTATGATGTTTCTACATTTCTGTATATATTTTAAGTTTTTTTAATGCAACCACGAGATAGAGTTATTTTGTGTCATTTCTTCTTTCCTTATTCCCTGTTCTCTTCAACAAATATTGATCTAAAAGAAATATTGATTCCACCTTTAGACCTCTGTCTGTGAAAACTGCTTCACGTACCCACTCCTTCCTTTCTTCACAGTTCTTTTCCCATGTATTAGTCAGGATAATTTAACCTATGGTTTAACCCAACATATCTATGGCTGAACTTGCTCCCACAAAGCCCTGAACACGTCAGGAAAACTTCCTCTGTCCTGTCTCCATCTAGAAAGCATTACCTTTAAACATCACAGCAGCAGAGAAAGAGAAATCTGGAGCATCCACTTGGTTTTTAAGAGCCAGGTCTGCAAGTGGTATACTACTTCTGCCCTCATCAGATGACCAGAATCCAGTCACGGAACCCAATCAAACCAACCCCGAAGCAGGGAAGGGGGGAAGGCAGGGAAAAGGCACTTTCATTTTGCTTCTGGTCACATGCCTTAACAGCCTAGAAGAGCAGTTTCACACACCAACCCTGCAACCTTCCCAGCTGTTCCAGATACCTCTTAATCCTGCAAACCAAGCTCTCAAACTCAAAACTGGTACCTTAATCCCTTTATCTTCATCACAAAATCAAATGATATAAGTAAACCTTATGCTTCATAAGGAAAGCAAAAAGACTCCACTCCTTGTCTCTAGTTGGGTTTGGAGTGGGAAATACGTATCTATTTGATTATTTATTTTTCTTGGACATTCCTTAGCACTTGTCCAATTTTACCTTTGATATTCCCATATTTTTTTAAAAACTTTTTAATGTTTACTTATTTTTGAGACAATGCAAGAGACAGAGTGCAAGCAGCAGAGGGGCAGACAGAGAGAGGGAGACACAGAATCTGAAGCGGGCTCCAGGCTCTGACCTGTCAGCCCAGAGCCCGACGTGGGGCTCGAACTCACGAACCGTGAGATCATGACCTGAGCCAAAGTTGGAGGCTTAACCGACTGAGCCACTCAGGCACCCCTGATATTCCCATATAACCAATATGTTAAAAGAACCAAACTCATGTGATATAACAACAAATGGCTTGATCATTTTCTCCTCCTACTTATTCAAACCCATTCTGAGGGGCTAATTTTTTCCCCTGCCCACAAGATGAAATTTAAGGCAAGTCTCATGGGTTTATGGTCAATTGTCACCAATTTAAAAAAAAAAAGCGTTTTAGGTACTTGTAGTCATGAAAATGTTCTCAGTTCAATAATTAAAATATCTAGTCCTAGGTAATAGTTGTAATATTCAACTCCATTTAGAATGAACTCTTTTACCTGTCCCTTAGACAGACATGCTTTGAGAAGGAAAGAGGTGTGATCAACTCTTTCTATTTCTTCATCTTGGGCTTCTGTTCTCCTCCACTATTCTCTACCTCTTCTAGGCTTAGCGTGCAAGGAGAGATGAGCAGTGGAAACATTCTTACTACACAGGGACTGTCACGAGTTGGTGCACTACAAAGATTAATTCCAGCAAGCCTGGAATATACCTGAGCTGTTTTACTCAAAAAAGAAATATCCACCAGCATGGCATTGAATCCTGGTCAAGGCACAGTTAATAGTCACTTTATAGCCATGTGTCCAAGTTTTGGGCTGGTTGGTACCAACTTGTCAGCATTGTTTAATAAGAATGAGGTTGAGGTTGCGAGGAAGATGGCGGCGTAGGAGGACGCTGGGCTCACCGCGCGTCCTGCTGATCACTTAGATTCCACCTACACCTGCCTAAATAACCCAGAAAACCGCCAGAGGATTAGCAGAACAGAGTCACCGGACCCAAGTGCAGACGAGAGGCCCACGGAAGAGGGTAGGAAGGGCGGCGAGGCGGTGCGCGCTCCACGGACTGGCGGGAGGGAGCCGGGGCGGAGGGGCGGCTCGCCGGCCAAGCAGAGTCCCTGAGCCTGGCTTGCAAAAGCGGAGGGGCCTGACGGACTGTGTTCAGACAGCAAGCGCGACTTAGCGTCTGGGAGGTCATAAGTTAACAGCTCTGCTCGGAAAGCGGGAAGGCTGGAGGACAAAGGGAGGGTGAGCTGCGGAGCCCCCGGACGACAGAGCTCAGTTTGGCCGGGAACAAAGGCGCTAGCCAGCGCCATCTCCCCCGCCCATCCCCCAGCCAAAATCCCAAAGGGAACCGGCTCCGGCCAGGGAAATTGCTCGCTCCGCGCGAACACCCAGCTCTGTGCTTCTGCGGAGCCAAACCTCCGGCAGCGATTTCACTCCCTCCGGCTGCCACAGGGCCCCTCCTGAAGTGGATCACCTAAGGAGAAGCAAGCTAAGCCTGCCCCCCCTCCCGCCGTGCACCTTGCCTTCCCACCCCAGCTAATACGCCAGATCCCCAGCATCACAAGCCTGGCAGTGTGCAAGTAGCCCAGATGGGCCACGCCACCCCACAGTGAATCCCGCCCCTAGGAGAGGGGAAGAGAAGGCACACACCAGTCTGACTGTGGCCCCAGCGGTGGGCTGGGGGCAGACATCAGGTCGGACTGCGGCCCCGCCCACCAACTCCAGTTATACACCACAGCACAGGGGAAGTGCCCTGCAGGCCCTCACCACACCAGGGACTATCCAAAATGACCAAGCGGAAGAATTCCCCTCAGAAGAATCTCCAGGAAATAACAACAGCTAATGAGCTGATCAAAAAGGATTTAAATAATATAACAGAAAGTGAATTTAGAATAATAGTCATAAAATTAATCGCTGGGCTGGAAAACAGCATACAGGACAGCAGAGAATCTCTTGCTACAGACATCAGGGGACTAAGGAACAGTCACGAGGAGCTGAAAAACGCTTTAAAGGAAATGGAAAACAAAATGCAAACCACCACGGCTCGGATGGAAGAGGCAGAGGAGAGAATAGGTGAACTAGAAGATAAAGTTATGGAAAAAGAGGAAGCTGAGAAAAAGAGAGATAAAAAAATCCAGGAGTATGAGGGGAAAATTAGAGAACTAAGTGATACACTAAAAAGAAATAATATACGCATAATTGGTATCCCAGAGGAGGAAGAGAGAGGGAAAGGTGCTGAAGGGGTACTTGAAGAAATAATAGCTGAGAACTTCCCTGAACTGGGGAAGGAAAAAGGCATTGAAATCCAAGAGGCACAGAGAACTCCCTTTAGACGTAACTTGAATCGATCTTCTGCACGACATATCATAGTGAAACTGGCAAAATACAAGGATAAAGAGAAAATTCTGAAAGCAGCAAGGGGTAAACGTGCCCTCACATATAAAGGGAGACCTATAAGACTCGTGACTGATCTCTCTTTTGAAACTTGGCAGGCCAGAAAGAATTGGCACGAGATTTTCAGGGTGCTAGATAGCAAAAATATGCAGCCCAGAATCCTTTATCCAGCAAGTCTGTCATTTAGAATAGAAGGAGAGATAAAGGTCTTCCCAAACAAACAAAAACTGAAGGAATTTGTCACCACTAAACCAGCCCTACAAGAGATCCTAAGGGGGACCCTGTGAGACAAAGTACCAGAGACATCACTACAAGCATAAAACATACAGACATCACAATGACTCTAAACCCGTATCTTTCTATAATAACACTGAATGTAAACGGATTAAATGCGCCAACCAAAAGACATAGGGTATCAGAATGGATAAAAAAACAAGACCCATCTATTTGCTGTCTACAAGAGACTCATTTTAGACCTGAGGACACCTTTAGATTCAGAGTGAGGGGATGGAGAACTATTTATCATGCTACTGGAAGCCAGAAGAAAGCTGGAGTAGCCATACTTATATCAGACAAACTAGACTTTAAATTAAAGGCTGTAACAAGAGATGAAGAAGGACATTATATAATAGTTACAGGGTCTATCCATCAGGAAGAGCTAACAATTATAAATGTCTATGCGCCGAATACCGGAGCCCCCAAATATATAAAACAATTACTCATAAACAGAAGCAACCTTATTGATAAGAATGTGGTAATTGCAGGGGACTTTAACACCCCACTTACAGAAATGGATAGATCATCTAGACACACAGTCAATAAAGAAACAAGGGCCCTGAATGAGACACTGGATCAGATGGACTTGACAGATATATTTAGAACTCTGCATCCCAAAGCAACAGAATATACTTTCTTCTCGAGTGCACATGGAACATTCTCCAAGATAGATCATATACTGGGTCACAAAACAGCCCTTCATAAGTTTACAAGAATTGAAATTATACCATGCATACTTTCAGACCACAATGCTATGAAGCTTGAAATCAACCACAGGAAAAAGTCTGGAAAACCTCCAAAAGCATGGAGGTTAAAGAACACCCTACTAACGAATGAGTGGGTCAACCAGGCAATTAGAGAAGAAATCAAAAAATATATGGAAACAAACGAAAATGAAAATACAACAATCCAAACGCTTTGGGACGCAGCGAAGGCAGTCCTGAGAGGAAAATACATTGCAATCCAGGCCTATCTCAAGAAACAAGAAAAATCCCAAATACAAAATCTAACAGCACACCTAAAGGAAATAGAAGCAGAACAGCAAAGGCAGCCTAAACCCAGCAGAAGAAGAGAAATAATAAAGATCAGAGCAGAAATAAACAATATAGAATCTAAAAAAACTGTAGAGCAGATCAACGAAACCAAGAGTTGGTTTTTTGAAAAAATAAACAAAATTGACAAACCTCTAGCCAGGCTTCTCAAAAAGAAAAGGGAGATGACCCAAATAGATAAAATCATGAATGAAAATGGAATTATTACAACCAATCCCTCAGAGATACAAACAATTATCAGGGAATACTATGAAAAATTATATGCCAACAAATTGGACAACCTGGAAGAAATGGACAAATTCCTAAACACCCACACTCTTCCAAAACTCAATCAGGAGGAAATAGAAAGCTTGAACAGACCCATAACCAGCGAAGAAATTGAATCGGTTATCAAAAATCTCCCAACAAATAAGAGTCCAGGACCAGATGGCTTCCCAGGGGAGTTCTACCAGACGTTTAAAGCAGAGATAATACCTATCCTTCTCAAGCTATTCCAAGAAATAGAAAGGGAAGGAAAACTTCCAGACTCATTCTATGAAGCCAGTATTACTTTGATTCCTAAACCAGACAGAGACCCAGTAAAAAAAGAGAACTACAGGCCAATATCCCTGATGAATATGGATGCAAAAATTCTCAATAAGATACTAGCAAATCGAATTCAACAGCATATAAAAAGAATTATTCACCATGATCAAGTGGGATTCATTCCTGGGATGCAGGGCTGGTTCAACATTCGCAAATCAATCAACGTGATACATCACATTAACAAAAAAAAAGAGAAGAACCATATGATCCTGTCAATCGATGCAGAAAAGGCCTTTGACAAAATCCAGCACCCTTTCTTAATAAAAACCCTTGAGAAAGTCGGGATAGAAGGAACATACTTAAAGATCATAAAAGCCATTTATGAAAAGCCCACAGCTAACATCATCCTCAACGGGGAAAAACTGAGAGCTTTTTCCCTGAGATCAGGAACACGACAGGGATGCCCACTCTCACCGTTGTTGTTTAACATAGTGCTGGAAGTTCTAGCATCAGCAATCAGACAACAAAAGGAAATCAAAGGCATCCAAATTGGCAAAGATGAAGTCAAGCTTTCGCTTTTTGCAGATGACATGATATTATACATGGAAAATCCGATAGACTCCACCAAAAGTCTGCTAGAACTGATACATGAATTCAGCAAAGTTGCAGGATACAAAATCAATGTCCAGAAATCAGTTGCATTCTTATACACTAACAATGAAGCAACAGAAAGACAAATAAAGAAACTGATCCCATTTACAATTGCACCAAGAAGCATAAAATACCTAGGAATAAATCTAACCAAAGATGTAAAGGATCTGTATGCTGAAAACTATAGAAAGCTTATGAAGGCAATTGAAGAAGATTTAAAGAAATGGAAAGACATTCCCTGCTCATGGATTGGAAAAATAAATATTGTCAAAATGTCAATACTACCCAAAGCTATCTACACATTCAATGCAATCCCAATCAAAATTGCACCAGCATTCTTCTCGAAACTAGAACAAGCAATCCTAAAATTCATATGGAACCACAAAAGGCCCCGAATAGCCAAAGGAATTTTGAAGAAGAAGACCAAAGCAGGAGGCATCACAATCCCAGACTTCAGCCTCTACTACAAAGCTGTCATCATCAAGACAGCATGGTATTGGCACAAAAACAGACACACAGACCAATGGAATAGAATAGAAACCCCAGAACTAGACCCACAAACATATGGCCAACTCATCTTTGACAAAGCAGGAAAGAACATCCAATGGAAAAAAGACAGCCTCTTTAACAAATGGTGCTGGGAGAACTGGACAGCAACATGCAGAAGGTTGAAACTAGACCACTTTCTCACACCATTTACAAAAATAAACTCAAAATGGATAAAGGACCTAAATGTGAGACAGGAAACCATCAGAACCTTAGAGGAGAAAGCAGGAAAAGACCTCTCTGACCTCAGCCGTAGCAATCTCTTACTCGACACATCCCCAAAGGCAAGGGAATTAAAAGCAAAAGTGAATTACTGGGACCTTATGAAGATAAAAAGCTTCTGCACAGCAAAGGAAACAACCAACAAAACTAAAAGGCAACCAACGGAATGGGAAAAGATATTTGCAAATGACATATCGGACAAAGGGCTAGTATCTAAAATCTATAAAGAGCTCACCAAACTCCACACCCGAAAAACAAATAACCCAGTGAAGAAATGGGCAGAAAACATGAATAGACACTTCTCTAAAGAAGACATCCAGATGGCCAACAGGCACATGAAAAGATGTTCAGAGTCGCTCCTTATCAGGGAAATACAAATCAAAACCACACTCAGGTATCACCTCACGCCAGTCAGAGTGGCCAAAATGAACAAATCAGGAGACTATAGATGCTGGAGAGGATGTGGAGAAACGGGAACCCTCTTGCACTGTTGGTGGGAATGCAAATTGGTGCAGCCGCTCTGGAAAGCAGTGTGGAGGTTCCTTAGAAAATTAAAAATAGACCTACCCTATGACCCAGCAATAGCACTGCTAGGAATTTATCCAAGGGATACAGGAGTACTGATGCATAGGGGCACTTGTACCCCAATGTTCATAGCAGCACTCTCAACAATAGCCAAATTATGGAAAGAGCCTAAATGTCCATCAACTGATGAATGGATAAAGAAATTGTGGTTTATATACACAATGGAATACTACGTGGCAATGAGAAAAAATGAAATATGGCCTTTTGTAGCAACGTGGATGGAACTGGAGAGTGTGATGCTAAGTGAAATAAGCCATACAGAGAAAGACAGATACCATATGGTTTCACTCTTATGTGGATCCTGAGAAACTTAACAGGAACCCATGGGGGAGGGGAAGGAAAAAAAAAAAATAAAAAAAAAAAAAAGGACGTTAGAGTGGGAGAGAGCCAAAGCATAAGAGACTGTTAAAAACTGAGAACAAACTGAGGGTTGATGGGGGGTGGGAGGGAGGGGCGGGTGGGTGATGGGTATTGAGGAGGGCACCTTTTGGGATGAGCACTGGGTGTTGTATGGAAACCAATTTGTCAATAAACTTCATAAAAAAAAAAAAAAAAAAAAAAAAAAAAAAAAAAAAAAAAAAAAAAAAAGAATGAGGTTGATGATTTGCACCTGGTCTTAGTGAGACCCCCAAAAGTCTCAGCCATTGGAGCTGGTTGCATACCAAAAATATACCTACATGACCAGCAGAGTATAAGAAACTCTGGCCGACCGAATAGCCAAAGCAATCTTGAAAAAGAAAACCAAAGCAGGAGGCATCACAATCTGACTTCAAGCTATACTACAAAGCTGTAATCATCAAGACAGTATAGTACTGGTACAAAAACAGACACTCAGATCAATGGAACAGAAGAGAGAACCCAGAAATGGACCCACAAATGTATGGCCGACTAATCTTTGACAAAGCAGGGAAGAATATCCAATGGAATAAAGACAGTCTCTTCAGCAAGTGGCGCTGAGAAAACTGGACAGCGACATGCAGAAGAATGAACCTGGACCACTTTCTTACACTAGACACAAAGATAAACTCAAAATGGATTAAAGACCTAAATGTAAGACAGGAAGCCATCAAAATCCTCGAGGAGAAAGCAGGCAAAAACCTCTTTGATCTTGGCCACAGCAACTTCTTACTCAACACATCTCCAGAGGCAAAGGAAACAAAAGAAAAAATCAACTATTGGGACCTCATCAAAATAAAAAGCTTCTGCACAACGAAGGAAACAATCAGCAAAACTAAAAGGCAACCGACAGAATGGGAGAAGATATTTGCAAATGACATATCAGATAAAGGGTCAGTATCCAAAATCTATAAAGAACTTATCAAACTCAACACCAAAAAAACAAATAATCTGGTGAAGAAACGGGCAACAGACATGAATAGACACTTCTCCAAAGAAGACATTCAGATGGCCAACCAACACATGAAAAAATGCACAGCATCACTCATCATCAGGGAAATACAAATCAAAACCATAATGAGCTACCATCTCACACCAGTCAGAATGGCTAACATTAACAATTCAGGCAACAACAGATGTTGGCAAGGATGCTGAGAAAGAGGATCTCTTCTGCATTGTTGGTGGGAATGCAAGCTGGTGCAGCCACTCTGGAAAACAGTATGGAAGTTCCTCAAAAAATTAAAAATAGAACCACCCTACGACCCAGCAATTGCACTACTAGGCATTTATCCAAGGGATACAGGTATGCTGTTTTGAAGGGGCACATGCACCCCCATGTTTATAGCAGCACTATCCACAATAGCCAAAGTATGGAAAGAGCCCAGATGTCCATCAATGGGTGAATGGATAAAGAAGATGTGGTATATATATACAATGGAGTATTACTCAGCAATCAAAAAGAATGAAATCTTGCCATTTGCAACTATGTGGATGGAAATAGAGGGTATTATGCTAAGCGAAATTAGTCAGAGAAAGACAACTATCATATGACTTCACCCATATGAGGACTTTAAGATACAAAACAGGTGAACATAGGGAAGAGAAGCAGAAATAATATAAAAACAGGGAAGGGGACAAAACATAAGAGGCTCTTAAATATGGAGAACAAACAGAGGGTTACTGGAGAGGTTGAGGGAGGGAGGATGGGCTAAATGGGTAAGGCGCACTAAGGAATCTACTCCTGAAATCATTGTTGCACTATATGCTAACTAATGTAAATTTTAAAAAGTGAAAATAAAAAAAACACACAAAAAAGAAAAGAAACTCTGGTTGAGACTACTTTGGGCTCCCCGATTCCTATGTATTCTGTGCATACAACAGTGGTTCCTTTCTGAGAGAGCTAGCGCATCTTGCCATGGCCTTTACAGAAGGAAGACAGTTAGAGCTTGCTCCTGGTCTCTCCTGATTCCTTACTGTGACACAACCTGTGGCTGAAATGTATATATCTGTTTTAATGCTGGTGCTATATTTTATCCTCTCTTGCAATAAACTATAGATTTGTCAGCACTGACATTGGTGACCTTGAGTCTTCTTTAGCAATTATACCCCACCTGCCACCATTAGTGCACCTGACACCAGTGCTTCCTAGGACTGGCAGCTATATACAACTGACTCTTTCTTCTGAGGAGCACTTTTGTGGGTTCTTCAGAGGACCCCCCTCCCACCGCCAACCCTGGTTTCTCCCATCAAACTTGGTCCAGTGATACCCAACAGCACTCTCTGTTCGGGTCACCTTGCCCTTCAAGGCAGTTTTCTTGATTGGTATCAAAGACAACCCTCCCCAGTCTTCTAATAGCCCTGAACAATACCTGGTGAAAAGAAAACATATATTCTTTGCCCCAGACAACTTGGGAGTGAAATTCCCCTTCTTTGCAGCAATCTCTTTTCACTCCTCTCTCAGCAAAGCAAAGCCACAGCAGTCTACCTTTCTGCTGTCTCAGGCATGACTCAGACATTGGTTCATTGGGACAAACATCGAACTCACTGGTTCCATTGAAGACCTTCTCCCCAGGCTTGAGGTAAAAGAAAAGTGCTCCACCCTTCCAAACAAAAATATTTTTTAAATCTCTATTCAACCTTTTTAAACTCTTGATGGCTGAGGGGATAAGGGACCCAAAACTGGTTTCAAACACTTTATTGCAGGTCATCACAATGGTCTCCTTACCTTGAAATATAAGTTAATCCCATGGTCTTGAAGCCTCACCAAAAGTGTTTTATTTTAATATCTCATGACACTGATATAAGTGTAAAATCAATGATTTGAATACACACCTACCTGATTCCAAAGTCCATGTTCTTCCTACTATGCCAGGCAACCTTCACCTATGTCTAATTAAGAATTTTACTCCTTTTAAGTTTATGCCATTTGGAATTTATTTAGTACTTTATTGATAGTCTTCATTTTCATCCTGGAAAAGATGCCTTTCCAAATGTATGTACATCACACCCTTCTGTTTTCACTGATTTTTTTTTTCCACTTTACCAAGGGATGAAAAACCCTTGGTTTCTCTGTCCTTGGTCAAATGAAAAAAAAAAATTTTTTTTAATGTTTATTTATTTTTGAGAAAGAGAGAGTGGAGAGAGGCGAGAGAGAGAGAAGAACAGAGGATCCAAAGCAGGCTCCAGACTGACAGCAGAGAGCCCAATGTGGGGCTTACACTCATGAACCATGAGATCAAGACCCGAGCTGAAGTTAGCCACTTAACCCACTGAGGCACCTAGGTCCCCCAAGTGGAAAAATTTAATTAGCTCCTATGCTCAATAAATAGCAGAGTTTCAACCTTTGTCAAACTGTATGTAGTCTTGTGGCATTCACACTTAGAGAAATAGGGAGGTTTGGTGGAATACAAAAAAGACAATTCTTTTTTTTAAACAAATGCTTGGAAAAGGTATTTGAAAGCTTTTGCTGTTGGTTACTGACTCTGACGTGTGTGATTTCCCAGTTTTCATTTCCAACTGAGCCCATATCAGCAAATGTATAAATGTCACTACTTGTTGTAGGTACGTTGTAGGCAGTAACTCAGGGCTATCTGACTCCCCTTCTCACCCTGAGCTTTGACCATGTGGTCAGCTGGTTAGAAGTTACTAGGGACATGAATTTCCACAGCTTAATTATTTTCCTCACTCATTCTGTCCATCTCTTCCTCTAAGTGCTCCACAGTGGCAGCAAATCGAGAGACAACTGTATACAAAAGACAACATCTCCCCTTTTCGAATACATAAAAAGAGCTGGCAGCACCTCTACCTAGAAACAAGTTTGTAAGAATGACCCACAACCATAAATCTCTCACTCAGATAGAGTGCCCTACCATGGCAGAAGGACAGGCTGGGCTTCTGACCCTGAGCTTTTACCACAAAAGCCTTCAACTGCATGGTTTAAATAAATACTTCCGCATTAGTTATGCTAATTTCAGGAAAACTTGAAATAATGTCTTCTGTAGATTAAAAAAAATTTTTTTGTTATAAGTCAAAAGAAAAAAAAAGATGTTAAAGAAAAGTTTAAATACTTTCTCCCCACCCCACCTCTTAGGAAATCAAAGTTAGAAGCTTGGCCACTTACTTTCCCACCTTTCTTTATAATCATTTAAACATTTACAAGCATATATGCATCTGTGTACAAGGTAGAGTCTTTCACTCACACTTTTAAATGACATCATGCTGTGCACATTATAACTGAATTTCTTTTCCTACTTAGATAAGATATTAATTGGGCTATAAGTCTGGCTGCAGATAACAGATCCAAATTAAGAAGACAGACATTTCTTCCTGCCTTCAGAGTCCCTAGGTAGATGGTCCAGGGGCCTTCTGGAACTCTGCTGCACACAGTGAGCCAGGCATTCAAGCCTTTTCTATCTTGTTGTCTGTCCTCCCCAAGCAGAATCATTCATCCACATGGCCTGTTAACCACATTCCAGGAAATAACCACATTCCAGGAAATAGCCACATTCCAGAAAATGGCCACATTCCAGGAAATACGGTGGACGAAAGAGGGGAAAAAAGGATCTTTCCCACCCCCTTCCTTCTTTTCAGAACAACACAGAAGTTGGCCACCTAACATCCCCTCACTTCTTATTAACCAGGACTTGATCACACGGCTATACTTTGCTGCAAGGGAAGCTGGGAAGTGTAGTCTTCCCCTGGGCAACTATGTGTCCAAGCTAAAAAGTCTCAGAAAGGGGTAGACATATTTGGAGGATGGTGGTAGGAACTAGCAGCCTTTGCCCCAGATAGAGCTCTTACTATTATACATGCTGCTCTGAATCATTTTTTTTTAAATAAATACTCAATTTTCTGAAAGGTGGCTATGTTATAGTTATCCAACCACTCTCCTATTTCTGAAAATCATTGTTATTTCTAGGTTTTTGTTGTTTTCCCTCCGCCACACAAGCAAGAGTACTTGAATTTGGAGGAAACTTATCAAATATATTTAAACAAATGAGTCACATTTTGATTTTCCTTGACTGACAGGTGGAGGGACTATGAAGTCTCTCTTCTTTTATATTAAACAATCATAAAGAAAGATGAAAAAACTCATGTAAAAGGCCACAACACCCTCTTGTCTTCCCTTGTCTGCTGGGTGCCTGTTATTCCTTCTCACTGAAAGGAGCTGTTGGTGATCACACAAACAGAACCAGACATAGGTACTTAACTAGGAGGAGGCTGCCTTTAGGGAAGACAATGACCTTGCATATTTTCTTTAGATAAGAGATTGTGAACTATATTCTGAGAGGTATACCCTTCAGCTTAATTTACCCTTCAAAGCTGAGGGTTTGTAGCTCTGGGATTCCTGGCAAGAAAATGGCTTTGGGTTGGAACAGGGATCCTCTGTAACCTTAATTTACAATCATAATGCAGTGTTGGGGGGAAGAATTAAAAGCAAAAACAAAAAGAGAATGGAGACAGGATGGAGAGAGAGGGGAAGAAGGAGACAGGAAGAGCTGTACAGCAATGTGCAGGCACCAGCAGAATGTTCAGGCAAAAGGGCCTCTGTTGATTAAGTCTCTTCGGCTGTAAGTAACAGAAAATAACTCAAGTTAGCTTAAAGGGAGAAGGAGGCTTTATAAAGAGATAGGAGTATCTCAGAAAGCAAAAGAAAGGTAGGATCAGAAAAGGGTGGAAGCCCCAAAAGGAGAAAGCTCTCTGGAGCTGTTAACATCTGTTTCTCTTTTCCCTCTGAAGACAAGCCTTTGATGCTTCCCCATGCACGTGTGAGCAGAAGGTGAGTGTGCCCCAGCTCCCGAGATTCTGTCCTCTCTCAGCAAAAGACCAGCACAAACTGCCTGGGCCATACTCTCAATTCCAAGTCCCCAGGAGAAAAGTCTGGTTGGTTCAACTTGGGTCAGGTGCCCACCTCTGGTCCAAACCGCTGTGACCAGAGAGGCAGGCGTCAGGTAGCACAAACCTGGCTTCCAGAACCGCATCCGTGGGAATGAAGGTGTACTTCTCTAAGAAAGCATGTTATTGTGGACTGGGAAGACAGCCAAGTACCTAATCCAGTTAAAGACAACATCAAGTACCTACTCAAGTCTCTTAGTAAAGGAAGGATAAGATATTCTACCTCAAATAATACGAACTGCCGTGGCCATCTCTGGATATGTTTCCTAGATTAAAGGTTCAGATTTCACAGTTAAGGATTGATTATAATGGCTGCAGCAGTCTTGTCAACAATATGTGCAAACCTTAGCATTCGAACCAATACATCAGAAAATGTATTGCGTAATCATCTGAACACTACCCCAGCCCATAGGAAGGGAGGTTTGGGGTTTTCTCACCACACTCAGACCCGCTACCAGGAAAGTCATTTCCATCTTAGACATAAATGGTTTACCTGCTCCTAGGAAGGTATAAGCCAGGACAAAAACAAGCTCAGGAAATGAGAGCAACATTAAATTTAAGAATGGTACTTCCCACATACAGCATGGAGGTGAACCAGTGAGAACAGGGAAATAAAATGTTCTCCAGTATTCACAGGATACACTTTGTGGCCACTCCCATAGATCCATCCACATGTCTTTTTCCCAGGCCTTCCTACCCCCAGCATTCTGATCTTTCTCCTGCCAGGCCTCTGACCAACCAGTCAGCCCATTCACTAGCGCCTAGAGTTCATTCATATTCTTACCTTGAACGACTTGTCCTCCCATGAGAGTATGCAAGTAAATGCACCACTCAAAATTCTGCACCTTGAGAGGCTTTAGGTCTTTATCAGTTATACTAACCTCCTCCATTCCCCATTATATTCTTTATGTTTACTTGTTGCTGAGTAACAAATTACCACAAAATGTGGTGGCTTAATACAGCAACTATTTTATTATTTAGCATGATTCAGGGGCTTAATTGGATCATTCTTCTGTTGTTCTTGCTTGGAGCCTCTCATGCAAATGCAGTCAGATGGCAGCTGGAACTGGAATGTCAAGATAGCCACACTCACATGGCTGGCACCTTGGCAGAGATGGCTGGCAGGCTGGAGCCTCTCTTCCCATGTAGTCTCGTCATGCAGCTACCTAGAGCTTCTCCATATGGCAGCCGGATTCTAAGAGCAAGCATTCCAGGACAAGCCCCTCTGTGCAACCTCTTATTAAGCCTTTGCTTGTACCATGCCTACTCATATCCATTTTCCCAAGTTCAGAGTCAATGTTGGAGGGGACTACACAAAGGTGTAAACATTGGGAGGCATAATTCATTGAGGGTCTCCAGAGTTACTGTCTATTTGGTCATTTGGAGGACAGCAGCTCCAAAGGCTTCCACTTGGCTTTTTCCACCGCACTATCTCTTAGCTTAGAGGCTAAGGAACAAGTATGACACTTCTGCAAACTACCAAGTATGTCTGTTCCAGGAAAATGACCTCTGGATGAGCCCAGTGTATACTGTGAGTTGGGCCTGGACTGTCTAAGAGGGAGGGATCCCAGGTATTAACATCAATTCAGACTCTGCGGCCAACAGTATCTGAAATGTTTGGGTATGCCCCCTTATCCAGTGCACAGTTGGCTGAGAAAACCACTGGAGGCCCTTGGATGAATTATTATCCAGAGGAATTATCACCATATTCACCTGCCATGGTGTTGCAGATTTCTTCCTCCTGATTACTCTGCCTCTCCTTCAGTAAACAGGTTTCGAGTCCAAAATGGTCTCAGGTCTGGAAACTGGACCCGAGACATCATGAATTTTTACTGGAGTAGTTCCCTCAAACTCCTGATAATCTATCCTCGATACCTTTTGGTTGCATGGATGGAGCAATCCTTTGATGGCTACCACTCTCTCTCACCTGTAGGGATACTGTATTTTACTAACCATCTCTCCAGCTCTCGGTGGGTCAAGGTTTCCGGCTGCCACCTTGACCTTGCCATTAATTATGAAGATGGTGCTCCACTTTTTCCTGATAGTTGAGTGCCAGCACCTGAATCCTAGCAGCCTCATTGCTGAACTCATTGCTCTAACAGCATTGTCTGCTGTCAGCCCTGGCACCTGCAGAACACCAACACCTCCAAACTTCTCAATGATGTGAACGTCCTTCTTGCCAGCTCATTGCCGTGTGTGTGTGTGTGTGTGTGTGTGTGTGTGAGCTGGATGATTCTTCTGGCTTTCCCTTGGAATGCAGTTGGTTGTTGGGGGGGGGGGGTGTTGTTTTGTTTTGTTTTGTTTTACCCTTACTTAGTATATTATCTCTAGCACATTCACTTCTCTGACTCTTTGATCCCTCTACCATCTGCTACACAGTTGTGGCATTTCTCCTTCAGTTAGCATAGACCATTACTTTCTTCAAACTTATAAGAGCAATGTGCCAGCAGCATATCGGCACCATCCCCCAAGGTTCTTTCCAAGGTGTCAGATTATGTGTCCTGTGAGAGTGTCCCTATATCAGTAAACTCTCCTTTAGGCAACTTTCTATTTCCCTTCACCCTCACCCCCACTCGATCCGGCATCCCACCCAGCTCTTCCCCATCAGGATACCACATATTCACTAAGGACTGCTACTTCCTTTTTTCCCTTACAGGCCCAGCACTTCTCTGGCCAGGTTACATTGTGACTCAACTCTAGTCGTTGGTCTCAGGAAGAGATACAGATAGATCTTGGAGGGGGCCAGGATGAGTACCTCTGTCTTGTCTTCAAGAAAACGGTGAACTAGCCTTTATTAGTGAGAACTGTGGCCATTCCACAGGCCTAGAGGGTTCAGGGGACTGTAGGAATTAAAATTTTCAAGTACATTAACCCAGATGACCCCATCTCAAGTCTCAGAGTCCCACACCTTTCTCATCAAGACCCTGACCTTGGGGTAGCAGACTTACCAGGTTTGAGAATTCAACCTCTTCTGGAGGTCCATCACCCTTATAATTAAGTCCTAAACCTAATGCTGAGCATTTTCTGCCCTTTGGCTACAGGAAATGAGAGTCTCTTTATGTGCTGCCAAGGAGGCCCTCTGCGTTTCACACTTCACCTTAAATTGGTGATTAATCACCCTGTCTTTCATTTTCTCAGTGCCTTTGTACCCCCAACCAACTACCATCCAATTTCATAATGCTAAAAATGTTTACTTTTCCTGACCTCTCAAATACTGAAATATTTCATCTGCTGGTAAATTCCACTCTGCCAGTATCCCATCTCAGTCCACCATATTTTAGCAATTGCACCATATCGCACACCAGGGGGCCACAACCGGTGATGGGGTCCTCACTGCCACTTGGTTGGTGGCATCATCACCCAGATCCTATTTCCTAGGACTATACCTGGCACCAACCTTCACAGATGGGCTTCACGGAAACAAACTTTGAGATGGAAGTTTATTGGGGTGTCCTGTTGGGAACAACTGCTGAAAGCAAGTGGGCAGGAAGGGGCAGAGGGGAGTGTTGAAATGTGATGCGGTGGCAGCCAAAGTCTAAGCCGATCCCGTGGGGAGCTCTCAAACTGGAATGGCTTTTCAGACATATCCCATACTGAGGCAAGGGGCTCAGACATTTGCACCACCACGTCAACCTGTCCTTGGAGAAAGGCAGCTGCCTTTGTCTAAGGTCAGTTTCTGAGGGTGGACCTTGCTATGAGCCATCAGCAGGCAACATGCCTGCCCTCTGGGGGAATGAGTGCCTGAGTCCTCAGGGAGGGACCTAGAAGATATATATCTCAGCATCCACCTTGTAGCCCAAAGAGGAGAACGTACAACATGAAGCTAACCATCTCCATGCACTTATTAATAATAATGAGATGTTAGGAAATTGTAACTATATTTCCATGTTTACTTAAAGACTTGGCCAGGCCAATATACACCACGACAGTGAAAAAAACAGCATACATCAAAAGTCTGAAAGCCTTAAAATCCTACAATCTCATGATTAGTGAGAGAAACAAATTAAAAAGCAGATGCAGGGGTGCCTGGGTGGCTCAGTCAGTTGAGCGTCCAACTTCGGCTCAGGTCATGATCTCACAGTTCATGAGTTCGAACCCCACGTCAGGCTCTGTGCTGACAGCGTGGAGCCTGGAGCCTGCTTCAGATTCTGTGTCTCCCTCTCTCTCTGCTCCTCCCCCACTCCTGCTCTGTCTCTCTCTCTCTCAAAACTTTTTTAACAATTAAAAAAAAAAAAAGAAAAAGCAGACACAGTCAGGGCCACTGACCAGATTCTTGTTTAAAGCATCCTGAACTTGGAAAATGGGTACCATGCCCAGACCCAAAATTCTGCTGGTTTATTCTGCCATGTAAGTTTCTCTGGTAAAATTACTGCTACCTTGGGAAGGCATAAGAAATTAGAGTGATAATGAGGGTACAGGTATGGATAGAAACAATAAAACATTGGAATCTGTACTGTAATTGCAAGGATAAGGTCTGCAATCTTCATAGTATTCCACATGTTTTATCTCCTTCTTAAGGTTTTTAGAGCATTTAAAAGACTCTGATACCTTGGACTTGGGAAAGTTAACTGTTTAAAATAGTTTAATCAAATAAGTTTCTGAGTTTGAGAGGGAAAATATCAAACTCCTAAATTTTGACTGATTAGTCATGGTAAGTAGGTACAAATATTCTGAGGAGTACTAACTGTTTAATTATTAAAGAGCTGTCTACTGTTTCATAAAATCTAAAAAATTAACAAATTGAGCATCAGTAAAAAGATAGATAGTAGTGAATGTTCCTCTCCAAGGAAAAGAGCCCCTCAGACAGTAAATCATAGAGTCAATAGAGAGGCTATCCCCAGTGCGAAATCGCTTTACCCCAGGTTTGGCACAGAATATATACTTGGTATAGGTGGGTATTGTTTCAACCATAAAATCCCTCATATTCAGAAGACAGTACCAAACAAAAGACATTTCAAAGCTAAATATAGTTAATTGGGTATTGACCACAGCTTTTACCTGTTTATATCCATCACGTCCCACTCACCAGGCAACTGTGGGCTGACTCGACGTGCAAATATTCTTGAAATTCTCTTGACTGGCCGCAATCTACAAGGAGCTCTTTGCCTGGTTCTCAATCAATTTCTTCTATCTTATATTCTTTCAAGAAGGTAGCAGATAGAAGCATGCTCCAGGGTCCCACCAAGTGTCAGCTGGAATTGGTAACTATTTGAGACTTTACCCCATGTCATTTCCAAGAGAAGTCTGCTCTACTTCCAGGATGGAAGAAAATCAGACAAGTCAAAACAAATGCAGATGCATTTGTGTATGCTACAATCAACAGAAAACACTGAAGTGCCACTAGGCACTTCAGGGAAGCCAAGAACTAGGCAAAGTTTCAGATTTTAAAATCAGTCTCTTCACAAGTGTGTTTTTAAGTACCTGGGCTTCCAAAATTCATGCTGTACAGTCAAGACAACTCTCCTGGAAGTTCTAAAACAAATCCCGATGAGTTTATTTTCTTTTCTTTGCAAAGCATTTAGGCCGTGCACCTGCAAGGGGAGACCTCTGTCCCTGGACTAGTAACCTCTCTTGGAAGCTTTTAATCCTCAAGCAAAATGTAGGTGTGAGGGCTTCCTGGTCTGATTCAAAGCCACTTTAATGTTGAGAAAAAGTGTACACACAACGCCCACTCCATCCTCATGGATTTATTTGTGTTTGGGGTTTTTTGGTTTTTGTTTGTTTTTTTCAGGATTCTTGATTTCCTTTTCATTTTATGGTGAGTTAGTATTAACTTTTCAATTCATTTTCCTGAGCCAGCCTGTCAGCAAACATCAGCCAAATTGGCCTCCCTCTGCCCTGGCAAGAGAGTCCCTGGGGGCTGTTGCCACGCCTGACCACTACCCTTCAGCCTCTCCTCCTTCCCAACAGAGCCACAAAACATGGAGACCATCCCTGGACAAAGGATTCTCTTGTCCTCCAAGGTAGCTTTCCAAGAAGAGCCGTGAAACAGAAGGGAAAACACCTCTGGTCTCCCCAGTGACAGCACTGCCACTAGCTGGCTGTGTGACATCGGCAAGTCACCTCCCCTTTCTACGTCTGAGTCTTCACTGGTAAAATGAGGGTGCAGGATTAGCTAATGGCTCGTTTATTATCAGCACTTGGAACTGACACTTTTGACCTTCTCCTTTCATCTTCCCTTTCTGTCCCACATCTGGGAAAGCTGGAGGGAGAAAAAAAGCCCAGGTGTTCCCTTGAGGGAGTTTTAGGTCAGATAAATCTCTGGGGGCGGGAACGCTCACCTCAGTCCCATCCTCTAACCAGTTTCCTTTCCCTCCTCTCTCCAGCCATCTTTGGACCTGCCTGGGATCCACTCCACCCTCCCCTAAAAAGCATCATTATGTGATAATAAGTCTTTTCCTATCCTTTTGATATATGCTATAATCTGAACCAAATTTGGGGCTATAGTCCATCCAGCATCTATAGGGTGGTCACAACAGACAATGTCTGATCTTTTTCCAAAGTAATGCTGTCCAGGAGAAATGTAATGCGAGCCGCACGTGGGAATTTAAACTTTCTAGTAGCCACTTTAAAAAAGTAAAAAGATGAGAGGTGCCTGGGTGGCTCAGTCATTTAAGCAGCCAACTTCCACTCAGGCCATGATCTCAAAGATTTGTAAGTCTGAGCCACGTGTCAGGCTCTGTGCTGACAGCTCAGAGCCTGGAGCCTGCCTCAGATTCTGTGTCTCCCTCTCTCTCTGCCCCTCCCCTGCTCATGCTCTCTCTCTCTCTCTCTCTCTCCCTCTCTCTCTCTCTCTCCCTCCCTCCCTCTCTCAAAAATGAGTAAACATTTTTAAAAATTCCATTTAAAAAAGTTAAAAGATGAAATCAATTTTAGTCATGTAGTTTAGTTAACCCACTATATCCAAAGTATAATTATTTTGACATGTAATCAGTAAAAAAAAAAAAAGTGTTCAGGAGATATTTTAGCATTATTTTTTTCCATACTACGTCTTCAGAATCTGGTAAGTGTTTTGCACTACACCATGTCACGGTGGGGGGACTCACCACATTTCAAGTTCTGAAAATCCACATGGTGATAGTGGCTACTTTGTCTGGAGGTGCAGTTCTAAGAGATCCCAGTGAAAGCCCCAGATCCCTGGCACTATTGTTGTTTATAAAAAGTATTACCATATTCATCAAAACTAAGATGCCCTCAATTATAGCTTACTTCATGTATCATTTAAAAAGTTGTAATTATAAATGCCACAAACTGTCAGATGAATTCAAAATTCAGAGATGTTAAACTGTGAAAAAAGTATATACCTTAGAACTAATTTAAAAAAAAATATATATATATATATAGTCATTTCCCCTAAAAGGCCCAACTCCAGGGAAAGCCGCAAGGTGAGAAAATCAATGTCTTTGGTACTATCACCCATTTCCTACGAGATTCTGTCTCTCTCCTTTGACCCTCTCTACTTAACTCCTGTCTATCCTTGCTTTAATTATCATTAAGTGATGAGGGAGTGCTCATTGATAAGCACTTATTGTATTATAGGAATCCTCGATGTGCACTTGTGTTTTCAAAGAGGACATCTAAAATGAGACATTTCTTGAGCACTACGCTAGGCATAGTGAGCTCATCTAATCCTTCCAACAACCCTATGAGTTAAGCATTATATTTTTAAAAAAAAAAAAAAAAAAAAACAGACTCAGAGAGGTTAAGTAACTTACCTAAGAACAAACAGTGTCTAATCAGCAAGTTCAGCTTTCAAATCTAGATCTGTCTGACTTAAGAGGCGAGGTGTTTTCTCTATAACCAAAAGAAGGAGGTAAAAAAGTTGGGATGAGAGGTAGGACCCCAAAAGGCAACTACTTGCCTGCTCCCTTCCTAATGAGACCACCACACCCCCTCACAAATCCGTAAGGATTGAACGGCCAGTGGCCTCCTCCTCAGAAACCCCGTCAAATGCCAGTTCTGGCCACAGTATTTGGCCACCCGTGGTGATTCAGCAGGTTTCCTTTGCAAGATTGCAAGAAGCACTTGGAACTGACAAACGCATAAAAACCCTAAAAACCATGCAGCATCCTGAGCTCCAGGGAGATGCCTCAGTGAGCAGATGCAAGTGCACAGAAAAAGGAAAGGGACGCATGTGCATTTTTGGAGGGGAGGTTCTGCACACCTGAGAGGTCATGGCCCATCACTCATGACATGGTGGCTCTACGGCTGCAGTTCTCCGGGGCCCAGCAGCCCAGAGCCAGGCTGGGCAGACGTGACTTGTTTCTCTCCCCCAGGGGCTTGACAGCAGCACTTGAAGACCTCACTCAGGGTTGAAGGGCTGCCTAGGCAGCCAGGCAGACAGAATTCCAACCAGGCCCAGAGAGCTAAAATGTGAGACGGGGCAATTCCTCGGGATAAACAGGGGCAAGGCAGCACGCAGCATGTGTGATGCTTCCAGCCACACAGGAAAGAACCCCTCAACCACGTCTCTCAGCTGCAGGTGTGAGTGGACATCAAGACCGCTCTTAAGCACGATCTTCATTGACAGGCCATGAATATTAGGGAGGAAGAAAACAAGAAAAGAGTAGTTGCATGTGTTCATAGAGAAATAAAAGACAGTGCAAAAAAAAAAAAGGGGGGGCGATGAGGCTCTGTCGATGAGAGGGATTCGAAGCAGGCCGTCTTTGGAAAGAATTTCTCCGCCTCTTTGATCTGGGAGTCAGGCACTCGATAAGTATTTACTGAGTGAATCATTATATCTTCATAAAAATTCAGTGATGAAAACGTGTTTATCCTCATTTTACAGATGAAGAAACAGAGTTAGAACAACTGAAAGTTTCACAGCAAGTAAGTGACAGAGCTGAGATTTGAACCTAGAGCTTTAAGACCAAAACCTATGCTCTGAAATATCAGGGAGCCACTAGGAAGCTTTGGCTGCGGGTCTCAGAAGGCCCAACACACACAGGCTTAAACAATGAGGAAATGGTGGTGGTGGTGGTTCCAGGATCGAGCATCACCAATGTGGTGCTTAGCCAAGGACATAGCTTCTCCATCCTTGTCTCTTTGACCTATCACCTTCAGCGTGTGGCTCATCCTCGTGGGCTCTCGGCTCTCCTCCTAGTCCCAGGATGGGTGGCACAGGAGTAGGCATCATGTACAGACAACAGCACCCAAAGGTAGCACTGAGAACCACTCTGCCCTGCAAATCTCATTGAGAAGAAGGGGAAATGTCCTGAGAGCAGAGCCCCAGCAAACTTCTCCACTCTCCTTATTGGCCAGGATTGAATCTCTGGGCCATATTCAATCTAAACATGTAGTAAAAGAAATGAAATGACCATAATTCTCTTAGACAAATAAATATTCATCCTCAGCGGTTGAGAAAGGGCCACAGCCTCTCCTCCAGAACACAAATATGCAGAGGAGGGTGAACCACTGGGGTTTTGTTAGTGTTCTAGTTATTGTTGCTAGTCAAGAAATGTCCTTAAACTGAAACCAACACATTAACAAATGCTTTACCATCCTACCCTGAGGAAACACTGGCTGATCTGACTGATTTACGAGATTGTCTTGCAGAAGCCTACGGACCACCAATGAGACTAGTTAAGACTAGATCAGGCTGGGAAGAATTCTTGCAGATGCACAGAAGAGGAAATGAAAGTAACCTCTGTGAGGACACACCTGGGATGTTCCCCTGTTTGTCATGTGTATGCTGCCATTTAATGAACACATGTCCCATGAAGAGACAGGATTCCTGACTGCTCATGCTCAGAAAGGAGGACACACTCCTTTGTCCCTATATCTAATAAGCATATTGCATTCAGCCTACATCCCCCGTGACATCCTGAGCAGTCACCCTTAAATAAATACAACCCCAACCCTTGGGGAGGTGGATTTGAGGCTTGCCTTGCCCTGGTTGGTTGGCTATCTCTCAAATAAACCCTTTCCTTGACTCATACTCGATGTCTCAGTGACTGACCGCACCACACATTGGGGGTACAAATGGGTTTGGTTACAAAACTTAGTGGCATCAAACAACGATTTAATGATTCTTGCAGATAATTTGGAAAACGGCACAGAAAGGATAGCTAGTATCTGTTTCATGATGTTGGAGGATTCAGGAGGGACCTTTAGAATGAATGGGCGGTGGGCAGGGGGCAGAATGATTATCTAGAGACTTCTTCACTCACATGTCTGGTGCTGAGCTCAGCTGGGATGGTTAACTAGAGTACCTACACATAGCCTGACAGTGCTTTGGATTTCTACACAGCGTGCCAGCCTCACGGTAGTCAGACTCCTTACATGGCCTCCTGGGGCTCCCAATGTCAGTGAATAAGGAAGAAACTGTATTACCTTATAGGATTCAGCCTAGGAAGCTATATAACATAACTTCTACAATACTCTGTTGGTTGGATCAGTCATAAACCCACCCAGACTCAGGGGAGATTACAAAGACCCTATCTCTCACTGGAAGGAATATCAAAAAATTTTTAGCGATGTTTTTCAAACCACCATTGCTAACAAAAAAGAAGGTAGAGACAAACAACAGTATCTGCCTTCAGATCAGAAATGAACTACATCTTGAGAAAACAATCACGGTATAATCACATTTTTAGAAAACTAACTATGTCTTGCAAACTTTTCCTAGAGCTGATTCTCTATTCAGCATTGTGGCTGTAAGACAGACCACCTACCCATTGATTTCATCTATAATTTAGCAATCAGTAAAGCTGAGACTTTTCAAAATATATGATCAACATATTCTCTGCTCCGTAGGAGTTGTAAAGTTTAATGAGAAAAAATGGGCTGGTTTACAGCTCCTTTTCTTCAGTTTTTTTCTATTGGTTAGAAGTCCTTTCTGCAGGATGCCCAGCTAGTTCTCCCACTCATGTGAAATGGACCTCCGTGCTCTGTTTGCCCTGGCTTAGCCATCTGTAAAATGGAGCTAGCCATCCCAGGAGGAGCAAGTTCCTGGGACTCCTTTTCTCTATTCACAACAGATTTTAAGATCCTTGGAGACGGTGCAGTTTAAATGCAAAATGTTGTGACTATCATTTCATTATTTGAAAAGCTGAACAGCATGAGGATGCTTTTGTTGCCACGTTGCTAGGTTACTGACAGATCTGCCTGCCTGCATGAGATGTTGAGCCTTTCTAGAGCTTGGCACCAGGGCAGCCTTTCCCAGGCTGAGCTGCAGGTGAGAGAAAGAGGCAGTTGACCTGAGTCAAACTGTCGTGGACACCGCTGGGCAGGGAGGGTGTTTACCTTTCAGGTAACATGGCTGGGTCTGCTTGCTCTTTGAATCCAACGACTCAGCTAGAGATGGCTCAGCACCCAACTGATGGGCTTAATCCTTACAAAGTTCAGATTGCTTCTCTAAAGGAGCCAAGCCCATGTGTCCTTTATTTTCCAGAGAGTAAGGAGTGAGATGATCAAATGTGGCAAGTAGGCACTACTACCTGGAACGCGTGTCATATTCTCATGTCTCAAGGCATGACATCGCCCTTCTGACAGTTGCCCACATTGCCTTTATAAGAGGAGGGGTAGGAAATTTCAGGCCATTAATATTGTACTATTAAAAATATTCTTTCCAGGGGCGCCTCGGTGGCTTAGTCGGTTGAGCGACCGACTTCGGCGCAGGTCATGATCTCATGGTTCATGCGTTCGAGCCCGCAGCGGGCTCTGCTGACAGCTTGGAGCCTGGAGCCTGCTTTGGATTCTGTGTCTTCCTCTCTCTCTGCCCCTCCTCTGCTCGTGCTCTGTCTCACTCTGTCTCTCAAAAATAAATAAATGCAAAAAAAATATTTTTTTTTAAATATTCTTCCCAGGGGCACCTCAGTGTCTCAGTCGGTTGAGCGTCTGACTATGGCTCAGGTCATGATCTCACAGTTCATGCGTTTGAGCCCCGCATCGGGCTCTGTGCTGACAGCTCGGAACCTGGAGCCTGCTTTGGATTCTGTGTCTCCCTCTCTCTCTGCCCCTCCCCTGATTGCACTCTGCCTCTCTCTCTCTCTCTCTCTCTCTCTCTCTCTCTCTCTCCCTCTCCTTCTCTCTCTCAAACGTAAACATTAAAAAACTTTTTAAGGGGCGCCTGGGTGGCGCAGTCGGTTAAGCGTCCGACTTCAGCCAGGTCACGATCTCACGGTCCGTGAGTTCGAGCCCCGCGTCGGGCTCTGGGCTGATGGCTCAGAGCCTGGAGCCTGCTTCCGATTCTATGTCTCCCTCTCTCTCTGCCCCTCCCCCGTTCATGCTCTGTCTCTCTCTGTCCCAAAAATAAATAAACGTTGAAAAAAAAAAAATTAAAAAAAAAAAAAAACTTTTTAAAAATTCTTTCCAGGGCCAAGCCATCTCCTATTGGTAGTCCCGGGGTGGATGCTATCTTAAAGTTCTAAAGAAAGGTAAGCTCCCCCGAGATGTGGCATTTAGGTACAGTAGCAAGTAACTATATACATACACACAAAAGACGGAGCTCTCACCCAGCACACCTCCAGGTGAGTGGTATTTATTGAATATACTCTACTGCTGAAGAAAACTTTCCAGCAGCTTTATCCTGGTGAGCCTTTGTCTCTTTAATAATGATTTAAACCTGGCAGCAGCAGCATCCTGACTCTCAAAAACCAAGGGATATTTTCTCCCCGGCCATGGAACCATGAAGAATAATTTTAGAATATTCTGAAATGATCTCATCAATGGGGATGTGATATTCAGTATTCATCTGAAATCCTCTACCCATCTGCTTCCTTCTAGAGAAACACGGGAGAAAAAAACAAGGAAACCAACAAAGTTGTTACAAATGAACAGGGGGAAGGGGAGGAGGACAGAGAAAAGGAAAGAGAAAGTGAAAAAGGAAACAGATGGAAATCAAGCTGTTGGAGAATTTTGCCTGGACAAGGCAGGAGAATGGACACCAGTCGCCCTCAGAAAACCACAAATCTCCCACGTTTGCCACCAAGGTTTACTGGGCACCTTTTCTACAGGTGCAGGGGAGCAGCAGAGAGCCCTGACCACAGCCTGGCCGGAGAAACCGGTAAGCACACAATTGAATGAGCATTTACAGATGACGGTGGGAGCCATGAAGGAACACCACAGGAGGCCATGAGTGTCTGTGACTGTGAGATGTAACTTAAATTGGCAGGTCATGGAAGGCCAACCTGAGTTGGTGACATTTGCTCTTGAGGAGACCCTGGAGCCAGCGGAGGGTGGCTGGGAAAGAGGCCGGCCAGCAGAGCTCGTGACATGCACTGGGACCTGACCCCTGAAGGTAACCAAACAGAAAGTGGAGGCTATCTATTTTCACCATTGCATCTGGGCTGAGAAGTCCATGATGAGCTACAATCTGTGGCACTCACTGTGCTCCTCCTTGTCTCTGCCAGGGCCCCCAAGGAAACCGGTCCTGTTGGCAGGATGATTGCCTTACGTTACCTGTTTCTCACATCTGGAATGGAGTCAAAGAAAATTGTCTGTTGTGTTTTGTAATTTGGCAAATGATCCTCTCTTTCAGTGGTGTCACTTTTCATAGTCTTTTCATCACTTTTTATCCACATGAAGTGCCCCTCCCTTGGTAGGTAAATAAATGCTTCCCCAGAATCTGGCGGTAAAGGAGGCTTTGCAGTAAGCTCTCTTCTAGGATGAAATGCAAAAGAATGTCAGTGTGTACAAACAGGGTGAATTCATGTTACACCATTGAAAAAAAGAAGAGAAGAGAAGAGAAGAGAAGAGAAGAGAAAAAGGAAGGGAGAGGGGAGGGGAAGAGAGGAGAAGAGAGGAGAGGAGAGGAGAGGAGAGGAGAGGAGAGGAGAGGAGAGGAGGAGAGGAGAGAAGGAAGGGGCGGGGGGTAGGGTGAAGAAGGAACTACATTCCCCCCTTCCTTCCTCGAACTCTCCCCTACCACCCGCCGAAGAAAAGGAAAAAAAAGAAAAGAAAAAGAAAAGAAAAGAAAAGAAAAGAAAGTTTTTGGGACTGGGAGAAAAATATTTATTTCTCTTGCTGTTGAAAGAGTTCCTTAAGTTGCTCACTTCACAGAAACCTCTAATAGTACTACATCAGTTAGCTGCAAATTCAGTTAAAATCATATAAACTTTGTGGGGAAGACCTAATATTGTCTTCGATCCCTGTAATCATTTTTCTTAATGCAGCATGGCCACAATTTCCAGATGCTGGTAGCCTGGACAAAGATGGGAGGCAACATTCACAGGAACTGGCTCCATTTATTCAGTCACATCTGCCATAAACATTCTATATGCAAATTGCCTCAAGTGACTCTCCAGAAATTGACTGGTTTCTTACGCTGTATCTTAACACCAAAAGAAATTGAAAACATTTTTATGGCTTATGTCCATAATACATTCCTTCAGTGTGTGCTGTGTTTTTATCTGCCAATATATTAAGCTCTTTCTTAATGCTAGCATATGCATCACCAGTTCATTTTTTGTGACGAGAAAAAAAGAGTTTTCAGAATTATTCATCAAACAAGAGCTATTAATGGCCACCACCAAAGTGGGTTTGAGCTTCCATTGTTCTTGAAATTGAATTATTTCAAAAGCAGTAGTAAATTTATGCAGACTAAAACCACGTATGATGTAGAAATTAAGCCCCATGTTTCTAGGGATGAAAAGTCTTGGGTACCTGAAGATCTGCTCTGAGTTATCCTGTGCTGGCCATAAAGCTTTGGCCACTTTGTTGCAAAAAAAAAAAATTTCCATCTAAGGTTTATAATGCATTTAAGGAGATCAGCAAAGCCACTGTCCTTCATGATTTCTTTCTAATTGTGAGATGAAGATGATTGTGTTTTTGTTTTGTGGGTTCCGAGGGGGTATTAAATGTTTAGTCATGCTCTTAGAAGCCTCATTTTCCTCCTAATCCTGTTGCTCTAAAGAGTTTGGCAGGGACCTTCAAAGCTGCCCTGTTTCTTTTGTTTTGCTTCCCTGGAGCTTTGCAAAATGGTAACAGCGCTGAGGGCTCTGTGGGCTCTGTGCCTCCGAGAGGAGGCCCAACCCTTCCATGGAGGGCTCACATCTCACCCCTGCTTTAGAAACGCAACAATAGCAAGATTTAAATAAACAATATTTAAGTAAATTGTTTGATTTTGTAGATATAGATATGCATACGTCCATATAAATGTGTGAAAAATTCTTAATTTATAAAAGGCTTACAAATAAATTAATAAAAGAGAAGCACACTAGCACAATAAAAGGCAAAAGATCTGAAAGGAAAAATTGCTAAAGAAGAAATGCAAATGGGATACCAGACATATTTAATCTCACTAAGGATTTTTTTAAAATGCAAGAGAAAAAAACGCCTAAAAATATTTTCTCCTATCATACTGATAGAAAATCTTTGTTTCCCCAGTCTCTCTCTTTTTTAAAACGATATCAAGTTTAGATGTTAGTTCAGTCAAAAGGGAATTTTTACATACTAGCAAAAAGTATAGCCATTTTTCACGATCAGATGGACAATTGGGCAGTATGTAACAAAAGCTCTAGAATGTGTTGAAACACTTTTGCCTATTACCTGCATTCTAAGAATTAATCCAAGGAACTAAGAAATGTGTGAAAACAAAACAAAGCAAAACTTTATGAATGAGTTTATTTCTCATAGTAGCATTCATGATAAAAAAAAAAAAAAAAAAAAAAAAAAAAAAAGAAATATCCCAAACTTCAAAAGTAGAGAAAAATTGAACTGTAGTATACCCATGTGATAAATACCATGCAACAATCAGGGATCATGTTTTGAAGAATGTTTAAAAACACGAGCTATAGGGGCGCCTGAGTGACTCAGTTGGTTAGGGATCCGACTTCTGGTTTCAGCTCAGGTCATGATCTCACAGTTTCGTCAGTTTGAGCCCTGCATCCGGCTCTGTGCTGACCGCACGGAGCCTGCTTGGGATTCCCTCTCTCTCTCTCTCTCTCTCTGCCCCTCCCCCCACTCACACTGTCTCTGTCTCTCTCAAAAATAAATAAACTTACCAAAAAAATACGAGCTATAAAATTTTTTAAGTCAACTAAAAACTGTATACATCATGTGCTACTTACCTTTTCACCTGTTTACTGAATGGTATAATATTGAGTGATAGTTAATATTCCAACTTCAGAACTTTTCGAATTTTCACAGTGATCTCATATTCACGAGGGAAAAAAAGATATATTCGTGGTAAAATAGGCACAAAATAAGAAGTTAGGAAGAGGCCAGGGCTGGCCCAAGGGTAACCTGCCGAGACCCTTCTTAGACAACAGAGATTTAAACAGTTGCTCTATATTCTGAGTCCTGGAAGTTGGCTGTGTTGCCAGTGGTTACAGTGGGGCAGTGACTTTGTAAGATACTACGGGGCTGTAGGAGATAGTTCTGATCAATGGGTTTTGGGACAAGGACAAAAAACTCACCACCATTAAAAAACACTTTAAATTGGAAGCAACCAAGATGTCCTTCAGTAGATGAATGGATAAATAAACTGTGGTCCATCCAGACAAAGGAATATTATTTAGCAATAAAAAGAAGCGAACTATCAGGACTTGGAGAGAAAACTTAAATGCATATTACTAAGTGAAAGAAGCAAATCTGAAAAGGCTGCATACTATATGATTCCAATAATATGACATTCTGGATACGACATTTTAGAAAAGGCAAAACTATGGAGACAATAAAAAGATCAATGGTTGCCAGGGGTTGGGGGCAGGGGGAGGGAAGGGGCAACAGGAAGTGCACAGAGGACTTTTTGAGCAGTGAAAATGCTTTGCATAATATAGTAATGGATACATGTCATCATACGTTTGTACATCAAGAGTGAACCTTAATGTAAACTATAGACTTGGGGTAATCAGGATGTGTCAGTGTAGGTTCATCAGTTGTAACAAATGTACCCCTCTGTTGTGGAATATCCATTGTGGGGGAGGCTATGCGTGTGTGGAAGAAGGGGGTATAAGGGAAACCTCTGTACCTTCCTCTCAACTTCACTATGAACCTTAAACTGCTCTACAAAAATAAAGTCTTCATTTAAAAAAAACAAAAACAGGGACTCCGGGGTGGCTCAGTCAGTTAAGCATCTGACTCTTGATTTCAGCTCAGGTCATGATCTCATGGTCGTGGGACCAAGCCCCATATGAGGCTCCACACTGGGCATGGAGCTTGCTTAAGATTCTCTCTCTCCTCTGCCCCCTCCCTTGCTCTTGCTAAAAAAAAAATAAAATAAAATAATAACAATAACAATAATAATAAAACAAAAACAAAAACCTTCTAGGGTTCCATTGTACACAATCAGCCACTTAAAATACTAACCCGTGGCAGAACCACCACCTATAAGACAGACTCCCCTTCTTTCTCCCTAAGCCTTCCCATGGCACTCACTGTATTCTGGTTTTAGTTGGATAAAAATATACCAGGTTATATATGGGGAGCAAGCAGTGTGAACTGCCCCCAGAGTATGAATAGCCCAGAGACATCTTTTTGGAAAAGAAGGATGGTGATATCTGCTGTAAAAAGAGATCTCCTCGGCTCCAAAAGGAATTTACCTTAGTGGCCCACATTTAAAAATCTAATCTTTCTATTACAAACAGGAACAAGCCACCAAGTCTCAGCAAACATTTTAAGAAAACCAACAGCATGAAAGAATCTCGAAGGTAAACAAAGGAACTGATTACTAAAGTGCATGTACAGGTTTGAAAAGAGACTGTATCCATCAAAATTGAACAGGATACTTGAACATAGTACAGAGAACAACTGCAATGCTTTGGAAATTAAGTACATAATTGTCAAAAGAAAAATCAATAGAAGGGCCAGAAGACAAAGTCACAGAAAAGATTGAGATTTAAAAGAAGGAAGAAAGAAGAAAGGAAAGGAGGAAATTTTTAAAGGAAAAGAGGAGAAAAACTTAAGCAAAATGGTAGCTCTAACTTCCATCTAGGAATTCCACCACCAATCCCACAGGAGTTCCAGGAGAGAAAAAAATAAGAACCGGAAGGAAGAAAATTAAATAAATCATTGAAGAAAATTTCCTAGAGCAGAAGCTAACACAAGTCTTGGATGCACCAATTACTGAACAAAAAGGCCCACACCTAAACATGTTATTATGAAATTTTGAAACATCAAAGTTAAAGAGAAGAACAAAAACCTTAAGGGGGGTATGGGGGAAATATCTACAAAAGAATGGGCATCAGACTTCTCATCAATTATTCTGGATCCTGGGAGATAGTGGCACAATCCCAGCAAAGTTCTGGTAGATTATTTTCAACCTAAATTCTATAGCTAAGCAAACCATCAATCAAGTGTGAGAACTTTTTAAACATGCAAGGACTCAGAAATTTGGCTTTCTAGTTACACTTTCTGAAAGACTTATATGTATGCCAGCAAAAATTTAAATGAAACGAAAGAAACAGGAAGATGTGTGGATCAAACCAGAAGTGCAACAAAAAAAATGTCAAGATGACGGCTATGCAGCAATACTAAAACCTAAAACTCACACTGAAACAGGAAGTTGGGAATGCCCCCTGCACCCCGTAAAGGCCATCAATTAAAAAAATCGATTTATTTCGACAACAGTGTAATTATAGAAGCTTGATATACCTACTAATTAGATAAATAAATCACGTGATTAAAATCTCCATCTCCAAAATCAGACTGCTTGGTTCAAATTACAAACTAAGTATGTGACCTTGAGCAATTACTTAAATCCCCCTTGGCTCACTTTTCTGGTTTAAAAATGGGTATAAAAATAATTTCTACTTCCTAGGGTCATTGTGGGTATTAAATGAAATAATGCATGCACAGTATTTAGTGCCTGACCTTGAGTAACTGTTATAAAAGATTTATTTTATTATTATAATATTCATATCAACAAGAAAAAAAGAGAGGCAATTAGAGATTTTAGAAAAGATAAAGAAAGCTGTCAAGAAATGTCATATGTCAAATCAAAGCAAATTAAACTGCAGCATGATTTTAGCAAGTAAAGTAACATGAAGTGGAAAACAGAGAACTCATTTGACCTTGAAGATTGGGTCTTTTCTCCTTTGAGTGCCATAAGTTTGGTAGTTTAGGATTATTTTTCTTTCTCTACAACTCTAATCAAACTACTTGGTTCTCCATTGAATAATATTTACATAATTATAATTTCCAATTGCCATTTAATGGTTTTTGATTTTAAGAAACTAACCTATCGTAAAAGCACAGAAGACGTAATTATAGTTACAGATCAGAATATAAATGTAATAAACCTTGATCATGTAACAGTAATAACCCATGTTGAGGGGAGAGGGGATAGAGACTAGGGGAAGGGAGAGGCTATGGTACATTTTCTCTTATTACATAAAGGGGACCCAAGAAATAGTGATAAAGTATAACCAAAAGAAGGTATATAGTTATAAAGGGAAACAAAAGAAGACATTCTAAACAACAATATAACTTTAAAAAAAAAGGAGGAGAGAGAGGGATGATGTTCATGTGCTAAATTCCACAACTTCCCAAACCAACTTACTTTTTAGGAGCAGAACCTGGAGAAGGCAGAAGGATAATTTTACTTTTTATTTTATGCCTTGATGTTATTTGAAATTTTCCTCATATGCTTGAATTACTTATATGATTCAGTAAATCAAAAAGCATTGGTTCAGCAAGTTAATAAATATCCACAGAGAACATACTCTGTGCTAGGCCTTGTCTAGACTCTATGAATCACAAGATAAAGTCTTGCCCTCAAAAAGCTAGCATTCTGGTGAGGAAATTAACAGTAAACACAGAAACCATTTGATGAATAAGCAAATTTTAGAGGGTGACTGCTATGAAGAAAATGAAGTAATGTGATATGGGGTGTCTACAAGTGGGCAAGTGAAATCTTCCTGACTAAGGTGTTCAGAGGCCTCTGGGAGGAGATGAGATGTGAATGGTTGACAACAGCCATGCAAATGTTTGGGGGAGTGTCACATTCAGGGGCCAGAGACTGGAAGGAGCATGGCATGCAAATTTGAAAGAAGGCCAGCTGGTTGGAAGCAAAGTTAGAAAGTTAGAACGTTTCTATTAAAAATTCAGAAAGTTGCATGATTTTTCTCCAGAAACATTCATCTACTCAAATGCAAGCATGGAGTGGATTGATAGTTGGGTTTGACCAGGTCAGGAATATTGTCAGGCAAGGAGGAAAGGGGAGAGGATGAGACAGGTAATAGGAAATTGAAGTGCTATGTCACGGTTAAAATGTATTTCCAAAGACGGCTACAACAATACCCCCCATGCACATGCTCTTTTGCAGTATGATCCTGCCACTCACCCACCAAGAGGTGGAGTCTATTTCCCCTCCCTTTGGATTGGGGCTCACTGTATATTTTGTTTTGACTAAGAGAATGCAGCCAAAGTGCTGTGTGCTGTGTGCAAAGTTTCTGCAGCTTCGAGCTTTGCCAATTAAAATACTCACTCTTGCCATCCAGCTGTCATGTAAGGAAGCCCAAGACAGACCCTGGAGGCAGCCCTGCATGAACTGAGAGTGAGTGAGAGAGAGCAAGAGAGAGATCCCAGCCATCACCACCGAGGTTCCAGACCTGAGATAGGCCGTCGTGGACACTCCAATCTCAGCTGTCATCTGACTCCAGCCTCATGAGGATCTCCAGCTGAAGCCACATGGAACAGAAGAGCCATCCAGTCAAGTGTTGCTCAAATTTCTGGCCTGCAGAATTGTGAGCAAATAAAGTTTGCTGTTTTGAGCCACTAAGCTCTGTGGTGATTTGTTATACAGCCTTAGATAAATCAGGAAGTGCTCCCTCAACTTGTTGCCATACTCCACTGAAAGGATATGAAGATTTGGGGCAGGGGGTATGGGATATATTAATACCATTTGTTGGAATTGAGGCTTTCCCAAGGTTGAGGGATTTCTGAATTGGGACTACTACTGTAGAGGGTTAGAAAGACACAAAGAGTGCAAAACTCAAAATCAACATTTTGAGGTAACGCTGTTATCACTGATGACAAGGCCATGGATGTGACTGTAGGTGTGGGTAGTTGTGGTAGAGTAGAGGAACCAAGGAGATCAAGGAAAGGAGAGGCCAGGGTGTCAAACGGGTCATCTGCATAGCTGTTAAGTTTGCCAAGAACATTGACAAGGAAACAGCTTAATATAGTGTTTAAGTGCACACGCTCAGGAGCCAGACTGCATTTCCAGTCCTGACTCTGTCACTAACTGTGTGTGACGTTAGGCAAAGTGTATTACTCTCTGCACTTCAGTTTGCTCATCTATACAATGAGGGTGGTAACAATACCTATCTCATAGCATTAAAGGAATTAAATAAGATAAAGCTTTTGGGGTGTTTAGAAGAGTTCCAGGAGAAGAGAGAAAACTCAGTGAGCGCTGTCACTATCATTATCATTGGCAGTAGAGATAAAGACAGCAAAGCAGGTGCTGGAGGCACAAGGACTAAGGTCAGTGAATGACAACAAGGTGGGGTAGCAGGTGGTAACATCAGATGATGTGCTTCAAAGGGGCTGAAAGCTTTGAAGTTGGAAGCAAGAGCAATGATTAATTAGAAGTAACAAAGGCAAGTCAGGAAGAGACTTGCCCTTTTTTCCAGGCTTTAAGGTCCATGGGGTATGAAATCAAAAGTCTCTCCTTGAGAAGACTGCAGAAGAAGCAGTGTCCTCAGGGAGAGCCAGGGTCCAGCTGGAGTGAGAGGGTAAAGGGCACATCCAGGGAAGAGGATGAGAATGTGTGTGCTGATGACAGAATGACAACCAAGAGCTCCAAAGGGCATAGAGGCAGGGTTGGACAGATGAAGAGAAATGGAAGAAGGGTCAGATTTCAGCATGTACAGAGTAGCGTGGGGATAGGGGAACATTCGGGGAGGGCTTATCAGATGGCGATTAAGGATTAAAGAAAATATATTCACGACATATTCAGAATGGAGTTGGCCCAGGAAATCTCTCAGGAAGAAATGTGGGAAAACCCAAAGCCATTTGTCTTCTTGTGACTCAAAGTGGTATGTGGGTCTAGAGGGTGGCAGGGGCCTCCTCAGAGTTGTTCTGCTGGGCAACTCACTTCCCCATGCAAGTTTCAAAAAGCACAGAAATGGTGAAGGTGAAAGGGGTATTGTTCTCCTCTATACCTAGCTGGAAGAGTGAAGAATTACAGCATCCATCTGTGATCCATTCATGGAATCCCAAAGGGTGACTATCCTCTCCTGGGGCATAGAGGCTGGGCCTCCTGACTCTGGGCAATTAAAGAGTACCAGGGGCTTGACATCTCCCACGGCAAAAGGAAGAACCCTTACTAGCCTTATAGTGTGAATTAGCCCATTCGAGCTCCTCTAACAAAAATACCATAGACTGGGTGGCTTAAAAACATTTATTTCTCTGGGGATCCTGGGTAGCTCAGTCGGTTAAGTGTCCAACTTCAGCTCAGGTCATGATCTCATGGTTCGTAAGTTCGAGCCCCACATCAGGCTCTGTACTAACAGCTCAGAGCCTGAAGCCTGCTTCAGATTCTGTCTCTGTCTCTCTGCCCCTCCCCTCCTCAAGTTCTCTCTCTCTCTCTCTCTCTCTCTCATATAAATAAACATTAAAAAATTAAAATTAAAAAAAAAACTTTCTCGCAGTTCTAGAGGCTAGGAAATCCCAGATGAAGGCACCAATAGATTCAGTGTCTGATGAAAGATTACTTCCTGGTTTGTAGATAGACGCAGTCCTCACTGTGTACTCACGTGGCAAAAGAGGCGAGGAAGCTCTCGGAGGTCTCTTTGATAAGGGCATTTACCCTCATTTCTTACCCCTGCCCCTCCCCCTTTCTGCTCCAGTCACATTGATCTCCTGTCCTTGCCCACGCCAAGCACATTTTCATCACAGGGCCCTTGCTCCTACTGTTTCCTGGTCTCTGAAGTATGTACGTGACTCACTTCTGCCTTCCTTTCAATTCTACTTAAATGTCACCTTATCAGAGACAACTTCCTTGACCCCTGCTCACATAAAATAGAACAGTCATCCACAAAAAGGCTTTCCATCTCCTTATCCTGCTTTATTTTTCTCCAATACACTTTTCATTGTCTAATATACTATATTCTCATTTGGGGGGGTTGTTGCCTGCTATATCCCTGGCACCCAGAAGGGTCTCTGTAACATAAATATTTGTTGAATGAATGAATGAATTTGTACTCTCATGTCAACACATTCTATGTGCCTGACCTTAATATGAGGCTTAAATTCTCTAAAGTCTCATTTCCATGAAACAGCGATATCAAAATACGATATCTTACTGTTTTTGCTAAATTAAATGACATAATATGTGTGAAGTATCTTCCACTGTGCCAGAGTTTGACAGAAGCTAAGTAAACACTTGTTGCCATTGTTGTTGTTTCCATTAGTCAATGTTACTGCCACAAACTGCAGTGAAGAATTAGTTTTAGTGTCCCCAGAAAACCCTCCTGACCCACTTCTAGAAGTGTTAGGGACCAAACTCTATCGCCATGCTTGCCCTGTCCTGCCAGACCCCCCTCCCACCGTCCCCCCGACCAGACTCATCACACACCTGCCAGAACCCTTTATGGAAGTATACTTTTTCTCAGGGAGAAAATAGCTCACCCATGTGACACCAATTCCATCTTCCAGGACACCAGGGTGGTATTCTGTACAATGAAAGTAATTTACTAAATGGTCCTCTGGTGCCATCGAAAAGTGAATTCATTTTGCACAGGTCACAAGTTTACTTCCAGAGAGCAGTTTTCTCCCTGCCGGCGCAGGCCCAAGACTAATGGAAAATAGAAGCGCAGCGTCGAGGGTCCACACAACAGTGGTTCCCGATAGTCCTGGGCCTTGGGAGCCAGTTGATGGGGAGAAACAGGAGAAGCAATGATGACTGTAAGAAAGCGAAGTTGTTCTCCATCTTGCCCTGGGGAGGGTTGACTTGTCCAGAGGGACCAAAAGATGGGGGGGAGGGGTCACTACCATGGGGAAGACATGGGAAGAGAGGACAAAGCCAGAGTCAGAACGAGTTGTCCAAAAATACAATAAGCCCAAACCTGACTGGTGTTGAGAAATCGAGAGAAAGCGAGAGTGAGAGAGAGAGAGAGTTACAGTACAGAGAATACAATGTTCTTAACCATATTCTTAGAATGTGGCTGGGAATCCCAGCCCAAATGAAGAGAAATTACAGAATGAGGTGCCTACCATAACTGCAGGGCCTTCAGTAATATCAAATTCCTACATCAAGTTCTTCTCTATCTCTCTCCTCTCTTATTTCTGTTTTAAAAAGATCTCCTTTCACATCTGTGTGTGCACTCCATTGCTGCTCTTCTCAGATAAGTAACAGCATTTCTCACCAGATCTGGATTTAGAATCTGCCCTTTTTGAACATTCAGAAATCACTCTAAAATGTCAAACAAAGCAAGGCTATTTGAGGAGATATCTACAGCACACACAGGAAAGGCAAGTGAGATTCACCGCTACTCTTCCCAAATTTGCATCAAGAGCTGCCTCAGATCAGAAAGAAATCCAACAGACGACGCTATTCAGTGATAGGAAATACCCTTTTAGCAGATTGTTGTAGACCTTAACAGGAGAATTTGGACAGTGCAGACACAAAGATGCCAGCCTGAATCATTTCGCTTGCTGGTCATTTTCTTCAGCCCCTCCCCACTTTTTGTTTGTCTTCAAGAAATCTCAGAGCCAAGGCTTTAATTTTAAGGGACCAGCTCAAAATTGTACAACACTGGCCCTTCGGTCTGATAATAAGTGTTTTGTGAAAAAATAATTTTTGTCAACTTAACTTGGTAAATTCTGGGCTAAAAAAAAGTTAAACAGGTGTCTTTAGTGAGGACTTCATTGAACTTTTACTATGTGGGTCGTGAATCTCAAATACATGGATATAACACACGATGTTCTCCAAACTTACTCGTTGAGGGAAACCTTTCTACAGGGGACATCCTATAGCGGCATTCCTGCAGTGAATTTTAAGGAATGCTTGTTAAATCTTTTCCTTTTATTGGCCCAAAGAAACATTAATGGATTCTATTTTGGTAATATCCTTTTTTTTTTAATTTATTTATTTAAATTCAAGTTTGTTAACATACAGCACGGTATTGCTTTCAGGAGTAGAACCCAGTGATTCATCACTTACATATTAACACCCAGTGCTCATCTCAACAAGTGCCCTTCTTAATATCCCTCACCCATTCAGCCCATCTCCCTACCCACCTCCCCTCCAGAAACCCTCAGTTTGTTCTCTGTATTTAAATGCTATGGTAATATTCTAATTAGCAGTATTTTTAATGTGAGGGCTGATGTACTGGGTGCTTTTGAAAATGTTGGTTTAAATGTTTGGTACACACTTCGATTCATAATATGGAAATCTCAACCCTACAATAGTGGAATTATCATAAAACTCAAGCCACCATTGAATGCAGACAGCCTGGCATAGCAGTGCAGGCCACAGACTGTGGAGCCAGATTTCCTGTTTAAATCTCAGTTTTAATTCCATTTATTAACCATGCAGCCTTGTGTTAGGTACTTAACCCCTCCATGCCACCATTCTCAGCTCCCGCATATGTGTAATGAGCATCATAATAATAATAGTACCTACTTCACAGAAATGCTTGAAATTTAATGAGTTAACAATTTATAAAATAGTTAGAATGGTAAATACTAAGCTTTTGGAAGGGAATATGTGACATAAATCATTTCAAGTGCTCAAGAACAAAACGGTATGCATACCCTTTGATCCAATAAGATATATCCCATGCCCTTTCCCATCTAGGAACTGTTCTATTTTCCACGTGAAAGAGAAACAATGGAAATCTAAGTTCGACATTAACAAAAAATTATTGACTGAAATATTACACAATATTTGGATGTAGAATAAGGTTGTTCAGTTCGGGAAGTTTTAGACAAAATATCAGATGTGGTCTAAATATGACTTAGCCTAAATCCACCAAGTATCTGAGCCTGGGAGCATTGATATTTTATGCAGGAGAATACACAGACAAGTATGCACGGGCGTTTTGTATATGTCAAGCAATGACAGTTGAAGATTTTGGCTACTTTAAATTGCTGAATTGAAAATATAAGTATTTGTGCGTCATAAAACCATGCTCATATCAATGTCAAGAACCTTTCATTAGCAAACACATTTTCAGCATATGATTAGATTTCAAGAATTTCTGGGGGTATCAATGATTATACATTGAGAAATCCATGTCGGCCACAGGGCTCTTCTTCCCAGACCCCTAATCCTGCACCTTCATACCTACTCTTTCCTGGTCTATCCCTTTCTCCCACAAGCACAAACACAAGACTTGGCCTTAAAACAAGCCTTAAAAACTCCACTGCGAATTCCATTCTCAGAGTCCCCCGAGCTAATTTGAACTTCTTTTCAAATAATTTCCTATGCTTAAAGACATGACTGAAAACCCCTCAGTTCTCTATCTTTAGCTGGGGAAAGGCACTTTGTATCACACAGGTCCTAGTGAGGCTGGAGCTCCAAAAGAAACCTACAAACTCTCTTCAGACCTATTATTGCTTGTTATTTCAAAAGTGAGGATGTGTGCATTGTGGCTTACTTTCTTCCTCGCCCTGGGTCCATCCTTGGCCTTTGTCCATGCAGCTCTGAGCTCTGGGGACCAACTCCTGCAGGCCGCATTGCATCAACCAGGCTCCACTGCCAGCTGGCTCTTGGGTGGGTTTGGCCAAAGGAGGCACCTCAAGATGAGGCAGAAGGAAAGAGAAGACAGGGCATTTCTTTCCTGCTCCTTTCCTGCTCTGGGCCATATTTTTTGAGCTGCACCCTTCCCTGACTTCAGCTTGCATTGGACTGAAGTAATGGACTTTGTAATACCCCTTGTCCCTTCAGGCCTAGGACAGTATTGGCTCCCACCATTGCTAATCCCTCACCATCCCTGTTTGTTCCCTTCGCCCTGTCTACACCCCTGTAAGCAGCCTCTTATTTGCAGTCTCTTGAACTATATGAATCGGAATTTGTTGGTTGCTAAGCTCCTGACTGATACAGAGCCCTGATAAAAATATAATTGTTTTATGTAAATAATTATTTATTTTAACGTTTATTTATAAATATATAAATAATATATATATAAATAATTATTAATATGATTGTTAAACAATAATAGCATATTTCAAATTCAGATAGCCTCAAAGATAAGGAAAAATCAGTTATTGTTTCCACTCAGCTTTGCCACCCTGGCGGGCAAGGGACCCTCCTGCAGTGAAGTATGCCTGTTATAGATGTCTTAGTTCTTCCAGGAGCCATAAGTAATATTCAACATTCCTAAATGACTGAAGTACCTCAGATACATTTACAACTTATAATTAGAAGCCATTTCAAGACGTATAAAGTAATGTTCTCTTAAGAAAAAAAAAAAAGCTTACATTGACATTTTGAATTTAGAATCTCACACATTAATCCACTTTAGCAAACACCCCAGGTCCCTTGCCATTGTTCCTCCCTATACCTGGATCTACTCCAGGGCTCTTCATGCCTGATTTTTTTTTTTTTTTTGTCATTTAGACCTCAACCTAATGATGACCCAGGTAGACAGTGCTTTAAGTGGCCACCCGCCTTCCATTCCAGCATTCTAATTTAATATTACACTAACACATGTTACTATTTGGTATTTTTGCATTTTCTTTGTTCGTGTGCCTTCTCTCCCACTAGCAAATAAGCTCCACTACAAGGACTACAGGCTGAGACCTTGTCTGTTTTATTCACTGATGAATCTTTCCACACTTAGCCCATAGTGGGTGCTCAAAAAATACTATCGAATGAATTAATGAATGAATTGGCATTTTACCAGAGATAAATGGAATAAGATGTGGTTCCTGCTCTCAAGTAACTTATAAATGAGGGAAAGAAACACACCTAGAAATTTATAGTAGAAGAAAGTGCTGTAATAGAACATAGAGTCCTGCTTTCAGCTATAGCAGACTATCATATAGCAGAGCAATCATCCCACTGAACAAGCTACAAAAGTGTGATACATCTGTTTGAAGACACTGGGAATTTTCAGGAAAGTCAGGCTTTGTATGGCCAGGAGCCCAGAGAAAAGAGAAACTCACTGAGGTGAGCCCAGCATTCCATACCTCGTATCTCCTCAGGGCATGGCACATACAGAAAGGCGGAGAAGCCAAGCAGAAAGCAACTGCTAAGGGGCAAAAGAGCTAAGCAGCACTTTCATCTTCTCACAGAAATATGGAGACAAAATTTGGAGTTCAGGGCCAGCAAGATAACCAGGAATTAAAGGGCCCAGATCTAGGAAAAGAAGGGACCCCAGAGGGAGGAACCCAACAATCGGAGCAGCATTTCCCCTCGTGGCATTTGCTGGTTCAGAAGGAGCAGCTATGAAGAGGTAGACAATGGCCTCTAAGACCACAGGAAGCTGAGCAGAGCTGCCCGCGGCGTCTCGGTGCTGGAGGAAGAAAGTACCATCTATAACCTCTGTGGTTTTTCATATACTTGTCCAGAATTTAATAAAATGTTACCAGATATCCAAAAGAGATGAAAAAGAGGCACAAAAAAAAAAAAGACAATAGAAACAGACCCTCCAGAGATTTAAGGAGTTATTTAAATACTTTAAAACCCCTATGATGTATAGATTAATGAAAATAAAAAGTAAGATAATTATAATCTATAAAAAAGAATCACAAATAAATTATAAAACTCATATCAGAAATTGAGAACTCAACAAATAGATTTGATAGAAGATTAGACACAGCTGGAAAAGGGACTAGTAATCTGGAAGATAGAAGAGTGGGAATTATCCAGAGTGAAGCACTGAGAAGGGGGATGTAAAATACAGAAAGGAACACAGGAGGCCCAGCAGAATTATATGGACGTAGAGTCCCAAAGAGAAGCAGGAAAAAAAGGGAGGCAGACCAATATTTGAAGAAATAATGACCAAGAATTTTCCAAAGCTGACAGAATACGTCAAGCCACAGATTCAGAAAGTCCCTCAAGCCCCAAGCAGGATAAATACAAAGAAAAACATACTAACCCACATCATTAAAAACCAAATGCAAAGAGAAAAACCTTGGAGGTATATACAAATTAGTATAGTTACATAAAGAAGAGAATAATCTTGCTTCCAGGGATCAGATAAAGATTCATAAGGAGGGCGACAATTCATTTATCAACAAGAAGAATTCACTGAGCACTTAATAACATAACTAAGTTGAATCTTAAAAAAAAATAATAATAATAATGATGATGATGATGATTTTTTTTAAATAAAATAAAATAAAACACAGTCCCTACTTTCCAGGAGCTCAAGTTGATGTGCAGAAGAGACAGAAATGGAAACATGGTCTCCATAAAACCTACCAGGAAAGATTGTGTTTCTCAACCTGAAAAGAAGAGTAATGCTTGGGACAGGCAGGGGTGAGGGACTAGCGGAAGTTGCAGGACAGTGTATGTTGTCTTGCTGGAGGATCTAGGGGTGAAAACAACCCAAGCAAAGAACAGGGGGTGAACGTGAGTAAGTATCTTATTGAACAATAGTGAGCTGTTTGCTTGCAGTTCAGAGCAGGGAGATGGGAGGGAGTTACAGAAAATGAAGCTGGAAAGTTAGATTAGGAACAGATTCAGTCAGGGTGTCTGGGTGGCTCAGTTGGTGAAGCGTCGGACTTCCACTCAGGTCATGATCTCATGGTTTGTGGGTTCAAGACCTACATTGGGCTCTGTGCTGACAGCTCTGAGCCTGGAGCCTGCTTCAGATTCTGTGTCTCCCTCTCTCTCTACTCCTCCCCTGCTCATGCTCTATCTCTCTCTTTCAAAAATAAATTTAAAAATCATTAAAAGGAAAAAAAAGAGGCAGATTCAGTCAGCAGTGGGGATCCATCACAAGGCTTGTAGCAGGAGAAGGGCATCATCTAAGTAATTCCTTAAGAAGAGCACTGTGGGGGTAACATGAAGTGTGTTTTTGAGAGAGAATCACAGTAGCTCATGAGATCAATTAGACCATCATTAGTTGCCATGACCTAGGCAAGCACAAGAGGATGTGACCTGAACTAGGACAGCAGAAATAGAAATAGAAACCTGAGAAAGTGCTCTCTAAATATTTTAAAGTCTGAATCAACAGGAATTGGCTGCCACTGATTACAGGAAACCAAAAAAATAAGTCAAAGGTGATTCAAGTGTGCAGAGAGATGTCAATGGCATAAATGCAAATATTGCTAGGGGATATATTGTAAGGTTACCTTAGCCTGTTTAGTTACAAATATCAACCAGACTTCTCTCAAATGTTTATCAGGGAGTTGGAAAGTCCAGCCTGGAGCCCAGAAGCAAGATCAGGAGCTGACACCAAGCTGTGAGGGCCCAGAAGGGGAAGTCTGGCAGAGCAAGAGCTGAGTAAAGACCAATGACTCCAAAGTGCACACATCTTGGTAAATACAGATTATCCTAACAAAATATTCTTGGGTTTCTCATCTTGAGATAAATGAAAATATATTAATTGAAAAACATCATTAGGCTGCTCATTACACAGGAAAACTATTTGAGAAACAGATCTATTACCCTTCTTCTTTTATGTTTTCCTCAGCCTTTGCTAAGCTGCATCCCAATTTTTTCTGCTTAGACAGCAAAAACACTAATGATGTGAGTTGTAGTTGAAAGTGCTTTCCAAGTTGGCTGGTTGAAAGCTTCAGTATGAATAATGTCAGAGGCATGGGATGGGGGGTGGTTTAAAAGCTATGTCTGTATCGTATTTTTAAAATAATACACATCAAATTCAGAAAAACACCACTTAAAACTGAAATAATATTTTCATAATAGTAACCAATTACACTTATTTAAATACATATATATATATACACACACATACATTGTCTACTGTCACTGGGGAAATTTTTCTCTATCAGTCAGTCAGTTCCTCTAATTCCAGATATGATTTATGGATAAGAACGTAACTTTGTCAGTGAGATTAGAAGCATTTTTGCAGCCCCAATAGTATCATAGAATACTAAGGTTCAGGTCAAGAACAACAAACTTCCTTCTGCTGCAGAAACTCTCTCACAGACTTACACCGGATGCAGTTTGAACTTTGGTGTTTTTCAGCTACTTGTGGTTTATTTCTTGAAAAGTCTGTTGATCTGCTTCAAGTCCCCTGAGGACTAGAGAGAGGCAAACTCAGTTAATATTTACACATTTGGTCTTTAGAAATGACTGTCCCAAATTACTTTTCTACACCCCTAAAAACCAATACCCTGTAGTATCTACTCCATAGTGGGTCTAATTGGAGAGTAAAACAATTAACAATCACCGACTTCTTCCTACGTGTTCAACTGCCTCATGTGACAAGAAGCAAGGAAGCAACGGTAGAGATGAGCTCTGAAGCAAATAAAAGACAAGTTATTAAAGAAACTAACTAAAAATAGCAAGACAATATAGTTAAGGACTTTGTGTACAGACAACACTATAGGATGATGTAAACAATAAATCTACAGATACAGGGGGAGGGCCAGAGAGAGAGAGAATCCCAAGCAAGGTCTGTGCTGTCACTGCAGAGCCACACGTGGGGGCTCCATCCCAAGAACCCTGAGATCATCACTTAAGCCGACCTCAAGAGTTGGATGCTTAACTGACTGAGCCACCCAAGTGCCCCTGGATACAGAAAACTTTTTAAAGATTTGTCCTCCACTAAGAGCTGCATGGTAGATAGGAGGGGAGTATCCATCAGTCAGTTCCTTAACACATAGAATTTACAAGGAACTCCTCTGAGAATTGCCATGTGATCAGCAGGAGAAGGAACCTGGATGACTCTTGAGGGAGAGGAGGTCTCATTAGATTCAATATGAGATTGGGATGAGCACTGGGTGTTGTATGGAAGCGATGAATCAAGGGAATCTACCCCCAAAACCAAGAGCACACTGTATACACTGTATGTTAGTCAATTTGACAATAAATTATATTTAAAATAAAAGATTCAATATGAGAGAGAAGAGTAAACCTTAGAGCTGTAAAAAAATTAAAAATAAATCTAAAAAGAAGGAGGGGTACTGATGACATATGCTTGAAGGAAGTCCCAGTGTCTGCCCAATAAAGTTACCATAAGTTGTCATTTTGCTGAAACTGTAGCTCTCCTTCTCTAACTCCTGATGTGTAACATCTTCTTATCAAAGCAGGGGCTGGTTTCTACATTAAGGGTCACTAAGGGAGAGAGAAATCAATTGAGAGGTAAGAGGAGGTCTTTATATAGAAGGTGGCCTCTTAACCCAGCCAGGTGGGTAGACTTTTTAAAGACAATGATGGAGAGAATTATTCCCTATGATGGGAATAAGGGAGAAAAGGGAGTAGCATGTTCAAGAGGAGGCATGGAATCCAGTAGAGTTATATCAACCTGTGGGAAAAGATGGGAGGATTTAGGAATCCAATCCAGAAGAGCAGTCTGAACCCAGTTCCTGGAGGGACTGTGTGCCAGGCTAGATTGTTCAGGCTCAATTACACAGGCCTTGGGGAGCCACTGAAGGTTCCTGAGCAGAGATGGGGACTTGATCCCATCAGACATTCCACCAAAGTCACTAACTAATACTACTTCAGGTGCTGCCCTCCTAGAGATATTTATATTTTTTTAAGTTTATTTATTTATTTTGAAAGAGACAGAGAGAGCACCAGTGGGATAGGGGCAGAGAGAGAGGGAAAAAGAGAATCCCAAGCAGGCTCTGCACTGTCAGCACAGAGCCTGACGTGGGGCTCAAACTCACAAACTGTGAGACCATACCTGAGCCGAAATCAAGAGTTGGACACTTAACCAACTGAGCCACCCAGAAATATTGTGCTGACTGTGCCACCTGAAATATTTATATTTCAATTAAAAACTTTTTAAAGGCAAAAAAAAGTGTTTGTTAATCCAAAGAAATAGAAGCCAAATGAGATAATATCTACAAGGAATGCAGCATGGGACAGGGCCTCACCCCTTGAGCACCAGGATGGTATTTCTTGAGGCTAAAATATAAAGTATAACTCAAAGGTTCTCTACCCTTTCTTCCCTGAAACACCCAGGACAGACAATGATCACTGACATGATGTACTCCTTTAGGTGCACCCAGGCTTATGTGAAACACCAGCTTTGACTGGCCTGGATCAAGTGGGGTTCAAATAGGAAACAGCTTATGAGCCACTAAATTCTACTTCTGAAACCATTATTATACTCTATGTTAACTAACTTGGATTTAAATAAAATTTAAATAAATAAATAAATAACTTTTTAAAAATTAAAAAAGAAAAGGGAAACAGCTTTCTTTTCCTCAGCCACTGCCTTCACACCTGCCCTGTCAGATCTCCCTTTTCTATCCCTTGACCACACTTGACAGATCTCATAACTTTGCAATCACTGCCATGTCTAAGAACAAGCCTCATTTTGATAATCAAGGCTCTCTCTGGCTTGGTCCAATCTCAATCAAAATATTGATCTTAACCACCTCTCCCTGAACAACTTGATCACCCTCTCTTCCACCTTCGTCCTGATCTGCATGTGGGTGGAGAGTGGTCTGTACTTCCCTGCCCTTCCACACCTTCTCCATCTCTACCCATCTCTCTTCCAGTGTAAGAGCAGGGAAAAAGGAGACGGTACAAAGTGGACTTACGTTCTCCCTCATTGATGCTTTTGTGATACATTGTTGGTGCCCTGGAGGACTCACCCCTGCCCCAGGCTTGTAAGGAAAAGCCAAAGACCCGTGATTCACTTCCTTAATGATCCCCCTTGAACTTCGAGTGTTCTCCTCATGTAGGCTGCAGGTGGTTATTAGGCTGAAGATCACTGGGCTGGTGTGGCCACTTCATTAAAGGTGCTGCAGGAACATGTCTAGCAGCAACTCCTTAGGAATTATTATCCAATTATTGGCTTTGGGACTTTAGCTAAATTTTTCAAGATAGCAGAAGTGCCATTCAATATCTGATGTGTATGTGACTTACCACTCACTAATTGTAACAAAACATTCTTCTTCCACTCACAAAATCATATCAATGCAAATCAGTGAGAATTAAATCATTAAACAGTAACTCCTTAATACATCCTAATTTATTTTTCATATATTCTATGAACAAACTTGGATGCTTTAAGCATAGCCAATAAAAAATTTGTTTTGACACACAGCATGACTGATGTTTTGCAACATGAATGGAACCCTTCCTTTACTGGGGCAACTACAAGCTTATTCCAAGGTGAGGAACTCAGTAGAAAAAGGTGCGTTTTTGCAGATGTATAAGTTCTGAGATGTCACTTGGCATCCCTGATTCACCTCTCTGACTGAGGCAAGAAGGAAAGTGATGGAGAATCAAGAATGGAGAAGGAACATGGCAGACAGCATGTGGCATAGATGCTCATACATGCAAGCCTCCACAGCATACTTTGTAGAGTTTTCTAGCCACTGGTTTGTGAATACCTTTGGTCTCTGTGGCCTGATGTAAAGTGAACCAGCATTATAGGAGCTGTCTGAAAACCTGAGCAAATGCAACCAGTACATGGACACCAATACCCATCATCATCCCTAATTTTGCAGAGTAGGGCCATCATCTTCCCGGTAATTTCTGAAACCAATGCAGTGTGCATTAGCCTCTGCTTTTGATGTGCAAAGAGATGTTGATAAATTTTTCTGTTGATCTTTTCTCCTCAGTTATCAAAAATATTTAGAATCACAGGCCAATCAAGCAACAAACATCTAAGAAGGACCGACTAGGTGCGAGGCCCTGCAGGACCCCCAGTTCTGAGAAAAAAGTACAAGCCAGTCTACCCCTGAGACCAGAGAGCCTAGACCTTTATCCAGTGACACTACAGCTCACAACATATTTTCTTTAGGTATGGACTTCAGAGTGTGATGTGGGTCAGGAGGTGAAGGAAGAAAGAAGAAACTCACCAAGAGGTGGAAGAGATAATAAATTTCTAACAGAAGATGCTCAACTGATAAAAACTAGGAACTATGAAGAATTAGGATTCTTAAAAGAAAGCATGTCTAGTAATATAGCCAGTTCTAATGTTAGGAAGTATGTTTCATACACAAGTCAGATTTGTCCATTCAACAGATCAGGTTTAAATGACTTCTAAGTCCTCGATACTCAAAGCATGTTCCCCAGACTAACAGTATCAGTATCACCTGAGAACTCATTCAAAATGCAGACTTTCATGCCCCATCCAACAAATACTGAATCAGAACCTGCATTTTAACAAGATGTCCAGGGGACTCACAAGCATGGTTTTTTTTTAATTTTTTTTAACAGTTATTTATTTTTGAGACAGAGAGAGACAGAGCATGAACAGGGGAGAGTCAGAGAGAGAGGGAGACACAGAATCCGAAAGAGGCTCCAGGCTCTGAGCTGTCAGCACAGAGCCCGATGCGGGGCTTGAACTCACAGACCGCGAGATCATGACCTGAGCTAAGTCGGACGCTTAACCGACTGAGCCACCCAGGCGCCCCTCACAAGCATGTTAAAGTATGAGAAAAATATTCTGAGTATCAAGCACTGACTATATGTAAATGTGCAAATGGGGAACAGGAAGGAGATCTGCTTGAGCAGACCCTTTTAAGAGCTGCTGAGAAAGAACTGGCCTGAAGCTTGTCCTGTTCCTCCACCAATCTAGAGAATTCTCAAGTGGTCAGTGCCTCACACCTGGTACTTAATTTCTTCAATGGTGGCCATTTGCTGTTAGAGCTGCTTTAGAATTCAAGACAGGCTGCTCTTCAAGTACTAAGACTGGAGGAAAGATGTTGAATTAGAACTCAGAATGCATTTTTCTCATAGAACAGTGTTTGTTAGGTGTTGTTATGTATTGGCATTATTTATACTTCCAAATTAATTTATATAAATTATTTCTAATTCCAAAAAAGATCTGCAACAACTTGCACCAGCAGAGAGATACTCAGTAAGACTATTCAAATGCAAAAGAAAAATAAGACATCAGGTAAGAAAAAGAGGAAGCAAAAGGAAATGGCTCAAGCACATTGGATATCATGGTTATTTAGATTAAGCAATAATTGTAGCCTTGAGGTTCCTGGTAGCCAAAGCAATAAGAGAAACATGATGCATTATGAAACTCTCATTATCTGAAACATACCTCTCAAGAGAAGTAAGAGATATTCTTGTGATACCTAAATATCAATGTCAGGAGGAAGAAGTTAAGTATTTAAAGAAGGAAACAAAAAGAAACAAGTCTGGCCCCAAAATCTTCAGACAAAAAAAAAAAAGACTTCAGACAGAGTTTCAAGAGTAAATGGTTTGCATTTTATGTACATTCTTCAAACTCTAAAACTCTTCAGGACAGGAAATATGCTTCCTAATTCTTTTGTCCTCCTGCCAAGGCGCTGAATACAACCTGCAAATTCAATCCTGGTGAAAATATATTTCCTTCTTTTCCTCTCCCTTGCAGACTGAGAATTTTTTTTTAAATTTAATTTTTTTTACATTTTTTTTATTTTTGAGAGACAGAGCACTAGGGGGGGAGGGGCAGAGAGACAGAGAGAGACAGACAGACAGAATCCAAAGCAAACTCCAGGCTCTGAGTTGTCAGCACAGAGCCCAACGCAGGGCTCGAACTCACAAACCGTGAGATCATGACCTGAGCCAAAGTTGGATGCTTAACCAGTACATTAGAGCCACCCAGGCACCCCCAGACTGAGAATTTAAAACACTCAGATTTTCAAAGCACTTTCAAGAGTTATATCTTACTTGACCTTTAGAACAACTTTCTGAGCCTATTTCCTCCACTGCACTTTGAGGAAAGCAGCTCTGGAAAGGTTATGTCACCTGCCTAACATCAGCCCCAGAAGTTAACCTAAAATCTATATCTCCCAACACCCAGTCTGGTGGCTTGACACTTACAAGCTCCCCATTCTTGGAAATCAAGATTTAAGTCCAGAGGCCAGCCTGAAAATCTCATTTCAAGCTACCAAATGGCAGATTCTTAGGGATAGTAACATTTTAGGACAAGAGGAAGATGGATTGTACTCTATTGCAAGACCAATGACTGCCTCCACTTAGGAAGCTCATTCTTAAGAGGGTCAATGGAAGAGTGCTCTCCATCTAAAAAATGCCTGTATCCATGCACTTGATAGCTCCAGCCAAAGCCCTAAGAGGTTTTAAAGTCTAAAATGACTCTGAGAAGGGGAAGGAAAAATAGAAGTCTACCGTAATCAAAGAAACAACAGCCAAGATGAATGAAAGGGACCACTGCTGGGATGCACCATTCAGCAACAAGTTTGTCTTGCCAGAATTTAACTCGAGAAAAGGTGTCAACATCAAAACTGAAATCACAGAAAAACAGCGTGAGGATGAACTGTGCAGTGAGGACAGGCTGAGCACACAGACGATGAGCACAGAGACTAGGAATACAAATCATGCTGTCTCCACTGCAGGGAGTGCCCCAGCTCCACTCACTTCCAAAAGGAAACTCTGAGCGTCTCCCTGCCGGGAAAATCGAGCCAAGAGTGAAAAACTCTCTGGTTCCTTCTCCCCTCACCACTAATCCACCACTCAGGCAAACAAATTGGAAACCTGGGGCTCTGAACAACAGACCTCAGCCCAAGACGCTGCTTTATGATCAAGTTAATCTGCTCTGTGGGCTGTTTAGTAACTAATCATGTTTCTCTTCTTGTTGTTCTGACTAGGAAGCTCAGAGTCAAATCTATCTGTAACCTGCTTCTAGCAGGGGTTCAGGACCAAATGGTGTCTATTTCTTTGTGGCTTTGGTTTTACATTTATTTCCTACACCATTTATCCAGTGGCTGACATGTATTTTTAAATTTTTTTTTAACGTTTATTTATTTTTGACAGAGAGAGACAGAGAGACACAGCACGAGTGGGGGAGGGGCAGAGAAAGAGAGGGAGACACAGAATCTGAAGCAGGCTCCAGGCTCTGAGCTGTCAGCACAGAGCCCCCACGCAGGGCTCAAACTCACAGATCGTGAGATCATGACCTGAGGCAAAGTTGGACGCTCAACCGACTGAGTCACCCAGGTGCCCCTGACATGTATTTTATAATCCACATTAAAGTGACTTTGGAATGAGGTGGCATAAAGATGATAGATGATAGGAGGGAAGGAAGGGAGGAAGGAAGGAAGGAAGGAAGGAAGGAAGGAAGGAAGGAAGGAAGGAAGGAAGGGAGGGAGGGAAGGAAGGAAGAAAGGAAAGAAAGAAGGAAGGAAGGTCTATAATTTTGTGTTTGTGAGAGAGAGAGAGAGAGCATTGAGGAGAGAGAAGGAGTATCTGTGTTCACACAGAATTCAGGTGCATTTTTATGGGTACAGTAAGAACATTCTAGCATCTGCCAAGAGTTTCATCTGAGTCCCACAAGACCCTGCTGGCAAAGCAGATGGCTGACCAAGCCACTGGCTTATTGGGCAGGAGATCAAAACTAAAACCCCTGATATTGTTGTCCACACCTGTAATACTCATAGCCACCATTCCTGAGAATTACCACATACTGAGCACTTTACCATGCTGTCCTTTTGTATTTAGGAATAATTTGCATACAGTAAAATGCACAGGTCTTAAATGTTCAGCTCAATGAGGGTATTTTAATGTTTATTTTTCATTGAAGTATAACTAACATAAAATGTTGTATTAGTTTCAAGTATACAATATAATGATTCAACAATTCCATACATTAGAGTTTTGATGATTATACAATGAGTTTTGACAATTATACACATTTGTGTAACCATGAGTCCAGTAGAGATAGAGATCATGTCCATCATCCTACAACATTCCTTTTTGCCACTTTCCATTCAGTTCCCTCCCACAAAAACAACAATTGTTTGATTTCTATTACTATAGATTCATCTTGTCTGTTATAGAATTTAGCATAAATGGAATCATGCTGTAAATACTCCTTTGTGTCTGATTTCTTTCACTCAGCATAATGAGGTTTACCCATGTTGTTATGTGTTAGTCATTGTTCTTATTGCTGAGTAGTATTCAATTACAATGGATATCCCCTAGTTTTCTTATCTTTTCATAGTGATGAACATGTAGGTTTCTAATTTCTGGCTGTTATGAATGAGACTGCTCTGAACATTCTTGCACAAATCTTTTTTTTGTATGTGTGGACATAAGTTTCAACATCTCTTGGATAAATAATCTATACGTTTAATTGCTAAGTCATAGCATACATGTACGTTTAACTTTGTAAGAAACTGGCAAACATTCTCCGTGGTGTTATGCACTTAAATTCCTCAGCAGAGTGTGAATGTTGCAGTTCTTCTACAACTTGGTATTATACTTGTTTTAATTTTACTTATTTTAATAGATATCTAGTGGTATCTTATTCTGGCTTTACACTGCTTCTTCTGAATGGGTAAAAATATTGATTATCTTCTTCATGTATTTATTACCTATATATCTTCTTTTTTGAATGTTCTGTTCAAATCTTTTGCCCATGTTTTTATTGAGTTGTCTTCTTATTGTTGAGTTGTAAGAGTGCTTGGTATTTTCTGGATATGTATTTTGTCAGGTATATGTATTATAAATATTTTCTCCCAGTCTGTGTCTTGTCTTTATTTTCTTAACAATATCTTTCAAAAAGTAGAAATTCTTAATTCTGATATAGTCTAATTTATGAATTTATCTTTTATGGTGAGTGCTCTCCATGTCCTGACATAGAAGTCTTTGCCTACCCTCAAGGTGACTAAGATAGTTTCCTATGCTTTCTTTTAGATTTGTGGATCTGATTTTATGTATTGCATTTATCAACCATCTCAAATTAACTTTTATACATGGATCATTGTAGGGGCCTAAGCTCATTTTCTCCCCATATGGATATCCATTTTTCCAGCACCATTTGTTGAAAAGTTTTTCTTTTCTCCCATTGAAACAACTTTGCCCCTCCATCAATTACCATGTTATCATATATAATCTTCATAACACTGTGATGTGTTTTCTGTATTTTACAGATTAGGAAACTGAAGCTCAGAAAGATGAAATAACTTACCCAATGTCACACAACCTCTGAAATGAGGCATGTGATTCATACCCATTTCTGCCTGTCTCTAAGGCAACATATCTGGACACCAGCAGATATAGCCTCCTTCCTTCAAAGCCCACTTCCCCCAGGAAGACCTCCCAACAGTTGTAATCTTCTTCTCTGTCACGTTTGTAAACTCCAGTTGCACTTAGCGTATGAATTTAATTACACTCATGGTGGTTGTTCTACTGATGTGCACCATTTTCTAATTGATATCTATGTCAGTTCCCAAAATCTGTACCTCTTTTTCCAACAATATTGTTTAAGTTTATTTATTGAGAGAGAGAGAGAGAGAGAGAGAGAGAGAGGGAGGGGCAGAGGAAGAGGGAGAGAGAGAGAGAACCCCAAGCAGGCTCTGCACTGTTAGCAAAGAGCCCGACACAGAGCTCAATCCCACAAACCAGGAAATCATGACCTGGGCCGAGATCAAGAGTTGGATGCTTAACCGACTGAGCCACCCAGGTGCCCCTCTTTCCACCAATAGTGTTTTGAAGTTAGCAGAAGCCAGGTCTTTAATTTGATTATGCCTCCTATATTGCCAAGCACGATGTTGGGTATATAGTAAGTGCTCAATAAGTACTTTCCCAAAGTGGAAAAATGACTTCATTTGAAAAGTGGAGCCCTGTGCCTAGCCTACCTTGTTCAAGACACTTTGAATTTCATATGATGCCACCAGATCCTGCCTCAGTTCACCCAGACACAAATGGTGTCGCTGCCCTCACACCTCACATGCAGAGATTCAGAAGAGGCAGCAGGGAAGACTCCTCATTGGCTCACTCCCCAAGTCTCCCTCCCGAGTTATTTATGCCTTCAGTTAAGTAAGCGGGTGATGATGCTACAGATTAGCAAAAGAATGATGGGCTTTGAAATTAAACACGAATTCATTTCAAAAGTTTTCTAAATGCCCCAAAAAATTCATAAGCAAAACTAAGGTTCTTAATATTTTGATGAATACAATGACTTTTCACCACAACACATTTCTTTCCCAAAGCCCATTCACAGTTTACTATTCGGAGAGATCCCGGATAGAAGTCTAACCCTGAACTTATCTTGCAAAATTCACAGTTGTAGTGGGAGAACTCACCTATGTAGAACTTGGAAATTAAGAAATGGGAAATTAGCAATTAAATAAAGGGAGACTTTGAAAGTAATAGTGCAACCCCCTTCAAAGTCCCCCCAAAACCATAGCTTTGTCATAAATGTGACTCTTGTCTGTGCTACTAGATGCAAAGGAATCACAAAAGGGATTGAAGACTGAATCATGGTCACTGTGGGATGGAAGGGCTTGGGAGCCATCCTGAGAAAGTTGTTTTGAAGAATTTAAAAGGCACATCTCACAAGAAGATGGCAGGTTATTGAGCGGAGCTGTAGTCCCCAGAGGCCCATGCTGGAAACTCAAAGGGCACCAAGAAACCCAACTAAAAAGCAGCCCCCTCATAGGCAGGGGTGTCTGGGAGTCAGAGAAGCCACGGGTCTGGGGCTGATCCAGGGGTGATGTGGTTACTGAGAAGTTAAATTAATTTTTTCAGAACAGCCTGTCCCTTACAGGAGTTGATGGAGTGGTTTCCATCCCAAGAACATTGTCAGCATGAAATCACGGGATGACTGTGACAGACACTGAGGTCTCCAGGGAAGAAATCAGGCAGCCTCTAGAGAAACAGAGAGGTGATAAATCATGAAGACAGAAGGGCAGTGTCCAAGAATTCAAAAGGAATGGAAAAGCAGAATAGGAGAACTCGTGATAAAGATATGAAATCTAGGTCGTAGAAAGGAAAACACTCTTCATGCAGAAGCCAGCAAGAAATTTAGCTTTAAAGCCCCTTCCATGGGATCTGTGGGCCTCCCCTAATATTGGGACACAGTCAGACATTTCAGTCTCCACAAAGGAAACTGGGGACAAAGAATTCAGACTTTTTGAAATAGGACTGCCTGTTGTTTTCTTCATCTATATTTGACTACATTTAGAATATATTTTCAGCTCTACCTTTAGAGCTCTACAAATAGAAACTTGCAGTTAAGGATGAGTCTCACCACCTCAGTAACTCAAGAGGAAGTTAGAGTGTTGAGTCAAATCAGTTTATTAAACAGTTTTCCAAAGCCTCCTCGGGTCTTTGCAATCTTTTAGAATTCTCTGAAGATAAAAACAGCAACAGCAAGTCTCTCACCAGATATAAGGCAATTTGCTGAAAATATAGGTACATACACAGAAACTCAATTACCCACACAAATAGAAGGAAGCACAGAAAATTCACAAACAGCCACTAAGACACGCAGCATCAATGGTCACCATTATTGAAGGTTTACCATGGTAGGGCAGGCCCTACACCTCGGACCTCACCTACAGGAATTTAATCTTCAGGAAAACTCTGTGCCAGTAATAACATTGGTGACTTCTGTAAATTATTTCATTTAGTTCTCAGATCAAGCCTTGGAGGGAAGCACTACCATTATTTCTATTTTACAGATAAGAAAAGATGTGAAAGACATCAAGTGACTTTCCCATGGTCATGCAGCTATTGAGTGTGGACTGGAGAATCAACTCAAGGGTCTCATCCCATTGCTTGTATCTTTACCATCTAGACTCTTTGTACATTTTACAGAAGGGGAAATGGAGCCCTAAGGAAGTTGATACCATCAAAGAACACACAGAAGATGAGCAGTCACATCAGAATTTGAATTCCAGTCTTTCTTTAAAAAAAAAAAATTTATTGAAAGAGAGAGAGAGAGAGAGCAGGGGAAGGGCAGAGAGAGATGGAGAGAGAGAATCCCAAGCAGACTGCATGCCATCAGTGCAGAGCCTGATCCGGGGCTTGAACTCATGAACCCTGAGATCATGACCTGAGTCGAAACCAAGAGTGGGACATTTAACTGACTGAGCCACCCAGGCGCCCCAGAATTCCAGTCTTTCTAATTCTAAATTTCCATGCTTTTAAACTTGATGTTGCATTAAATTGACTTGCACACCCAACGTAACTTCTTTTTGGATTTTATTTGAGGATTTCATACAATGTGAAATCAGGGAAACTCCAAGGGCTTCAAACCAATACCCAAACTCCACAGTAAAAGGCTGTCTCAAAAGAAGCTGGATAGAAGTCCGAGTGACCTGCCCTGACCATGAACTTCTCACTGACCTGAAGGATGGCCTAGAACACTAACCACTTGGACAATAGCAGAGCCAACCACATGTCACAGCCTAATTCACACCTGCCCTGGCAGTGGGGATGTAACTATTTAAAATTTAAGTAAATACATGTAGGGAATGTGCAGAAAAGGAGCTTATTTCTTTGATTTTTTTTTTATTGGTAAATTAACTTAGAGCTCACAACAGATGGAAGGAAGATGCGTACATCCCAGAAAGTAGTGGACATCTGCTGCCTGCCATCTACCACCTTGTCCCCATTAGTGGGTCTCTATGCAAGGTTCTCTGCCTTCCCTCAAGCCAGGAGTGGGCATGTGACCCAGGCTAGATCCATGGAACCCTCCCCTAAATCGAGTCTTGAGTGGAAAGACGCAGAGAGAATTCTGCAATTGGTTCATTCTGGCAGCCATGACCTGGGCACACTGACAATTGGCTCCTGCCGCCAAGCTTCCCAGAGTTTCTGAGTCCCTGTTGTTCTGAAACAAGGTCCAGCAGGTTTCTCTTCAGTCCTGTCATCCACCATATATCCTCCCACACATTCCTGTTCTGCTCAAGTTAGCTGGTTCCTGTTGCCTGCAACTATAAAATCCTAACTTCATCTCCAGCTGACCAAGGGGAGACTGGAATCTCTGAGATTCCTCTGGCGAGATAAAGAGGTGACTGGCCGGTATGGAAAAGTGAATGAGAGGTGAAATGAGGGCTGTTTTGAGACATTCTGTTGTGTTTCTGTATAGTTTTACACTCGTGGAGTCTTCTATCCCTTGCATGATTCACACCTTTCACTGTTACTCATCATTTAAACCTACAGACTTACCGTCCTGGGAGAAGCAGCTCAGCCGTGTAAAGCACGATGTTAACGAGGGCAGCTCTTCTGACTCAATTTTTGTGGGCTGGTTACCCTGGTTCTGAGTCACAGACAAGAATGGCCCTTGAAACCTGATGCAAGCTCTTTTGACATTTCGTAGGGCTGGAGTAATGAAGCTGATGGACAACACTAATCACTGCCACAAATTCAGGTTCAGCTCATATTTCTCAAGACTCTGTTTCATGCCAGGTAGTGCATTAGGCACTTTGCATGCATTATCTCATTGGCCATCAAGCAAGCACTTGTGACAAATGAATCCAAGTGTATTACAAATGAGTGACATGACCACATCGAAGAGGGTGAGGAGGAAAGGAACTGAGCTAAGTAACTTTGGAAAACAGTATCTTGACTGGGTACTCTAAGGCTAGGGACAAAAAAGAAAGTACATAAACACTGTACTCTAGTTGGTAAATTTATTTCTCACAAGGGTATTGGTTAACAATTCTGAAATTACTTTATATGTATGCCAGTACGGAACATATAAGAAAATATATTGTGGGTAATGAGAACCAAGTTTCTTACTGTTAGAGAAAGAAGTTACAAATAAGGCAAGAGGAAAGCTAGTAGAAACCCTGCAGGGCTTTATGGGTATGGGAGGGAGCAGCATGAACTTATGGCTACTTTTTTTTATTGTGATCAAATATATGTAACATAAAATCTTAATATTTTAACCCTTTTTAGATGGGTAAGTCAGTGTCCTTAAGTACATTCACATTGTGGTGCAACCATTGCCACTATCCATCTCCACAACTTTTCCATTGTCCCAAACTGAAACTCTGTACCCATTAAACAATAACTCCTCATTGTCCCACTGTTCTGATATCATAGTCTTTGGCTTTGATATCAAGTCTCATGGTTATTTTAGGCAATAGGTAGATGATGATAGATAATAGATAAACAGATGATAGATAGATAGATAGATAGATAGATAGATAATGTAAAGATACACACATGTGTGTTCTAACTCAGTCTGTCCACTGAGAGAGCCTAGAAGTAGTAATAGCCCAGTAGCAATGAATACACTTAGTGTCCTGATCTTGGTTTCTAATACCACACTCCAATGAAAGGAACCAGTGCTCCTTGGGGAAATAGTTGACCCCAGGGCTGGAGCAGGAAAAATCCAAGAGGAATTGGAAGTGTCTCATGGTGGTAAAAAGCAAAAAGACGACTATAAAAAAGAAGACATTATTAAAAATAAGAAAAAAGAAACATGTTAAAAGGCACAGGGTTCAACCTGAAAGAGCTCCCAATGACTGAAGCTAGAGCAATCTGGGCAATAAATAAATAGCAATCCTATTGGATTATAACCCAAAAAATAAAGTAAATATCCCTGAGTCCACAGTGGGTAAACAAACAATTGAATACATACATACATACATACATACATACATATATACATACATAGGAGAAAAAGTACAACACTTCCTTACACAAGAATTCCAATTTATAAATGTGGATGGAATGAGAAAAATAGAAAATCACTATTAGAACACCACAGTAACACCTTTTGAAGGCATAACCCACAGAGAGATATTGAAATTAGTGGAGAAAATGTAGGAAGAAACAAGATATTTCCATAATCTCAAACTATTATCCTCCCCCCAAATAAGTATTTATTCATTTAAAGGTAAGAAATGGTTATTTTACAGCAGAGAAATCACCCATGCCAACTGATGAGGGCCAACATTGCTAGTGATGTTATGATGGCACGTACCACCTGATCTGATCCACTGAGAAGGGCAGACGAGTCACTTCTGTGATATTCCTCCCCCAAATCCATAACTCATATAATCCTGAGAAATCCAGACAAACCCAAACTGAAGAGCATTCTACAAAATACCTGATCAGTATTCTTCAAAACTATCAAAGTCATGAAAAGCAAGGAAAGACTGAGGAACTGTCCTAGAATGGAGGGGGCCGAGGAGACATGATGCTTATATGCAATGTGGCTTCCTGGATTGGATTCTGGAACAGCACATCGGTAGGAAAACTGGAAAAATTCTACCATCATCCGTAATGACTAACACTGGGCCAATGTTAATTTCTTAGTTATTGTAATCATATTTATATAAGGGTTTAACATTAGGGAGAGCTTCGTAAAGGGTATACTGGAGAATTCCCTGTGCTGTTTTGGCAACTTCCTTGTAAGTAAATTATCCCAAAATAAAAAGTTTTTTAAATATCTGGAAGAAAATAAAAGCACACAGAGTAAATACTTTGAAAATCCTGAAACACTATCTAGACAAAGAAGGCCCATTTTCATGTTCCATGAATTGGTTACTCATAGTAGGAGTCACCATCCCTCCCCCTCCCCAGAAGTATAAAAAACTAAGGGGCACTTGGTCAGACAACAGATTTAGGAGCACTATGGCACTGTGGTGAGACAGATCTAAATTTAAATTTGGGGAATTTGCCTGGGGAAAGTTGCTTCATATCTCCAAAAGGTAAAAATATCTTTCCAGGGTTATTGTGGAAATTGAATGAGGTCATGCAAAGAAAGCATTTTATCCATAATTGGTAGTCAGTAAAAATCCTTTCTTTTCTCTTGTTTTGAACATTTTGGAATACAAAAGGAAAACAAGATGCGGTAGCTTTTACATGGAGGCCTTACCATCTAAACTGAGACAAAACATACACATGTGTGCACCAATTACCAAAGAACAGCTTTACACCCCGATAAAATCGAATGTTGAGTTCAACTGGGGGGGGGGGGGGGGGGGTGTGCACCAGAGCAGAACCCACACAAAAGCAAGCATCATCCCCCTGGCAGTTTTCAAGAGGATGGGATTGTCCTGAGTGGTGTGCACAGATAAGGGAAAGCTGGGAACGACAATTGAGCCTAGAGGGAAAAAGCAAAAGCCTAAAGACAGGAGTCCCTCTGAGTGGGTGCCAGGTATTTATTTCCACCTTGCAGATTAAAGCAGACCAGTAGGAGATACACTCGTTCAAAACATCGAGAGCACAGGGTGAGTTGTAGGAAAACAGCAAAACCATATTGACTAATGAGGGAATGGAGTTGGATTCTGGGGAACCTGAAAGGCGGGCTGAGCTGTTCTTGATGCCAGAGGCAAGAGAAGCTGTGACTGGGCCATGAGTAAAAGTGGGGCTCAAGGGAAGCATATAATGTTTTAGTTTGAACTGTATTTGGTAGCCACAGAAGTGTTTAAAGCAGAGGAGACGTGTGATCATAGCATGGGATCTCAGGCAGGATTCTGTTGCAGGAAATCAAAACCACTGTGGCAATGTTAAGTGGAGAGAGAATTAAGCGCCTATAGAATCTGAAAGAGCTAGAGGACTGAGCTCTGGGCTGTTCTATAAGAGGCACCGCAAATCAGTGGAGCCTTTTTGGAAAGCTGTTGGATGGCACCTATCAAAACTAAATATATATAATGTTTGAGCCAGGAATGCCATTGTAGAAAAAATTCAATTCCAGAAAAATCTATTCTGGAAAAGATATTTACATATGAACACAAAGATAAATACACAAGACTGTTCATGGGAGCATTTTTTTTCTACTAGTGAAAAATTAGAAACTCCTAAATGGGAAAGGGTAAATAAAGTATGATATAGAATATTGTGTGTGTGTGTGTGTGTGTGTGTGTGTGTGTGTGTGTGTTAAGAGAATATATGGAAACTTTATAAAAAGATATCCCAGGGGCTCCTGGGTGGCTCAGTTGGTTAAGCATCTGACTCTTGGTTTCGGCTCAGGCCATGATCTCATGGTTCGTGAGTTCAAGCCCCACATCAGGCTTGGGGATTCTCTGTCTCTCTCTCTCTCTCTCTCTCTCTCTCTCTCTCTCTCAAAAGTAAACAAATAAACATTTTTTTAAAAAAGATATCCCAGACAAGTTATTATCTGAAAAAACAAGTAACAAAGCAAAACTCATAGTATGTCCCAATTCTGTGTTTTAAGGTATATGGACCAAACAAATGCAAAGCAGTGTTCACCATTCCTGCCATGTGGGACAGGAGGAGGCAAGAGCGATTGGGGCACCGGCCGAGAAGGCTATGGTGTTTTCCTCTAAATATTCTGGCATTCTTTGAACCTTTTATGAAAAGCACACATTGGTGCACTACCTGTGTGCTAAAAACACCAGTCATTGGTCACCTTCTCTGAACTTCTCCCTAAAATGCAATAAAGCAAACAAGCCTGGCCTTAATTCAGATCATGATAGGGGTGGGTGAGTAGGGTCATTCCTCTTGGATAAAAAATGAACTGTGGTCCATCTCCAGTAAAAACGATGACCGAAATGGAAGGTCAAGCCAGTGTCTCCTGAGTTTTCTCTAGTGGCTTGTGAGGTGGGCAGAGGGGTGGGAGAGTTCATGTTTCCGTTGGATGCCAGTTAGGCTGTATGAAAAGCAACATATTGAAAGAAGAGGGGCATGCTGAGTCATTGGGAAGACTGGAGATCTAGGCTTGGAAAATAGAAGAGGGGAAGCCGGGCATCCCAGGAACACAGACAAGCTCCGATCCAGGCAGGGTGCTGTCAGGCCGGCCCCAACGAGAGCCAAGGCCACCCCACTCCACCTGCCACAACTTATCTCCAATGGCCTCTTCATCCTCTGCATCACTCCCTGAAAATTCCAAGTTCAGAGGAAGTGTCTTATTTGCCAAGCAGTCAAGGAGTATCTGTCACCCTCGTTGGTTTTATTGAGGGCATCTGGGTCCTCCCCCTCTCTAAGACCCCTCAAGGAAAGATGAGTCTCCAGTAAGAAGGATGCTCTGATGCTGAGAAGGCCGACAGTGATAGGTGTCAGCCACACTTGACTGAAAAATTTGCCTGATTATTGATCTGAGACCCCACCTTCCTATTCAAGTGCCTAGGTCTAGCAAATTCATTTGCTTCAGACTTCTGAGCACTTCGAGTTAGCTTAGCACTTTACAAACCGCATGAAGGAAGAAGGTCCCACAGAGAAAAGGGAGCCTCACTTCTGAAAAGGGCATCAGTTAACAGCATCCATGAGACGTCTATTTATTGAGCCGAGGAGCAGGGGAGGTGACTGATGGCCTGTCCCACAGGCCACAGCTGAAGCTGTGTGCCCCATTTCAGGTGCCCTGTCGCATCAGGAAATGAAGCAAATGATTGGAAAGAGTCTAGGCTGGCTGGCTGGAAAGGTTCGGGGCGGCACCGGGCGGGGGGAGGGGCGTTGTACTCATTGCCTTTAGCAGGCTGATAGGTTATATTCCAGAAAGAAGTTATTCAGCCTAGACATGGAGACAAAAAAGCAAATCCAATTGAGGTTCATAAAACTTATGAAGCATATGCTGAAAAGTGCCTCAGCAACTCACTCCTCAGCCTTGTCCCATAAATAACACAAGGACAAAGGGGTAAGGGAAATGAAATGAGACAGTAGGACAAAGCAAAACAAAACAAAACACCTCTTTTGCACAACAAGGAGTTTGGATGAGGAGCCAGCCTGCAGCAGGTGGTAGTTGCCAGAGCACACAGGAGAGCAAAGCCTCTTTGGAGACGCCCATTGCATTTTAATCTTTTTTACCAGTTTTGGCATTCGCAGGTATGTGGTATTGGCACTTCTCGATTTGGGATGCAATTATATGTTTGCTGGAAAAGGAAGGGCTCAGAGGGTGATTATTTCCCACATGTAAGAACAGTCCATAAATGCCATGCTCGCTTCTGCTTTTCACCCCAGGCTCTCTACATGACCCTCAGCACTCTGAGAAAGGAAGTGTGTGAATTTTTTTCTCTCTGGGAAATCCCTGGGCAGATGTGGACACAAACAAAGAAGGGTCTGGAGGCTAGGCCACATCTTGGCATGCATCAGAGTCCCCTGTGTGCCGATGGCTTGAAGGAACGTGCAAATGTCGTTTCCAGCACTCTCTTGCTTTTACTAAGCCACACGGAGGAGTGAGGGGGAGCACCAGACTCCAAACTGTAACTGCACACCGGAAGCCCCTTGCCTAAAACCACATTCCTCTTTCTCATCCAGTGGACCAGGGGCCAAAATAAAAGGGAGAGAAGATACAATTAACTAGGAATGTTGTTGAATTTTTTTCTAAGGGGCCAAGAAAAGCAAATGGGACCAAGGCTGGTGTCTCCCTGGCCCTTCTTTTGGCTCTACATCAAGTCACTCCTGGTCAACATGAAAGGGCAAGAACTCTGAAATCACAACTGCAGGGAGATCAGTATTTGTGCCATAAATGGAGCCAAGAAGAAAAGAGCCAGGACAAGAAATCAGGCTAAACAGGAACAGAACGAAGCCCAGCCAGATCTGGAAACCCAGTGGCCTGTCAGTGTCTTCACAAAGGAATGCTTCCATTTAAATTGTTTGTTTTTTTTTTTTTTAATTTTTTTTTTCAACGTTTATTTATTTTTGGGACAGAGAGAGACAGAGCATGAATGGGGGAGGGGCAGAGAGAGAGGGAGACACAGAATCGGAAACAGGCTCCAGGCTCTGAGCCATCAGCCCAGAGCCCGACGCGGGGCTCGAACTCACGGACCGCGAGATCGTGACCTGGCTGAAGTCGGACGCTTAACCGACTGCGCCACCCAGGCGCCCCCATTTAAATTGTTTTTTAAGGAACAAAAGACATAGGAGGCCAGATGCCATAATTTAATACAAAGCAATAGCTAGATAGGCCAATTCTCCTGCAGAGAACTAGACTATCTATTGTTTCCATTATCCATTCATATGCCCTCTGTTTTCACACGAAATCTAGTGCCCATTTCAGAAAGGGGAAATTTATTTATGTCTGCTAGCCCATTGTTATGGAAGCTATTTGTGCCAGTTAGAAATGTGGGCAGCTGCAAACAACAGAAAACCTGACTACCAAGGACTTAAATAGATAAGGATTTATAGGTCTTCTTCGAGAAGCAGTCCGGGGGGTCAGCAGCCTAGCAATAGCTCAGAAAGGTAACACCGGCATCAGGATCCCAGGCTCTGTTCTTCTTTCTGCCCCACAAGCCTTCTATCCCTCATGCTTGTTGCCTCATGGTTCCAAAATAGCTGCAGTACCTTCAATCATCACATCTACATTCCGGCAGGAAGGAGATAAAGAAATAGAAACGGGAAGAATTTGCATCTGGAAAGCACGTTTTCCCAAAAATCACTTAGCAGCATGTTGCTTACAACTCAGTGTAAGCAATGAGTGTCATCATGACATTCGCATAGCCACTCATAGCAGCAAGGGAGTCTGAGAGGTGTGCATTTTACTGGACATATCACCAACCCCTATCAAAATTACCATCCTGGTAAAAATGAAAGTATACGTTGGATAGGCAACCAGCAGGGCCACCGCAACAGTTGGGCCAAGTGTATCTTGCACAACCACAAGCACGAGCCCAGATAATTAGCAGGTCTGTCATTTAGTGCAAGTATTGTAATCTGCTGAGTTCAGATATGAAGAACACTTGCGTTTTATATTAATGTACAAATGTATAATGCTGAGAAGTTTGGATATGGAGTAGTCTTAATAGCTCGCTTTTCCACATCTATAAAGTGGGTCTAAGCACGTTGGAATTACCTGGTGTGAAACGTGCATTTGATTTAGTTTTCTGCTCAGCTGCATAGAATCTTCCATTTGCGATTATTTGTTTTCATAGTTACCCAATTTCCAATTCCATTAAAAGCCCCTAAGCTGCTTAATGAAAGTCTGCCTTTATAATTGCTGCTGTTAAGAGAGGGGGCATGGATCACGTGGATCTTCGGGTCATATTGTCAGAATTCCTGAATCCCCACCTCTACTGCTGCCAGCTCTGGGCATTTCCAAGCAGAGGTGGAGGGAAGAGAGGACAGCGAGGGCAGAGGGTGGGTGACGGAGAGAGGAGACAGAAGCCTCTCTGGGCCCAGGTCCCGCAGCCAGGGCTCCCCAGAGAGGCTCTTGGTCGCTAGGGGGCGACACCAGGCCGGAGGGCTGCTCACGTTGGAACTGTTATCAGCTATGGAGTGACCTGGAGAGTCAAAGTCTCTCAGCCATGGTCTCTCTCTGGGTGCCACTTCCTCCATCTACACCTCCCGAAGACAATGAGCCCTCTGACGGGGAGGGCATGGGCTGCCACTGTGCATTGTGGCATCTTCCGGAGAATTCCTGGTTGAATGCACTCCACATGTGTGGATGACCCTGCTGTGAGGCCACTGCCGGCTCATGGGGTTATGGAACAACGTAATATCTCTCAGGGAGTTCCTGACCACAGGACCACGTCACAGCTCTGAAACCCTCTTGAAAATTAGTGTTTCTCTACCTTCAACTCTTCATATAGGCTCTAAACTCACCAGGCATCCATCATCTTCATGTCAAATGTCTTCCTCTCAGAGAGGCCTTTCCTGGCCACCCTCCCTAACTCATGAGGTATTTCCTTGCTCTCCTTCACTTTCCCTCACAGTGCTTCTAGTCTACCTATGTTGCTTACTTGTCTAAGAGCTCCATGAGGGCATGCACTCTGCCCATACTCTCTCCTGTACCTAGAGCAGTGCCTGGCATAGAGGAGGAGCTCAATAAGTGTCAGTGCAATAATCTGGAAGCAAACATTTATTGAGTATGGCTAGCCATGATTTTAAGTGCTCTACATATGGTAATTCATTTAAACTTTATACAGCCCTATAAAGTAAATGCTGTCATCCCATTTTTCAGATGAGAACACTGCAGCTCAGAGAGGTTAAGGTTGCACAGTAAATGGCAGAACTGAGATTGAAAGCCAGATGGTGACTGCAGAGCCATGATGTTAGCCACTACCCTATTCTGCCTCCACATCGTGGCTCCACAACACAGCAGGCTGGGCTATAGCAGCACCTGTCCACCGTGGCCAACACAGTAACATGGGGACCTCATTCAGTTCTGCAAGTTATTTTCTCCCTTCTCTGTTGTCACTTTCCCCACACTTGAGGTGACCCCAGATCTCCATTAATACTTCATTAATCGGGCATAAACACAGGCACTGGTAAATGTGTATTAAAACCAGTGTTAAGGTCCTTAAATACTTGGGAGAGCCATAGTTTGTTGGAAGTAACATACATTTTAAAGCCAGCTGTGAATATGATTATCCTTTTCTGCTCAAGGAATTTCAGTGATGGCACATATAATTTATTGAGTACCTACTTCACACCAGCAGTGTGCTAATGCTTTTCATACATTATTTCTAATCCTTTCAACAATCCTGCAAAGACACAACAATGTCCCATTTTTGAGTTGAGAAACAGAAGCTTCAAGAGTTTCAATTAATTGTCTAAGTTTGTGTCATAAAGAATAAGTGGAAGATGGCTATTCCCACTCACCAGGTTTCACCATTTTGTGAAAGAATTAAGTACCTACCCAGGCCTGAGGTCCTCGCAAAGAAAATTTATGAAGCGGTAAACATTCAACCATGGTCCCTAAGGAAATAAAGATCCATAAGGCATCATATGATCCACAAGTGAGTTTAGCAAACTGAACTTTTCCATCCCAACGGGAGGAAGGTGCTACTCTTCTTCCCACAATTGTGCCAAGAGGACGCCATTTCTGAAATTACCTCAGAGTCAGTTCACAGGTCACCTGAGGAAAGGAGCATCGTGGCAGGGCAGTCTCATCTTCTCTGCACAGCTACTCCCAGAGAGCCCACCTATTCACAGCTCCTTCCTGCAAAGGTTTTTTTTGGCTTTATTCCAAAGATCAAACCAATACTCAAAGGATAAAGACTGGTGCATCCCTGGAGACGATGATGAGGTTGTAATTATCTCCATTTTACAAAGGAGGAAGTCAAGAGTCAAGAGTTTGAGTAAATTGAGTAAATTGAGGTCATTTATTTTGTTGTCAGTGCAGCTCAGGCTTGAACTTCCAATGGATGACACTAAACCCTGTGCTTTTCCTCCATTTCTAAGAGGAGCTTCATTGTCCAGCACAGGATATAGAGGACAAGGAGAAAGAGGAAGAGAACATGTTGGAATAAGCATCTTTGGAATAAGCCAATCTGGCTTAGATTTTGACTTTGGAGGACATTGTATCTACATGTGTTGAGTCCCAACTCACAAGATCTCATTATGTGAAGCCTTGGTGGTACTTGTCCCCACAGAGACAACAGCATCAGGCTCTCTGTGTAAAATGTATTCCCCTAGACATTGGGGCTTGGGGATTTCTAGAATTTCTGCTCATTTCCTCAGTCAAGCAAATGGTATGATTGAAGGACTTCTGGGACCTTTAGATGGCAGGCCACCTGTTGTGATGGTTTAGAGCCTTCCAAGGGCTCTGGAGTCTGACTCCTGGATCCAACTCCCATCTCTGCCACCTCCCAGGTGAATAACTTCAGTTTCTCCCACCAATAAAATGGGGTTAGATGGTACATTCTCCAGGGGTGGGCGTGAGGGCTAGAAAAGTTCTTGGATGCCAAGCCTTGACCATAATGCTGATAATGTTGGCACTGAACAAGTTCCGCTATTTTTTCTGTCCCTTCTGGCAGGAAGTAGAGGGGCCCAGAGGAGCCACTTCTGTGGCCAGCTGTGGGAGGTTAACAGGGCAGAGGAGGCAAAAAGCAAAAACTACTCTTTCTTCAAATGTCAACAGGACATTGCCCAAGGGGACTCAGACTTCAGACTGAACCACACTGGCTCCCCCAAATGAATCACTCAGCATGCGTGAGCCAGGAAGCATCCCCACCCCATGTCATGGCAGTCCGTGGGCAATGTTTGCCAAGGAACACCATCGCTCATGGAGAAAAGCAAGGCGAAGGAAAATACCCAGGAGCAGCTTGTTTGCAAAGCAACCATCCAGAATCTAAGTACACTTTTTCAATAAAAATGCATGAAAATACTGTTTTTCTTTGTTTATACCATTTCTAGCAACGAAACGTTGTCTAAGAGACACATTACCATAACTGCGGTCACCCTCTGTGCACATAACCTGCTTCTTTCACAAAATATAATTACTCCCGCTCTCCATGCTTTTAGCCAAAGATTAACTTGTAGCAATTTAAAAGGTCAAAGCTGGGATCAAACTGAGTGTGTTTTAATCTCCAAAAAAATGTAAATTGGGCAAAAATTTCAAAAATAACAAGCCCTGCAGGTAGACTATATATTCACGAAAAGTTTCCCATGACATATGAACTGGTCTTCCGATAACCAGTTTTGCCTCTGAGCAGCAGATGTAACTTCTGATGAGGTATTAGCCACAGTACAATCAATGTTGATGCTTTATCGAAAAGGAACAAGCAAACAATAGAAATATCATGGCCTCCAAAACATTCCATGGTTGAAATGAAGGTTGTCTCCAGTGCAGTGGCCACAATGTTTTATTCAGCCAAATGTTTAAAATAAATGCCTTGGTATGTTTGTATGAACTGTGCTTATTTTCACTGACAGAAATCGTATCTGCCAACTCTATGTCCAGATAGAGGGGTTGGGTCTGGGGAGATGAATTCCACCAACGGGCACCATAAACCCTCCTGAAAAAATGAGCTCCACTTTGCACAGAAACAAAATGCATTCCTTTCCACATGGTTGTTCTTCAACAAGAAATAATGAAGGAAAACAGTGCCGAAATGTGCTGTGCAATTCTTAATGGCATTTTAATAGTTTAAATTAGGAGCAAAAGGCCTCTCGGCATGTGGTTTTGCATAAACATTGCCCTTTCGTAATATTAATTGGCGTGGGGAGAGGCGAGCTAGGGGAGAGACATCAGACGGCAGGACTCAGTCCTGGCGCGCACGGTCAGGTGGCCTGGTGGCACAGTCTCCCCTCGGCCCCTCAGAAGCAGCAGCCAGCCCCAAATGTCATGGTGAAGCAAATCCTATCTGCACCCCTGCTTATGAAATGACTTACAGTGTGAACTATACTCCACACACAGTTGACAGCTCGCTGGCTTGGACACCACAACCGCTTAATTTATGTAATTTTCATCTGGGGAAGAAGGCTTGGAAGTAAGTAAGAGGCAAATGACTCCTCACTTGCCACCAAAATCCATCTTTTCTAATCTCTACAAAGAAGGCAATCATAATCATGAAATTCCAAGAGACAGACAGCTACGGGAGCAGGCGGAGTTACAATTTGGTGATATACCTGAGACACAGCATACCAATGAAGGAGGTGCAAGGACTTGTTTCTTCTGGGTGACGTTGATAGCTCTACCTATGAGCTGACACAGGTGTCCCGGACCTGTTATAAGAGAGATTTCACCTTGCCTGTTCTAAACTCTGGGGATACGCTCACAACCAGAACAGACAAGGTCACTGCTTTCAAGGGGTTCCCATTCTAGCCCCTGGGTGTCAAGTAAACAAATCAACCAACAAAATGATATCAGATGATAAGTGCTATGAAGAAAATAAAACTGGAAGACAGGAAAGAGAGTGCCTGTGTGGTAAGGGGAGTCTCTCTGAGGAAAACATATTTAAGCTGAGACCTGAATGGCAAGAGAGGAACAGCCATGCAAAGATCTCAGGAAATAACATTCCAAACTGAAGGTACTGCGAGTGCAAAGGCCCTGGGGTGAGTCTGCACTATGTTCTCTTTCTTTCACCATCAAAGCAAGTCATGTTAGGTCAAATCTTCTCACTGCAGCATTTCTTAAACAGATTGGCCTATCTCTCCAAGGTAGAACAGGTAGAACATTCTCATACAGAAAATGGCCACCTTATTGAAGGAATGAATGTAGTAATAGGGGATCAATACAGAATCCCAAGAGAGAAGGAAAATATAATTGCTGTTTTCTGGGTGCAAGAACTAGTTTACAGAACTCCCTCTGAACCCTCTATGGCAATTACCAGCAGCGACAACACACAGAATCAAAAGGCCTGGGATAGAGTGGGGAGAATGGGGATGTTGAAAAGGTGTTTGGCAAACACCAGGCCGTTTGTTAGGTTTTTAACAAATACTGAGGGATAACATACTCTGTTGCCAAGTTGGCTGATCTGGGTCAGTCATGGGTTTTCCTCTGTCCCACAGTTCTCGTGATGACAACAATACCTGCTGTTAGGGATAGTCTGCGAAGGAGAATTGAAATCGAGGATTATCAGCTGGGCAGCAGGAAGATGAGTCTCTGTGCTGAGAAGAGAGACACTGACTATTTCTACATCAGGAGCTCTGGATGAAGAAATGATGCTCCCAAGTGGCTTCAAAATGGTGTCATATTATGTCTTGAGAGGCTAGGATGGAGGTTGAATGGACCTTAGTTTTTCAGAAAACAATGATAAGGGAAGAACTACTCAGATGAAACACCTTCTGTTGAACTAGTCTCTTGAGGCACCTAGGAAGTAGTAGAGATATCTGGATGACCTTTCCAAGACGGTTGGGGATCTTCTCTTTGCAAGGACAGTGCCATCATCAAGTCTGGTAAACATCCTATACTCAGATGCATATCTTGAACAGCGATGACTTTTACAATGACAACCCATGTGTGATCATACCAGGAACTGCTCAAGTTTTGGGGGGACTGGCTCTGGCAACAGCAACAACAAAAATGCATTTTTATAAAAAGAATATATAGAATCCCTTCTAACTTCTCTCTTCAAAATTGCATCTTTCCTTCTTAATCTATCATTTGGCACCAGATACATCAAATACAATGTAGAAAAGTCTTTGACTTTCTAGAGAAGAATCAGGTGTTTTGATTTACATGATTGCTCTAACTGCATTACCCATGTGGGAAATTGTGGACTAAATCAACATGATTAAATCATGTTCTGAGGGTTTGCTCGCTGCACTCTTGTTTGAGCGATAGAGTGAATTTGATGAGGAATCCATAGCAAATGAAATAGAGACATCCTTCACCAAAACAGAATAGATTAGCTTTTGCACTGGGATATTTGGCCTTGGAGTTCATAAATTACCTGTTGACTACGTATATAATTCTCTGATATCCTTCAGGGAAATAGGTGTTCCAGCATATCAGCTATGCTGAGGTTTGATATGATTCAACCATTTTGACAAATGCATTACAAACTGGGAAATTGAATTTCTAGCCAACGTCATATCTACACCACAGCACAATTGTTTTAAAAAAATGAAAAATGTGTTAGTTAATTAGTATCTAACAATGCCAAACAGCTAGTCAAGATGACTTTGCTCCACTAAATTGAACAGTAGCTTGAGCAAATGGTTCGAGTTAACCAACTGATAAAGAGTTAAATAGATACAATCTATTCACACCAAAGCATAAGTATATGATCAGACTTAGATTATCCATAATCTGCTCTCTTTTTGGCTATAGTAGCAATAAATTTTGGTGCTCACAAGTAAAAAGATGAATTGTTAGAATAGTAAGTGTTCCATAAATATTTGCTGAAACATAGTAAATAAAAATAAATATCTACACTGATATTTCTGTAACTATCAGAACAATAGCTTATATTATGACACCTCACAGGTCAAAAATAAGTGGATGATAAAGAAGTGACTGAGCAGGAAAGAATGAAAAATGGCAACACACAGCCAAGCCCCTTTGCATTGAGGCTTAAATTATTCTGGTTTATGACCAGATCTAGCACCCAGATCTTAATTTCTAAACAGCATTCTTCAATAAAGAGGAACCTTGGAGAAATGGCTGATTCCGGCCCAGGGAAGAAAAAATAAAAGGTGAGGCTAGGTCATCTTATGATGCCAAAAAGTAAGACATGCTCAGAGGTGCCTGGCTGGCTCAGTCAGTAGAGTATGTGACTCTTGATCTTGGGGTCGTGAGTTCAAGCTCTACATTTAGAGCAAAAGTAAGACATGCTCAAAAAATGATGGGGATATGTCAAAATGACACAGAAACCAATTGACCAAATGTGGGACAATTATAGCAATAAGATAAACAGTGGTAGTAATAGGTAATTGCCCATAGAATAAAACAAAATTCATTAACCCATACCAATGTAAATAATTGACTAAACAAATAAATGAGAGGGAATGGAAAGCTCCTATCTGAATTACCATTTGACATATGCCATAAGAAACAAGATATTTACGCAGGTCTCAGAGTATCTTCCATAAAGTCCTTATTAATTGCAAAGGGGAAAATAGTAACTGCCCATTGGAAAGATCTGTCAGTCGTCACCTTAGCGAAGCTATCAAAGTTAATGTCACCAGTTATGGAACAGGTCAATCTCATGTGCCTCCTGATATGTTGCACAAGAACACAATATCATTTCTGTGGCGTTCTTGTCAAAAAAGCATAATGTGAACTTAATCATCATGAAAACTGGACAAACCCTATTTTTTTTTAATTTTTTTTTTTCAACGTTTATTTATTTTTTTTGGGACAGAGAGAGACAGAGCATGAACGGGGGAGGGGCAGAGAGAGAGGGAGACACAGAATCGGAAACAGGCTCCAGGCTCCGAGCCATCAGCCCAGAGCCCGACGCGGGGCTCGAACTCACGGACCGCGAGATCGTGACCTGGCTGAAGTCGGACGCTTAACCGACTGCGCCACCCAGGCGCCCCAGGACAAACCCTATTTAAGGGACATTCCACAAAATAACTGGCCAATACTCTTAAAAAACATCAAGGTCATGAAGTACAAAGACTGAGGAGCAAGTTGTCACAAATTAAAGGAAACTAAGGAGCCGTAACAACTAAATGCAACGTGTTAACCTCGGGATCCTGGACCAGAAAAGGGATGTTAGATGGACAATGGGAGAAATGTGAATAAGGTCTCTAGGTTATACAACAGTATCACATCAATGTTCAATTTCTGATTTTTATCATTTCACTGCAGCTGTGTGTGTGTGAGATTCGTTAACATGTGAGGAATCTGGGTGAAGGGGCTCCGAACGTCTTCTGTACTATTCCTGCGATATTTTGTAAATCTGAAATTATTTCAAAATCAAGCATTAAAAAAATAAAACGTTTCTGATGGTTCTGGTTGGGGAGTGGCTGGAGTTAGCAAGAGGGGGCAGGGTATGATTAGAACCAGCTTTGTAGAAACCAGACTGTGTGGTCTGTCAGAGAACTAAGAAGTCAGCCAACAACAGGTGGCAGCAGTGACCTGAAAGTGCAAAAGTTCAAACAAACCCTACACTAACCTTAGCCCATTTTTTGGCCACGCCTACCTACTTATACCCACAGGTGTTTTAGACCCCACCCTGCTTCCAGCTGCTGCGAAAATGGAGAACAAACTTCTTGGGTGGCCTCGGTGACTCGGTGGGTTAAGTGTCCAACTCTTGATTTCAGCTCAGGTCATGATCTCACAGTTCATGAGCTGACAGCACAGAGCCTGCTTGGTTGAGATTCTCTCCCTCCCTCTCTCTGTCTCTCTGTCTCCCTGTCTCTCTCTCTCTCTCTCTCTCTCTCTCAAAATAAATTAAGAAATAATATAATAAAATAAAAAATGAAGAATAAACTTCTTCATGGGACTTGAGACGAATTACTTAATCTCTTCATTCTTCTATAAAATGGGGACACAAAAGTAGTTAAGTCACTGGGCTGCTGTAAGTACTACATGAAGTAATGTGACAAGTACTCCACATGATGTGTAGCCAAGAGAAAGCTCTTGATAAATGTCAGCTGCTCTAATCATCATCATCTTTTTCCTCATCATTATTATTATTCTTTTGCTTACAAAGCCCTACACACTGGCCCACTAGACTCTAGCTGCATGGGAGTGGGCACTCCACCCAGCCTGGTCACCACTATAACCCCAGCCTGTCACACAGTCCTCCAGAGAAGAGGCACTCGGTGAGCATGCTATTCAGATGGAGGAAAGAAACATCTGGCCCCTTACCTCTTGAATTGTTATGAACATAAATATAGCTGCTATAAGAGAAACCCCAATTACCAGTAACTTAAATAAGACAGAAGTTTATTTTTCTTTCATATAACCATCTGAGCATGAGCAGTCCATGCCTGTAAGGTCCCAGACCCTTTCTTAGGGCAGGGCCATCCCCAGAACATTTCTGATCTCATCCACATTCCAGCCCTCAGGAAGCAGGAAAGGCAAGGAGGAAGGGCACACTCTTTAAGGGCACAGCCAAGAGGATATACACATCACTCTATTTCCTCCTCACAGAACTTAGACAGGGACCACACCCCTGCAAAGGGGGCAGGGAAATGTAGTCTTTATACTGGGTGCTTCCATAAAACGTGGTGGTTCTGGTGAAGAGGATAGGTGGAGGGATAATGCTGTTGGGAAGCAACCAGCAGTCCTGCCTGTCTCTCCAGCTCATCATTCACATTCTCCGACGCCAACCCCACCACTCTTCTCCCAGGCTCTGCTCCCTCTGCCAGATACCCTAACCTGGCCTTAACCCCACCCCTCCAGAGAATTCCTATTTCGCCTCCCAGACCCCTGGAGAGGCATCACTTCCTCTTTGAAACCTTCCTGAGCAACACCACCACCACCACCCAGTATGGATTAGCTCTTCCTCCATCCAAGGGAGTTTTCCTTCCTCCCTGCACTTGTCCTACACTGGCAGTGTCTGTCTCTCCTACTCCAGGATACACTCCATGAGGAGAGAGAATATGACCACCTGTGTCCCTTGCACCTTACAATTCTTTAAATTTCTGCTGAATTATTAAGTACATACTTTTGAGAATCGACATGGCAATTTTCAAGCTACTGTTGTTTTGCCCCATGGAAAAATATTCTTGGCATAAATATGACCAACCCACCCCAGACCCAGGCAGGTTGTAGAGAATGTATGAGTGAAATCAGACCCACTGCTTAAGAGATTCCTCACTTATGTTTACATCCGACTGAGCTGCAGTAGGACAGAGACCCGTCGCCAATGCCTCCCTAAGTGAAATCAGCTGGACTGGGGGCTGTCTTTGGACTCGAGACAGCACATGCTCACTTCCTGGGCAAGGAGACTTAGTGTGGCAACATCGAGACCATGCTGGTTGAAGTCACAGCACAGATGGCTTATGAACATGAAAAGGCTGTTTAATGTTAAAAGCCTTTGATTTTTTTTCCAGATGAATTCTTTCAGAGCCCTGCAAGCTGTAAGCAAAAGTATATGAGCCAAGGAGAAGGGGCATTTCAACCAAAACACTAAATTTCCTTGCTTAATACCATTTCCGTGAGTTCCAAGTCAGAGTCTTAAATATATGTTTTGTGGATCCTGGGTTAGTTTTGTTTGTTTGAGGAAGGGAGGCAAAGGAGTGGTTTTAGGCTGTTTTGTTGCCCAAGTTTTCAATAAAGGGGAAGAGAGAAAAATACCAAGCTCAGATGGAAGAACAAAGAGAAGTTACCATTGCTAAAGATGCCGTATCAACGACACCTAATTTTTTTTTATATCTATTTATTTTTAAGAGAGAGAGACAGGGAGCACAAGCAGGAGAGGGGCAGAGAGAGAGGGAGACACAGAATCCAAAGCAGGCTCCAGGCTCTGAGCTGTCAGCACAGAGCCTAAAGCAGGGCTTGAACTCACAAACCGGGAGATCATGACTGAGCCGAAGTCAGACGCTTAACTGACTGAGCCACTCAGGTGCCCCTCAATGAAACCTAATTTTAAACTTAATCCTAACTCACTATTACTGTGTTTAGAATTCCTGCCTCACCCTTCCCTCACTTCCAAATCATAGTTTTAAACATAACTGTCAAGATTGAGGGTTTGCTTTTGTTTAAGGAAGCATTCCTTCAATATCAGACCATCAAGCACTCAAAGTGTTGTGCTCTGCTAGGAGTTTCATCTCACCTAACTTTCTTGCCAACTATATAAAATCAGTAATAAAACAGGGTTTAGCATGGTCCCCAGACAATGAAAGGACAGTATCTTTTTATCAGAGACCACCACCTGGAAAAAGAAAGCAAAGATACAATGTTTCTCTGAATATTCAGGGAAAGTTAAGAGGAATCCAAGAACTCTTTTATGACAAAGTAAAAAAGCATGGATCATTCTGGGTCCTTTGCCCAAACTAGTCTGTGATGTTATCAGTTGATAAGATCACTTTTAGTCAATCCCTGACTTTTTGCCTCTTACTGGTTGTTTACTGGTCCAGAGTGATTTGTGTGTATTTTCTGGATAACTAAATCTGTGCTCTGCAGCTGCCTCCTGTGTCAGCGAGCACAGAGCTACGACATGAAACAATAGTGGTTGTCACACACACACACACACACACACACACACACACATACACACAGACACACACACACACCTACACATATACACATACACACATATGTGCACATACACACACATACATACACATACATACATACACACATAATGTCTTTATCCTTATTTTTAAGCACACAATACTGTGGATTTTCTTTCCTGTTCTTTTTTTTTAATGTTTATTTAGTCTTAAGAGAGAGACAGAGTGTGAGTAGAGGGAGGGACAGGGAGATAGGGAGACATAGAATCTGAAGCAGGCTCCAGGCTCTGAGCTGTCAGCACTGAACTCAAACTCACGAACCATGAGATCATGACCTGAGCTGAAGTCGGACACTTAACCAACTGAGCCGCCCAGGCACCCCATGGATTTTGTTTTCAGCCTACTCAGAACATCATACAATATCTTCATAATGCCTTGAGGACCCAATCCCGAAAAAACCAATATCCACGTGTGACTATGTTTTACATGCGCATCTTTATTAACAGTGAGGTCACTGAGGTCCCCTGCTTGCAATTCTGATTAAGAAAACACATAAATAAGTCCTCCTAAATCATTTCATGTTGGCTGACTCTATATAACACCAAAACAGAAATAATTGCTCTCCTCGTGCACCCAGATTGGACTTCGCATTAAAACCATTCATTCAGGGGCGCCTGGGTGGCGCAGTCGGTTAAGCGTCCGACTTCAGCCAGTTCACAATCTCGCAGTCCGTGAGTTCGAGCCCCGCGTCGGGCTCTGGGCTGATGGCTCAGAGCCTGGAGCCTGTTTCCGATTCTGTGTCTCCCTCTCTCTCTGCCCCTCCCCCGTTCATGCTCTGTCTCTCTCTGTCCCAAAAATAAATAAACGTTGAAAATAAAACCATTCATTCAATTCAAAATATGGGTAATACATGATGATGATTCAAATCAGAAATTGGATCCTAATTGGGACTCTGGATTAGATATTTTTATATAAAATTTAAAAGTTTTCTTAAAAAAATAAAAACCTGAAAAAATGAAAAACAAAAATTCCTCAGTCATTACGCTCAGGTGAGGAAGGAGTTGTGTGATGTTTTCCTCTTGTTGGCAAACAGTCAGGCCTAGTCTAGGGTTTTAACTTGACAGAAGGTAGCCATGTTAGTCTGAGATGAGAACAAGTACAAACACTTTAACTGGGGTGGGGGGTGGAATTTGACTAGTAAGGGCTTGGGCTCTGGGCTCAGGCGGATGGCCCTGTAATTGTAAATGTGCAACACCCAGCAGGTCACTCCACCTCTTTTAAGCACGCAAGCCAGTTGGAGGAGGGGCAGAGAGAGAGAGGAAGAGAGAGAATCACAAGCAGGCTCCATGCTGTCAGCACAGGGCCCGATGTGGGGCTCGAACTCATGAACCGCAGGATCATGACCTGAGCTGAAATCAAGAGTCACCCAGGCACCCCATCTCCACCTCTTTCAGCCACATCTGTAAACGGATACGAGTAGTGGCTGCCTCAGAGGATCACAGTGAGGATTAAATATATTCACAGCACAGTGGCTAGAACAGTACCCTCAATCAAGGTAGGCAAATGGTTATCATCCTCTGATAGTAATTCCTGAAGTCAAAGGAAGAAGAATCTTTTGTACCCATTCTATGCAAATATAAACTGCTTTTGAAAAGTTAACCAACCACTAGCTTGGCAAATCTAACAGGGCTGGCATCTGTTCTGGAGGAAGAAGGCATTATCTGCACCAGCTGGCTGTTAGGTTAGGGACCTGTTAGATTAGATACCACCTGTTAGGTGCACTCAAGCCCAAAGTGGGGTGTTTAGCCCCACCTTTTTCAGCTCTGATATGTTAAAACGCTATTTGTCTATGAAATCGTTTCCTTTAAAATCCATGCTATCTACACAGATAGAGGGATACAATGTATACAGAACCATGTATTGCCACCCTCTTGACTTTGCCCTACACTCAGGGCTATCCTGAGCCTTTGCTGGTGAGAGTCAGCTTGGCTGGCTGTGCAGAACTCTTGCCCAAGGAGTGCTTCTCCAGGCTACCCCTAGTCGAATGTGCTCCACTATGTGTCTTGTTTCGTCAGTGTGGTTTTGCTTTCTCCCACTTACTGGAATTGCAAACTATGTTGGTTGTCAAAACTTGTGTACATGAAGGCACTTAGAAACAAAGGATGAGTAACATGCTGGATATTAAAATGCAAGTATCCCACACTGGGATATTTTTATCAGAGTGGTAAGGTCACAACCTATTAACAATTAAGAGCTCACAGAAGTCCTCTGACAGTATCATCAGAAAATGACTGCAACCCACAGAGCTGATCCACAACTGACACACAGTTATGGACTGGAGGCTGGAAGAAATGATGGCCAAAGTTCTGAATTACTTCAGGTGTTTTGAGAAGCCTGGAAGAGCAATTGCCAATGGCCACGCCAGAACCACGTCCCCATGGGGACAATGCTGAGTCAGTCCAAGTCCCACTTGCAGGACAGCAAACCGCAGTTAGAGGACGTGAGTGTGTCCCTCTTCTGCCCCCAGCTTCAAGTCTCCTAACAGTCATTTTTAAACAAATTCTTAAGTTACAGAAGAGAAATGACTCATTCCTTCTGCCCTGTGTTATTCAAACATTGTGCAGATCATTTAGGTCACATGTACATATGTATAAATACATGCAAATATGATCCTTCCATGAGACTCTGTTTTTCTAAACTGGTTCAGACTTCATGTGTTACGGCTGGGTGTAAAACTCCTATGGTAAAATGTATTCGCAAATGGAGTGAGCAGAAGTCAGGGTGGGGGCAGGAATCAACATTGTCCTTTATGGCAAACGTTCGATTTTTAGGGGTGCGGCAACCAAACTTTCCCACCACCTGAAGATAAGAAATGAGAGTGATCCTCGTCTTTTCTATTTACATGATGCTCGTTTGCCTTTACCTCTCCTGATAATGTATGCTCAAAAAGACTCCTAAAAATCACATTCTTGAGTCAGCCTCATGGCTAAAATGCTGCAGGATGGGAGCCCAGAATTCATTTTAATGTGTGGTATTCCCTAGACTGTGACAGAATTCAGGTTTCAATTAGCCTTCTCCAGGCTCCCCCAACCAAAAAGAATCTAGTGGGTTGTTAACATATTCATAAATAAACAAATGCTCAGTCTCTTGGCAGGCTGCCAGGACGTGGTGCCAGGGAGGGATCCAGGCATCTATGGGGAAGCCATGAGGGTCGTTCACTTCCCTCACCCTGTGGGACTGGACCAGCTGCGGATGCCACTGCTGGCTTTCTGAGCATCTTTATCCATACGTTTATGGAGCCCCGTGGGCAAGATGCCCACTGAAGAGGCCTGAAATGCAGCCAGAATTGGCAGAGGTGCTGCTTCGTGTGTACAGCCACTCCGAGCTGGATGTTTGCAAACCGAAGTTGTCTACAGGTCTGCAGGGCAGCCCTTCCCAAACCTTAACATGCCCATTGATTGCGTGGGGATCCTATTAAAATGCAGACTCCATATGGCAGGATAATGAGGCACCGGTGCTGCTGGTCTGAGGACCCCACTTTGAGCAGCAAAGTTGTAAAGTGAGCTCAAGATCATTCCATTCACAATTAAATAAACATAATTTGGAGGCATCCCAGGTGCCAAGCACTGTGCCTTCTACAGAAAACACAAAGATGATAAGACAAGGGCCCTGCCTTAGAGGGACGGGCCATGTAATAGGAAAGACAGCTTATAACACCCTGGGTAAATTCAGTATTCATTGAGATTCTTTGTATTACAAGAAAGAAAAAGCTCATCCAAAATGGCTCAAGTCAAAAAGGGAATGTAATTGACTCCTGTATTTGCAAAACCCTGGTAAGGCCAACTTCAGGTCCACTTCAAAGCAGGGCTAAAATGATGTCACCAATACCTAGTTCCCCTTTCTCCTCCAATATGTGGTTTCTCTCTCTCCATCTCTTTGCTCTGCTTTCTGTGGTTTGACTTCTTTCTCCTAGAGGCAACATGGGTTGGCCAGTCCATATGTCCTCTCTCTCTCTCTCTCTCTTTTTTAATTAATTAATTTTTTTAATGTTTATTTTTGAGAGAGAGAGCCAGGGTAGGGGACAGAGAGAGAAAAAGAGACAGAAAGAGAATCTGAAGCTGTCAGCACAGAGCCAGATACAGGGCTCACCTCACCACAAGTGACATCATGACCTGAGCTGAAGTCGCACACTTAACCGACTGAACCTCCCATATGCCCTCTCTTAATAAGAGTGCCTGCCAATCCCAGATGTCTCAGGAAAAATTCAAGGTATCTTATTGGTCCTAATTGGGTCACGTGTTCAGCCCTTAACCAATCACTGTGTCCTAAGAAGTCAGACTTTGCTCCTGGCAAACCCTGGAGTTTGGGGTAGAGTCAGCTCCAGCAGAACCCCGTGTACCAAGAGAGCAGGACACATGGATTCCCAAAAGAAAATCAAGGGTTGGATGCTGAGGAGCCAAAAGCCCACAGTCACCACTCCAAATACATGATAGAAGCACATACAGGGGACAGTGAAAGCATGGAGAAAAGCACTGACACTTGATAAATACTATCAACAACCATGTGGAGGGAGGCAGATGGACCAGCCACAGTGCAAAGCACACAAAGTTTGGAAAGGACTGGGCACTGATTGGCTTTGGAGGCCTTTGACACAATACTGCCCCACCTCTGCCTCAGCTGTGGTGTGATTCAGTCACTCCAGAAATATTTCATTACACTACTTTCTGTGCAGGGGACAAGAAACAAAAAGTGTGGTTAAATTGCTCCTGAGATTAGGATTAAGTTGGACTGTAGACTAGATTGAAACACATCATATTTTAAAGCCAGTATAAATATTACTCAGATGAGTGCTAATTTGTGATCAAAGGAAAAAGGCATTTGTGTGAACCGGAACAGAAGTTTCCACAAGGCACAAACATGCAGATGCTGGTTTGTGCATTGGAATGTGATGAGACCAAACAAGCAGTGGGCAAAGACAGTGTCATCTTCAGAAACCAGGTATACCTGCTATCAAACTCAGCACCCAAAAAACAAGTAATCCAGTGAAGAAATGGGCAAAAGACATGAATAGACACTTTTCCAAAGAAGACATCCAGATGGCCAACCGACACATGAAAAAATGCTCAACATCAGTCATCATCAGGGAAATACAAATCAAAACCACAATGAGATACCACCTCACACCTGTCAGAATGGCTAACCTTAACCACTCAGGCAACAACAGATGTTGGCGAGGATGCGGAGAAAGAGGATCTCTTTTGCACTGCTGGTGGCAATGAAAGCTGGTGCAGACACTCTGGAAAACAGTATGGAGGTTCCTCAAAAAATTAAAAATAGAACTACCCTCCAACCCAGCAATTGCCCTACTAGGTATTTATCCAAGGGACACAGGTGTGCTGTTTCGAAGGGACACATGCACCCCAATGTTTATAGCAGTGCTATCGACAATAGCCAAAGTATGGAAAGAGCCCAAATGTCCATCGATGGATGAGTGGACTATTCAAGCAATGGACTATTACTTGGCAATCAAAAAGAATGAAATCTAAGCCATTTGCCACTATGTGGATGGAACTGGAAGTTATTATGCTAAGCAAAATTAGTCAGTCAAAGAAAGACAAAAATCATATGACTTCACTTATATGAGGAATTTAAGATACAAAACAGATGAGCATAAGGGAAGGGGAACAAAAATAATATAAAAACAGGGAGGGAGACAAAACATAAGAGATTCTTAAATATGGAGAACAAATAGAGGGTTGCTGGAGGGGATGTGGGAAGGGGGATGGGCTAAATGGGTAAGGGGCATTAAGGAATACACTCCTGAAATCATTGTTGCGCTATACACTAACTTGGATATAAATTAAAAACTAAACTAATTAATTAATTTAAAAAAAGAAAGAAAGAAACCAGAGATACCTGCAAGATTTGAGCACCCAGATCCATGACCTCCTGTCCACCATGGTCTCCACCACCATTATCCGTGACTTCAGTATTTGTGTTGGAAACCCATCTGACATCTCAGCCCTTCAGCTTCTCAACATCTCCCCCTCCAATCCAACACAACTACCAAATACCTTAGCCCTTGACTAGTAACAACTGCAGACATGTAGTTTTCAAGAATTCCTGACCAACATTCTATATTTTATTCTGCTGGAATTATTTATATCATTTGATTTTATTTTTATTTACAGAAAATCTCAAATCTTTGATCTCATTGACAGTCTCAAGCCAGTATTTCTCCTATTTTTCCCTATCCATTACCCATTGTCCAGTCAGCGATCTTCTCCACATCTCACCTAAAACAGCAGAATGTAGCTAGAGAAACATGCAACTTTTAAATTCATGATAGCCACAAATCCCAGAATAGCAATGATAATGATGCTATGACAATAGTGATATCATTATCATTTAACATTTATTGAATATCATTATGAACCAGACTTATTCTTGATTTTGAGTCAGTAAGTACATAATTCTCTTTGGCTTAATTTAGCTCAGTGTTTTTCAATGGAACCACTCGGCATTTCTAGCAGAACAATTGTTCATTACATAGGCCTGTCCTGTGCATAGCAAAACATTCAGCATTACTCCCCAGTCATGGCAAAACACACACACACACACACACACACACACACACACACACACTGCCCCCAATCCCCCCCCCCCCACCCCCCCCCCGCCCCCAGCCAGATTGCAGGAACAGTTCCACACCCAGCTGAGTGCCCCTGGCTGAGTGAAAAGAGCACTAATTTGAACATCAAAATTGTCACTTCCTACACTTTGAGACCTTGAGCAAACAACTCAGCCTGACTACCAGGTTCTTCTCCTGTAAAAGGTGGATCGTAATCTTATATCTGCCTTAGTGAAAGTATTTGGCGTATTCATTAAGATTATGCCAATTAAAATTGGCAGCAACAGTTTAAACAATTAGGTGTTTATTTTTCCCACATCACAGGACATTTTGAAGGCTGGTTGTCCAAGGCTATGCAGTGGCTCCACAATGTCATCAGTATCCCCAGCTTCAGTGTCCCCAGCTTCGGTCTTTCTGCAAGCTGCTTTTACCTTCGTGGCTGCCTTTCAGTTCTGAAATAGAGGCCCCACTTCCAGACTCAATCTGCGGGAAAGATAGAAAGAAGGGGAGGGAGGGAAGGAGGGGGGAAGAAAACAAAACAGGCAAGAAAAACAAAAAACAAAAAACTGTCTCTCTCAGAAACGTAACACTTGCCCCAAAACCCCTAGCAGATTTCCATTTACAACTCATTGACTATCACATGATCATTCCTACCTACCAAGGAGACTGGGAAATATTTTTAGCTGAGCATACTGCCCCCTTGAACAAAAGTAAGGTTCTGGGAGTAAGACACAAGAATGGTTAGTGGGTGGGAAACCGGTAATATCTGCTATCCTTGGCAGATTACAAAGCATTATGGCAGTATAGGGTGGCATTACTATTAAAACCTAAAGGAAAACACGTCACAAAATATGGCATTTACATGAATTTCACCACACTCATTCCATCTGGAGTCTCCCTCATCCACATTACTTAAGGGTAAATAAGTGGATGATCTTCTTTATGTCCAACAGGCATGGTGGCCCAATTAACTAATGAGGCACATCTCTGCCTCATTTTAACATAACAATGCGGAGTTAACCACCTTGTGTGCAGTGGACTCTGAATAGCCTCCAATTATTCAAGATAACAGGAGAATAATAAGTGTGTAAATGAATATAAAAGATATTCATTAGTTTAAGGCCACCTGGCATTCATCCCCCTACTTTTGATAATTGCATTCTGATTTTGTTACGGAAACTACTTCCCCACATCGATGCTGGTGGGTGGGACTGGTGGCACCCACTGGTGGCAAGGTGTTCTGCTCAGGTGCCAAGGAACAGATACCTGACCCAACCTCAGCCAATGCAACTCTCTCATCCAGCACTTTGAATTTTGAATGTGTGAAGCAAGGCAAAGAAAGGAGGGAAGGAGGGAGGGATGAAGGGAGAGAGGGAGAGAGAGATGGCAGGAGGAAGAGAGGAAAAAAGGAAGGAAGGAAGGAAGGAAGGAAGGAAGGAAGGAAGGAAGGAAGGAGAGAAGAGAAGGGAAGGGAAGGGAAGGGAAGGGAAGGGAAGGGAAGGGAAGGGAAGGGAAGGGAAGGGAAGGGAAGGGAGGAAGGGAAGGAAGGAAGGAAGGAAGAGAAGAGAAGAGAAGAGAAGAGAAGAGAAGAGAAGAGAAGAGAAGAGAAGAGAAGAGAAGAGAAGGAGAGTTTGAGAAAAAGAGAGGACAGGGGAAGGTAAGGGGAGAGAAGGGAAGGGAGGGCAGGGCTGGGGAGAGAAGAAAGCAAGGTGTCCAGCGTTGCTCCTTAGCTATTCTTCAATTCTGTGGCTCCCCACAACCTTTCCAGTTCATTACTTATTTTTCTCATTGTAATTGAGTCAGATTTGCAACCAAAAAACCTTGACAGATGCCCAACAGAATGACATTTTCAGACCACCCAGAACAGAAACTCAGCTGTCTGCTTTGGTTTCAACCTCATCTCTTACTAAAGCTTAACCAGAATCCCAAAGGGCACTCTTCTGATCCCCAAACATAGTATAGAGACATTGAGCAATACTGGAGTGGCCAAAAGACTGGTAGGAACCAAGAAAATAAAAAGTCCCAGGATGAGAAAATGTCAGAGAGACTCCAACAGGGAATCAGGAGCTGGGATTTCTAGTTTGTGCTCCTCCTCTAAACTAGGGACACAGAGTACATCTCACAGCCTTTCTGCACCTCACTTGACACTTGCAAATGCCTGAGCTGACTCTGTCACTTCAGTTTTTATGACATACCAACACTTCCTGACTTTGCTAGGTCTCCACTTGCCCAGTGAGCTCCTAACCCTGGAACAAATATAAGCCTGCTGACAAGCCCCCTCCTGAGCTTCGCTCTGGCTACCTTGTCCTTTATAATTCAAATAAGATTGCCTGGAAGCCCCAGCTCACAGTAGGAGAGAAATTCCCCTCCCTCTCAAACTCCCCCAGGGACTCAAGGGCTAAGCCAACAGTTCCAAGGTCAACTACAGAATTTGCGTTTGCTTCAATGCATTTCACCTCTCCTGGTTTCTTGTTCCATGTCTTCCTGGCTGACACTACTCTGATCCCTTCCACCTGCAAAGCACCACCCACCCAATGTGAGGCATGTAACAGCCTTTACTGGAGGTTTGGGCAACAAAGGCAACTATAATGCAGCTCAGTAGGGCAAACAATGCCCAGCTGAACATCAGTCTTCCTGCCACCGGCCATTCTCTTCTGGGGAGCACCATGGCAGTGTCCCCTCCTTGGGCCCCAGCATCCTGAGCCCCCTGTCCTATTACTTGTCCCCTGTTATTCCTCCCTTTACCACTCACCTCTCCTTTCACTCTCTTTCTCCCAACTCCCAAATTTCCTGTCCAGGTGTCACAAAGAGCTTCTTCCCACCACCCAAATGGCCCGTGACTTGTTTGGCTAACAGGGGTCATCCCAAGAGGAATTTCATCCAACAGCACTCAAACCAACAGTGACCTTTTTCTTCCTGCTGCATAAAAATGCATCTCTAAAGATATAGGTAACACCTCCTCTTTGGCTGAAGGCATCATGCCTCAAGCATTCAGAAACAAGCATTGAAGAATTTCTCAGAAAGCACTTGGCTGGGACAAAAAGATTTGCTGCCTTGTTGGTATCCCTTAATGGAAACAGTGTGATCTCTGATCTACCAAGCAAAAAGAAAGAGGCTTTGCCACGTCTTAGCTATGGGATCTTTGGAAAATTACCCATCTAAACCTAAATTGTTCTTCTGTAAAATGGGGACAATAATAATACTTATCCATAGGATTGTTGCGAGAATAAAATAGGATCATAATTCAAAGTGCTTTGCACAGTGACCGGCACAAAACAAATGATTTACAAAGGGTAAATGATAGTATTACGATTATTACCATCATTACTGCCACTTAGGGCACTTGAAAGTGAAATTAAAATGGTGATAGCAAGTTATAAAGAGCACAGCACATCAAGAAGTCACTTGGGAAATGTGGAAATCAAATGAAAAACTATGTGCAACTGAGACTTACCCTAAATAAAGTGCACTTGGAACTCACGTCCTGGGAAGGTTACTGGTCTCACCAGCAAGTAGGGCTGGTTAAATAACAGGACTAAAAACTATAAATGTGAGGGCCCTTATTTCAGAAAGAAAATGTGTTTCATTTATATTTTTCTTTTAAAAAAGAATAACGTAATACCGTCCTTCATCTAAAGATACTGAGCACCAATATAAGAACATCAAATATTTTAATTCCTCCCAGGAGCTCATTCAGCCCTAGAGAGAAGAAGAGTTTGCCAGAGTAACTGGGACACCTGAAAATGGAAATGTAATATTTAGACCTCCATGTTGCTTCTTGAAAATTTCTAGTCCCCAGAGAGGTTGAAAGAGAATCACAGTGGAGGTGAGATCCATGTGTGAAAAACAAATACACAGCCTCTGCCTCCTTTACAATAATACATTTTCCTACTGGGCTCTTAAAAACTTGCATCATTTCTGTTTGACTGAAGTCCATTTGTTACTTTTCTTGAGGGGGGGGGCATTAATATGGAAGGATCACTTCTGAGGCCTTCCACCGGCATTATTTGGTATTCCTTTCATCCACATTCATTCGCCTTCTTTCTCAGCTCCTGTCTGCCACACGTACAAAGCCCAAGACACTATGGAATGTAGCATACTAACTCTAAAGGCTCTTCAGCAAATGTCTTCTTGGGCTACATCTTTTATTTATCACTCACTTATTAAAGACCTGTGAGCGAGACACTGCTTCCGCGTGGGGGAGATACACACACACATGGATCCAGTCCCACCCTTCCTGAAGCGCCCAGACTAGGAAAGGAAGGAGGCTGTGAACAAAGAAGCTCAATCTGCAGTGACTGACACCAGTAGATCAATGCAAAAGGAACAAGGGGAAGTAGGGAACAGAAAGACAGTTCTGCATCTTGGAGCAGGGCCAATAAATGAAACCTTCCGAAGGATCCAGGATCTTCACTAATGAGTAGGAATCCACAAAGCAGAGAAGAAATGGGAGGCAGGAGACAGGGAAAGAGGGTGGAGAACTGCTACCTGGAGGAAAATGGGACATATCACACCTGCAATAAAAATAGACCGAGCCAACTATACTTAGCACAATGAAGAGACACACCAGTCGGCTTAGTACATCTTGCACCTTTACTCCTTGAGTTTATTGTCACTTGACCTTTTGCTCTTCCATACATAGACTTTCCCTCTCTATTACACAAGAAGCAAACGCAGAGCCCCACAGTAGTTCCAGAAGGAAGGTAACTTTATCATTAGCGGCACGCACCAGGATCCACTTGCTGAGGACAAGGAGAGTGTGCTCTCCGTCCTCCTGGAAGACGTCTATCCTGTTCTTGTGAGGATTCCTGCAACAGCATAGGCTGTCTCTGTCCGACCAGTCCTCAGAACACTCAGTCCCAAGTGCCCTCAAGCCCAACTGATGACTCAGAAGGCCTTGTCAATCACTGGCTGCAATTACTAAGGATTATTTGTCATGTGCACATCCACCTCCTTAGAATTCCATCATGCAAAGTACATTTGTCTCACTGGTATGTCTTTGCTTTAATTATAGTTGCACACAATAGCTTCTACCTTTGCACTGATTTCCCAGGAACTTGAATGCCACCATTATTTGCTCTCTCCTATAGTCAGGCATTTCAGCCCCTGCAGTCGATGCAGGACTGCCTCCACGGCACACAGCCTGTGCAGTTTGCAGGCCTCGCAGGCAGAAGGACACCACGCTTGGTTTAACTCTTTGCTGTTGCTCAACTGAAATGCTTCATAATTTTTTTTAACAAGGGGTTCCACACTTTCATTCTGTACTGTGCTCCACAAATTATTTAGCTGGTCCTGTCTAGAGGATTAACTGCTTCAAGGTGAATTTCTGCCAAGCCCTGCCTATGCACTTTGGGATGGGAGCCACTTTGGTGATCATTTTCACTGCCATTCACTTGGCAGGGTGACTATCACAAACCTGCAAGTTCAAGCAGTCCCCAAACACTTTTTGATCTCTGATTACAAGTAACTGGTTCAACCAAAAGTTAAGCTTTGGCCTTAGCCACACTTGATCATCCTTTACCATCCTGCCAAGTATAGGATAGGCTCCTACTCCCTCAAGGCCCCTTCAAGTTTACAAACAATACCACATCCAAGCACTGGTTCATAAAGTTTCCCATTCTATAAGCTTAATGTGTTATTCAGAATTTAACAATTTCCTCAGCATACTTTGATTAAGGGTGTGCAGAATTGCATCAGATGTAATAAAAGTCAAGCCCTGTAATTTAAATTATTAAACACTCGTACAAGAGCCTGTACCCGAGCCGGCTCAGTGGCATGCATTTGAACCGCAAAAGTAGCAGCTCAAGTCCAGAAAGGGGGGGAAGGACATGAACAAATTATGTTCTTCGCCGTGACAGATTTGAAGGGGCCCTCCTCAAGGTGAATGACAAGAGGGGTCTGTAACATGTGCATTTACCTCAAGACAGCCCATTACACAGTTCAAGCCATTCCTCACTTTGCAGTTGTCATTTTCTATGTGTCCACACTGGATCCTGACACAGAACAGTCATAGGTTCTGATAGAATCATTGGCCACTCACTCTCCCAATTTCGCCTGAAATCGAAAGTACCCCTCCCCACATACCTGTTAGCTGGTGTCAAAACGTTCTCTTTTCCAGACTGAAGACAACACAGGAACTCAAATGCATGTGCAGATGCGCATGGGTGTCGTGCGGGGAGGGAAGAAAGTTGGGGGAGGGTGGTAAAGTGACACCTCATCCTTATTCGCGACTACAGATAAGACATGCCTTTTTATTTCCCTCTTGGTCTTTCTGAAGTCATCTCTAGAGACGAGGTTTCAAACATGATCTTTATTTCATTGCTCAGACCCAGGGAATGTTAATTAACAGCCTCACTCAGATTCACATTAATTTCAAACCGACAGCATAATCCAGCCGCAACTATACTGTGTGCAACAGAAATCCTGGACAGAACTGGCCACGGCCAGGCAGAGATGCATGGGAACAGGCAGCCATTGTCTTATTCAGCATCCACAATAGGCCAAACTTCCTGAAAGTAACTATTCCTATGCCTGGGTGAAATCCACCTCAAAGTCCTTTAAACTGCACATCCAAAGCACTCAAAATAATAAATAAATATTGCATGGCTTCTGCAATAATGAACAACCTCATAGCTCTCCCTCAGAGAGTTCATTTCTTCTGCAGGGATGTTTTGAGTTCTGCCTTTATCTTGTTAATGCAATGGGGAAAACAAAGAATAAACATCAAATTTCTCATTTGGAAATTTTTACTTGTCCACATTCAGAAATTCTGAGTTTTTGTTTCTATTTCATCTGTGGGAAATACTAGCCTATGCACAGTCACCCTGGAAATCCTGAAGAGGTTCCTATTGCCCATTCCCCACATCAACATAGGAGCCTAAGGCCCCCTTTCCTTCAGCAAACTTTGGTGAACAGCTTGGCAGTTTCTCCAAACAGGTAACACATTCTTCCGCTCTTGCCCTTCTGAGGACTTTCAAATTTTGATAGTTCTAGATTTCGTGGAGGTACTTAGCAAGTGTTTGTCAAGTACTCACTCTATGGACACTGAAGGGTACAGGATTTACCCCAGTCCCTGCCTGCAAGGTGCCCACAGGTCAGCCTGAATGAGGCCTTTGAGTGCCTCTGAGCTCCCTGAAATTCAAGCACCCAGCCAGTGCCGCTGCCTTGTTCTAAACTCATATTTGTTGACTAAATGCACTGGGTAGACTACATTTTCTAAATAGAGCTTTCTAATTAACAAAGGCATTCCAAAGTCAAAGGAGTAAGTCAGGCGTGCTATCAGCTAAGCAGAATCTGAAAATAAAAATCACTCAGATAACCTGCTCTGAAGAATATTTCCTCCTGCTGATGGATATCCTGCCAGGTTGGGAAATGTGAAAGCATCTCTTTTACGTTTGCTGCCTCAGAAATCGTCACAGGTTCTGTTGCAATTTGTTGGGACACAGGTCTGCTTGCACCAGGGGCTGACAGAAGCTTATTAACACCAAAAAATGCATCTCTCCTTCTCAAACCCGTGGAAGCTGGATGCCACTGATATGACTATGTCGGCCGTTAGTGGGAACTACACTTGTCTTGCTTTCCTAGAATGCAGCTAGGAACAAATCTCCAGGAGTGACAATTCACCTTTCAAATTACAGAGTGGCAGAGTGGAGAGAATGCATCGCTACAAAACAAGGGTATTTCGGGCGGAAACCACGTTCAGACACAGCACAGGGGACAAATGTTCTGTGTTTACGCTTAAAATTTCATCTGAGCAGAGGCCACAATGCTCTGCAGGCTGCAAAGGCTCTACACAGCATCTAATATTTTTTTTAATACAAAATCCAAAAACAGCATATTTCCACTTCAACACAAAGTCCTTAGATATACTGAGAGGAGAATGAATTCAACTGTTTAAAACTCCTTCACTCAAAAACCAAGCATGAATTCTACTGTGATTAAGCAATAGCTGATTCTCATGCCGTATGAAATTTGTTTTTAAGTGGTTATTTTATTCAGAATGGTTGCTTTTTAATGATGCTGTCTTGATTTCCTGTTAAACCTGTGTCATCTATAGTCATCCCACATTCATATTAATTTTGTTCATTTAATTTTAAAGTCTTCTTAAATTAAAGCTATTGCAAATATTCCACTATTGGCCATGATACTTCAGCATAGGCGCTACCATGAAAACACCGTAGAAAACAGGATCGATATGTTATAGCTACAATCTGGTTTAATAAACACAACACTATAAACTATTTTAGTAAGTCAGGAACTAATCATTCTAGAATGTGTTATAAAATCCACTGCTAAATACAACTTTTCTTTTTAACTTCTGTGCTTTTTTATCTTGAATGCTTAACAGCGTGGTGAGATTTCACCTTGTAATGAAAATTATACTTAAGAATCATCTTGTGTTGAATATTTCCCATGTATGTATTATTTTTCATCATATTTTCCTTAAAATCCTCAGCATTTAACCAACACAGCTTGGCCTGCAGAGATTTCACAATAAATTATAGAAAATAAAGTCATGATGATATTGAACTTGTACCGTATTTAATGAAACATAGAACTACACTGTCTCTTGTTCCTATTCAGGCTTCATAACTTCTTATTGTAATATGACATTCTGCAGAATGTTTCAGTATAAATGGGCTCAGAACAGCAGCAACACCATTACCATTGCAGGAAAATTGGAATGGTTTTCTCCCTGGAAAATACCAAATCTCAAAATCCAACACACTTACTCATAATTCATTTCATTTCCTCTTTCCCATAATTCATTTTCATATCTAAAAGAAGCTCTTGGCTGAAGCCTTATACTGTCTGCAACATGTTATAGCTTCTTTGCAATTTTACTTTTAGGAAACACAGTAACGAAAAGCAATGTAGCCTCATGGGCATCCCAAGTAAGCCATTATAAATTCATATTGTTTGCACTAATTTAAATAGGAAGCAAGAAAGAAAAGGAAAAGCCTGTGCGTACCCTTATGGTTCTCAGATAAAAACTTCCCCTTTTCAAATGCCTCCATGTACTATGTCACAGGCAGAAAAACACTCCAGACACATATACTTCTTTCATTTTTCTAAAGAAGTTGCTACCATTGTCAACACTGTGTTCACACTAATTTTCGAGGTCTATGTTTTAATCCTCAGAAAATTTAATTACACACTTTTCGTCAAAAAACAAAATCCTTTTTCTGAACTAACCTCAGCACCAAAACACGTCTCTGCGTCAAGTTTCCCCAGTCTTAACCCAACAATAATCAAAACCGAATGCCGTCAAATCCTCACGGGGTTGCTTCTTCCTTTCTGTGCCCACAGTGGAACAGGAAAGTAGAGTGGGCCTTCTCCAGTGCCTTGCTTGGTTTTTGCCTTTAGAATTTCAAGGTTTGTTCCCATTCCTGGGCACCTGACAGGCTGTGATTTACGTGTGAGAAAACAACTCCAAGGTTCTTATCAAGGAGTCAGAAGCTGCTGCCACCCGTCCTAGCAGTTTTCTAGGAAACAGACTGGGAAAATGGGGTGGCGGGAGGGGAAGCAAATTCTGTCCGAAGCTACACAGGACAAGTAGCACAGGTAAATCCAAAGTAATGGAGGCAGATATTAAAAAGAATATTATTTATTACCTTTTTTTTATTAATACTCACTTTATAACCTTTGCCTTTTACACAAGACTACTTTTAGAAGAATGCCTCCTTGGTTTGTCCAACGGAGCTTTGTGCTCCTGGACAACTTCCCCTTTCTCCACCCCACCCCACCCCACATCCAAATGACTCTTTTACGTGTTCACAGATGCGACGAAAATTTTGTAAACAAGATTTAAGTTACTGGACCTTGATTTAATCAACATCCCACTTCAAAACACAAGGCAGGTAGGAGAGAGGGTAAGAACTGGGAGAAAAAGGAAGGGAGAAAAAAGGTAGGGGAGAGGAGAGTAGGGGAGCTGGTCAGAGCTTTCAAGTCTTGCCTTTTCTGAGACGTGTGTGTATTGTGGCTGTTCCTTGAAATTCAATGACTCAAAACATTGACAGCAAGTGCCTGTGTGGTTATTTATATTATATATCTATAATAGAATACGTGGGCTTCCTCAGTTTGGGTCTGGGCTGTTTTTGTTTAAATACACCACAATCCTCCCGTGGGTGTCTCTACAAGGAATCAAGTCTCCCAGGAAACCCTCTCAGAGCCGGGGCTTCCGGAGCAGGGTCTTACTGAGGTCTTTGACCTCTTCGGGGCTATTGACCCGCTCATAGCCCAGCACGGCCATGGGCTGGTAGCAAAACTCCTCCACCTGTTTGATCTGCTGGAAGGTGAGGGCCGTCCGCCAGGCGTTGGCGGCCTGCGTGGCGTTGCGAGCGGACACCACAAAAGGCTTAGAGGAGGAGCCTGAGCCACTGGTCATGTTGAGGGCAAACTGTTCCATTTCGGGGCTCACTAGCAGCCCCACAAAGTCGTACACCCTCCGTAGGGTCTTGACGGGGTCTCCCACCAGGTCCTCGTACCGCACCACCAGGTAGTGGCCTTGCAGCCAGTCCGGGGGCTGCAGGGCCGTCTGCAGTGTCTTGGCCATGCTGTTGCAGATGACCTCCATAGCGCCAAGCGCGTGGTAGTCTGCCGGGCCGCCCACACCCTCCTTCTTGACACCGAGCTTGTGGCCAGCGGCCTCCAGGAACGGCATGCGGTGGGCTCTCGGGTCCCGGCTGCGCACCACCTGCAGGCTCTCGCGGATAAGACCGTGGCGCGAGCGGATGCGTGAGCTGGCCACAGCACGAGGATCGCGCACTAGGTGGATGACCTTGAGGTCTAGGGCAGGGTCGCGCAGCAGCGGCGCCAACACGGCCACGTCGAAGACACGCACGCCCTTGATGACCAGCGTGCGATACTTGCGGCACTCCTCCTCAAAGCGCGCCAGGCGCTGCGGTGGGCACTTCTTGCACACACGATCGTCCACCAGCCCCACGACCTCCTTGCGGTAGGCGGGGCAGAGTGGCGAGGAGCACACCACTTTGTTGGTGGCCGCACCAAAAATGCCCAGCGTGGTGAGGTTGCGCCCCCCGCTGCCCGCGGGGCTGTACAGCTGGAAGACGGAGAGGTCGCAGCGATACAGAGCGCTCAGCATGTCCCGCGCAGCCCCTTGCAGGGAAACAGCGTCCCCTGGGTACAGTTTTTGCCACACGTGCCACACTGGCTCGTACAGAAAGAACACCTCGGGGTTCTGGTTGAAGAGCTCACCGAAGAAAGATGAGCCCGAGCGCCACGTGGTGAACACATACACCAACTGCCGCTTCTCTCCGCTACCCCCGGTGCCCCGACTGCCATTGCGGGGAGGGGCTACGGCCCCCGCCGCCCCTGCTGCGGCGGCGGGGGCCGCCCCAACGACGGCGGCGGCGGCGGCGGCGGCGGCGGGAGGGCGGTACGGCGTACGGGGGTCCAGGCGGGTGTGTACGCGGGGCGGCACTGCTGGCGGCGGCCCCGGGCGCCCCCAGCCGCCGCCAGCCGCCCCCGCCGCGGCACCCAGCTGCCCGTCGGGGCTGCACTGCTGCAGCGGCTCCTTGTGCCACTTGTAGTCCAGGAGGTTGAGCATGGTGAGCACCAGCAGCAGCGCGTAGCCCGCGCACAGCACCAGCGCCTTCCTGCGGAACACCTTCATTCCGAGCGGGGACGCAGGCCAACGACGGCCCGGGCGCCGGGGCCACGGCGGGAGCAGGGCGCGCGGCGCGGCGGCAGGCGCGGCCGGGAGCAACCGGGGGAGCGCGCCCGGGGGCAGGGCTCGCAGCGGGCTGCGGCTCATCACAGGCACAGCCGGGGCCGGCGGCGCGGCGGAGGCGGCCCTGCAGCCCGAGAGGGGGACGCAGCGGGCCGACTTCGGGCGCGGGGACTGGGGCCGCGGCTCCGAGGCAGGCGCGGCAGCAGCGGCGGCTGGTCCCCGACGCCCAAAGCTGGCTCTCCCATGGCAGCGGCTCCGAGAAAGACCTGCGAGGGGAAGCAGAGTAAGCCGATGCGCCCCAATCCTCCTCCCCATCCGCCTCCTCCACCTAAGTAACGCCCACCCTCGGGTCTGCCAGGCTCCCCCGCTCACCTGGAGCCGCGGGCGCACCCCAGAGCCGCCCGGGTTCACGGCCGGGTGGTCTGTCCTGCTGTCACTCGTTCCTCGGTTTCTCTGTCTTCCCCGGGAGTCCCCGCGCCTCAGAGGGGTCCGCGGGACTCAGCAGCGCAAGCCCTGGGCAGTTTCCGGGCGGCAGGCGCCCTGCGGCTTGAGAAGGGAAACTTTCACCGGGCCTGGAACCCTGCTCTGCGCTCCGCTGAGCCCGGCGTGCCCAGCTCCAGCGGCGTCTCCGCCGCCCTCTCGAGACCGCAGCTTCCTTCCTCGCTTTGGGGGGCGAAGCCGGCTGGGGGAGGGGGCTTATACAGGACCCAGCTCCCGGCAAAGCGGCTCCGCCTTTCTCGCTCTCGGCCTCCGCGCCCCGAACCTTCCCATCTCTCTGGCGGCGGTGGATGGGGCGCAGCGCGACCCTGCAGCGGCAGCAGCTGCTTCTTCCATCACTCGGAGGATGCCCGGGCCGGCATTGCCGGCAGCGCCCGCCGCTCCGCAGCCTCCGACTGGCCGGGGAGGACCCTACACACACAACAATCGGCCAAGGGGCCCGAGTCTGCAGCGCTCCCTTGTCGGCCCGCCCCCGGACACCGACCAGTTCTGGCCAAAGAGGTATCCGGGCAGAGAAAGCCCCCGCCGCTGCCGCCGCCGCCGCCGCGCGAAAGCGGCGCCCGGGAGGATGCTGCTACCCGACTCCCCCTACGCGGAGCGGCTGCAACACGCTCGGGCCAGCCTCTGCGCGGCTCCTGCCAGCCGGCGCCGGGTTGGTGCGCGCCGCCGTCTGTCGCTGCGGCTCCTCCCCTTCGCCGCGCTGCCCTCCTCCTCCGCCCGTCCCGCGCCCGCCCTCCTCCCAGAGTCGGGCTCCAGCCGCCGCCGCCTTGGGGGCTGGAGATGCGGGACTCGATTCACGGCGACTCAGCCCGGGCCGCCAGCCGCACGGCAGAGGCCGTAACAATCCGTGCGCATAAAGCCTGGGCGCGAGCGCGGGGTTCGGAGCGATCGGGCGTCGGGGGCTCTGAGAAACTTGGGAGTCTCCTTGCCGCTGCCAGGCTCAGCCGCATATTTTTGCTCTCAGAAAGAGTTGGTGATAAAGTTTGAACAGAAATCCCTCAGCGGCTGCCCACTCTGCTCTTCCCTCGGCGTCTGCACCGCCCGGCTCCTCCGGGAACCGGGGACACAGCCGCTCCCGGGAGCGCTCCGAGGACGCCGAGCGCCGCTTGCAGGCTTTCTACTCCCGGCTCACGCGTTCCAGCTGGTCTGGGGTTTCTCCCTCACTGAGGAAGTAATAAATCTTTCTGACCCCCGGGTCAAAGAAGACGCATCAGTTTTCGGGAGGAGTGTGCAGGCGGGGCGTCTTGCCTCCCGCTTTACTCCACCTACGGACAGGGCCGCTCGGGCCGCCCCCCGAAAATGCTCTCCCGACCTCCGCTCTTGGTGACGCTTCCAGGGTGACTGACATCCTCGGGAACCGGGGTGGTGGAGGGTCGGGGAGTAGTGCCTCTTTGTTGTTGTAGTTTGCAGTTAAAAAAAAAACACACACACACACACACAAAACAACTTGCCTTGCTTCTTGCTTTTACAGAGGAGCTCAAATGATTCGACTAAAGGAAACACGGTCGTTGGAAGTAAGAAGTCATTTTGAGTTGCTTTCTTTTCAAAAAGATGAAAAATCGCTCGCTCCTGCGAGTAAGAGAGACGACTAAGCCATACCCTCAATTGCATCCGTAAAATGGGGACACTTATAATAGCCTCCAGTAATTCAGCGGTGATTGGGTGTTAGATGCCCAGATGATCGAACCCTACTGGAGGCCTTGCCTGAGCAGCAGCGAATCACTAGGAGTCTTGAAGCTCACGGGCTGCGGGTAAACAGAGCGCGGATCTGCTGGAGGTGTTCTGTTACCTCCTGCCCGATGAAGTTTTTGGAAGTTTGACAGTTACTGCAAAATTACATTTGTGCTATTTTGGGTAGCCTCTCTCAGCCAAAGGACTCTTCTAAATTTAAAATGTTGCTGTTTGCGCCATTATTCTTCAGTGAGTTTTATAGAATCTCAGGAGTGCAAGGACTCTTGAAAAGTGACCTAATTCACGTGGGTTTTCAGGATAGGAAAATGTTCAAAGAACTTGACTTTCCCCCGTTTTCCAGAAAAATCCATAACGCCCTGAGTGAGTTCAAATAACTTTTGCCCCTGTCGTTCTGATAAAGTGTAAGGATGAGGCATTTCTAGGACAGAGTAGAGTTTTGTGTGCAGCTTTCTCAAGTAGCAAGCATCCCCTCTAGGAACGGGTCAGGACAGACGCCCTTAATCCCTGTTTACAGAGAAAGGCGGTAGAGTTTAATTGTGTGACTTCTCATCTCTCCATTTCTGGACCCACCCACTTCTCTTCCGCTGCTGTCTCAAAAGTCCCTGTCCCTTCTTCCCTCTACCTTTTTCCCCATAAAAATAAATAAGTTATATTGGCTCACTGAAAGCCTGATTAAAGAGAGAGGGCGTTGTGGAGGAAAGAAAATCTCCATTTTCATATTCAGCATGATTCCAAGAAAAATAATTTCTAGTATTTTTAATTTAGTCTCTGGGTTTGTGGTTACCCAGAAAGCACCATGAATTGCAGTTATTTGAGGGAAGACCCTTTTTTAAACAATTGTTTGCATAGGAAAAATTTTGTTGCAATTTTCTAACACTTCACTAGAGTTGGCAAAATAGTAAATCCATTTGCCACACGCCCCCACAGCGAGTGCTCAGCTGGCATAAATTTACAGGTTCCGACATCTCCACCCTCTCCTTGCTGGCAAAAATTTTACCATTTTGCATGGTGTCATTATTAATTCCAAACTTTGTCACAAGTCATGACATCCAAAGACTTGCTAACAATGCCTTTCTTCCCACATTTGTTCAGAAATTCTTTTCATTTGAATCCACTTATTCTTCTAGCATGGTAATGACCCAGACATATAATAAGTCACCTAATAATTTCATTGGCAGAGGAGCCAGTCATGCCATAGGCTGTCCTTAATTTCAGCTCACTGTTTAGTTCATTGCAATTCAGAGTCTTTTCCAGGATGCTCCTTCAGTATCTCTTCTTGGACCCCTGTGATGGGGAAAAGGAACGCTGTTGGACATTGGCTGTGACCTTTGCCTAATCCCTGACAAATAGGGGCCTAACATTCCGGGGTGCTGTCAGCCCAGTACCCCAGCCCATGGCATCAAAATCTTCCAAGACCTTCCTCCATGATCAGGATTTGGAAAAAAAATGTAAGTCAAGGGTATCTGGACAATTTCCAGCCAAGCTTGTCAGTGTCACTGGGGGCCTGCCAGATTCACCCCTGGACACCAAGATAGATTGGCTCACTCATATTTGCAACAAATACGCATTCTCAGTGGAACTTAAATGCACAGAATTGGATTAATCATAATCCTTGATTTAAAACACACCATCATCAGTCCAAGGGTGGCTCTCTTCTATTTCGTATGATTTTAAATAAGATAATGAATACTCACGAGCCCTTTACAGAGCCCAAAAACCTCCAGAGATAAACGCTCTACTTAATTTACTTAAAATTTTTTAATGAAATGGTTGTTCCAAGAAGAAAAAAAAAAAAACTTGCCTTAATTGTCAAACAAAGAAATAGCCTGTACAGTCTTATGATTATAAGGAAATGAAGCAGTCATTTAAAATCTTTCCATAAGAAAAACAACAGGCCCAGAGGGCTTTATCAGGCTTTCTACCAGACGTTCAAGGGGTAAATAATTCCTATCTTATACAAACTCTTCCAGAGAACAGAAGAAGAGTGAATACTTACCCCAACTCATTCTAAGGGGATGATAACTAGAGGAGGATTTCAGAGGAGGAAATAGGTCCTTTGCGTTGGTTAATATACACACAAAACTCTTAAATAAATACTAGCAAGACACATCTAACTGAGTGTGGGAATAAAGACAGAAGATTGGGAACAAAGCCTTGGAGTCTTTTTGCACAGTTTTTCCTACCAGACATTAGGGACAAGCTAACTGGACAAGGAGATGTCCCCCTGCCACAACTAGTCCACCAGCCATTTCTCTGCTGCCTGCATCAGGCATCCTTCTGGGGTTGGCCTGCCCTTCCGTTCTTCCTCTCTTCAGGCACAGTGTCTGAACCACCCCGCCCCATTGACTGTGGCTTTGATGGGAACTTTGGCCAAAGTACTCCTCTTCTCCTCCCAAGGGGCATATGTGGGACCCAGACTTAGCAAGTTAAGTGTTCTCTTCATGAAAGTTCCATTCATTCATTCAATCTATGTGTATTGAACTCCTTGTACGTGCCAGACAGTCTGAATCTTCATCAGACAGACTGAAAAACAGAAAACAGTTGCAGCCTCCTCCTCCCATCAGTGGGGCCCTAGAGAGATGCTCCATTAACCTTTCAGAGGGGCCCTGTCTTTAAGCCTATTAACCTGGGGGATTTATTTTTTAGATCCTGTGAGCTACTCCAAATGCATCCACAAATTCTCCCTCCTCCCCATTAAGTTTGTCAGAGTCCATTTTTGTTACTTACAACCAAAAACTCCTAATCAACGTGATGGCTTACTGCCTAATTGCAGCTTTGGTTTCATTCATGCTTCATCTTTGTGCCTTATTCTCCACCTGCCCTTAAAGCAGTGCTTTCTCTTCTGAGTTCCCACCTTTACATTCCAGTATCTAGCCAGGCAGTGATCATAGGATCTCCATGCAGCCCAGCCCCCACATGGGCATCAGTGACCTCACCACTCACACCTTCCCCTGGCCTTATTTATCACCAACACTGGCTGGGCTGCGCACTTGTAATCCCTGCCCCCCTCAGCCACACAGCCAGGACTGCTATCACACTAATTAGCATGCCTTTTTAGTCAGATTTACTCCCAGAAACCACATCTAATCATCAGTATTTCCTGACCTCTGCTTCCAAGGACCTGCTGGGCTCTTTGATTATTATTTAATTACAGCCCCCTATAAAAAAGAGAGAGAGAGAGAGAGAGAGAGATAGTAGGGATATGAGATTGCCCACAAAGATAAATACAAGAAAAGTGATCAAATGGAAAATAACATGAAGCCAAGGGTGTGCTTCTATATAGCGATTCATTCCATGAGGTCTTATTCAATTATTAGAGGTGAGCCAAAAAAAAAAAAAAAAAAAAAAAAAATTGGTTCTGAGCTTCCCAGTAGCCAGTGTAAAGAAAGAAAATTGGTCAGGAGACGAACAGCCTTACCTGACACAGAAAACTAAGAAAAAATTTTTTACCTTCCTTCTATTGTAGGCCTCATTTATGTGATTTCTTTGTTTACTACTCTTTTCCCAATACTAGCATAGTATCTGGCATGTAAGTGTTCAATAAATACTTATTGGTCGATTTGCTGTGGGTCCTCATAAAAGAATTATGCAGTATAGAAAGTAGACTAAGTCCTCAAATGTGTCTCTGTAATCTACAATAAAAACAACTATAGAGTTGGGGCAGAAAGTGCTGGTTCTTATAAGACCAGTCAATGCAATCCAATGGCATAATGTCAATGCTCAGTTCACTAAAGGCAATTTAGTGTGGGCTACATCTACCCCTCTGATGCGCTAGGCTGCTGGGTCATCTCAGCGTGCTGAATGAAGCTATTTATCATGCTGAAGCATGTAAGGATGAATAACTTCTAGGACAAGGCTTCTTGGAGAAACTATTACCTGGAAACAAGAGACCTGGCTTCTGTCATCTCTTTCCACATCTCCATGCCAAACATCGCCCAGTGGCAGTAAATCTGTGTCTTCTGCTATCCTCAGCTAGACAGTGGTCTTGAAGCGCTTTGAAAATCATTTCATTTCCCTGGCTTTCTCCCTCAGTTGGTCAGGACTTGTGAGTTATGAACACACTGAATAGGGTTGAATCTGGGAGTGTGCAGAGTGCTTTGCTCTGATTATTACCCCTCATCCCCAGTGTGGAGCTCCAGTTCACAGGAATTCCTCCTTGGAGTAAGCCTGTTCTCTCCACAGAAGGTCTGTACCCTAACAGATGCTCAGAGGCCAGGCCTCCCTGTATCTGCTGAGAGGCAGCCATCCCCCTCTCTGTGGACCATCTAGGCCCATCTCTGCCCCCCCCCACCCCCATCCATCCTGATCAGTCAGGAGAGATAACTCTCAAGAGTATTTTGAAATATGACATTTGAAAAGATGAGAAGCTTTGACACTGAAGTTTCAGTCCCTGATCAGAAATGCTTTAAAAACAATTAACCAGTCACCCAAATCAACAGTCATGAGGATGAAGAGATAACATCACATTGGCAGAAATTCCATGGGACATCCACACACCTCTGCACTAATAGAATTCTGTTTAAAACAAATAAAGGGATGTCTGCTGTAACACCCTCATGCCTTCAATGTGACTTCTACCTCATGTACCACAGTATCTGATAATAGGCGGTCAATTGGAAAACCGTCTCTTTATTAACAGAAAGAATTAAGTTCTTTGAGATTTAAAAACAGATAGTGGCCCATGTACAGAATTTGGAATCAGCTCTGGATTTAATTCCCTACAAGTTTACTTACAAGTTCAATGTTCTTAGACAAGATATGAAATCTCTTTGAGCTTCAGTTTCCCATCTGTAAATAGGATAATAATATCTGTCTCCTAGAATAGACAGAAAAGGCCAGGGAGGGTTCAGAGGTAAAGCACACAGCATGGCATGGAGCCCTTAGTAATTCCTGTCCCCACCCCACATGAAGGGTCTTTTCTCTTAAGGGAGGAATGAAGCAAGTTGAAAGAACTTAGGATCTACAAGAAAGAAGGATGTCCTATCACTTTCTTTCCTCCTCTTTTGTTAGGGATATTTGGGGATTTGGTTTGGTGAGGGCTTCTTTTCAGGCAGGAAGGGTTCTGGTTGACATTGGAAGGGTGCAGAAAGATGGGGAGAAGTATTCAAACAGCAGGGAGGATGGAGCCCATCACAGCTGGAGTTGACCTGTGTGTCTTGATGGCCTTGATGTCCCCTGGGCCTTGCTACCCAAAGTGTGGTCAGTGGATCAGCTGAACGAGGTCACTTGAGAGCTTGTTAGAACGCAAAATCTCAGGCCCAAGACATCTTGCATCAGTGTCTGCCGTTTAGCAAGATTCCTGTGTGACTGGTCCACACATTAGAGTGTAGGAAGCAAAGTAGCAGCCACTTTGATGTTTAATGATGGGTAAACACCTACAATAAATTACTCAGGGCCATGCAGGTGGGTGGACTGGTCCCCTCCATTCCCGCCTCTGGGCTACATAAGATTACCAGGTGGTTCATAGAGGATTCTCCTGGAGCAGTGCAAATTAAAAAGAGATGCCTCCCTACCCCCTTCCCTGCCCCCAGGTACAGCCCCTCGTCAGGGTTCACAGCTAATGAGCAGATGCTGGAGCCTTTGTGCAGTACACAACTTGCACAACCATACGAGAATATTTTGTTCTTAGCACAAAAATAAGTAAAATAATGCTCACAATTCCCAGAACTAGTCCATTACTCTCAACTTTTGTATTTGCCGAAAGCAACAGAAATACCTCCTTTGCTTGCATTAAACAGAAAGAAAAAGAAATCGTGGCAGCACTTAATTACAATAGCAACATACTGTGACATCGGTTCTTTCTGCAGAAGAATGAGTGTTTGGGGCATGTCATGAGTCTCACGGTACACGTTGCCACACACAAAAGCAGATTCCATTCTAGGCAATGCTATCTCTCTATTCTTGTAACTTATAGACAAACTGTTATGCAGAAACAGCAACTTTCCTTAGGTGACCTCTGTGCTTAATGTATGCTGCATAATTTCTAAGATGTATTGGTGAACAAAGTGGAATGTACGGTCTCATACATGCATTGTTTTGGCAGTCACAAGATAGCAAATCCCTCAGAGGGAAAAATTGGAGATAGAAAGTAGTTCTCAGCCTGGATTGTTCCATTCTGCATCTTCTCAGCTCTATAGATTGTCCTTTCCCCCTTTCCTTTTCTGTGGTAGTGTCTGAGTTCTGAATCCCCAAAGTTTTATGTCAACTCTTTATCCTCTGGCTCAGATCTTGCCTAGTTACATGCTAAAAAGTTGGATGCAACTTTGGCTCAAAATGTAACGTCTCATTAGTTTTCAGATGATATATCCTTGTCCTTCTTCAGATTCCTCTTTTCTCAGTCACGACACAACATGTGGTTTGACTCACTTCAAAGGAGCAACCTTTCGGCTTGAGCTCGGTTTCTGTCACACTCATTTCTAGAGCACAAAATGTTTTGTTGATTTGTTGAACTGTTTCTTTTCCTTTGCCTTGTTAGCTGTCTATTTTTATGCAAGATTTCATTGTTAGGACACAACTTATTATGCAAAAAAGTCTCATCTGCAGGTCTGTGTCCCACTTACAGTTTTTGGGAGACAATCTGCATTTTAATGCCATAGGTCAAATTCCAATCCAATATATATCTAAACTCCTAGCCTTTATATGAAAATGCATTGCTTTCTTCATTTCCAGCCAATGCCCCATTTGTCATTTATTTCAGGATCTAATCAACTTGATGAAATTCCAGGAAAACATAAGAAATTAGGAATTTATTGTACTGAGATATTTGCTGTGATTTTTATGACAAACACCTGGGTTCATTCAAATTTATTTTTCCACTGTTATTTTAATGGTGGATATTTTGGGGTTTTTCCCCCAAATCTCCTCTGCACAGAACATAAGAGACTGTTGGGCTTTAGCCCTACTGGTTCAGTTCATCCCTTAACACCCGTTATGGAAAACCAATATTCAGCCATTGCCATGGCCTGGACTCTGAACCTAGAGAATGAAGATTGGATGTGCAGCATCATAACACATAATATCGGGTTTGACAGAATAGCAGTGCCGACAAAGTGGGAATAACAGTCACTAATGACAGAAAGAAGGCCTCTCCAGTGAAAATTAATTGTTCTCAATTAATATGCATGGCACTTCTCTGGAGGCTTTTGGATCCCTGGCTTGTTTAATTCTGTCCATAATGATGTGAAGGCCACGATATCTTCACATGTTTGCAGCATTTTTGCTGGTGTCACCAGGTCAGAACGCTTGGGCATCCATCTCTCAGATTTTACCCTTCTGCTTGGCATGGCATGTTGGAAAAGAACCCATGAAAGATGGTGCCATTTGGTATGCTTTGGCTGAATGGCCTTGTTTCTGTAAACAGCTGGATTTGTCCAACCATGTTGGCCATCAGCTTGGGTGTTTATGGCCCTTATGAAACTCCCATATCACTCAGGCAGGCAATTGTTTACTTATGTTTTGCTGGAAACCCTTAGAAATATGTGTACAATCACTGCAGATGAGCCCACAGCTTGCATACAGTCCCAGTCTGGGTCAGCAATCTTTTATATCCTTTTAAATAACCCACACAGAATATCCCCTAACAGATTATTATCCATCTGGTAGTTCAAGGCAAAGTGCTGAATATGCACTGTGTGCATTTGGGGCTCACATTTAGTTTAATCCCATGATTCCTCCTGATTCAAAAAGTCTTTATTTACCTACAAGACTCCCCACATTGCTGTTTCTTGCCATCAAGAGAAGGTAGATAATGTCATCTCCCGGCACAACCATGGTTCACTTTCAAAGCAATTTACAGATGCTCATCCTTATAATCGCTCACCAGAGAAGGATAGATATTTCAAGAGGACTGGAAATGAGGCACTAATTTTGCCCATGAATAACTAGGTCCAGTAGAATTTTAGCTTCCTGACTTCATGGTGTCCCCCAAGGATTACTGAAAGCCTAACCCTGTACTCAGCTTCGATACAAAGCAAGAACAGAGAATCCAGATCAGAAGATCTCTCCGTCCTCCCACATCCAGGCATTCTCCTCCCAATCTCTCCCACAAAAGTGCCACCCAACTGGGGCTAATATGCAAGGAGGTCTCACGGGCAACGGGAGAGATACATAAATGTGCTAAAACAGAGTTTAGTCACTGACTGCCGTGAAGAACTGAGGAAACAGAAGCACCTGGTGGTAGTGCAAGTCCATAACCACAAAAGGATGCACACTCCAAGCTCAGCGGCCAGACCGCCAGTTCTGTGTTTATTCTCCAGATTCACAGGCCTTCTCACATGGCCTTCAACAACCTTCTCCAGGTGAGGTTTAAACACTCCCCTTCCCCCAGTCACTGGATATTACCTCCAGCATTTCCAACAGTACCTGGAAAAGCCCTCCTGCTGATTCTGATGCATACTTCAGTTGGGGCACCACCGTCAACTGTAGCACACACCTTGACTCTCAGGCTTCCACAGTCATTTCCCCACTTGGAAGGCCCCTTGCTCCAATGCCAGTCTCCATCCACAGAAAGACAGGCAGAAAAGCCTCCTTCTGGGAGCTTCCATAATTACCACAGAAGGAAGAGGCAGCCAATGCCTAGTGTGTTCTGCGGCTCCTGCTTGAACCACTGAGTTAGCTGAGCAAAGCACGCCTCACTTCTCCTCGTAAGGTTCCCAAATTTCGCTCTTTCCACTGCTACTTCCCCTCTTTCTTGCCACATGCACATATTGTTCTATTATTTATCCACTATTTTCTTTCATCTGACTCCTTGCTCCAGACCTGACCTGTGTTTATTTTAAATAAAAATTATATAAATAAAAATGGTATGGAAAACCATCATGTTCCAAAACTGAAAGGTAACCAAAAACCAAAAGAAAGTTATTAAATTTTAGTTAGATTATCACCTATAAAAGGTTTAGATGTGATCTCTGTTTTGTTTTGTTTTTAAAGGAGAGGAAGATTAGCAAGTATTAAAAAGTGTTAAAGACAGACCAATCCCAGACTAAAATTAAAAATCATCCTTCATTCTTCTGAAAACTATTGGGCACCGACTCTTGATTTTGGCTCAGGTCATGATCCCAGGGTCATGGAATCAAGCCCCATATTGGGCTCTGCGCTGAGTGTGGAGCCTGCTTAAGATTCTCTTTTTCCTCTGCCCCTCTCCCTCCCTGCGTGTCTCTCTCTCTCTCTCTCTCCCTCCCTCCCTCCCTCCCTCCCTCTCTCTCTCTCTCTCTCTCAAATAAAACAAAATAAAGAAAACTATCTGACATACCATGAATGGTAGGGTTCCAGTCTTTCAGAAACGTCCCAGAAAATAAGTTTCTTAAGACAAAGACCATAATTTGTGGGAAACATAACAACTCAAAGGCAGACATGTTGCCACTTAAAGAAATCAGTGTGAACGTTTTATACTACTGTCATGCCCATCTTTAAAACTGCTTTAGGACTTAGTGTGAGTGCTTTGCATATGGAGTACACTGAGCACACTGAGCAAATATTTGTTGAGTGAATGAATGAAAGAATGTACAAACATCCTGGCTGTAAAATTGATTTTGCAACTTTCCTCAGCTTAACTGCTCCATTAACCTTTAGTGGTTCAGTTCAGTGTCTCCCTAGTACAATCCAAATTCTACCCTATGAATTTCTTCCCCCATGTGATGAGTTCCAATTACACAATTCAAATAGACAGCTCCCAATTTGCATGTGATTTGATCGTGGTCAGAATGCTCATTAACGGAGGCTTTTTTGCTTGTGTGTTTGTTTGTTTATTACACTTTCCATCTTGTGTGCCCCATCACCCCTTTCATCTATGTTAGGTCATGAACCACACAGTTTATTGGAGCCATGGGTTGGTTTTTATGTTTGGATTTTGGTTCAGGAGTGGGTATCTAATATTAACCCTTTAGTTGCCAGCTTCCCTGTTGCTAAGGGTTTATGATTATGCCCGTGCACCTAAAGCGGTCTCACTCAACCTGCAGCCCTGAATCCAGCTCACTGAACAACCTCGTCATGCTATTTCCTGACTAATTCAATGGTAAATACTTCCATTGCTGGCTCAAGAGCACTGCAAAGGTGCTAGCCAATTCCACGCACCCAAGATCTGCGATGACCTCTGAATGCTTCTGTAAACTATATACATACACATAGTTTGCTCTTGCCGTTAAGGTTATTAGGTAACAAAGGGTTTTTTAAAACACTCACTTTGCCTGTAAGTGTCTCTAGGCCTTCTTTTCAGGATAGTATATAATCAATCATTTTCAAACATGGGTACCACACATGCAGTTACAATGATAAGGGAAAACCCATACTGCTTGTCTTTACACCTGGCATTTTTATCATCCAAAAGATTCATATATTCAGCACAGACTTTTTGAGCAGCTACAAGAGGCATGATGTCGACACTATATCCCCACCCAAATTAAATCTCAAACCTTATAGATAGCATTTTTTTCATTCCAAATCTTGTTATGACGCACTTGTGGGAGTGTACATTAGTATCTCACCTTTTGCAGAGTGACGTATCTCTGTGACATATCTAAATCCAAATTCAAATGTTCTACCCAGAAAGTACTGCTTCTGCTAATGACAATTGTGGTTATTCAGATCAACACCCCCACTAACTACAAAAGTTGATGGATATATAATGTGGAGGGTCAAGAAAAAGCCAATGAAAGCTCAGAGGAGAACAAATAGGAAGACTTCCTCTTACAGATATTAAAAACTTGGTAGAAATCTCTCATTATGAAGACAGTATGATATTAGTACAGGGACAGAAAAATAGACCATGGACCAGAATAGACCATCACAGACTCCATCACAGACTCATGCATTTATGGACCCTGAGCTGTGACAAGCTGCCATTGCAAAAGGATAAGACAGAGATAGTCTTTCTTTTTTTAAATTTTTTTTTCAACGTTTATTTATTTTTGGGACAGAGAGAGACAGAGCATGAACAGGGGAGGGGCAGAGAGAGAGGGAGACACAGAATCGGAAACAGGCTCCAGGCTCCGAGCCATCAGCCCAGAGCCTGACGCGGGGCTCGAACTCACGGACCGCGAGATCGTGACCTGGCTGAAGTCGGACGCTTAACCGACTGCGCCACCCAGGCGCCCCAGAGATAGTCTTTCAATAAATGATGCTTGGACAAGTGGATGTTCATATGGGGAAAAAATGACAATGGAAAGACACCTACCTCATACTATATATAAAACTCAAGTCCAGCTCAATTACAATTCTGAATGTTAAAGGTAAACACAATAATGCTTTTAGAAATAATGTAGAACAGCTTAATGATCTCAGTGGGGGGGGGGGGGGGGAATGTAACACAAAAGCCCTAACCATGAAAGAAAAAAATATATATGTATGTAACTACATTAAAAATAGGGGCTTCTGTGAGTGCCTGGGTGGCTCAGTTGGTTAAGCATATGACTTTGGCTCAGGTCATGAACTCACGGTACATGAGTTCAAGCCCCACACTGGGCTCTGCACTGACAGCTCAGTGCCGGGATCCTGTTTTGGATCCTGTTTTGGATTCTGTGCCTCCCTCTCTCTCTCTGCCCTTCCCCCATTCACTCTCTGTGTCTCTCAAAAATGAATAAACATTAAAATTTTTTTTTAAAAAATAAGGGCTTCTGTTCATCAAAAAAGAACATAAAGTAAAAACCAAATGGAATGGGAGAAGATATGGCAACACACATAAGTGACAAAGGACTTCTAACCACATGACAAAGACTTTCCACAGATCAGTAAGAAAAAGGCAGGTAACCTAATAGAAAAAAACTCCAGAAGATTTTATTTAGGCTCTTCACAAAGGAATAAATTGAAATTACTAATATACATGAAAAGGTGCTCGGTCTCATTAGTAATCAAGGAGATGCGATTAAAAACCACAATGAAACTGATCTCATGGTTTGTGAGTTCAAGCCCCGTGTCAGGATCTATACCGACAGCTTGGAGCCAGAACTGCTTTAGATTCTGTGTCTCCCAGTCTCTCTGCCCCTCCCCAGCTCACGCTCTGTCTCTCTCTCCTCTCTCTCTCTCAAAAATAAATAAACATTAAAAAAAAATTTTAAACCACAAACCACAATGAAACACAACACCAAATTGCTAAAGAAATAAAAAAATCTGGCAACATCAACTGTTGGTAAGGAGGGGAACTCTCATCTACTGCTAGTGAAAATCACTAATTATTGATACTGTATGAAAAAGGTCTTGGCATTATTTACTAAACTTGAAATGCTCAACCTTGTGACCCAGCAATTCTACTCATAGGGCCTATGTGCTGAAGAATCTGTGGACATGGGCACCAGGAGACCAGAGTCTTCAAAACAACACTGTTTATAAAATCCAAAACACCAAAAGAGACAAATTAGTTGCATTGTCAAACAATGGAATATTAAATGAAAAGAGATGAACCAGAGTATATATAAAAACATGACGAATCTTATATACACTTCTGAGTAAAAGGAGCAAGGCCTACATTATTTATAATACTATACCATATAATACTATAATACCTGTCCAAGAGCAGGTGAAATTACACCATAGTATATACATAGGTGACAAAATTATGTTATTTAAAAATCAAGGAACTGCCTCCCACAAAAGTCAGATGGGGTCCTCTGTGGAGAAGGCATATGGAAGTGCTTTAGGGAGACTCGTGACATTATATTTCTTGACTTGGTGGTATGAGTATTCGTCTTTTCCATATTAATTATAATGTACATCATGTACTTTCCTTAGGTGTGGTGTATTTTATAAGATAAAAGTAAATAAAAGGAGAATGAAGGAAGACAAATCCAGGAAAGAACAAAGGAAGGAAGAAAGGAAAGTAGGAGTGAGGGAGGGAGGAAATGAGATCGGAGGCAGAAAGATCAATACACACTCTCTGACTGACATCTTACTTTAGAAACTCGGGCATTAAAAATAATGAGGATGTGTCTAAAGTTTTAGTTAAGAATGTTCATTATGACATTGTTTCTAATTTCAAATATGGGAAACAGTCTAAAAGTCCCAAAATGAGGAATCAGATGTGCGTGTCCCCATATGATACAATATATTGGCATTATCAAAGTCCATGTAACTTAACAAATAGTGTTACAGAAATACATTCACTGCCATGGTGGATCATGGCATGTGGTAAATATGGAGACGCTCTGCCCAAATACCTGTTTGTGGAAGGACTTGCCACCCAGCTATAGGGAGTGTGGCTGGCAGACTTCCCCCAGCCGCCAGCTACTCTGAGGTTGGCCTCAGCTGCAAATAGCCGCTGGAGCAGGGACAGGCCTGTGACCCAGCGTACAATACCGTAAAGTGGGGCAGCGCAAGATGGAGGGAGCGTTGGTCCCTCAGTGACCAGGTGGAGCACAGCTGGCCCCCCCAAACCAACCACAGTCCATCTTCTTAAAGGCACTGCATCTTGAAGTGTATTTGTTACAGCAGTCTTGCCTTTTAGTTACCTACATTACAATTCAGGAGTTTCACATAAAAATTCAGATTTCTGGGGGCGCCTGGGTGGCTCAGTCAGTTAAGCATCTGACTTCGGGTTAAGCGTCCAGCTTCAGCTCAGGTCATGGTCTCACAGTTTGTGGGTCTGAGCCCCTCCTCAGGCTTTGTGCAGACTGCACGGAGCCTGCTTAGGATTCTCCCTGTCTCTCTCTCTCTCTCTCTCTCTCTCTCTCTCTCTCTCTCTGCCCCTCCCCTGCTCACATTCCCTCTGTCTCTCTCCAAATAAATAAATAATTTTAAAAATTCAGATTTCTGTTGAAAAATCTGAATTTTAGCAACACTGGACCTGAATCTTGTAAGATGATCTTCCAGAGATCATTGGTGGCTGCCCCCTCAGAGGGGCCATGAGATGGATAGCTCCCGAGTCCCCACCTGGTCCACTGCATTCTCTCATGGGATCTGACTGGCGTCTGAGGAATTTGCAACTCCAGAATCCAATGCACTTGTATCAACCCATTCTTCTGACCCAAAGATTTCATTCACTCCCCACGGCCAACAAGACCTTGCCCAGCCTCTTCAACCCAGCATGGGAAGTGCTGCATTCCCACCCCACCTGCGAGTTACCCCTCTACTCCTGTACCCCTGGAGTCCACTTCCATGCTTTTGCTCAGGCTGGTCCCCCTTCCCAGAAACACCAGCCTCCTCTCTCCATTCAGGCGACAACATCCCCATGAAGCTCCTCAGTGCCAGCAACCTTGTCATCCCCTAAATTCCTAGGACACAAATTGTCTGTGCTTCTCAAACAATCCCTGAATTTCAGAGCTGGAAAGGACCATGAGGAAAGGAGATCAGGATGTAAAGAGGGTGTTTAAAATGACAAAACCAGGTCATGGTCGATTTCTGGAGGGAAAAGCCTAGGCTCCCCAAAGCAGAGCCCTTCTCACTCCCTCTCATTCATTACTTCTCCAAGCCAGAGTTTTAGAACGATTTCTTATCACAACACAGGAAACTGATTTTACGTTATAACCATGTACACACTCACACACAATTCACAAAACATGAGATGTAATTGATACTCTCTAGTCTGTTCTATTTTCTTCATGCTGTTCGTAAACCCTGATTTCACACTGATTTTCATATCCCATTAATGGTTTACAACCCACAGTCCAAAAAGCAGCCTGCTCCATGATTCTTCCTTGTCTGGCCATGTGGCAGGGAGCTCTGCTTATCTCCAGTCCTGGATCAGCCACTTAAGGAGCTCTGAGGCCCTAGGCAAATTACTTAACCACTTGGGTCTCAGTGTTCTCATCTGTAATATGGGAGAATAATGTTTACTTTACTAGACTGTCGTAAGGATTCAAGACAATTATTTAGGGATTTGCACAATGCCTTATACAGAGCAAGTAGTTAATAAACTGATTTTTATGTCAGTTTTTCCTTACATCTTTGAGTCATACTCTTCATCTATATGACGCTTTCTTTAGAATGCTGTGGCACCTAGAAAGCTGCTGTGCAAGTGCTAGGATCTCAGTATGTGCATCAGGGACAGTGTCCTGTCACCTTCTGGATTCCTGCCTTGAGGACCCGACCTCAGGGGTCAGCTAGTAAGAGTCCATAGAGGGGGTGAGGAAGTGTGGGAAGATGGAAGGAAAGAAATGGCAGAGTCTTCCCTCCTCTGAAGCCTGTGAGCACAGACCATCCCATTCTCCTGAGCACAGATTCAGAAGCTGTCAGAACTACAGTCTCAAAGTGATCAGAACAAAATTCTTAATGTGGGGCCCAAAGGGAACATTACCTGGCAGCAGCAGGAAGCTTGGATTAGAACAGTGGCACTCAATTTGGAGAGGGGCCATTTTTTGGAGGGCAGTTTTTAAAAATCTCACACACAGGCTTGCACCAACACGCATATGCACATGCATGCACGCGCGCGCGCGCGCACACACACACACACACTGAATTGGTTGGTGAGAGCAATAGTAATATATGGCATGACAGCCTCATTTTACAGATGAGGAAGCTGAAGTCCACGAAGTAACGCGCTGAAGGTCACAAGTTAACCCAGATCTGGGCCAGGAACAGAGTTCTTTTCTCAGCCAATACCTTTTTCTCTGTGCACCTGCCAGCTACGTACTTCCAAAACCTGCCCCCAGATTCCCATTCTGCCTCACTCTCCCTGGATATAGTCAGGTAACATATTGGTTTTGGGAAGCTATCTGTTCCTATTTTTGTAAGAACCAAGGTTATTCTTTTTTGATAATTTTTGTTTTTTAAAAATCAGGTAACACTGATTACATGTAATGCTGGAAGTATATAGCCATTCTACTGGCCTTGGCCTCTGCATTAGCAGCTCCAAACCATCAACAGTGAAAATGTCTCCATGGGTGATCTTTTCTGAAGGCACTACGCTGGCCATGTAAAAAGTGTCTCTCTTCTCATCATCACATCTGCCGCATCTGATTCTGGAAATCAGAAAATAACCACTGAACCATTAAAATGCTGTTGAATTACTGATTGATGAGAAACCAAGTAATTTCATTGGCAGCTTGCACTCCTGGCTCCCCACCCAGCCTGGGGAAATGCAGAATGTTTAGGTGATAAAGCACGGGACCATGCCCAATCCACTGTCTGCCTAATGCAGGAATTTCCCATATACAGGAGGCCGAACAATAGCTCAGGCTCTAAGTTTCTAAGCCTTTGTCAGTTTAAGTTAGTACTTTAATGCAATTTTAATAGGTAGTGATTTTATTTTGTATCTAATGAAATCAACGGAGCGTGAAAATAGACAGCGTAGCTGAGCGAGGTACAGTACTTAAGGTACGAAGAATAGACTGCTTCAGAAGAGGCTTTTATTAGCTTCATTAGGGTGGTCATCAAATGAGTGATTTCATAGCCAATCTAATTAACCAAAGAATGTGCAGGAACTCATCTTCTTGTTGCTAATTGGGCATACAGACGCAAGGCATATTAGCTACCTCAGAAATCTAGCATACGGATAAACTTGATAGATTCTTTGTGCGTTCCATGTGGGGGGCTTTTAGAGCAGAATTTTGAACAACTCAAGATAAAAACTTTGCAGCTTCTGGCTCCTGGTGTTGCCTGGGCTGAGGGCCCAGGGCTATCTCATCTCCCTCCCCAGCCACCAGGAAAGGTGGCATCAGCAGACGGAAGTCTTAAGGAATCCCTGACAAATGGCCTGGGACTGAGGGAGACAGAGCAGAGAAAAAGGCACCGCCAGATAGTAGACAAAAGTGTAGGGTGCAGGTCTGTCCAAGGGAGGCCTGGAGAGGTAGCAGGTTCCACCAGACACAAAGGACTGTCCTGGAGCAAATCACGGGGTTGCAGAGAAGGAAGGCACTGAGGATACGGAGCCACAGCAAGCCCGCCACACTGAAGCACTCCACCCAAAGAGGAGACCTCCTGATGCAGGCAAGTGTGCGTGCCCCACGGCCACCCGCCAACTTGACTTGGCAACATACCTACACGGTGGGCCTTTCAACGTGCCCCACCCACTTAGACAAAAGCACCAGGCTCCTGCTCGGGGAAAACTCAGACCCACACACCTCCAAAGGAAATTCATGTCAGCTGCTGGGGGCTATGGAAAATGGTCAATTTGAAAAAAAAAATGCAAAGATTTTGATTAATTAAAAAATGTAATCATCGATATAAAAAATGAAGGAAGAGAGGGAAAGATAGAAGAATGAGTTGATGATTTTAAAGGCAAAGTCAGACTCTCCCAGAATATACAGAGTAAAAAGGCAAAGAAATAGAAAATACGACAGAAGAGTGGAGAAGGAGAATATATTCAGGCAGTTTGATTTACATCTAACAGTAATTCCAGTAAGAGTGTACACTCATAGCTGAAGAGAAAAAATAACCAAAATTATATTAAAAGAAGATGACTCTGGGATGTCTGGGTGGCTCAGCCAGTTAAGCATCTGACTTTAGTTCAGGTCATGAATCACGGTTTGTGAGTTCGAACCCTGCATCAGGCTCTGTGCTGGCAGCTTGGAGCCTGGAGCCTGCTTCAGATTCTGTGTCTCCCCCTCTCTCTGCCCTTCCCCCACTCATGTTCTCTCTCTCTCTCTCTCTCTTTCAAAAATAAACATTAAAAAAAAAGATGCCCCTGAACTGAAGAAAGATGTGACTTTTCAGACCAAAAGGGCTCACCAAGTTCCAAACAAGATTAAAGAAAATGATCCTCATCAAGACATATTCTGCTAACATCTCCTGACCCCAAGGATAAAGAGAAAAATCTTAAAAGCTTCCAGGAAAAAAAAATGAGATTACCAAAAAGGAACAAAAATCAGACTTTCCTTAAGCAACATTGGATTCTGAGGACAGTTGTGCAATATATTTAATAGTCGAAAAATCAGTTTCCCTAACATTAACAACTCAGGCAACAACAGATGTTGGCGAGGATGCGAAGAAAGAGGATCTCTTTTGCATTGTTCGTGGGAATGCAAGCTGGTGCAGCCACTCTGGAAAACAGTAAGGAGGTTCCTCAAAAAACTAAAAACAGAACTACCCTACAACCCAGCAATTGCACTACTAGGCATTCATCCAAGGGATACAGATGTGCTGTTTCAAAGAGACACATGCACCCCCATGTTTATAGCAGCACTATCAACAATAGCCACAGTATAGAAAGAGCCCAAATGTCCATCGATGGATGAATGGATAAAGAAGATGTGATGTGTGTGTATATATATATATATATATATATATATATATATATATATACACACACACACACACACACACACACACACAATGGAGTATTACTCAGCAATCAAAAAGAATGAAATCTTGCCATTTGCAACTATGTGGATGGAACTGAAGGGGATTATGCTATGTGAAATTAGTCAGAGAAAGACAAAAATCATGTGACTTCACTCATATGAGGACTTTAAGAGACAAAACAGATGAACATAAAGGAAGGGAAACAAAAGCAATATAAAAACAGAGAGGGGGACAAAAACATAAGAGAGTCTTAAATATGGAGAACAAATGGAGGGTTACTGGAGGGGTTGTGGGAGGGTGGATGGGCTCAATGGGTAAGGGGCACTGAGGAGTCTACTCCTGAAATCATTGTTGCACTATATGCTAACTAGCTTGGATGTAAATTTTAAAAAATAAAAAATTAAATTAAAAAAAAGTCAGTTTCGGGGCGCCTGGGTGGCGCAGTCGGTTAAGCATCCGACTTCAGCCAGGTCACGATCTCGTGGTCCGTGAGTTCGAGCCCCGCGTCGGGCTCTGGGCTGATGGCTCAGAGCCTGGAGCCTGTTTCTGATTCTGTGTCTCCCTCTCTCTCTGCCCCTCCCCCGTTCATGCTTTGTCTCTCTCTGTCCCAAAAGAATAAATAAACGTTGAAAAAAAAAAAATTTTTTTTAAAAAAATAAAAAAAAGTCAGTTTCTACGAAGAATTTTATGCCCTCACAAATTGAATCAAACATTAGAGTAAAAGAAAAATATTCCCAATCAAAAAAAAAATATTTCTAGTAAAGTAAGTACCAAACAATTACCAAAAGATTTATCACACACATACCCTATAGGAAAAAACTAAAGCAAGATTAGATGAAGCAAAATAAATCTATATTAGGCAATACTGATCTCATAGAAGTGAAGGAAAGTAGGAAAATTTAAGGGAAAATCCACTGGGATGAGATGCTTACAAAATTTTTCGATGAGCAAAGATTTAAAAAAAAAAAAAAAAGGATTACAGGGCACTTGGGTGACTCAGTTGATTGAGTGACCGACTCTTGATTTCAGCTCAGGTCATGATCTCATGGTTTGTGACTTCGAGCCACACCAATAATGCAGAGCCTGGAGATTCTCTGTCTCCCCCTCTCTCTAACCCTTCCCTGCTGCATGCTCGCTCTCTCTCTCTCTCTCTCTCTCTCTCTTAAATAAATAAACAAACCTTAAAAAATGGATTACAGGGACGCCTGGGTGGCTCAGTCGGTTAGGCGGCCAACTTCGGCTCAGGTCATGATCTCACGGTCCGTGAGTTCGAGCCCCGCGTCGGGCTCTGTGCTGACAGCTCAGAGCCTGGAGCCTGTTTCAGATTCTGTGTCTCCCTCTTTCTGACCCTCCCCCGTTCATGCTCTGTCTCTCTCTGTCTCAAAAATAAATAAATAAACGTTAAAAAAAAAAAGGATTACAATTTCAACTATATGGCTCAAATCATAGTTGGCTCTACAATGACCAACACCTACCTACTGACATTATTGTAAATGCTGTTAATAGGTTTTCAGTTTTTAGAATTAACCTAAAGACAGGATGGGAGCCTTAGTTGTATAGAGATGGTCCAGACTCACAATGGTTCAACTTAGGACCTTTTGACTTTATGATGGTGTGAAAATGATACACTTTTCAGTAGAAACCATACTTCAGATTTTGAATTTGGATCTCCTCCCAGGCCAGCAATATGTGGTGCGGTCCCCTCTCGTGTTGCTGAGCAGCAGCCACAGCTCCCAGGCAGCCACGCCATCTCAAGAGTGATCAACTGATACACAAACAACCATTGTGTTCCCCAACAACCACTCTGTTTCTCACTTTCAGTACAGTATTCAATAAATTAGTGAGACGTTCAACACTGTATTATAAAATAGGCTTTGTGTTAGATGACTTTGCCCAATGGTACGCTGACACAAGGGTTCTGAGCACGTTTAGGGTCAGCTAGGCTAAGCTATGATATTTGGTAGATTAGGAGTATTAAATGCATTTTCTACTTAATGGTATTTGCAATTTGCCCTGGGTTTATCGGGATGTAACCCCATCCTGAGTGGAGGAAGATCTGTACTGATATGAACAGAATGCAGAAGGTGTCAAACAGTGACATTGTAACTGTAACAAGCATACGATGGGAGGTAGTGAAAGAGGTCAGAGAGAGACAAGAAAAGATGGAAGGAGGAGTAAGTGGGTCATCTGTAGGGATTCTCTTGGCTGATGTAGGCAACCACTAGAAGAAGTAGTTAAAATTATAGGCAGCAGTAGCCAGTGTGGAGAGCAGGAGGTGGACAGAAACATGAATGAGCTAAAGCCTTCTTTCCAGATGGCAGGAAGTTAAAAGATTCCATTTAAAAATAATAAATCAAGAAATAGGGGGATGAGCATATTACATAAAGTGATGACAGTAAGTGCCAGAAGAATTTATGATAGAAACTATTGACGGTGGTTACCTCTGGGGATGGGCCCTGGTGGTTGAGGGAGATTTTTAATTCCATTTTTTTGCTCTTCATGCAGTTATTAAGAACATACTGAATTGAATAGCTTCATGGCTTTCACCAGATTTCAAAATCCACTTATCTTTAAAGAACTTTATTTAGCTGAATGTTAAAGATACTTTTTTCTTTTTTTCTCTTAAGAGAAAAAATGAGTAGCTGTCTGTATGAGAACTCTAAACATGCACACACACACACACACACACACACACACACACTTTTAGACTAATTTATAAACCTATAGCTCCAAAACTATTGCCCCCAAATATTTCATGCCAATATTAAGGAAAAACGTGCAATGTTTCCTCTTTCTATCCTTCTGAATGGTAAGTTCTTCAAAAGCTTGACGATGGTGATGATGACAATGACATATATATACATATATATATATATATTTACATATATATGTATATATTTACATATATATGTGTATATATATATCCTTATATATATACATATATATATGTGTGTGTGTGTGTGTGTGTGTGTGTGTATACACTTAATGGGGTTGGATGAGAGAGCTGGAGACTAAGGAGAAGCCCTAAGGAAATCTGAAACCCCTGTGACTTCTAGGATCTTAGCAAACAAAATCAGAAGTCCCTTTTCCATGTTTCTTTTGCTAAAATCATTAGAAACTGTTTCTCTCTTCAGATCACCATTAAAACCTCGGCATCTTTGTAAAACAGCAATAAAAATGTATTGTCTTGCTACATTATAAGCAAGGTTCTTTCTCTCTCTGGTGTCAGACAGTTTCAAGGCCTTTAAAATCTCAGCCCTGGAACAGAAGTCCTGGCCCAAAAGCTGAAGGTATACCCGTTGCTCCCCAACCCAGACTTACGGTATCAGAAGGTAGCTGCAACCTGGAGCTGGGGAGAAAGTCATATGGTTCAGATCATCCATCAGAAAAGTTTTTAAAAATCTCAGTAACTCCCTTGACAGTGGGTCTACATGTGGTGAGAGAACAAATTCAATGTTAGAATTGCTATTAGAGGGGTGCCTGGGTGGCTTGCTCAATTAAGCGTCCAACTCTTGAATTCGGCTCAGGTCATGATCTCATGGTTCATGAGATCAAGTCCTACATCGGGCTCTGCATTGACAGCATGGAGCCTGCTTGGGATTCTCTCTCTCCCTCTCTCTCTCTACTCCTCTCCCCACTGTGTTCTCTCTCTCTCTCTCTCAAAATAAACAAACTTAAAAAAAAAAAAGAGGGGCGCCTGGGTGGCGCAGTCGGTTGGGCGTCTGACTTCAGCCAGGTCACGATCTCGCGTTCCGTGAGTTCGAGACCCGCGTCAGGCTCTGGGCTGATGGCTCAGAGCCTGGAGCCTGTTTCCGATTCTGTGTCTCCCTCTCTCTCTGCCCCTCGCCCGTTCATGCTCTGTCTCTGTCCCAAAAATAAATAAACGTTAAAAAAAAAATTAAAAAAAAATTTTTTTGGTAGAAAAATACAGTGTTGTCTTTTAGTTGGGAGTGAGGGAAAACATCTGAGTGTCCTCTGTAGTTATTGTAAGACAAAAAGTGTTCCCAGTGGTGGTTCTGGATTTCCAAGTACTACTGTCTAAATGGACACTAGAAATCTTCATGGGAATACCTAACATGTATGGCACACTTACTTTGCAACTGTCTAAATATTCTCAATGAATGTGTTACTCAATATCCATCTGATCCTATGAAGTAGGTGTTATTATTAGCATCCCTATTTTTTAGATGAGATAACTGAGATGCTGGCAGTTTTCCCACCTTAATCGTGGAGCCTCAGCTTAGAGAGTGACAAACGGGAGAAACAGCAGAAAGCATCTAGGGGCCCCTCCTGATGACCTGAGCCTCAGCTGAGAGGTTGCAGAATTGGAGTTACGATCTACCTTCATCCCTTTGTTGGAGACAAGCAGCCCTGGAAGCCAGACAGGTCTGAGTTGGGGATGGGGGTGGTCAGGGCACACTGAAATGACAAGGGGAGGAAAAAAGGGGAGAAAGAGAGGTCTGTCTCAGCTGACCTCTCTACCTGCAACCAGGAAGAGGGGAGATGAAGGATCACATGGTGGTCTCAAAGTGTTTCTCAGCCCCTCCTCTCCAACCCCACTTAGCCATGTGTGCTGCTACCCCTTGGGGCCCTCTCCCTGGGCCCTTGGTACGAGACTTCTCACTGTCTCTGGCCTCTCCTCTCTCTGCCACCACAATGGCACAGAGGGAACTTTTCAAAACACAGATCTGGTGTCCCCTTTCCTGAAAAAATGTGACAGGTCCCATGGCCTCCACCAGCGATTCAGACACCACCTTTGAGAATTTTGTTTCCCATAGCCATGGACACCTATGCTATCACTTAGTGCTTGTCTTTAGAACAACTCACTTCCTGACCTAAATAATTGTATCCTCACTCTAAGCAGTAATACCCATAACATTGTGGGTTTGATGTGCTGTTTACCATTTTCCCCAATATGCAATAAAATAATTACATAACTGAAAATTCTAAATGCTCCTTGGTACCACCTCAAATGATCCCACTGACTGTATTTCACTCTGGAGCCATATTGACAGTATGTCAGAATACTTGGGTTGCAAGAAACAGGAACTCAGTCTGACCACCATAAATTAAAATATATTTTATTGGAATCTTTGGGGGCATCAGAGGGCGGGGATGTGAAGAGTCTCACAAAGGACTGGACCAGTAGGTCTCGTCAGGGGTGGGATATCCAGGAAACTGGGCTCAAGCCCCATCCAGACACCCACATCAGAGTGAATGACAACCAAGCATCTTCAGCCTCTAAGTCATGCTGTGAGTCAAATCCCCAGGAAGGGAATTCCCATGGGCCTACTTGGGTCTCTTGCTCACCTCATAGCTATTGGCTCAGGTGCAACTATACAGTGGATGCTGCCACACCCAAAGACCGCTCTCTGCTCATTTCCTTCTTCACTGAAAACTGACTCTGCCACATTATTCGTGGGCAGAGTATTTTCCCAGCTTCTCACTGAAGGTAGAAATAATGTTGTGTCTTTTAATCAGATTTTGTTCCTTTCAGGGATTTTTATCTCATTAACTTGTTTGATGTTGGAGCTTTTTAGGAGGAAGGGTGGGCAAAGGATATTGATAGCACTAAAACTGTCTAGCTTTTATTTTCACTTATTTATTTTTTTAGAGAAAGAGAGCATGAGTGGGGGAGAGGGACAAAGAGAGAGGAGAGAGAGAGAGAATGCCAAGTAGGCTCCATGCTCAGCCCAACTCGGGGCTTGATCCCATGACCCTGGGATCATGACCTGAGCAGAAATCAAGATGCCCAACCAACTGAGCCACCTAGCCAACCCCAAATTGTCTGGCTTTTAAAAGTAAAGCTGATTTAAATGGATTAAAAGTACTTTAATCATTGTTATCTACTGATTAACTTGGCCCAAAAGAAATTCCTTCTGGCTCGTAATCTAAGACCAGCTGGGCTTCTCCTAGATCAACTAGAAGCTCTAAACCAACTGCTGGCCCACTGATAGTAAAATGTGTGGTTTTTAGCCACCCTCCATATTTATACTTATTTTTCTTTTTCCATCACCCCTTCTCAGCTCCACCTACTTTCTTTTATGAGTATTGGGGTTTTAATTTTTTTAATGTTTTTTTTTTTTTGAGAGAGAGGGAGAGAGACAGCACGAGTGGGGGAGGGGCAGAGAGAGAGGGAGATACAGAATCCAAAGCAGGCTTCAGGCTCCAAGCTGTCAGCACAGAGCCCAACACAGGGCTAGAACTCACAAACCATGAGATCAGGACCTGAGCCTAAGTCGAATGCTTAACCAACTGAGCCACCCAGGCGTGCCAGTTTTGTTTGTTTTTTATATCCTTGAAAGAGACCTTAAATATGATGGATAACAAGTTGGGAGATGTAATGATGAGGAGGAAGAACACACACACACACACACACACACACACACACACACACACACACACCAGGCTGTTAAGGTGAGCCTCTTTCAGGCTCTGTTGTGGTCAAAGCTCCACATGGCCACAAACAAATCAATAGGTGTCAGGTATTCCCATATGTCACACATTAGTACTACGCCATCCACATAGACTCAAAAGAGGGGCTCCAAAATTGCAGTCCTTGGCTCCATACCATCTCAAAGGTTTTAAGGATTGAGGTGAAGAGGTTCTAGAAAAAGCCTTTAGCAAAATGAGAACATTTTCCTCCCCCCTCCCCCTTCTATGGGGAGAAGTGAAGGGAGAGAGAGGCTGTACGGGACCAAAGACAAGAGGGGAGAGTAAGTGTTTCTTGTGAGTCCTCAGGACTCCTAGTCTGGAACATGTCAGTTCCATAAACTCAGTCTTAACACTCAGACTTTAGATCATAGGGGTCAATTCTTTACACAGTGTTAGTCCTGGATCCCTGCATGCCAGTCTACATGATTTCCACAAGAAACCTTATCACCAAAGTAAATGAAAGCTTTTACCTGCTATTGGACCATAGAACTGTTCTAAATCTAGCAGAACGCCACTATACCCAGATGCCTCAACTCTCCCTAAGGGTCTTTGGATTTTGTTTTCTTGATCTAGGAGCTCTCCAAGATTTCCCTTGGTTTGCATTGGTCTGTGGAGGTAAGGTCTGGAGAACTCCTTCCCCTTTCTCATAAAATTTGCTGACAGAGGCCACTGCCCTGTGACTGGCAGGTATGTGTTACAGGTATGTGTCAAGTATGTGTACCTCTGGAAAGGATCTAGATAGAGGAGAAAATGGAGCCCCAGAAAGGTGTGGACCCAGGCAGCAGGGAGATCCCAAGATGTAAATCTTAGCAAGGCCTGTGAAATATCCTGACCATCAAGATCATCAAGTCAGAAATCAGGTGGTGAAGTGTCCTTGCCTGACTTCCCCGGAGGTTGGGAGGTTAAGCAGCCCTGCTCCTTCACGAAATGTAGTAGCTACATGCAGTGCTCTCACAGGGAACAGACCCACTTCTCCTAATTGGTAAATGCTTAAAGATTAGGTCTTTCTACATCTCCTAAATGATAGGTTGTACTGAGTGTTCAATACATGTTAATAGATGTGGTAGGAAGAATGGATTGTACAATTTAAAGCAAGTGGTATGAAATTCTAGCAGATCAATGCACTCTGGGTTAAATGTCTTATTATAGTTATGGAAGAACTAAGATATTCAAATAATGGGCTCAAAATAAATTGTTCCTAGGTTTTCTGAGGTTATGGCTTTAGGGAATTACCTTTTCTGATAATCAAAAACACAACAAATACGCTTTTTTTCTTCACTTGTTTAATTATTTTAAACATTCAGCTCTGGTCATATGCCTGATAGCTATAAAAATGAGAGATCAAAGCATCCCAGGGCTCCTTATTAATTCTGCCCACCAAACATTCCCAAATAACCCTATATAATACACTGCTAACAATAAGTATTTTAGTCTGAGAAATAAATACATTTAATTTTAAATTTATGGTTTGGGGATAAGCTGGTTCTCAGCTTCTAAGCGTTTTATTGTTTCCCAGACTTTTCCCAAATACAGATGTTAAAGGGCTTTTCAGAAAGAATGTTTTAATTTTTTTAACTTATTTTAATTTAATTTAATTCAATTTTAGAGACAGAGTGCATAAGCCAGGGAGAGAGGCAGAGAGAGAGAGAGAGAGAGAGAGAGGATCATAAGCAGGCTCCACACTCAGCACGGAGCCCAACAGGGGGCTCGATCCCACGGCCCTGGAATCATGACCTGAGCTGAAATCAAGAGTTGGATACTCAACCAACTGAGCCACGCAGGCGTCCCAGAAAGAATGTTTTGATGAGTTATCAACTCAATAAAGAAATGAGCAAAAGATATGAACAGACACTTCACTGGCAATCAAATCCCTTTCCTAAATTTGGAAACTTCCCCAGCATGACTCCATCCCCATAGAGAAGCCAAAAGGGCTAACATATGCATTCCCAGACTCTACATGAAGCATCCAGGCTTGTGACCTCATGCAGCTAAGAACCCTGACTCTTTCAGTACCAAATCAGGAATGTGGGGACACTGTGGTTGCACAAGGTGCCAGACCTCAAATGTGCCTCAGTTTCTCATCTAAAATAGGGAGCTGCCAACACCAGCTTCTGTTTCACTGAATTCTTAACAAGAAAAGCTTGTAAAATTCCGAATTTCTTAGGGATTAAGTGGCATGGACAAACAAGTATGTGTACATGTTTTGGAACCAACGAATTTTACTAAAAGGAATGCAAATTTCAAAGCCAGAAGAGAGAGAGAGAGAGAGAGAAGACTGTGTGGAAATGCTGTTCCATATACAAATTCCAGTTCCTTCAGGCAATGAGTGGAAATCCAGCCTGCACGGCGGCCTGACTGGATTTCAGAATTTATGGAGCCTCCCAGGAGAAGAGTTTCTTCACGGACCTAACAATGCCATCTAACGCTTTGAAAAGCATTCCATGTAGCCATAATTCCACCTGTGTGTCACAGCTTCTGTGTGTTTCCCTACTCTGTATCTTTTTCAAGCAACGAGATAAATACAAGACCTTGGTCTCCTAAGAATTCATCTATTTGAGCCTTTTTCTTCTCACCAGTGTAACCTCCAATCGTAGCATCCAACATAGAGGCTAGGGACATGGTAATCATGTCACGAAGAATGAGCCCAGAAAGAGAAAAAGCAGCCAACACAAGGAAACCCTGCTAGTCAGAAGCCCATTCTTAGAACAAAAGGTCACTTACAAGGGAAAAGAAAAAAGAAAATTGAATGCAGAGCATCTGATGAATATTCCTGCATTAAGACTTACTTTTTAATCCTATAAAGTCAGGGCGCCACACCCTTTAGAGAATATCACACACTCTTGTTTGCAAATCCAGCCAACAGCATCATGTCCCCTCTCACTGCAAACATGCTGGAGAAGATGAACAACAGTCAGCCCCTGGGCCGCCACCATGGGAAAGAGCAGAGCCTCCGGGGACTCCGGGGTATCAGACCAGAACAAGCGGCTTGGACGAGTTAACATTTTCCTGCCGGTGTCAATGACTTGGAAAGTCAATTCTATTCCACTGAGCCTTTTCATCAGTTATGACACCCTAAACCCATCTTCTTTTCACACCTGCAGCTTAGAGAAAATTCTATGAATCAGTCTGTCACCAGGCCGCCCTCGGCATGTCTCCAACAGGCACAGCTCCGGCTGCAGCCAGCTGGCCTAAGGCAAACACAGAGATTCCTTTTAGGGGAAGGTGCTACCAAGAAAATGTCAAAGTCTGGGTGCACATAAGGGAGACCTGCAGCCTTCTGCTGTCTCCACAGAACCAAATGCCGCTTATATGGCCCCAGAGGGCAGGTAGAGGATGACTGCTCTCCAGCTCTTGAGGCTGAGTTCGTTCATCCTTTTGCCCTCCCAAAGGGCAAGCCCAAATACAGAGGCACTCACAAATACCAGCTCTGATCCCTCCCTACAGCACAGAAGTGACCAGACAGATCTGGGTCCCACAGGTTAGGTTCAGGATTGGGGGGGGGGGGGGGGGGGAAGGGCTGGGATGCTCCATCCAGCTCCCAGGGTAGGGGACATTGGGCACCCCAGGTTTGCCCTCAGGCTGCCATGCCCCTCATCCAGGACACTCAATCAGAGATGGGCATTTCCTTTGCATTGTTCCAAAGTGTATGCACTTTGAGTTTCAGCCACTGCAAGTTCAAGTGGCTTCGTCCCTTTCTAGCCCCAGACTGCAGGGAAGTGGAGGACAGTGGTGTAGACCTGGACTCAACCACAGTGCCCAACAGGTCCCTGTAATATCCATTCTACAGTGTATCCACAACCCATTTTACTGGCCACAGCACAAAGAACCGACTCTTCAGGGTGTTTAAACAATTTGTTAGCATTTTTCAATATTATTGCTAGATAAGATACAGCTTTATTACCATCTCTAGCTGCCCTTTCCAATTCTAATATTCTCATATTCTGTGCATCCCAAGAGGGCCCTTCCCTGACAAAGATGTTTACCTTAGATATGTGTGACTTCCAGGAGTCCAAACTATGATCATAAAGCATTTGCTAACACGGTGAAGTTTAGCTTCTTCAAAACAGAACTCACATCATTAATAAGTCTTTTAGGATATCCATCTTTGCCAAGCTTTCTTTTATCCCCCAAGGTGAGGAGGACTTATTATAGATTATATGCTGGATCCACCAGGGGACCACAGAAATGAAGCCTGCATGGCATTTTATTAGCCCAATAGATTATATTCATGATGGAGAGGGAGAAAAAGCAAGTTAACACCCCCAAGAGACTTATAATGGTCCAAAGCATTTCTGTCAAGCTGAAACGGGAGGAAGAAGCCCCAGCCTGGGCAAGGAAACCGGCAGGCTCCAGGGTCTTCTCTCGTAGGGCTCACTTCTGCCCTCGAGAGGCCAGATGGTGTACACTCTTCTGGAAAACAACTCTGAGAGGTCTCCTGTGGATTCAGAGTTGGTTTAGACAGCCATTCTCAGACTTGAGCACCTGTCAGAATCACCTGGAAGACTGGCTGAAGCACAGATTGCTGGGCCCCACCAGAATTTCTGGCTGTGCTGATGTTTGGGGCTCAGGGAGAGAGGGGGGCCAAGAATCTGCATTTCTAACCAGTTCCCAGAGCTGCTGCTGCTGCTATGGGGACCACATTCTAGGATCACTGGAGATACAAGATGGGGCAATGCTTTAGGACACTCTAAGGGAGCCAGTGAACACAGGCTCTCATGGATGCCCCAATCCAGCTGCTCTTCAGGCCTCTGGCTTTCAGGCCCCTGTGACCCCTCTCCTCAGAGGTCCAGATCTCCCTGGACTGGCGCCAGTCCTGTTCCCTTCAATTTCAGGGCCAAGTGCTACCCATGCAGCAACTCCCTCACCACAAGGACAAGTTTTCCTCCTGTGGGAACCGGCTACATAATTTTTGGGGTCTAATGGAAAATGGAAATTTGGGGCCCTTTGCTGAAATAGTAGTAAGACTTAATAATAATAGTATTAATACACTGACAAGAGAGCATTAAGCTCAGCATGTGCCTTTCTTCGCAAGGCCTTGTCTTTGGCCCCGCACTATTGAGACCAGAGAGTTACGACTCTTGCTCACCCCACCCTCCTGTCCTCATCATGTCTTCACACAAGAATCCATCCTTCCTCTGCACCTCCTTGACTCCACAGCTTCAGTCCCTCAAAACGAGGGCATTGGTATATGTTTGGAGGGAAATTTAAATCCCTGTCAAGATTATGAAAGATTCCTGGGGCACCTGGGTGGCTCAGTTGCTTAAGCATCTGGCTCTTGATCTCAACCCAGCTCATGATCTCACGGTTTGTGGGTTCAAGCCCCACATGGGGGTCTGCACTGCCAGCATGGAGCCTGCTTGGGATCCTCTCTCCTTCTCTCCCTCTGCCCCTCCTTTACTTGTGCTCTCTCTTCCAAAAATAAATAAATAAACTTTTAAAAAATTATAAAATATTCTTACTCTTTAATACAGCAATTCCACTCCCAGGAATTTATTTGTCCTCCAGTGGATAGACTCTGTAAAGTGCTCTTAAAGTGCTCAAAGGATGTTCACTGAGACAGTATTTGTAATCAGAAAAAAATGGAAACAACTTAATGTCTATCAATAATAGTTACAGCATAAGGAATATTTATAGGCAATGATTAGGAAGTCTATTCAAGATATACCAAGTATAAAAAGGAAGTTGAAAGTGTGTGTGTGTGTGTGTGTGTGTGTGTGTGTGTGTGTGTGTGTTAGCGCATGAATAGAGAAACACTCAGGTAATCTAAACAAGTTGTTAGTCATTACCACTGGAAATGTTCACTTTATAGCATATTCACTTTAAATTTTAATATGTTTTATTATTTCTTTTATTACTTCTAAGTATACGTAGAACAAAAAAAATGCTTAAGACTTCCACCAAAACTGGTCTCAGCCAGAAACCTTGACCACCGGCCAGGGCTACTATCTCTCCCCCGGCCCCTTGTCCTTCCAGCCCTGTGCCTCCTGCACTGGGACATGGCCCATTCCTGTAACTCTCCATTCCCTGTTGCTATGAAGCCTCTCAGGTATCTGATCAAAGCAAGACCACAAATGAATCTGCTCATCTAAATATATTCAGTCCTCCCCAGAACGGGCTCCTGTGAAAGCCTAATAAAAATATAGAAAAGAGAAGCATTTATGAAACATCTTTAGATCTATTACCTTACTTCGTTTTTACTCTGAGGTAATGGATTCTTATTTATTCTTATTTCCAAGTTTAATTTGTATCTTGACTAATAGCCTCCAGCCTGCCCACTTCCTGAGGCTCTAAACCATCCTGTTCCTCACTCTCGGTCTCAAACAATAATCAGTTTAGTTGAGATACTAGGGTAAGCAATGCTAGCTAACAACAAACTCCCAAGTTTGGTGGCTTAACACAGAGGTTTATTTTTCACTCCGCTCATTATGGATGTTCCAGTGGCAGACAGCATTCTGGTTTATCCTCGAGGGTCCCAGGTGCTTCCACCTTCTGAGTCTGCCCTCCTTTGTGTCCCCAGTGCAGGGAAAGGGACAGAGCATGAGGACTACAAGGGAGATTTTATGGGCCAGGCCTGGGAGGGAAGAGTAAAAATCATATTTCTCTGGTCACATTCCATTGGCCAGAATTTGGCTTCATAACTCTTTTAACCGTGTGGGAGACCAGCATGAGCAATGTGGCAGACAGAAGAATGGCCCCCAAAGATGTCCCTAGAACTTGTGTTATATGTTCCTAGCCAAAAAGGACTTTGCAGATGTCATTAAGAATCCTGAGATGAGGAGGCTGTCCTGGATTATGTGGGTGGGACCAATGTAATCCCAGTGTCCTCATAAGAGAGAGGCAGAGGGCCAAAGTCAGAAAAGGGGCTGCAAGGGTGCAAGCAGCTTGGAGTGATGTCCTTGAAGATTGAGGGAGGAGCCCAAGCCAAGGAACACAGGTGGCCTCTAGGAGCTGGAAAAGGCAAGTAAATACATTCTCCCCAGAAACCCGCAGATGGAACAAAGCCCTGCCAACACCCTTCTGACATCCCGGATTACAAGAGAACCAGTTTGTATTGTTTTAAGCCACCTAGTTTGTGGCAATTCGTTACAGTGGCAATGGGACAAATACAAGTGTGCTGTGTGCTAAGGAGGAAAAGGCGACAGAATCTTTTTCATGGGTAAGTAAATCCATCCTTCCTGCCGCTGCCACCTCTGTTCAAGCTCCTGTGGCCTTTCTTCACCTGACCTGTGTGGTTTTGGCTGCCCTCCCAATGATTTTACCTCATGCCAACCTCTCCTACGCAGCCGCCAGAGTGGTTCTCTTGAATTATAGGTCAGATGGCGTCACTCCCTTGCTCAAAAACCCCTGTAATTTCTAAAGGAGAAAATCTAAATTTCTCAGCCCAGCCCTCCAAGTCCTCTGTAATGTGGCTCCTACCTGCCTTTCCACATTTTCCCTCACAAGGTCTCCTCTCCCAGGCAGGGGAAGTACTGATAAGTGCCCGTGAGTAGATGTCAAGAGATGGGCGTGAAAGAAGCCTGGTTAGCCGGCGCTTATCCGCTTCCTCACCCTCAGCTTCCACCTCCTGTCAAGAGAGAGAAAGCCAGGGCAGGACCTTCCAGGTGCTGGGGAGGTAGGAGTTGAGAAAATATGCCTCACCTATCAATACATACAACCTAAAGGAGCTTGTCAGAAGGCCAAGCAATGAAGAGGGCAAGCCCCAAACAAACTTTGATGGATACTCCCTTGGTTACCTGAATATATTGAAGCCAAATTCCTCAACATGCCAGTCATGTTGGACAGTCATGTTGGACAGACTGTCCAGACAGGCTGGACAGTCATCCTCACCATCAAGCCACGTTCTTTGAAGCCCTTGGTGTGAAAACTATCCACAGTGCTCTCAATGAGGACATGCCAGAGATGGTCAACAGGGAGACTAAAGAGCTTTTAAAGATTCCTCATGCTCATAGGTGAACCATTTGTGAGCTTAATGAAGACAATGATCAGGTAAGACTAAAGGGGGGGGCACTGTCATGTCCACTGTCACCCCCCCAACCCTGGCCTTTCTCAGCCTGGTGCTCATATCTCCCCCACCACTCCCCAGATAACGCCCCAAACTCTGGGTTCTATCTTATGTTTTGTGCTCCTTTTCCCTAAACCTGTTGTTTCTAAATGACAAGGGAATGCATGTCAGTCAATCATGTAATATCACAGACTTGTAGAATTTCCAAATACATGTATAACTAATTTGGGGGAAAAAATCGGAAAAGGGGGAGGGTAGAGAGAAATCACCCATTAGGTTACTAACCAACTGCTATCATTTTGGCATATTCCATTTTAAACACTTTCATATGCATATTTTAACATAATGTCATAAATACAATTTTGCATCTGGCTGCATAGTCCTCCTAGGCATCATTTAATGGCCTCATGATATCCCTTCCAGTAAATTCTCTGCAATCTACCTAACTACTCTCCTATTTTTGGATGTTTGAGCTATGTCTAACTTTTTACAGTTTGCAAATAAAGCTTTGATGAATGCATTTTCCATTTTTAAAATTATTTCCTTAGATCAGATTTCCAAAAGTGGCATTTCTGGGTCAAAGTGTATGAAGATATTTCAGGAGAGATACATTTGAAAGTGCAGCTAAGAATATCGGTTGTCAAAATATATGTTTATTTCATATAAATATTTAAAAATCATTCCAAATAATTTTTTGCTACTTTAATAAGAAAAAATAAAACAAAGCAGTGTTTTGGAGTTGAAAGGAAACTCAGATTTAGCCCAGTGGTTCCAAAACTTGGCTGCCCATCAGAATTAACTGAAGAGTCTTAACAATATGAATTCCACTAAAGCTTGAGCAATATTTTAAGTCTGGAGTAAATAATGTACAAGATGAGCCTGGAGAACTTGTCATTTTCAGAAAACAAGGAAACTATCAAAGACCAATGCCATGTGTCCAAAGAACTCAAGAGAAAACTTGAAGAAGCTGCCACTGGCCAAAGAGAGGAATTCTAAGAATAAGAATTGCAGTAGACCAGAGCACATCAAATATGTTAAAAATCCACGAGGTTAGAACGATACTGAAAATAATAATGAAACTTCAATGCTCACTTTGGAGGATCATAGTAATATCTCAGCATCAAAATGACTTTGAAAACTGGAAAATGAAAGAATTTAGGGTATGTTTCCTACTGAACTGTACTGCGAAATCAGTAAGTAGTAGATGAGGGCAAGTTTCTCTGTATTATTCCACCTAATAAGTGAAAAAGGAATGCTGGGGTTAGGATATCATCATTTGCAACCATAATGAATTAATGGACACAGGCAATGACCATAAATGGCTGCTAATGTTACAAAAAGAGACACAACCAGACATTATGTGACCCTAATGAAAATGCACAGTACCTCTTATGAAGTATTCTTGCCAAAACTTTTGAACCTAAGTCAGATCAAACCTCTAGGTCAAATTTCTGTTTTACAGAAAATAAACATGGGAGGTAAGGATGCAATCAGCAAAATCCAGACTATGGGAAAGTCTTCAGCACAAACAACCCAGTTTTTTTTTCAACAAAAGGTTTAAAGGAGAAAAAAATTAAATTGAGGAACACCAATGGATTAAAAGTTACTTAAGAGGTATATGAACCAATGATATTGTACGATCCTTACTTGGATTTCAATTCAAACAAACAAAAAGAAACCATTTTTCATCAGACAATTGTGGATTTGTGGACATTGACAAGAGTTTTGACTACTAATATTAAAAGACTACTGTTATTTTTTCTGGTGTAAAATGGTATTGTGAATATTTTAAAGTCTGTATCTTGTGGAGAAACCTACTAAAACACATATAATTAATTAAAGGATAATTGTTAAAGCTGGGTGATATATTCAAGAGGGTTCATTATACTACCTTCTCTACTTTTGCATAGGTTTGAACTTACCATAATTTTAAAAAAGTACATATATATCAGGTCCTAGGCCCTACCCCAGACTTGCTGAACCAGGATCTCAGATACAAGAACCTGGCATCTGAGTTCTGAGAGCCCCCATGTGATTCTGACGTAGCTGGTCTGTGGACTAGTGTCTAGGAAACAGTGATTTAACTCATAAGGAAGCTGAGGCACAATGACAGTACATTTCTTGCCCAAGTTCACATAACTAGTTCATGGAAGAACCCAAGTTTCTTAAATCTTGCCCAAGATCCTTTCCAAGATGATAGGTAGTCTCTTGAATACAAATACCCTAGATCCAGAATGTGCTCCCCTCTTGGGCAGCATGATGTTTTGGCCTGGTTTGAACACATTGTGTTCAGAAGGCACTCTGGGAGTTGTCTAGGATCTTTTATCTCTTTGAAATCATAGTCCCATGGGGTTATCCATGAGATCTCAGTGTCTATCACAAAAATGGAGGGGGGACTTTTGAGCCACACCTGCACATAGGAACACAAACTTAAGATCTCCAATGTTATTTCTGAATGAGATTATACATGGAGATCACAAATTTTCCCTTGCTGTCCTTCAGGATTCGCAGTCCAGTAGTTGCAAAATCCCCTCTATCTTCAACCTCTTTTCTAAATGGAAACCAGATGGCAACAGAACATTCAGAACAGAGGTTGAGGACATAGGGAATATTGCTTCTGTTGGACTGTGAATCCTGAACAGAAAGGGACATATTCAGCCTGAAGGTATTAAATGTTAGAGGTGGCATAGGAGTCTGGGGCTTCTCATGATAGCTGACCTAACCAGGGATAAGGAATTGGATAAATTCAGTCTTGGCAGGTTAAGGAAAAATGATGGTAGGAGTGGTTGTGAGAAGTTGTGAGGAGGGAAAGGAGAGGTGTCTGTGGTCTTCTCCTGACCACTGTTTAATATGAGGACTTCTTTTTTTTAATGTATATTTATTTATTTTGAGAGAGAAAGAGAGAGTGTTCAGAAGAGGGTCAGGGAGAGAGGGAGACAGAGAATCCCAAGCAGGCTCCATGCTGTCAGCACAGAGCCCAACTTGGGGCTCGATCTCACCAACCATGAGACCATGACTTGAGCCAAGATCAAGAGTCAGACACTTAACCAACTGACCCCAAAATGAGGACTTCTTCTTGACCTTTGCTGTTGGGGGACAGAGGCTTAAGGGAGGGTCACTCCTAATCTGACCTCTGTTGTTAAAGGGGCAAACCCACACCAAAAGTGCTGGGTTCTCGCTGGCGCAGAAGCTGGAGACGTCTCATCACCCCTGATGATGTAGGGTAGGAAGTTTAGGGGAGATATGTCTCACTCCCCTACCTTGCTACCATAATGGATATTCAATATTGCTACTGTTCTAATGAAACACAAGATAAGATTTGGAGAATAAGAACATGCAGGTCCAATTTTTTAACTCTTAGTGCAGGAAGACTTTACAGCATTCCATCTCAAAAATCATCAGGGAGGAGAAGGTTTCCCCTAACTAAATATATCAAGATATAGTAGGGAAAAAAAAGAAAGCCATCTAGGTGTCCCTTGTTTGGGGGGCGGGGGGAGCGTGGGTGGAAGGAGACAGCATTGCTTGGCTTGATCTTTTAATGTACCAGAAATATTCTCCTCTCTATCACCCCCAATCCTCATCACGCAACACAGGACCACACTCATACACTTACACACGTGAAAAACTAACCTGAAAAATCACATGTAAAAAAATGAAAACAGCTAACATCACCCAAAAAACTTACATTTGAGTTATTAAATAATTTCTCTCTTCTAAACATAGTATAAAAATAGTGATTTTTTTAAAAAACTAAGTTATAATCGATAGATTCATATTGGGAGTCTTTGGCCTTTTGCCTGACCTGTCAGAGGAAATCAGTGTGGATCTAAGGACATAGCTATCACTCAGTATGGTTGATGCAAGTAGGATTGCTTTAGACCCACACATTTCTTCAGATGACTAGACTAGTTACCTCACTCATCTATATAGCCTGCCAAAATCACCCTCTGTTTTATAGATTCCAGAAATCTCCCCAGCTGGGAGCAAGTAATTTCATCCAATTTGAATTTCTTTTTAAAGTAGTATGTCACAAACTCCCAGTGTTGGCAAAGGTGTGGTGACATACCCATCCCCCACATCACAGAAACTCTATAATGGTACATTTTTGGAAAGACAATTGGCAATATGAGCTTTAAAGTGTTTATGTTCTCTGACCCAATAATTCCATATCTGAGAATAATCCAAAAAAATTTTGAAGGAATGAAAAAAGTATTATGCATAGTGATATTCATCACAGCATTACTGAGAAAAGAAAAAGCAACAACTCAAGTTTCTAACAACAGGGCCTTGGCAAACTGTAGTAAAGGATTGTTTGTGGCCACTAAAGACATATTTTCTAAAAGTTGATAACCTGCAAAGCAAGGTCCATGTGGTGCTCCCTTCCTGGAATGTACACCCCCAACCGAAAGACCAAGCAGCTGCAGAACACTGGAGCTGTGATCGTCTGGGTGGGTAGCCTGGCCAGATTGCCCACCGCTGGATTCTGGCTCCCTCAGCCCACTGCTTTCTCCTGTCCTGCTGATTCCCACATTTGGCTCACCAGCTACACTGTCAATTCTCAGAGATTCCATAGGCTTCCACTGAATTCCTTTTTGCTTAACTTCGCTAGAGATGTCCTCTGTTGTTTGTGCCAAAGGACACTGACACATCTAACTAACCCATTAATCAGATCATCAGACTCTGAAAAATAGTTGCCCAATTACAGCTTGAAAGTGTTTTCCAGAGTCTTTCCAGTAGAACTTTAGCCTTCTGAGATCAGATAAGTTGGGGAAATATGACATAATGTCTCCTGCCTGGGGATACAGAGTACATAGTCTCAGTCCTTTATGAGAAGTTCTGCTGAAAAAGCCTATTAGCCTAGTGTTTCCAATTTACTTGACCACATGACTCTTTTTTTCTAAGTAACACCTAGTTTCACTGTGCAGGGCAGTAGGTAGCAGGAGCAGTGGCCGGCAGCACATCGAATATATGAAGGAATGCTTATGCAGTCTTCACAATTTATCAGTTCCTCATCTACCAGCCCAAGAGCGACAGGGATGCTCTGTCATGATGTAGCCAGCTTGGTTTGAGAGGCCAAGTGAAGTTAATCTTACGGTGAATACTGAGCCTCTGTTGGGGGAAAAGAAATCACAAGATCCAAGAACATGATGAGAGGAGAGGCTGAATTATTTATCAGGGAGCTGCTGTTTGCTTGGGGCGATGCGGGATACTTTACTTATAAAACCATTTAATCTCCACAGCCAAGAACCTCCTAACTGGTCTCCCTGCTTCTCCCCTTGCTCCTCTCCCATTCTCCCTGCTCAGTGACCAGAGTGAGCTTCTGAAACGACATCAGGTCACCCCCTTGCTTAAACTGTCAAGTTCCACTGAACCTCATCTCATGCCACACCTTCCTTTTCTCACTGCCCTCAAGCCATGCTGACTGCTTTCCTCAAGTGCTTTTCCATTCCTTAACACACCAACATTGTTCCTGCTTAAAAGTTCCATACTGGCAGCTCCCCTGGCCCAGAGCACTCAATGCCTTATCTTCACATAGCTAGCTCCATGATATTATTCAGCTCAGCTCCCAATGTTAGTGCCATTGGGAGGCCCTCTTTGACTACCCTATCTATGAAAGTACCTCTCACCCACTTTCTATCTCACCACTGTGTTTTTCAGTCCATTTTACCATCTGAAATTATCTTGATTTTTTTTTTTTCTTTTTGGTCTGACTCTCCCACTAGTATGTAAATTCCAAAAGACCTTGTCTGTGCTATTCATCACCTTATATCCCCAGGACCTAGAACAGTGCCTGGTGCATAGTAAATGCTCAGTGTGTTGATGACCCCTGTAACCTGGATGGCATACTCATGCTGCAGATGAGGAAATGGGCTCAAAATGCCCTGGTTAAGCATCTTGACCAAGGCCACACAGCTGGAAAGTGATCAGAACCCATGCTTTGCAATGACGGTAGCCTGAAAGGAGTCTTTGGAGTCCAGTTATTATGTTGTATGGCTGGCCAAGTCCTGCTGGGTCACACAATACAAAGAACTAGGTTTTCCAGGAAGCACTCACCTTCTGTGAACTTTGTGCCTGTCAAGCCCTATAGGAAATAATCTAGATTTATTAAATATGGTCAAGGTTAGGGGCGCCTGGGTGGCTCAATTGGTTGAGCGTCTGACTTCAGCTCGGGTCATGGTCTCATGGCTTGTGGGTTCAAGCCCCACATGGGGCTATGTGCTGACAGCTCAGAGCCTGGAGCCTGCTTCAGATTCTGTGTCTTACCCTCAGTCTGTCCCTCCCCTGCTCATCCACTGTCTCTGTCTGTCCCTCAAAAATAAATAAACATAAAAAAATTTAAAAAATTAAAAAATAAAAAAAAAGATGATCAAGGTTAGAAATTCATTTTTAGAAATCATATTCTACCCAAAATATCCAAAGAGCTCTAAGGTCCTAAGGTTTGACAACTGGACACATTCATACAGGAGATTATGGAAGTGATTACATCTTTCATGCCCTTGCTCCAGTCTTTCTTCTTGCATTGGGCAGTGGTTGGTCAAAGGTAAGGATCTGTACAAATTAATCAGAGAGAAGTCACTTTAGGCCAAATCAGGCATGTTATCATATTTACTTTGCTGTCTGCAACACATTCTGCAAGGAAAGAACTAAAAGCTTCAGAGAAAGTGGGGAGGTCAATCAGAGGAGGTAAGGAGGGCAGGGGAAGTCCTCTATTTCTGCCAAAAGCATATTATATTCTCTTCCATTTTCATCAAAATGTTCTGTTTCTGGGGCACCTAGGTGGCTCAGTTGGTTAAGCATTTTACTCTTGACTTTTGCTCAGGTCATGATCTCACAGCTCATGAGTTCAAGCCCTAAGGAGCCTGCTTGGGATTCTCTCTCTCCTCTGTCCCTCCCCTGCTAGTGCTCTCTCTCTCTCAAAATAAAGTGTTGGTTTTTTTTTTAATGGGGGGGGGGGGTCCTGTTTCAATAGAGGTAAACCATCTGCCACACAGACACAAGAAGCTTTGCAAAGTCAAGGACCTTTGGACCCCCAATGGGTGCATGTAAGGACACAAAGAGGTGTAGGCATTAGTGTACTCAGGCACTAAAAATAGCTTGAAGGTTTTTTTTTTCTACAATCCAAGTTATATAAGGATGTATGAGGTTCAAGCAAAGCTATGAGGAGGTGGTGATCTGTGTAGCTCAGTACTTTGAATTCCACTGTGATAGGCTAGGGCACTTAAAGAGAATCATTTGCACTCTTCACTGGATAGGACAATTATCAGTGTATGTGCTATATAAGATGATAAACTGTTCTAAACAGATCTAGATAGGTGAATTCTGCACCTTACCACTAATAGTATTATAAGCTCTGAAATATATAGTAGACAGAATAATTATTTATCAGCACCAAAACTTTCTCTCCTTCATACGTTGTTAGTCATGGCTTTATTATACAACAAAGTTAAGAATATACTAGGTTTCATTACAAAGTATATGCAAATAAAGGATATTCTGAGAGGTTTTGACAATTTCTACATTGAGTCAGGAGAACAAACAGGTAAACAGATCATTCCCTGCTTAAAGACTTTCTCTAACGTACACCTGCTATTTAAGTAAAATAAAACATGCTTTTAGAGAGATCAATGCAGAATAAAACCAGTATTTTTAGAAGTTGATGCCTCTTAAGAAGTACTTGATGAGTGATATTTCTGCTTGGTGGCACTTACACATATACAGTACTTGGCACAGAGCTGAACATGCTGTAGATTTTTCTAGGGAGGACACATTCTTAAAATAAGATGGGATGTATAAGAAATTGTGGCTAAGCACCCGATGAAATAGCACCTGAGGGTACACATAATACGTGATTTTGAAATTTAGAGTTAACATTCACATTAGCTGAATGTTGTGATTGGAGAATATAGATAAAAAATCTACTTAGATCACCATTTGAGTTTTGATACCTCACTATACCCTGTGAGGAAGACCTATATTAGACCCAAATAGTTTACTTTTCCAGAAATAAGTGAACAGTTTGACAGATCTTTTACTACAATGCTAGCATGGCCAAAAACCATCTGAAACTCATTTTCCTAAATGCTCTTAATAAACCGCTCACACCCGTTGGCTATTGCAATGCCATAAAACAAAATATGCTGAAACAAGAAAAATCATCTAATAGCACTTCATGGAATAGGACTATTTAGCTGCTAAGGTAGCCAACATATAGTGAGGTGCTTATTCTTTTCAATTTCAATGCTTCCGCTTTATAGAGGATCAAATAGTGTTTTGAATCAAAGTTTTGCTCTTCCGGCTTCATGTTTGTGTAAGTCGCAAGAACTCTGAAGAGTTTTACAAATATCCTGAGGACATTACTACAAAGCCATTATTTCTGAGCAGAATTTAAAGTGTCATTTCCTTTTCAAATTCTTTATCATTTCAGCTCTCCAGTCTAAAGGGTATTTTTAGGGTACATTACTTATTTCTGCATAATCTGAAAATACCAACTGTAACATACACATATACACAAAATACAAGAGTTCAATTCTCCTCACATCACTAACCTTAGTCTTCTCTCAGGATACTCTTCTCTGTCCATTCATCTTGTGAAAATTCCCACATTGCAGCTCAGTTCTGTTAATGTGATTTTTTTTTTTTTTTACTTTGAATTTGGGCAAAAATTCTAGTGCTTCATCATATTTCATACTGTTCTCTATGTTCCTTCACCATATACCCTATTTAAGTTGTTCACAATTAAATGTTCCTTTATGGGCTTTCTCTCAGAAACTTTTGTCATGGAACTCTACAATAATAAATGACAACTAATAAAAACTTTTTAAAAATCTAGTTAATAAAAATATTAAGGTGGGAGGAGCCAACATGGCAAAACAGCATGGAAGTTTTTTGTGTGTCTCCCATCCATGAAATACAGCCAGACCAACACTAAACCATCCTGCAAACCTAGAAAACTGATCTGAGGATTAACACGACAATCTGCACCACCTGAATCACACAATTCAGCAGGTACTCGGCACGGAGATGTGAACTGGGGGAGAGAGAAGCCACAGAGGGCAAGGAGCTGTTTTTGCGTGCAGAGAGAGGATTGAGATGGGGGGAAGTGGGGAAATAGGAAAAGCACCCCCCCCAAAAGCAGCTGAGAGAAAGTGGAAAAGCGGAAACAGCCACAGGGACTGAACAAAAAAGGGAGAAAGGAGAAAGAAGAGGGTTTAAATTCCATTAAGACTCTATAAATAGGGGGATCACAGAGTCTGAAACTCCATAGCTCGATACCTGGCGGTGCTCTGGTGACAAGGGTGAATCCCCAGGAGCAGAGTGAAGTCTGGAGGTCTTGGGGCCACGGGGAGAGCCAGTCCCCCTGCTGGGAGGACAGCTGGTAGAGGCTGTGTGATTCCCCCAAAGACAAAGGCCCCAGTGGACCCGGGAGAACAACCACATGCACTGGTGCTGGAACAAGGTCATTAAGGGTGAAGCCTGGTGCCAGATGCGTGTTGTGATTTTCCATAATCCCTGAAACGCTGCTGCTACATGACCGCGTAAACTTCTTCTGGGGCGGGCTGGCACCCAGCCTCAGGCTCTGGGCATCAGCAGCAGCATAGTCTTGCAAACGTTCCTGGGCGCAGCCAGCACCCGGTCATTTCCAGCAGAGGGACAGAACGGGTCAAAGCCATAGTCCCTCAGAAATAAGGGGTCAGGAAAAACAGCCACATCTGAGATAAAACTCAGGAGGGAGGTTCTGCCTGGCGCTTGGTCACAGACAGTGTAAAAGCGGGGAGTGGACGGAAGCCGAAGACAAAGGACTGGTACGCGATTGCTGATTGGGAAGAACAGAGTTCCGATATTAGAGTTTGAACAGCTGGGTGACTCCATTTTCGCCCTACGCGCGCACGCGCGTGCGCACACACACCAACGAACACCACAATAATCCACCCCAATAAGCTAGGCAGCGCCATCTAGTGGAGAATGGAGCCATTACACTAAGCCCCACCCAACTGGGCTAACCTCGCTCTTCAGGAACACAAGTCTCTCCACCTGCTTAGTTTATGGACTATAAAGCATTTCACAGTTTGACTTCTAGGGGAAAACGAAGTAATTTCAGTCATATTTCAATCTGTTTGCCAGTCCATATATTCAGTTTTTCTTTTTTTTTCTTTTTTCTCTTTTTTGTTTCTTTTTGTTTTCATGAATACAGAAAGATAAAAAATTCATTTTTATTTTCAATTTGTATTAAAAATATTTTTAAATATTTTTCTACTATATATTTTTTTTTACTTTTGTGTAAATTTTTTCAAATACTATTTTACTTCCATCATTTCATTTTATTCTACTTTGGTGTACTCATTTTTTCAAATTTTCAGACAATTTCCTTTTTTTCTTTCCTCTTTTTTCTCTAATCTATCAAGCCCCTTTCAACACCCAGACCAAAACACACCTAGGATCTAGCATCATTTATGTGTGTATGTTTTTAATTTTTTAATTTTAGTATTTTTTTTTAATTTTAATTTTAATTTTTTTTACCTCATTAATTCCTTCTCTCCCTTCAAAATGATGAAACGAAGGAATTCACCCCAAAAGAAAGAGCAGGTAGAAATGACAGCCAGGGACGTAACCAACACAGATACAAGCAAGATGTCTGAACCAGAATTTAGAATCACGATAATAAGAATACTAGCTGGAGTCGAAAATAGATTAGAATCCCTTTCTGCAGAGATAAAAGAAGTAAAAAATAGAATGAAATTAAAAATGCTATAACTGAGCTGCAATCACGGATGGATGCCGCGGCAGCAAGGATGGATGAGGCAGAACAGACAATCAGCAATATAGAGGACAAACTTATAGAGAATAATGAAGCACAAAAAAAGAGGGAGATGAAGGCAAAAGAGCACGATTTAAGAATTAGAGAAATCAGTGACTCATTAAAAAGGAACATCAGAATCATAGGAGTCCCAGAAGAGGAAAAGAGAGAAATAGGGGTAGAGGGTTATGTGAATAAATCATAGCAGAAAACTTTCCTAACCTGGGGAAAGACACAGACATCAAAGGAAGCACAGAGGACCCCCATTAGATTCAACAAAAACTGACCATCAACAAGGCATATCATAGTCAAATTCACAAAATACTCAGGCAAGGAGAGAATCATGAAAGCAGCAAGGGAAAAAAAGTCCCTAACCTACAAGGGAAGACAGGTCAGGTTTGCAGCAGACCCATGCACAGAAACTTGGCAGGCCAGAAAGGAGTGGCAGGATATATTCAACGTGCTGAATCAGAAAAATATGTAACCAAGAATTCTTTATCCAGCAAGGCTGTCATTCAAAATAGAAGGAGAGAGAAAAAGTTTCCCAGACAAACAAAAATTAAAGGAGTTTCTGATCACTAAACCAACCCTGCAAGAAATTTTAAGGGGGACTCTCTGAGGGGAGAAAAGATGAAAGAAAAAAACAAACAAACAAATAAAGACCAAAAGCAACAAAGACTAGAAAGGAAGAGAAATACCACCAGAAACTCCAACTCTGCAAGCAACATAATGGCAATAAATTCGTATCTTTTAGTACTTACTTTAATCATCAATGGACTCAATGCTCCTATCAAAAGACCTAGGGTAACAGAATGGATAAGAAAACGAGATCCATCAATATGCTGTTTACAAGAGACCCACTTTAGACCTAAAGACAACTTCAGATTGAAAGTAAGGGGATGGAGAACCATCTATCATGCTAACGGCCTACAAAAAAAGCCAAGTAGCCATACTTATATCTGACAATCTAGACTTTAAAATAAAGACTGTTAACGAGATGAAGAAGGGCATTGTATCATAATTAAGGGGTCTATCTACCAAGAAGACCTAACAAGTGTAAACATTTATGCACCAAATGTGACAGCACCCAAATATGTAAATCAATCACAAACATAAAGAAACTCATCAATAGTAATACCATAATAGTAGGGGACTTCAACACCCCACTCACAGCAATGGACAGATCATCTAATCAACAAATCAACAAGGAAACAATGGCTTTGAATGACACACTGGACCAGATGGACTTAACAGATATATTCAGAACATTTCACCCTAAAGCAGCAGAATATACATTCTTATCCAGTGCACATGGTACGTTCTCCAGAACGGGCCACATACTGGGACACAAATCAGCCCTCAATGAGTACAAAAAGGTCGAGATCTTACAGTGCATATTTTCAGACCACAACGCTATGAAACTCAAAATCAACCACAAGAAAAAAATTGGAAAGGTAACAAATACTTGGGAGACTGAAGAACATCCTACTAAAGAATGAATGGGCTAACCAAAAAGTTAAAGAGGAAATTAAAAAGTTCATGGAAGCCAATGAAAATGATAACACCACAACCCAAAACCTCTGGGACGCAGCAAAGGAGGTCTTAAGAGGAAAGTATATACCAATTCAGGCCTTCCTGAAGAAGGAAGAAAGATCTGATACACAACCTAACCTTATGCCTTAAGGAGCTGGTAAAAGAATAGCAAATAAAACCCAAAACCAGAAGACAAAAAGTAATAAAGAGTAGAGCAGAAATTAATGCTATTGAAATCATAAAAACAAAAAACAAAAACAGAACAGATCAATGAAACCAGAAGCTGGTTCTTTGAAAGAATTAACAAAATTGATAAGTCACTAGTCAGTGTGATCAAAAAGAAAAAGGAAAGGACCCAAATAAATAAAATCAAGAATGAAAGAGAAGAGATCACAACCAACACCGCAGAAGTAAAAACAATAATAAGAGAATATTATGAGCAATTATATGCCAACAAAATGGGCAATCTGGAAGAAATGGAAAAATTCCTAGAAACACATACACTACCAAAACTGAAACAGGAAGAAATAGAAAATATGAACAGACCCATAACCAGTAAGGAAATTGAATTAGTAATCAAAAATCTCCCAAAAAGCAAGAGTCCAGGGCCAGGTGGCTTTTCAGGGGAATTCTATCAAACATTTCAGGAAGACTTAACACCTATTCTCTTGAAGCTCTTCCAAAAAATAGAAATGGAAGGAAAACTTCCAAACTCTTTCTATGAAGCCAGCATTACCTTGATTCCAAAACCAGACAGAGACCCCACTAAAAAGGAGAACTATAGACCAATTTCCCTGATGAACATGGATGCAAAAATCCTCAATAAGATATTAACCAACCGGATCCAACGATACATTAAAAAAATTATTTCACCACAACGAAGTGGGATTTATACCTGGGATGCAGGGCTGCTTCAATATCTGCAAAACAATCAGTGTGATTCACCACATCAATAAAAGAAAGGACAAGAACCATATGATCCTCTCAGTAGATTCAGAGAAAGCACTTGACAAAATACAGCATCCTTTCTTGATAAAAACCCTCAAGAAAGTAGGGATAGAAGGAGCATACCTCAAGATCATAAAAGCCATATATGAATGACCCAACACCAATATCATCCTCAATGGGGAAAAACTGAGAGCTTTCCCCTAAGGTCAGGAACAAGACAGGGATGTCCACTCTTGCCACATTATTCAACATAGTATTGGAAGTCTTAGCCTCTGCAATCTGACAACACCAAGAAATAAAAGGCATCCAAATCAGCCAGGATGAGGTCAAACTTTCACTCTTCACAGACGACACGATAAGTCTATATGGAAACTCCAAAAGATTCCACAAAAAAACTGCTAGAACTGAGTCATGAATTCAGCAAAGTTGTAGGACATAAAATCAATGCACAGAAATCAGTTGCATTCCTATACACCAACAATGAAGCCACAGAAAGAGAAATCAAGGAATCGATCCCACTTACAATTGCACCAAAAACCGTAAGATATCCAGGAATAAATCTAACCAAAGAGGTGAAAAATCTATACACTGAAAACTTTAGAAAGCTTATAAAAGAAATTGAAGACACAAAAAAGTGGAAAAATATTCCATGCACCTGGATAGGAAGAACAAATATTGTTAAAATGTCAATAGTATCCAAAGCAATCTACATATTCAATGCAATCCCTATCAAAGTAACACCAGCATTCTTCACAGAGCTAGAACAAACAATCCTAAAATTTGTATGGAACCAGAAAAGACCCCGAATAGCCAAAGCAATCTTGAAAAAAGAAAACTAAAGCGGAAGGCATCACAATCCCGGACTTCAAACTGTACTACAAAGCTGTAATCTGGGGCGCCTGGATGGCTCAGTCGGTTAAGCGTCCGACTTCGGCTCAGGTTGTGATCTCACGGTCAGTGAGTTCCAGCCCCGCGTCGGGCTCTGTGCTGATAGCTCAGAGCCTGGAGCCTGTTTCAGATTCTGTGTCTCCCTCTCTCTGACCCTCCCCCGTTCATGTTCTCTCTCTCTCTGTCTCAAAAATAAATAAACGTTAAAAAAAAAAAATTTAAAATTTAAAAAATTAAAAAAAAAAAAAGCTGTAATCAGCAAGACAATATGGTACTGGCACAACAACAGATACTCAGATCAATGGAACAGAATAGAGAACCCAGAAATGGACCCGCAAACATATGGCCAACTAATCTTTGACAAAGCAGGAAAGACTACCCAATTTGAAGAGTCTCTTCAGCAAGGGGTGCTGGGAAAACTGGACAGCAACATGCAGAAGAATGAAACTGGACCACTTTCTTACACCATACACAAAAATAAACTCAAAATGGATTAACACCTAAATGTAAGACAGGAAGCCATCAAAATCCTCAAGGAGAAAGCAGGCAAAAAACTCTTTGATCTTGGCCGCAGCAACTTCTTACTCAACACATCTCCAGAGGCAAGGGAAACAAAAGCAAAAATGAACTATTGGGACCTCATCAAAATAAAAAGCTTCTGCACAGCGAAGGAAACAATCAGGAAAACTAAAAGGCAACTGACATAATGGGAGAAGATATTTGTAAACGACAAATTAGATAAAGGGTTAGTATCCAAAATCTGTAAAGAACTTATCAAACTCAACACCCAAAAAACAAGTAATCCAGTGAAAAAATGGGCAAAAGACATGAATAGACACTTCTCCAAAGGAGACATCCAGATGGCCAACTGACACATGAAAAAATGTGCAGCATCACTCATCAGGGAAATACAAATCAAAACCACAAAGAGATACCATCTCACACCTGTCAGAATAGCTAACATTAACAACTCAGGCAACAACAGGTGTTGGTGAGGATGTGGACAAAGAGGATCTCTTTTGCATTGCTGGTGGGAATGCAAGCTGGTGCAGTCACTGTGGAAAACAGTATGGAGCTTCCTCAAAAAATTAAAAATAGAACTACCCTATGACTCAGCAATTGCACTACTAGGCATTTATCCAAGAGATACAGGTATGCTGTTTTGAAGGGGCACATGCACCCCAATGTTTATAGCAGCACTATCAACAGTAGCCAAAGTATGCAAAGAGCCCAAATGTCCATTGATGGATGAATGGATAAAGAGATGTGGTATATATACCTAATGGAGTAGTACTGGGCAATCAAAAAGAATGAAATCTTACCATTTGCAACTAGGTGGATGGAACTAGAGGGTATTATGCTATGCAAAATTAGTCAGAGAAAGACAAATATCCTGTGACTTCGCTCATATGAGGACTTTAAGACACAGAACAGGTGAGCATAAGGACAGGGAAGCAAAAATAATATAAAAACAGGGAGGCGGACAAAACATAAGAGACTCAAACACGAAGAACAGAGGGTTACTGGAGGGGTTGTAGGAGGGGGAATTGGCTTAATGGGTAAGGGGCATTAAGAAATCTACTGAAATCATTGTGCACCATGTGCTAGCTAACTAACTTGGATGTAAATTTAAAAAGTTAAATTAAACTAAAAAAAAAGCTGCTGTAACAGAGAAAAATAAAATAAAAATAAAAATATTAAGAATTAAATGCCACCTGTAAGACTGGGACAGAATATATACGGATATTCAGTGTCCAATAAAGCAATGTATATCCCCAATGTAAGTTTATAAAACATATTACAGTGCTATGGAATTACAGTATAACTCTATTTTTAGTTAAAAGATGTTCCCATCATTAGTTTTCAAATACGGTTATTAATTTTAAATACCACTGTATAACTATGTGTCAGTGATTTACATGTGATTTCACGTTTACAATAAACACCCAAGGTCAGTACCCATTTTGTGAGAAAATTAGATTCCGAAATATCACACAGCTAGTAATGGTGAATAGCTGGGAATTCCAGTCCAAATAGGACTCCACAGCCCAGGCTCTTCCTCCCCTTCCACACTAGGCCTTGCCACATCTCATTTAAAAATCAAAAAGCAAGTTCCTTACTGTAAACAGTTTGAAGCTCTGCATTTTCTTAGGGCCAAATAAAAGAAACGAGAATAGAGTTTTTCTTCTTTCCTTTGTGGCAAATGAATATCCAATCCAAAAACTGCGTTTACTACATGCCAAAGTTTTAGTTTCCTTTTCAGCAGGCAGTAAGAAAAAAAAAAAAAAAAAAGCATTTGAGTATGGTAATTACTATTAATACACTACAATTTCAAAATCACATGGCTTGCTTTGAAAGCATACTTTGTACCCCATGCTATGAAATGTTGATGTGAAATTATACATAACCATTAAAGAGAACACAGCACAAAAAGTGGTAAAAATGGTAAAGAAAGTGATATGGAAATAGCTGGCATATATATTTGGTATTACTTGTTTTCTTTTGAAGTTTTTACTCAAAATAGAAAATGCTAATGTGCCATTTGGGGAAAATCCTTTTCAAATTCTGTAAGGAAACAGAGAAACTTTAAAGAAAAAGTAGGTTTTAAAAAAAGAACCAATGCACAAGCTACCACATGGATGAACCTTGAGGACATTATACTAAGTGAATTATGCCAGTCACAGAAAGACAAATACTGTATGATTCCACTTATTTGAGGTATCTGGAGTAGTTAGCGATACTCCCAGAAATAAAAAGAAAATAGGGGATGGGGAGGACATGAGGAGTTAATTGTTCGATTTTCAATTTTGTAAAATGAAGTTATGGAGACTGCTTGCACAATGTGAATACACTGAACACGACTGGATTATACACCTAAAAATAGTTAAGATGGCAAATTTTGTTATGAGTATTTTACCACAATTAAAACATTTTTAAGTCTTAAAAGAAACCAATGGATTATTTTTAGTGTAATAATGATATTGTGACTACATTGTTTTAAAAACAAAACATTCAGTCAGAGATACATACTAACAAGGTGATACTTGGGATGTTCATTCTACAATTTTGTATGTTTGAAACCTTTCCCCCCGTGAAATAAAATGAACAAAATAACTCTTCAAAGCAAGGGGAACAATAAAATTTCCTAATCAAGAGAATCATCTATCATAAAAATATTTTATTATAGTTTAAACATGTAAGATGTAACATTTTAGCTACAACTGATAAATGTGACACATCACTTATTTCACTTGAAAGAAAGCTGCTGAAAACCAGCTATGGTTTACTGAGCTTGCATTAGAAAAACTACATGGAGAAAATTACATGAACAGGCTAAAGTTTGCTATGAAAACCATGTTTTTTTATTAAAGTAATTAAAAGTCAAAAAACAACAACAAAGGGAAATTCCACAACCTTTGCAACTATATAATCTTTATGTAGAAAAACTATAAAGTGACAGTCTGGAAAGCAGCTCCACAATAAACTTAATCCTTACATCAAGAGTAACTAAATTATGGAATCAGTTCACCCAAAAGAAAAGGTCTTGCTATAAAATATTTCAGCTGAGCTGATTTCAACTAGATTATTCTCATTCCTGAAAAATTGTCTTTCCTGATATTTCAAATCAGCAGAGATGTAACGTACAAGAGCCTGTTGAAGTAAAAGGATAAAACAAATATTCCAAGCACAATTACATGTGAAAATGAATGAGGGCATTTTATCTATAGATCTACAAAACTATATAAATAATCAGTTATACACATAACCCATTTACACTGAAGCTCCATGAGGTGGTACTGAATAAACACTGAGGCGTTGAATTTTCAACAATGGAACATGGCTCACTCTGAACAGCAGCACATTCCCACCTTTTAGTCTAGCATCACAACACTTCCCCTGGGATTTGTCTTTGTGTATTTTCTGAGTCCTGGGAAGCTGACAACAAAAATAAAGAAAAAAAGCAAAATGACAAGAAATGAAATACCCCCTAGAATTTGCCTAAAATCTACATGTGAAATATGAAGAAGTCAAGCACTTTGTGAGTTTTTAGTCACGTGTTCTTTTAAACTTGTACTAGTGTCTTCATTAGTATCTGTGCTGAATTTCCTGTAATTAGTTTTTAAATTTAAGTGAAAGAGGAAAACAACAAAGAAAAAAAGCTCTTATTTTGTAAATGTACAGTCTTAGAATAGCGTTACTATTTATTTTTAAAACAACCTTCTCTGTTGAAGAAATCACACTGATGTGGTCATCAGAATAGCCGAGGTCACTTTGGCAATACAGCGATTTATTTGCTCTCATTTTTTAATAATCATAATGATAGACTGTTATGGCCATAAAACTTTTCACAATCTATATGATCATGAAGGCAAATGTGCAGAGAACATGTCTAATATACTTAAATCGATTGGAACTTCTTAAAAATATTTTCAAGAATATTAAATTTTGGGGATAAAATACAGAAGTCATAAGCAAGTATTTCTTCTAAGATTCTTTAATTGGGATAAAAATCTCAGGGTTAGCTCACGAATGGTCTGTAACAAAGAAAAATTAGGTCAGCGTAATCTCTGCAAACTTTTAGCAGAAAAGCCAAAAACATTCTAAGCATCATAAAAGAGCTTGTTGTTTTAGTCTTTAATCTCTAACTTCTCAACATTTATAGTTTAGAAATGTCCATATGCTTGCTAATGGTAATAAGGAAATACAATGTCAAAGAAAAGATTCACAAACATGATCCTTTTCAATCATAGGTCTCTCTTTGGTAAGAAACAGACCACCATTTATTTGTGTGTTTTCTCTCAGGGTAGGAGAAGGAGATTAAATGGTATTAAACTGGTAAGAAATCCCCGTGTATAAATGTTATTAGGATCGAAGGTAAAGAGATTAAGCCTTTATAAGAAGAGTAGGATCTTCTTTATAAAAAGAGTAGGTAACTCTTACTTGTAGCTATGACAGAGCATCATAACCATCTATTACAGAGCGGGAACAGTGTATTTCCTGTAACTTGTATAGAAAGCCACCCTACAAACATTTTAGTTAACCTGTGGAAATTTTGCTGTCTAATGAAGTGTTCTTTAGATAGGAAACAGATGAATAATATGCTATTTAAAAAATGGTAAACTATCTCCCCCGCTAAGAATTTACCAATTTATGATCCTATTAAACTTTCATAGAATCCATGAAGAATTAAACAGGCTTACTCTAGATATTTTCTCATTAAGTAAAATTGGAAATAACCTATGTAACAATACCATTTGCAATTCCAGGAAGAAAAAATCCAATCCAATCTAATACACACATTTAGCAAACTTACAGAATACATATTCTATCAAGCCTAAGCAATCCCCTCCCCCAACACACCCAAAAGAATATTTGCTGTATCTGGATCCAAATTAAAGGGACTGCAAACTTCCACTGCAGTAGGAAAACTACTACAAATAAGCACCCAAAACTGACGTAACAATTTCTACTCACTCCTCCTTCCCCAGGGTATTTTTTTTTTTTAAAGAGAAAAAAATAAACACTCCTTGTAACTTGGCTGGGAAAATCATAACCTGACCAATTACTTATAAAACTATACTAGATACCAACTAATAATGGAATGCCCAAATCACTAGCAACTCAACATTATTGTTATATTTGCAGAAAAAAGCAATATATAAATTTCCCTTCTCCCAGGCAATGAACAGAGGAGAAAAAATGTGTTGCTTTTAAAATGGCTATATTTGTAGGTTTTTAAAAACCAGCACCAAATGTTCATGTTTAATTATTCTGAGCAACATTTAGGAATTAACATTCCCTAACATTATGGACAAACAAAAGAGTGAAGTGAACAGTAAGGGAGTAACTTTCAAGCAATATTGCATGTTGACAAGAACCATTAAGTAAAACAATCTGATTGGCTCTTTTCTAAAGCTGTATTTTAAGGTTGCCCAGTTTGGAAACAGCATACCTCACTGCTCAGCTAATATACCTACTCCTCAAACCATTGGTATAGCTTATTGTATAACTAGGCAACAGTAAGTAAAACAACTGGAAAACAGTTTTAAAATCTAACTCAAAACAATCCATTATTAGAACAGTTTTCTACTCTATGAAGGGGGGAAAATATCAAACCACTGCATAAAGTGTCTAAATAAAAAACTGAAAAATTCACAAATTGTAGTAGTGTCAGTTCAAGTCTACATAACCCTTTATTACATATTTCTAGCAATATTATGATCAACATTACACAAGTTTCCTTATTTCTTCCTCATACTGAAGCAATTATTCCCATTGTATATAGATTTTAACTCTGCAAATTGCTTAAATCAACTTTGCACAATGAATTTACAAACTACTGGATGTTAAGTTTCCTGAAAATTATTTTACTCTTAAGTTTTACCTAAAGCTAAACCTAAAATTCAATTCTTAAAAAAACAGAACAAAAAACTAAGGTGCTTTAAACAGAACTTTGTAGAAATACATGAATACAAGCGTTTGAAAGGTAATCTACAGAGGGCTATATAAAAGGGCATTTATCATACAAAAAACTTCGACGGCCAACTCTTGTTAGAAAATTTCTTTTATAAATAAACTTCTTTCATGATAGAAGATGAGTCAAAAGATGGAGATTTAATTTTCCCCTAAAAATAAGTAGTTGCTCAGGACATAGGCTGAGTATACTGAAATCGTATTGCTTCTTTGAAAAAAGAAAAAATATTGTAGCCAGGCATTCCATTAACAAAAAAGACCATGCCACCTTTACCTAGTCTTTTGATCTCTGGGTACTAGTATTATCCAAGATAACCTCATCGAAGTTGGTTGGCAAGCCTACCAAATAGGAGTCTCAGGTCCCTTAATTTTCATAGTCATCTTAGTAAATATAAAACTTTAGCTACTTGAACAATGGAGCTTATAAAGTGCATTAAGTATAAGAAACACAACAGAAGTGCTAAACTCAGTAGGACTTTAAGGGACTTGATGTCACCAATGGGGCAAAAAAACAACATTATAGTTTTCTGTTCAGATTTTATTTGAAATCTAATTCAAATTGTCAAAGCTACAAAAGGGGGGAAGACATCTGTATTATTTTTGCTAAGTCACAACATCCTAAAACAAAATACTACTACTGCCAGCAGATCCATTATACACATTTCTGATGAAATTCATTAGCACAATAAAAATTTCATCTTGAGAAACAGCCACAATGAAAGTAATTTATACAATATAAAACAATGACAGGTCTACAGATGTAGTTACTCATGAGTTTACACATGCATTCACAAACAAATAAACAAAAAATCCAGGAATGCTCTTTCATTTGATTTTTTGTTTTTTTTTTTTTAAAAAAACAGACCATTCAGGCACAAAACAAAATTGCATTTCCAATAAGTGACAGCATCTTAAAGATTTATGTCAGTGTTTGTTTTTCTTTGACTTTTTATGAGACCTGTGTGGAGATCGGGACTGAGATCTGGATTTCTTCCCTGACTTTTTAGGGGATCTAGACCGTGATCGCCTAGACCTTTTAGGTGTCCTGGAACCAGATGGTGATCTGTGGAAACAAATGAAAACAATTTATCAAAGTACTCATGTGATCAAAATGGACCATCCTTCAATTACCTAAAATGATCTTTAACAGAGCACAAAGTCAGAAATAAAACAGGTTGTAAACTTCCCAAATTTACACTTTGCCTACTTTACAGAAACACACATACACACAAGTTTGCACCTCCGGTGTGCAGCACCTATGATTATCAGTGGTGCGCTTGCTTACGAAGACAAAATCTTGAGCCCCACCACTGTTCTATTTAATCAAAATCCCAAGAGGTAAGGACTGGGAATTTGCATTTTTAACAAGCTCCCCAGGTTACTAATATACCCCCAAAGTCTGAACCTCTAAATCTACAAGATAAAGTTCAAAATGGCATCTAAAATCATTCACACAATTTTTAAAGCATAGCAGCTCTGCAGCCTATCTTCTTGAAGGAAAAGCACCAACTACTGCATATCGTTAAGGAAATCATTTAAGACACCATAATTCTGTACGCGCAGTTCATGAAGATTACCAAAACTAATAAATGTACTTTATATATATATATGCAAGTACCACTTAGAAAAGGAGAAACATATCTCTTTTATAAAGAATTTACTAAAAATGGTTACAATAATAAAGTTTTAGGACATAAAGCAGTTTTAGTTCACAGGAAAATTCCACTATGTAACACCAGATGAATAAAACATTTCTTAACCATTTTTCTAGAACTACAAGGAAAAGAAGTATGTAACACACTAAAACTACACACTGAAGAATGGTATTTAATTCCACAAGTCTCTACCCAAGAACTTGCTAATAAGATGCAGGGGCAGGAGGAAGGGGGTAATGTATTTTTCTTTCAGCCTTGACAAAATCAAAGAATATTCTATAGAAACTGAAGAACAAAATGAAAAGTAAAGCAGCTATCCCTAGTCCACAGAGAACACTGGATGTAATGTTTAAAATTCTTGGCTGGTCTTTACTTGTTGGAAGCCTTCTTATGCTTTAAGTCATTATGAGACTGGGGTGGGGAGGTGGGAAGGAATAATCTAAAATGAAAGTATACTTCTCTGGTTTTCTAACACCCTTTAAAAAAATGGCTGCCAGCCAAATTATTTTCAAAAGCTGGTAAAATGACAAGGAAACCGGCATTTGAAATTTTACCAAAAAATTAACTGCATTTACCTTTTGGCCTTTTTGCTAACATCTCTAGGAGAATCTTTGTGAGATGACCTGGACCGTGAGCTCTCTTTATGAGATCTTTCTGAACGCTCTGATCGCTCCGATTTGGGTGAAGGGGATTTCACTCGTCTACCACTGCTACTTCGAGATGGGCTAGGGGATGTGCTGTGTCGCCTCTTCCTATGGAACAAAGCCCCCAAAACATTACATAAGTGAGCAAAGGATCAAGTATTCATTTTCCTTCTACTGAATTAGCGATTTATTCCTATCAGTTTATACTAACTTTATTTTCACTTAACCTTATTAATGTTATTTTCCAACAACATTCAAAGCCCTTTATAAAGAATATCTTAAAGATAGGTTCATCAACATGGATGGAACTAGGGTGTATTATGCTAAGCAAAATAAGTCAGTCAGAGAAAGATAAATGTCATGTGATTTCACTCATGTGGAATTTAAGAAACAAAACAGATGAACATTGGGGAAAGGAAGGAAAAACAAGATAAAAACAGAGAGGGAGGCAAATCATAAGAGACTCTTAAATACAGAGAACTGAGGGTTGCTAGAGGGAAGGTGGGGGCGGATGGGCTAAAATGGGTGATGAGCATTAAGGAGGGCACTTGTTGGGATGAACCCTGGGTGTTAGATATAAGTGATGAATCACTAAATTCTGCTTCTGAAACCATTATTGCAATAATGTTAATTAGCGTGGATTTAAATAAAATTATAAATTAAATATAGGTTGATCAAAACAAATACTGAACTCAACTAAGTTCAATTGTCTTTTTCTATGAGACACTGGAACAATGGATAAAATTTCATTAAGGTCTCTGATGAGGTGTTTTTTAAACACTTTACTTATTTATTCATTCATTCATTCATTCATTTTTAAAGTTTATTTATTTTGAGCAGGGCTTGAACCCACAAACCATGAGATCATTACCTGAGCCAAAACTAAGAATCAGACACTTAACCGAATGAGCCACCAGGTGCCCCAAATAACAGTGTTGTTGTTTTTTTTTAAATGTTAGTTCTCCAATCTTGAAACTTATTGTGGTTATGTAAGAAAATGGGGCATCATGTTGGCAAGTTACTTTTTTTTTTTTTAAATGTTAATTTATTTTTGAGAGAGAGAGACAGAGACAGAGCATGAGCTGGGGAAGGGGCAGACAGAGGGAGACACAGAATCCAAAGCAGGCTCCAGGCTCTGAGCTGTCAGCACAGAGACGGATGTGGGGCTCGAACTCACAAGCCGCAAGATCATGACCTGAGCCGAAGTCGGATGCTCAACCGACTGAGCCATCCAGGAACCCCAGCAAGTTACTCTTAAATGGTTGGGAGGAGGGGAAAGGAAGGGCAAAAAAAATAAAGCAAAAGTAGAAATATTTCAACATTTGGAGAGTGTGCGTGAAGGATATCTGGGAATTCTTTATACTATCCTTGCAACTTTTCTATGAATCAAAAAATGTATCAAAAAAATAAATACAAGACAAACAAATGGTAAATTTAGCATTTAACCAATTAGTATACTTATGTTATTTGTAACTATCTGTAGAGTAAGCCAAAATTTTTTAAATTTGCATTCACTTGGTTTTTATTAGGAAAATCTCAGTTCTGTTACTAAAGCAATTTTCTCTATTAAATGAGACATTTAGGAACTGAAAGTAAAATAAAAACTAAAAAAGAAGTGATTTTGATTAGAATGAAGACTTAAAATGAGGAGCAAGTCCCTATGGTCCATGTACACAAACTCCTTTTAGATAGGATTGGGAGATTCAAGTTTTCAAAGGCAGCAGCCTCAACTCAGAAGAATGGCTTATACCAGAGACAACAAGCAAGATATAGCAAGCTGTTTAGTTATTTAAGCCTTAGGTCTGATACCTAATACGGTAACTGAATTCTTGCACTTAACTAAGGCTAAGGTACCATACGACCCACGTAGAGGGATGATGTCCCAGTTAGCTAACCCAAGTGCCAGCTAACTGCCCCATTTCTCAGCTAATTCCGCCTCCTGCAGGCAGGAGCCAAACACATTTATCATGAAAAAATACTTTTCTAGTTTGTTGGCATCGGTGATGAAAACATTACAAAATGAAACATCATTTCAAAACTTGAAACCAGCATAGGAACTGAGTGAGAAATGTTATACCTTTCTTTCCTTGTTGGAGTACATTCATCTTTCTCCTTCTTGTCTTTGGATCGAGATTCCAATTTTTCTTTATCCTTTTTATCTCTTTCTCGTTCTCTTTCTAATTCTTTCTCTTTCTCCTGTTTTATTTTTTTTAAAGAAAGAATAGTCATTAAAAAATACCAATCTGGGTTAATCTCATTTATGCAACAATATTTTAACCACTTTTTAAAATCACTACTGAAGGTACAATGCCATTTTTTAAAAAATACCTACTCTTCCAGGAAAAGTAGTCATTTCTTCTTACACTGAGTGAAAATACTAATACCAGTGACAGCAGCTAAACGGTTGAATTCCTACCACAGACCAATTACTAAACAACTTGCCATATACCATTTCATGTAATACTTCAAAACAGAAAATAGAAATTTGCTATTACCCTCATTCTAAAGATGAAAAATGACACTCAGAAAGGTTAAGTACCATGCTCATAGTCATAATGGATGGAGAAGTCAGGATCTGAGTCTAAGCTCTACAGCCAGTGCTCTTAACTACTCCCTCTGTCCCTCCACTTTAAAAAAAAAAACAAAAAAACAAGGAGAAAGGTAAGAGACTGGCCTTTCTATCTTAGACTACAATAGTCAGCAGCATTCCTACAGCAAGTTGATTTAATCAAAGGAGAGCTCTTTCCAAGCAAAAGGCTTAAAAGGAAATATAGCTATTCACACTAATCATCCATCAGAAAATCTTTATTAGTAACAAGTACCATTTGTATTGGAAATTTTAAATCCTAACTTCTACAAGTACAAAATGACTATATGACTTTATATAAACCAGAAAGATGACCTATCTGCTTATCCCCACTGCTACTACTGCCACTTCTCACTTGAAATTATGACTTCTGTTGATAAAATAATTAAGGGAGTGGCTACAAACAATGAACCGACAAAGCCAACTTAGGTCTTCATTACCAGGAATTGAATCTCTCTACGATTTGTATGCATCAAGAAAGCTACCTGGTAACTAATAAAATGCCTATACCAGATGTTGCAAACATTTTCTGCAAAGAGTCATAGAGTAAGTATTTTCTGCTCTATGGGCCACACAGGATCTCTGTCCTAAGTATTCAACTCTGTCATGATAGTCCAAAAGCTTGAAGGGGCATGGATGTGTTCCAACAAGCTGATTTATGATGAGGTGATGAGTCTGCTGACCTTCAGTATATACCTTCAAGAAACACATCCTTCTCTCCAATTACAATCATAAGAATGCAGAGAGTAAAATGGTAATATAGGTATTACTACCATCAGGACCAGTGAGTATCTCAAAGTATAGTCTTAAATGCAGATCAAATCCCTGCCACCAACTCCAAAGGGACTCTTGGGGTACAGATACATCTTTTTAAAAATCTCATTTTTCTTTTTCCGAAATACAACTAGAGTACAGATTTAAAAAGTGATGCTGAGGGGGCGCCTGGATGGCTCAGTTGATAAAGCATCCACCTTCAGCTCAGATCATGAACTCACAGTTCATGGGTTCGAGCCCCACGTCGGGCTCTGTGTTGACAGCTCAGACCTGGAGCCTGCTTTGGATTCTGTGTCTCTCTCTCTCTCGCTCTCTGTTCCTCCCCCACCTGCACTGTCTCTCTCTCTGTCTCTCTCTCTCTCAAAAATAAATAAAGATTTTTAAAAATTAAAAAATGAATAGATAGATAGATAGATAGATAGATATTGATGCTGAGGACACTGTCTTCGTCTGGTAATCTGTAGGATATATTTTCCTGATTGAAATACTTAAAATATTTTGAACAATTTAATCCAATAAAAAAGTAATTAAAATCCAATTTAAAAAGTAGCGATTATCTCACAATCCTGCAAAATTGGGACTATCAACCTAGTTTCACAGAGAAAAGCAGGCCTCCAGGACTTGCCTGGGAGCACACAGCAAAAGGCGGCCCCAGGAGTGCACAGGTCTGTGTGGCACCGAAGCTACTTTACCATAGTGCTGCTCCTCTCACTGGTTCTACACCATTAATAGTTTTAGTGAGTCTAAGTTCTAGTGTTCTAGTCTAGCCTTTTCTTTTCTTTCTCTCTATATAGTCTTTTCTACAATGACAATCAAGGTAGAACTTAATAGCAGTCCCAATAAAATTCCTGGGTTCTTTCAACAATTAACAAATGGGCTTTCTTGTTCTAAATTCTCTGTATATCGCCACAAATTTTTTATGTACTCGAGTTCACCAATGAAGTATGTTACCCCTTGGTGTCCTTCTTTGTAAACAATGGAAAAGGAGTCCTAAATGAACGTCCCAAATTCTAAGTCCATCTTTATCTCTGTGCCACTTCTCAGGGGGTTGTTGGTGTTTTACTGTCACAAATGTTGGCACTTCATATAAGGTCTTCCAGCTTTGAAAGCATGGAATTTCTAGTCCACAGGTAGTATATCCAGAATAAAATGGTGCGCTATTGCTTTCAGACCCTTTCCCAAGTTGAAATGATTGCAAAACATCAAATTTCTAATGTTCCTGTCTACCAGTATTCAGCATTTGCACATCAAAGGATATAATTTGAGATATACTTTTCCTTTAGTGTACTAATATACCAAAATTCTAGGTAGTCAAACAAATTACTTCAGAAAATACGCATTACTGAGCACACTTATTCCTTACTCGTTGAAGAAGTTTATCTCTGTAGTGTTCTACTTGCTCCTGAAAGCTCTGGCCTGGTTTTTTAGGTCTTTTTCCAGATTCCAATTCATCCTGAAACTTCATAACTTTGAGCTGTGAAATAAGACATTTTAAAAATAAATCTTTTCATCATTATAGCTTTCAAGCAGTGCTTTGGTCCTTTAAAAAATTCCTTTTTTCTTTGAAATAAATGTGTAAAAAGGAAAAATATAAACACAGCAAAGCAATATCTGATTGGGACTCAGTCAAAATATAACATCAACATAAAGCTCCCTTATCTGAAGACCATTTGGCAGACAAGCCCAACCATGCAGGATTCAAGCAATCAGGCATGGGCCCACAGGCTCTCTGCACAGCCACATGAGAGGACTCAAAAACCATGAACTATATATAGTTCAGACCCTTAAGAACCTACTTATTATCTCAACACAACGATAATGAATTTGCTATCTGGCTCCCTAAATGTGAGAGGGAAGGGTGCTATACAGGCAAGCATACTTCCAACAAGATATGACAGCCAGCAGGACACAAGATATTTTTTTTAAAGCATTCTTTACAGTTCATGTAGGACCAAACACAGAACTACAGAATTTGAATGTTTCACTCTATTTATACTACAATGTAATCACTGAATATCAAGACATCAAGGAAAGGTGAAATCATATCAGAATATACTTAAGATAGTAAGAATATGTACTAATAAAAAAAATCAGAAACACTTCCATTTCTTGTAATTTATACACAAGCAGAAAACCATTTGCATAAAGCATCCAATACAGCATTGTGTGTATGTATAATATATATTCCACACTTTAATTATGTTAATACAGTTATACAGTAATACATATATATTTGTATGTACACATATATAAAAATGTTTTATTACATAAAGATATCTACATATAACCTTATTAAATGAAGGGAGAACAAGTAAGATGAAATACATGAGGACTCAGGCTGTTGGAGGTGGAAATGGAAAGCACATGGATCCACCGGTTGCAGCGTCAAACCTGCCCACCCTATGTCACCCTATGTCATCCAAAGAGGGGAAGAGAACACTCTGGCCTGACAGGATTATTGTATATGCAAACATCTTAACCTATTTTACTGAGCACTGATAGGTCCTTTAAATGAACTAAATACTACTATAAACATTATGAGGCTTTCCCATAGAATGGGAACAAACTACAAAAACTTTCTTCCATTCAAAGTATTATTTTCACTATTTTTGACTTCATGAACATTTCTCATAAATTCCCCAATTTTTGCCCTTTTTCTATCAGGGTAAATAGAACATCTTAAAACTATCCAGTAGTCTGTTTTGGCATTTAAACGGTATAACTTCATTATCAAGAAAATATATTTTTATTTAACTCCAGAAAGGCAGAGTTCAGTAAGCTTGGGAGGAGTTCTGAGAGTTAAGAAGGGGCATGTGCAACTTGGAAAAAAGAAATCCACAGGTGGAGTGAGGTCACTGATATAGTCCCCTAAAAAATTTGTCAACAAGGGCGCCCTAGCTGACTCAATTGGTTAAACATCCAACTCTTCATTTCGGCTCACAGTTCATGAGTTCAAGCCCCACACTGGGCTCCACAATGACAGTGCAGTGCCTGCTTGGGATTCTCTCCCTTCCCCTGTATCTCCCCTGCTTGAGCTCCCCACCATCCCCTGAGTAAAAGAAATAATTTTTTTTAATTGGTAAAGATTGTATATAAAAAAATATATCCAACACGTTAACTCTGAAAATCCCTCCTCTTCACTTATTACAGACAGTATACTGATTCTGTGTAAGGTTAAAATGAAATACTTTCCCTGTTAACAGTTACTTTGGCTTAATGATATCTGAGAAAGAGTTGGGCAAAAACTTGTACCAGCCCAACAGTGATTAGAGAACTGGAAATAAGGTAATTACTATGGTGGGAACTATAAATTAGTAAGAGGAACAGTGCTGATACATAGCAAACATCCAAAATACTGTTAAATCAATGGACAAAGTATTAAAATACACTCTCAGATATACTTCTGAGACTCTGGACTGACTGCTACACTAACATTTACTACTGGGAATATTTCATCACCTTGAAACAAGGAATAAGGAAGGTTCCCATTACAATACCCTTCCCTCTGATAGGTCTCCTTTTGGTAATTAAAAAAAAAAAAAAAAAGGCATTAAAAAGGACAGGGGACTGAGGGAGGGAAAAGTCAGGCTGAGATAGTTTGGACTCATTCCCATAAGTTTTTCCCCCTTCTTACTGCTAAGTCTCACTTAATGTCTACTCTCCCCACTGAAATAAAATGCAGATGTAACCTAAAGGTGCCAGAAAATAGTTCACTTTTCCTCGTTACATACTATGTACACTCAAATGTAATAATTTTATAATGCCAGTGTAATCTATTCTTAAAATCAATATCTTCAAAAGATCTCCCATGTGCCAGGCACTGGATTTATGATGATGAACAGACAACAGACATGGTTCTTTCCCCTCATGTAAATCAGCACCTAGTAGGGACTAGAAACATTAAACAAGCAAGCTAAAACAAAATAAAACACACACCACAGTACATGTAAAATAACGAGATAAATAGGGAGAAGTAAGCAAATGCACAAGTGTAAGAAAAGGATAGCAGGAGAGAAGAAATGCTTGAACTAAGAGGTCTGTAGGAAGTCAGCTGGTATGAAGGCTTCTAGGCACCGAGAAAATGCACAAAGGAATGATGCCAAGAGGGAGCCTAGGTCAGTGGAAAAGTGAAAGAAGGCCAGTGAAATAGTTTCAACTTCACTGAAATACTGACCTCAATTTCACGAAGTTTAGCTCGTTTTTCCTCACTCATTTCAGAGTACTTAGAAAACTTAGACTCCGTCATTTCTTCTTTGATTGGATTAGAGTACAAATGATGTTCTTCTGATTTGGAACTCTGAGTATCTTCTTCATCCTCACTTTCTTCTTCTTGACTTTGGAAATAAGCAGAATATATCGTATGTCAAGACAGAAAAAAATGTTACATTTTACAGTTTGGCTTTTTTTATTTTTCACTGTCTTAGTCTGTAAATAGTGTTAACAAAACAGGACAATTCATCACTAAAATGTTTTTATAAAATATTTTATCAAATAGACAATTCTATAAAACTCTTCTGTTTCTTCCACATAAAAAGTTTGAGCTTCAACATAATCATTTAAAAACAACTTCTATGTTATCTACAACATTCTACAACTTTCCTTGCAGTGTTAAGTCAAATGAATAATCAATGATTCCCCATACTTTCCAGTTCAGGGTGATTTCAGAACACTTCATGTTAAAAAGGCCAAATGTTTACCCTTTTTTCAGCAGAGCCTATACACTATAAAATACATCAGTCTGTGTCATACATAGTTAACTAAGAAACAAGATAGTAGGTAAAGACCTTATCTGATTAGTACATAATCCCAGGAATAAATGTGTAAATTTTAAATATTATCACATATTAGTACTCAATATCATAGTTGATTCTGAAAATTATACTGTTAGAATCTATGTCAGATAAGAAGAAAATGAAAAACTAAGGGACTACCATGGTAAGGATACAAAGAGGAAAAATTCTCCTATCCTTCCAGAGCAATACAGTGCAAAGAGGCAGGCAACTATTGTAAAGTTGGTCTTGTTTATATGTTTTCTATATATAGAGAAAGGATCTAGATGACTAGATACCAAACATTAACCATATTATTTACTTTTAATATAAGTTATACTTGATAATTTAAGATACATATTTATTTTATGATTTCTATTTTAATTTTGCAGTCCCTGAGCAGTCCATTCTAACTGGTTTTGATTTTAGCTCTTAGTTACCAGTTCTAGGTAACCAGGACTTATTCTTTTAAAGAAATGGAAATTCAAGTCTATAAAACCATACAGAATTCATCATAAATGAAATTAAATTACTATTTGGAAGTTTTCTACAAAGAGTAGTGCTATGTATTTTTTTTAATCACTTTTCTGCCATAAAAAATAATTACTAGTTTCAAAAAAGCATTTTGGATTCAGCCACTAGAGAGCAGTAGTGAGGCATAAAAAAATTTCAAGGACCAGAAAGTTGTATGTGAAAATTATCTTTGCCTTGCTTTATACTTCCATAAAGTTATTTTTATGTTACCGTGATTTATTTAGAGCTCTTAAGGAAAATAAAAATTACATTTCCAGTGATCCATGCCTCACTGTATTCTACTGACTCTATTCTCACTGATTATTTTACTTTCAACAATGAAATGCAGTCATAATCCAAACATTAACACTAATATCAAATTTATGCAAAAAAAGTTAATACCTATAGAAACAAAACAAACTGAAGAAACATTTGAGTTCTGCAATGGCCTTTTATACCCTTCCTTTCCCCTAAATTAATTATCTCATGAATTAACACATGTATTTTAAGCCAGTGATGCTACAATAGTCAGAGATGTTAATAATGTGGTACTGTAGACATTAAAAAGGTTAAAGCACTATTTTAAAGCAAACTGGACTATCCCAATTCCTGTATTCTTCAACAGCCTTGGAGAGGTATTTCCATCAGCAAACCACATCTATATTTTGTTAATATTCCATCATCATCATTGCTGACTTGTTCTGATCACACCAATGTTTCTGGAAAGACATCACTGATGCGAAGTTTTCCTCAGTATATCAAACTGTGTTCCCACAATCACATTTCTTTAACAACAATCTAAATGCTACTAATATCCATTTACTGAATCCATACAATGCCCAAACTGTGCTGGGACACAAAAGGGACTTTTTCCCTTTGTTCACGCTTCCATTTGAGAAGGATAAAAGAACAAAGATTTTTTCTTTCTTTTTTGTTTTTTTAAGCAGAAACCTCTGCTTTGTGTTGAGGTCATCTGTTCTCCTATTTAAAAAAAATTAATTTCCTTTGCAATGATGTAAAAAGCTGTCAGGTTCTACCTAAAAGCTACCAATATAAACTTGCTGGAGAATCTGGGAGCAAGATTCCTATAATCGCATTCAGTATGCAAAAACAATCTTGAGGTGATTACCAAAAAGCAAACTTTGAAATTATAATTTCTCTACATGTTAAAGGAAAGCTTTCTTTAATTCATTCTTAGTTCTTCTGAGATGTTTACATTTTTTTTTTATGTTTATTTATTTTAAGAGAGAGAACGAGAAAGCTCATGCAACCAGGGGAGGGGCAGAGAGAAAAGAAGAGAATCCCAAGCAGGCTCCACACCCAGTGCAGAGCCAACACAGGACTCGGGGCTTGATCTCAGGACAGTGAGATCACGACCTGAGCCAAAACCAAGAGTGGAACTTTTAACCAAATAAGCCACCCAGGCACCCCTGTTTACATTTAAATAATATAACAGAATAGCCATAATGCACTGCTTTTCTTAGCAATGTACAATCCAAATAAAAAGCAGCATAATTTCCCATTCACATTTTAAAAATCACTTTCTGTAAAGCCAAAACAGTATTTCATGACAAAGATTTGAAATAAATGCAGTTGACCATTTAGTAACTACCAAGTGAGAATATATAAACCTAGCATTGAAAAATCAACTCAGAAGCAAAGGGAAACGAGGTACATCAGACCAGAAACCAAAAGCTCTTTATTCACTGGAAAAACAATGAAGAACTAAAAATGATCCTCCCAACAAGGTTTTAAAGAGTGAAGTTTTCCTCTTCACTATTATTTCAAGCATACCTCTTAATGAAAAAGGGAGCTTATATATAATAAGAAACTGAGTAAGTTCAAAACTTAGATTCTTACTTTTGATTTTCTTCTTCTTCTGATTCTTCATGCTGGTCAAATAACTCCCATTTAGAAGTTGTTACAGCTAAACGGAAGGAAAAGGATGTAATTCCATTAAGGTAAATTAGCACTTTGCAGTAGTATAGTAGAAGCCCAGCTCTAGAATTCGAAGTTTATATTACAGAAATTATCTGCCAATTATCTCTTCTTTGAAAACCATTTCTATGTGCTATATTTCTTTCCTCACACCTATGCTATAATTTTATTCAAATTCATGAAGTGACAAATAATGTTATCATTTTTATTTGTGTGCTGAATGGTTAAGATTTATTCATTAGAACCTACAAATATTAACAATTACATACTATAAGCACTTAAGGACACGAATCCAAGTAAGTATGAAAGGCAGGTCTAAACTGCATCTAAAGAGTCAAGCATTATGGGAGGATCAAAGCCTGGTTTCTCTGAAACTGACCTCTAAGTAGATTTCCAAATAGGTGTAACTTCCATCTACATTTTCTACTGAAATGCCTTACCCTGAAAGGTATTAGTGATTTCTTTGATTACTCGCAAAGCATCCAAACTGAAAGATGTACGAAAATTGTAACAACAACCATAATGAAAACTTAGCCACTAGACATAAAATATAGTAACTCCGGGTCTTAAAGTTGAAATGTTGTAAAACGTAAAAAGAAAACATACACACACACACACCAATAATTGATTTTAAGTACTCAATTTTCTAAAGCTTAATATTTATTGTACTTTTACTCACCCTGTGCTTCTAATTCAGATTCATCTACAGCTTCCCATTTTGATGGGGCAACTTTAAATATGGGCTCATTCTTCTTGGAGTCTTCAGTTGCATCCACTAATGAGGAAGGATAAGCCATTAACCCCTACTACTAGATGACTTAAAGAGTTCACGGGTATTCATTCTATTATTAAAAAGTAAAATAAGGCCACACATGGACTAATAATGCTAGTGTCAAGAACAAGGATTATGACTAATCTAATTCTCTACACCTGAGGTCCGATGTTTAAACACAAATACATCAATACAAAATATACAAGTTATTATGATTTCAAGCAAATGGAGAAGTTGGGGCAGTAAAAAAATCTTTAAGGTCTTTACCTAATCACTATTTAAACTATACAATTCTTATACTGTTTAATATTTTCATGCAATTCAAACATACTACAGATTCTGTATACATCCTATGGCCAAAAGTGACTTTAGGCATCTAAGAAACATGAACCCATAAATTATGAATAAAAACAGAACTGACAAAACAAGGCATCTAGGATTATGAGTATAACTGAGAACAAGATTGTGCCTATAGTTTTCATGACAATTAAGACAAAAAGAGAAACTTACTTATACGAGGCTATCCCAATAAAGATATGTGACTAGAAAGAAAACCTTTTTCTTGGCAGAGTCAAATGTATTATTGGGTATTTGAATTTTGAAAAGTCAGAAATAAAAGACAAATTAAAGACTGATACCTTAAACTTTTTCCATATCCACATGTGTGGAAATTAAAGAGTTTTGGAATCAAACTTATTAGCTCATCAGTTTGAAATTTGAACTTACAAGGCACTCCATCAAGATCATCATCAAGACTCTTTATAGGGACTCCGTCAAGATCATCAATGGGAGTAGCATCAATAGGAATTCCATCCACATCTTCTAGAGGTGCACCATCAAGTTCTTCCTCAATGGGGGCACCATCGAGGTCATCTGGTACATCCTACAGAAACATACATACTTGCTGTAACATTTTCCTTTACTAAAGTCATATTGCTATAACTAGGATATACTTCATCCTCCTGTCTGACAAAGAAGCAGTCATTCTTTCATTATTTAAGAAATATCTACCAAGTATTTCTTGATGCCAGGTACCATGTAAGGCACTGAGGATACAATAATAAACAAAAACAAGTTTGTTCCTTTGGTCCCTCATGTAATAGGTCTTACTAGAATTTTCTGGGAGACCAGGGGGTAGGAGGAAGCAGGCAATCATAAAATCACAATATTCAAAGAACTGTGACTATAATGACTGCTACAACAAAGAGGCATATCATACTATTCCAATGTATAAGTAGGTTTCACCTAAAGCGGTCTGAGAAGGCTCAATGATACTGAGTCTTTTTTTTTTTTTTTTAATTTTTTTTTCAACGTTTATTTATTTTTGGGACAGAGAGAGACAGAGCATGAACAGGGGAGGGGCAGAGAGAGAGGGAGACACAGAATCGGAAACAGGCTCCAGGCTCTGAGCCATCAGCCCAGAGCCTGACGCGGGGCAAGAAATCACGGACCGCGAGATCGTGACCTGGCTGAAGTCGGACGCTTAACCGACTGCGCCACCCAGGCGCCCCGATACTGAGTCTTAAATTGACATCTGAAGGATCTCAGGTAAACAAGAGATGTTTTAGAGAGAGGCAAGAATATTTACAAAGGTTTATGGTAGAAGGAAACGTATACTTAAGAAACTGAAACGAGGACCATGTGCTTGGAACAGGGGGGCTAATTAGAATCTCATAGGAATGAAAGTGAAAAGATAACTGGATGAGGATGGTAGAACTGAAGACAAAGGATTCATGAAACAATGATGAGGTGAAAAGCAACAGAATCGTGATGAACAGAATCTGCTACCATTGTGGTGCATCTCTTCATGTACATATTTACTTATATAGCTACTTTAGTTTAATAAAATTAAATCATGCAATATATATTGCTTTATTAGTTCCTTTTTTCAACTAATGCATCATGTATCTTTTCATGTCATCAAATTAAAAAAAAAAAAAAACAACAGTGATCAGGGGGCACCTAGGTGGCTCAGTTAAGCGTCTAACTATTGATTTTGGCTCAGGTCATGATCTCATGGTTCATGATATCAAACCCCACGCTGGGCTCTGCGCTGACAGCACGGAGCCCACTTGGGATTCTCTCTCTCTCTCTCTCTCTCTCTCTCTCTCTCTGCCCCTCCCTGTGGTTTCTCTCTTTCAAAGTAAATAAATAAGCATTTTAAAAAAGTCATCAGAAATCAAAAACTACATGGAGACAAAGAAAATGGAAAAAAAAAAAAAAAAACAAGTCCAAAATCTTTGGGACATAGCAAAAGCAGTTCTAAGAAGGAAGTTTATATCAATATGGGCCTACCTCAAGAAACAAGAAAAATATCAAATAAACACTCTAACCTTACATGTAAAGGAATTAAAAAAAGAAGAACAAAGGCCAAAGCTAGTAGCACTAAAACAGATGAGCAGACACAAACAAAATAGAAACTAAAAAAAATTTTTTTTTAAAAATCAATGAAACCAAGTGCTGGTTCTTTGAAAAGATAAATAAAATTGATAAACCTTTAGCCAGACTCATCTAGAAAAAAGAAGATTCAAATAAATAAAATAAAAATGAAGGAGAAATAACAACCAATACCCCAGAAATACAAAGAATTATAAGAAAATAGTATGAAAAAATCATATGCCAACAAACTGAACAACATAGAAGAAATGGATAACTTCCCAAAAACATTCAATCTCCAAAACTGGAATCAGTAATCAAAATAAAAATCCAAATTAAAATCCAGGACCAGATGGCTTTCCAGGTGAATTCTACCAAACAATTAAAAGAGTCAAAACCTATTCTTCCCAAACTATCCCCAAAAATAGAAGAAGGAAAACTTTCAAATTCATTCTGTAAGACCAGCATTATTCTGACACCAAAATCAGATAAAGACATTAAAAAAAGAAAACTACAGGCCAATATCCCTGTTGAACACAGATGCAAAAAACCTCAACAAAATACTAGCAAACCAAATCCAACAATACATTAAAACAATCATTCACCGTAATCAAGTGGGATTTACTCCTGGGATGTCAGGGTTGTTCAACACTCATCAATCAATGTGATACATCACATTCAAAAAAGGACAAAAACCACATGCTCATCTCAGCGGGGGCAGAAGAAGCATCTAACAAAATACTATATTCATTCGTGATGAAAACTCAGCAAAGTGGGTTTTAGAAAGAATATACCTTAACATAATGAAGGGCATATATGAAAACCCACAGGCTAACATCATATTCAATAGTGAAAAACTGAAAGCTTTTCCTCTAAGAACAGGAATAAGACAAGGATGTTCACTCTCAACACTTCTATTCAACATAGCACTGGAAGTCGTAGCCACAGCAATGAGGTAAGAAATAAAAGGCATCTCAATAGGTAGGGAAAAATAAAACTATTTGCAGATGACACAATACTATACATAGAAAACCTTAAAGACTCCACCAAAAAAACTATTAGAATAAATGAATGCAGTAAAGTTGTAGGATATAAAATATACAGAAATCTGTTACATGTCTATACACTAATTACAAAGTAGTAGAAAGAGCGCTTACAAAAACATTCCCAATTACAACTGCACCAAAAGCAAAAACTACCTAGGAATAAATTTAACCAAGGAGGTAAAATACTTATATTCTGGAATCTATAAAAACTGATGGAAAAAACCAAAGATGACAAAAACCAATGAAAAGATATTCCATACTCACGGACTGGAAGAATTAATATTGTTAAAACATCCATACTACCCAAAGCAGTCTATGGATTCAATGCAATCCCTATCAAAATAACCAATAGCATTTTTCATAGAACTAGAACAAATAATCCTAAAATTTGTATGGAACCACAAAAGACCTCAAACAGCCAAATAAAATAAGAACAAGACAGAGGTAGGACGATCCCAAATTTCAAGATACCTACAAAGCTACAGTAATCAAAACCATGGTACTGGTCCAAAAATAAACACATGATCAACAGAACAGAATATCCAAAAATAAACCCACACCTATAGAGTTAATCTACAACAAAGGAGGCAAGAATATTTAATGAAGAAAAGACGGTTTCTTCAATAAATGCTGGAAAAACTGAACAGCAACATGAAAAAACCAAAATGGACCACTTTGTTACATCATACACAAATCAATTCAAGATGGACTAGAGATCTAAATATGAGACCCAAAACCATAAAACTCCATAAAACAGGCAGTAATCTCTTGGGCACTGGCCTTAGCAACGTATTTACAGATAGGTCTCCTCAGGCAAGGAAAACAAAAGCAAAAATCAACTACTGGAACTACACTAAAACAAAAAGCTTTTGCACAGAAAAGGAAACTCAACAAATCAAACAGGCAACCTACCAGAGGGAGGTGGTGTTTGCATATGATATACTCAATAAGGTGTTAATATCCAAAATATATAAAGAACTTATACAACTCAACACCAAAATGAAACAATCCGATAAGTGGGCAAAAAAGAACCTGACATACACTTAAAAAAAAAAAAAAAAAAAAAGATATACAAATTGCTCAACAGACACATGAAAGTAGGCTCAACATGAAAGTAGATGATTAAGCATCAGGGAAATGCAAATCAAAACCCACAAGGAGACATATCACCTCACACCAGTAAGAATGGCTGGTATCAAAAGGACAAGAAATAACAAGTGTTGGCAAGGATGTGGAGAAAAGGGAACCATCATGTACTACTGGTAGGAATGTAAACTGGTGAAACTACTGTAGAAAACAGTATGAAGATTCCCCAAAAATTTAAAAACAGAAATACCGTATGATCCAGTAACTCCACTGCTGGGTATTTACCCAAAAAAACCCCAAAAACACTAATTCAAAAACATAAATGCACCCCTATTTTTATTTCAGCATTATTTACAGTAGCCAAGATATGGAAATAACCAAAGTATCTACCGACAAATGAATGGATGTGGTATACACACGTACACACACACTACTCACTCATAAAAAGAATGGATTCTTGCCATTTGTGACAACAGAGATAGACCTAGAGAGTATTATGCTAAGTGAAATAATTCAGAGAAACACAAATACCATACGATTTCATTTATATACAGAATGTAAAAAACAAAAACAAAATAGACTCTTAAACACAGAGAACTGGTAGTTGCAAAAAGGAAGCAAAAAGAGATTAAGATGTACAAACTTCCAATTATAAAATAAATAAGTCACAGAGATGAAAAGTATAGCATGAGGAACATAATAACATCGTAATAACATTGTATGGTAACTACACTTATCATGGTGAGCATCAAGTAATGTATAGAATTGCTGAATCACTACACTGTACACCTGAAACTAATATAACACTGTATGTCAACTATACTCAATAATTACCAAAAAAAAAAAAAAAATGTGGAGGTACCCAGTTACCCAATTTTCACGTAAGGAAACAAAACAGAGAATTACTATTATACATAATTTCCTCTCCTGGGCTCCAGCAATTCCAAGAACAAAAATCCACAAGTTAGTGGTAAATACTAGGTATTTTTCACAAAGAAATACTATTCACATCTGTAACATACAGTATCCCCAGAAATCAATTCTAAAATAATCAGACAAATACATTGAGTACCTACCTCTGTTTCCTTTTCTTCAATAATATTTACAAGTCCTAAGAAAATATTTTGTAGTTTGATCAAAAATGGTTCTGGATAAATTGCCCAATCCTCCCATGCTCTGAAACAGGTCATTACCCGTTGCTAAATAAACAGGAAAAAGACAACAAATTATTATTTTAGGGCAATGTCTCAAACTTCATCTCATGAAAATGACCATCACGATTTGCTCTATTTCCTTTAAACCAAGATTCTTGATAAAAAACAATTTAACTATCATTATATTTTTAAAAAATCAATGTCACCTTCTAACTAAAAGGGAATTAGAAATAAAAATAATGAAAAAGAAACAGTAACTATTTTGTTCTTGACCATCTAAGATCAATGCCCCATACCACAAGTGGTACACGAGGCCACAATCTGGGAATAACTTAGAAATTTATGACAGTTGGATACCAGGGTAGCCAAGTTTTGACCCGAATTCCTTTATGGTCCAATGAAGTACTTTCTTGATTCTGGATATACTTTTCTCTTTCCATCCCTAAACCTTTCTACAAGCTCTAATTTATAGCCAAAATTTTTAAATGTAGTTGTTTAAATTCCCTAATTGGTGGGGTCACTGGGCATCTTCCCAAGTTAAAAATTTCCTAAAAAAAAAAAAAAAAAAGGAAAGAAAAAAAAAGTTTTTTTTTTTTTTAAGTTCATTTATTTTGAGAGAGAGCACCAGGGAGGGGCAGAGAGAGAAGGAGAGAAAGAATTCCAAGCAGGCTCCAAACTGTCAGCGCAGAGCCCAACACAGGGCTGGAATCCACACACCTGTGAGATCATGACCTGAGCTGAAATCAAGAGTCAGACACTTAACCTACTGAGCCACACCCAGGCACCCTCCCATAGCTAAAAATTTCATTCCATGAAAGGTCTTCCTCCCATGGAAGTAATATCTATTTATTCCATTATAAGCAAGATTTTTTGTTTGGCTTTCTTAACACTGATTTACAAAGAAAGAGGTTATAAAAAGTAACTGAATACATTTTCTAAGCATGAATAACCAAAATTATGTTCCTATTCCAGCCAAATTATATATACCATTCTAAAACAAGTGATATTCTGAATTTTTGGTGGTAAGACTAATATTTAAAACATTTAAATAAAATACTTCAAACTTAACACCGAACAAAACAACACTAGATAAAATATTTCAAAATTTCAGATATTTCTGATACTGAAGATAAAATGGCAGTAAATCTTAAAACAATAATTTCTGAAAGATGCACATTATGTCCTATACTTGTCCTATGTACTTCTCTAGCCCTCCAATGTGCTTGCCAGCCCCTACCCCCTGCTTAACACTAGGGAAAAAAATAAAATAAACATACCTTAAAGTTTTCAGACTGTAAATGGCCTTGAATTGTACGATAGGTAGCATTGAGGTCTGAAAATATCTGACATAACTTTGTTTCAAAACTGAAATTCAAAGAATATAGATTTATGATAGAATTTATTTAAAAACCCCCATTCTACTTCAGCATGCTAGCAAATGAAAAAAACTCTTAAACTCAAAAAAAGAAAAAAAAAAAAAAACCTCATAGATTAATCAAGTAACTCTTCAAAAATCAATAACTAGATGTCTAAACTCTTAACACTGAACTCCTTATTCTGTATGGTTATGCCAAGAATTAGTTTCCTTGATTAACAAGGAACTTTACATTTATGATACATTAAGTTACCTAAACTGACCTCTGTTTTATATTAGGAAAAGTTAAGTGACTTGTCCAAGGCAAAAAAACTAGTTAGATTGAACAGCTAGATTAAAACAGTTCACGTTCTGTCTTTGGTCTCTTCCTTTATGCCTCTTATTATTTCTATTGTTTCTGTTTATTTACTACACAACTGGCTAAATATGCAATAGAAATATAAAGTTATTTTTTAACGCTTATTTGTTCTAGTGTAATTTATCAAAAAACTAATATGAAAACTTTGAAAAAATTTAGCTTAAAGTGGATTAATGAATGCAACCTGATTTTTTAGAAAATTCTATGAACTATAAAGAAATTCAAATTAATTAACATTAACAAAATAATTCTCTCTTCTGAATTCCTTACCCTTAAATATTATTTCAGGAATATCAGCTTACAACATTATACTTACAATTTTCTATAATATGAAGCATTGGCAACTTTGGCTGAAGAGTTATACAAAACATCAGAAACCAAATATAATCTGGCAATCTAGAATACCAAAAGATAACATAAATGAGATTAAAAATAAAAACGAGCAGCAAATAATATAGCTAGAAAAAAATCCGTATTGAAATTTTTTGCAATTAGTGGCATAAGGCTAATGTTTAGCTATAACACTCACAGCTAATTAGAAGGGTTATAAGAAATTCAACATTCCTGAAGCCACTACTTTGGCAGGGATAAAATATGTAACTCATTTCTATTTCAACCGGTTGATAATCTGCACATCAATTAACATAACAAGTTTCCCAGGCAGAAGGAAAATAAGACTGCATAGGAAAGATTTCTTCAGTCAAGTTCTTCATGTAAAAAGGAAACCAATTTCAATCCAAAATGAAGTCAACTATTATTTCTTTTACTTAATTAATGTTCCATAAAGAGAAATTATGCCCATACCTTTTTAGGGAGGGGTGTTTTTAAGATGGACAATGACTCAGTAATGCAATCCACTATTTCTTCAGCAGCTTCAGCATTATTAAGACAAAAAACCATTGCATCTCCAATATCATTTTTCCTTGGAGTTAACCCCCTCAGGATTTCTTCTAATTTGTCCCTCTGTCTGAATACAAATGTTTTTAACATAAATATTTATAGACATAAATTTCAAATGCCATTATAGTTTCTGCTCACAAACTAATTTCTTTAAAACCCACTCAGATAAAATTCTGAAGACTAAATTGTGTTAAGTCTGATTTGAGTCCCCCAAATACATTACATTTCTTTCAAGAACTTAACATGGGGGAAGAATACTTTCTCATAAATAAATAATTCAGTGATTTTTAGTTTTCAAATAAAGTAAATTTTAAATTATGGGCATTTTTTTGCAAGAAGTGTTTGTGAGTGTCCCAGTCCTATTATCCCATTACAATGGAAAAAAGCCTTCATGTTCTTTACTTTCTTTTGAAGGAAGTCAGTTACTTTAGCACTTCTGCATCAGATCACAACAGGCTAAAAGCAGGGGATGACAAACTGTCTATAAAGGATCAGATAATAAATATTTCAGGCAATGCAGATCATATAGTCTCTCTTGTAGTTACTCGACTCCACTGCTATTAACACCAAAGCAGCCATAGACAACAAGTTAAAATGAAATAAAAAGGAAAAAAAAGGAGGGGAGAGGGCATGACTGTGTTCTAATAAAACTTTATTTACAAAAACAGGAGGCAGCCAGATTTAGCCTATAGGCAGAGTTTGCAGATCCCTGGAAAAAATGATGAAAATACATCTTAAGAAGCAAATAGGCTTCAAAAATATATAGCTCTCCATTAGCAAATGCTTTCACAAACAATGAATCAATGCAGCTAGCATTAAGATTTACTCTACACAGTTGAGTATATACTCCTATATGCCATAACCTCTTAGCCAATTTTCTTCCATGAGGACCTCCTCTTAATATTTAATAGCTGTATTTGTTTCTGCTTCTTAAACCAGTCTAACTTCACTGTACCCATAATGACTGAGCACTGATAAATATGTTTCCATGTTGGCCACACATTGTAAACTCTTGTGGAAAGGCTTTGAACAGTCAACCATATGATTTCACAAAGCTCTACAGTAATTTTTCCTCTTTAATGCTGCATTCAGAGAGGCAAGAATTCTAAGGGTCCCAATATAATTTCTCTAAAAACCACAAGTATTCCATTGCTACAGAATCATTGCTTAAGAGACCATCACTACTCTTCATCAGTAGGAAGAGACAAAGGTCAATAGAATACATACTTATACTTACCAAGATATTTAAAATTACAAAGCAATACAATGTTGGTATTCTAAACATTCACAAGTAAAAGAAACAATTCACATTTTAGAGTTAACATCTTAATAAGATATTAATTAAAGCAATTATTAAAGTGACTTTTCTGAATATGTTAACAGAAAAGGAAAAAAATTCTTACTCTTCCTTAAGTGCTCCCTTTTTACTAGGCTCCTCTACAAAAGCTTCTGTTTCTTGTTCTTCTGACATCCCATGCAGGTATGGATTTAATGGTGGTGGCCTCCAAAAAGATCCATTTTTGAACATACGAAAATCTTCCGTCCGCCACTTAGTCGGAGAATCTCCCTAATAAATGTACAGAATGTTATTAGAACGGTAAAATACTCAGAGTCAAAATTAACAAAGCAATTGATTCCACTTGCCTGCAGAATAGAATAAAGCTTCCACCTATAGTAAACATGGGCTGGTGTCTGGTTTTCAAATAAGAATCTAAAACAAAACAAACCCAAAAAACAAAAATTAATCATATTAAGTGTCTTCAAGTAAATATAAACAAATCAGAAATACTACTTGCCTATTTCATTTAAAATAAAAACCAAAAGCAAAGATCCCTGAAGAAAAATACTTACCCATTGCCTTCTGCCATCTATCCCCTTCCTCACCCTAGCCCCCAGACAGCCTTTGTGACTAATGTTAGTACTCAGAAGGTATGTATGCATCTTACAATCAATGTTATTGAACGCTTACATGTAGGCTATTGTATCTGGCAGTGGAGAGATTTTCCAAAGATAGAAATTTCAAAAGCAGTGTATTTTAAAGACTTAAGAGTGTTAAATGAATGCCTTAGATACCACAGCTATTCAGAAGATAAGCAATTTTCTATAAATCTCCATTATTCTACTATATCTCACTTATGAAGGACTTTCATTGAAAAGCACAGAGTATTTTCCTCCTAGAGACTGCTAAAAACAATGTTATGCAGTTAACTAAATCAAAATCAGATGGAAAACTGATCCAAGTGCATCCTATTTACTAAAACTGTCTTCTCATTCCTACGACAAAAATAACCCCAAACTTCTAGAACTTTATTCTTGGAAATATTTTTAATTCCAAAAAACAAAGGTGTTTTTTTTTTTTTTAATGTTTATTTTTGAGAGACAGGGAGAGAGAGACAGAGCATGAGCAGGAGAAGGGCAGAGAGAGAGGGAGACACAGAATCTGAAGTAGGCTCCAGGCTCTCAGCTGTCAGTACATAGCCCGATGCGGTGCTCAAACTCAGACTGCAATATCATGACCTGAACTGAAGTCAGCCGCTTAACCGACTGAGCCACCCAGGTGCCCCTAAAAGTTTTTTTTAAACGCACACCTGAGGACAAACAAAATGTGGTTTATACAGGCAATGGACTATTATTCAGCTTTAAAGGTAAGGAAATTCTGACACATGCTACAACATGGATGAACCTTGAAGACATTATGCTAAATGAAATAAGCAAGTCTCAACATACAAATACTGAATGATTCCACTTATACGAGGTACTCTGCACAATAATATGAATGTACTTAACGCCATTCAACTATACACGTAAAAATGGCAAAAATGATACATTTTGTTATATGTATATTTTACCACAGTAAAAAAAAATTTAAAAGAAAAAAAGCACACCTGAACATAGGATTGTTGATTTCTCTGTTCATAATCATAGCTTCAAACATTGGCCCTTCACGTACAACAAACTCTATCATTCGATGTATCAGGGCGAGTAAATTCCTACAACAACAACACAGTTAAAGAAAATGGATTCAGACCTACCACTACATAAAACTATACTTGTCCTAAGTTACTATCATTGTGCAGAAAAAGATTATTCTGCTGACTAATACAAAATTTTATACCAAAAAAATAACCTGGAGCATATGTTAATGCCTTCCTTGTGCATTAAGAGGGAGCAGGATAATGGGGACAGGGGAGTTGGAGGGGAAGGAAAGGAGAAGGGAGGGTGGGAAACCACAACACAGCTTCTTAGCAATAAAGTTTTAATTTTTTAAATGCCACTTAATTTTATTTTCAAAATGCAAAACATTAAATTATGAATCACAACTAATTGGAAAGCTGCAAATATATAAAAACAGTAAACTCAGAGCTTACATGTTATCATAGCCATCTAAAAACTTACATACTATCTCAGTTTTAAAAGAAAATATTCCTAAACCAAGCACTTTTGTGGTGGTATTGAAACGTTATATACATAACTATAATTTATAAAAAAGCAGAACTATTTAACAAGTTTAAGGCCTGATTTAATAAAAAATCCATCCAACTCCTGTGCTTTTCTGGTACACATATAGCAGATGGAGTTTTTATTGAATCTGACCTTTAATGAGGCAACATCCCTTTGGATCACACTTCAAACTAGTTCACACCACTCATGACATGTATAATTCTGCCTGCGTATTATGACTCAATGAAGCAATTATATTGCCAAAGACTTAAATGGAGTCCGCTTTCCAAAATATTCCAAAAACAGGGACATGGTGAGATGCTTTTCCCACTTTTCAAAACAATTACTTTCCAATATCTAAGCCAAAAAGAAACTTGTAACTTTTTAGTACATTTTATTGGTTGGGCTCATAGAAAATCTTTATTTTCAAACTCTAGGTCCTAAAATCATGTGATATATAACACTATTTTAGACATTGATTACAGCATCAAGCAAAAATGACTCAGCTTATTATAAGCTGCTTTTGATTTCTCACTTCACCAGTCCCCCAACATACAAAGTTGGCAAATAATAATTGGGAAAAGCAAAAGGATATTGGCTCTTGGTACAAGGCACACACTAAATTACACCTTTAGCATTCCCAGCTCAAATTAAGTTCATATAAATGCTAGAATATGAATAGAGTTATAGAATAAGACAGATTTTTTTGGCTCTATAAAGCACTGCTTCAGAGTACATAAACAGTAAAATAATTTATCTCATGGTCATTATAATTATTTTCTTACAGTTTTCAAACAAAACTAATTAAATGGACACTAAAATTTCAACATAGTGAAAAAAATTAATTTTTTTGACCTCTTTAGATCAAAAAAATTATATGAAAGTTTAAATCTTTAATAAAGGGGAAACTATATTTAAAACTATTCATTCAACCTCAAAATTGTTAAAACAAAAAACCAAAAGCATCAATTTTAAATCTAAAAACTAGTATTAATAGTTCTGCAAATAGGCAGTTCTTGATATCCAAATAAGAATGTATTCTTGGCATCCATACAGCTAACGATATCATTTTGAGGGAAGGGAGATAATGTAAAGTTATGATTCAGTTCCAAAACTCCCACTGGTATGTGCCAAATTGAAGTGAAGGGAAATTTTATGTGAATATCATAATATATAAAATCAATTACTAGGGGGACAAATGGTATACATACAGAAACTTATACAAATTAAGTCAAATGCAACTTGACTTGAATATTATAGATGAAAAATGGTTTAGCAAGTTTAAAACAAAGGATTCACTGTAATGGTGAGTTAAGACTTTTCAACAAAATATTTACTCAAAATTTAGTTTTGAAATAAGCTGAGCCACATGTAAAGCTACTACTGGATATATGCTTTTTAAATGCTACAAAAATACTTTCCTGTGAGTGCTTTTTTATCAGTGGAAAAAAAAACCCACTATAGTTTTAAATAGGCTTGTAAACTGATAAAATCTATTTTAGAAAATTTAAAGTTTAAAAATATTTAAACGTTTCATGTGATTATTTAAAATCAAAATCTGACAATTAGTTTGTTGCTAACCCGAATTCAAGATTATTAAAGAATTGTAATCACACAGCTTTTTCCTTAAAGATTGTGTATTTAACATCATTTTTAAAAGGGTGACTTTTCTATCAGAATGAAACAGTGTAGTACAAAAAGAGGATATATTTTAAAGTGCATTATTTTATTTTAAAATGGCAATTATCTTACTCTGGGCAATAACAACCAAAAAAAAAAAAAAAACCAAAAAATTGTCTCTCAGTTATAATAAAACCACATTTATTGGAGTCGATCGTACCAATGTCTGGTCAAAAACTGTATACTTTCCCAATCCATCCCATGATGTTTTCCTGGTCCCCCGCTGCCGCAGACAGTTCAGCTGGTGTTGCTCACCAAGGCCAATGTCAAAGAGAATTTGGTATTCTTTTGTGTTCATTTATTATTCAACCAGTGTTGTGTTCCTGTGTTTGGGAAAAGGCTTAGCTTGACTGAGCAAGAGCATACCTAGAGCATGAATTCTTCTGCTTTATCATTATGTTGAAAACGAAAAAAAGGAAGAAAGGAAAATAAAAGAATTCCAAATACCTTTGTTACCATGAAGAAAAGTTTCTAGTATGTTCAGTGTTCATGAAATGAATTGGTAGTAATTCCTAATCAATTAGAAAAAAACCAAAGCTATGCCCTTCAGTAAGGAGTACTCAAACTAAAGTTGCATAAACACAGATCATTCAGGAACAAAGAGAAAAAAAAACAGATGGGTCAAAATGTAACATTATACACAATTTAAGATACATTTAAAATACTATTTTCCCATCACAATAGTCTATTATTAAACAACTCCATATTAAATCTATTAAACACCTTCTAACTACTAAAGCTATAAAATCCCCTACATTGGTAACAATAAAAACAAAAAGATAAGGACATAAAATTGCAAAGTACACTAAAGTTAGTCACATATCCCCCCCAAAAAGTACTGGGAAGGAACCATTGCTCAGTCAAGATATTACCTTTTCCTCAACACCATTTTTTTTTAATTCAGAAGGGGATATTGTCTATATTTAGATCAGTAATAATAAAGAAAAACATGTACCTTTCTGTTGGGATAACCACTTTGACTATGGCTTGCGACAGAGTCTGTATATGAAGTCACATCAGATAATAAACATAGAATATGTGAGTATTGTTAACAAGTAACAAGCAAAAATATACATAATGCATTGAAAACACTACACATCTAATCACAAGTTTTGCAGGCAATGACTGCATTTGAAGTAATTATACACTAAGCAATTACATAAATGCAAATGGATGTGTTCAGTGAACAATAAATGTTCACCAAATGCAAAGAATCAGAACATTCCTGCCAGAATGCACATCAATGCACTGAAATAGGTACTACACTGAGAATTATCAGATAAAGATTTTAATTTGTGAAATTAATTAACTGTTTGCCTCTGACCATACAGTTTGCTACTTTGTTCCCAAGCCTTTAAAACCAGCCCTGTCATTTTAAGTGTAATTATTTCATAATAGAACCAACAAATTCTTATAAACTTGAAATTAAGTTGGTTTTATGTTTAATAAAAAGAAAATACTCACCCTTTGCTTTTACTAGAGTAGTTAACTGTTTTTTTAAAAAAAACCACATATGCTCTCAAATACTCTAATGCCTCAGACCTTGAGAATTAAATTAGCTAGCAGCCATCCAAACAGTTTAACTATTTAGGTCTTTCTAATTGAAAAGTCACTTAACCAAATACAAAGTATCACTTTCTCAGAACAAAGTTAATTTAGATATTGCACTTAAGCAAACCTGGATACAACAGTGGACAAAGGAAAAAAAACTTAAGTGGTCAAAAAAGGAATGGTAGCCACAAATAAAAATATGACCTAGTATTTCAATACAGGGTTTCCACGGGCTAAGGCAGGGAACACATCTACTTATTTCTTTAAGAGTTGCCAAACAAAATTACACACACATTTTCTATAAAATTATTGAAAAGAAATACTACCATAGATTTAGTATTTACAAATTAGATGCGGCCCTATGTACATTTTTTAAATTACCTTCTCAAAATCCTCCTTGTTTTTAGGTGGCGGTAACATTGGAGCATTGGGGTTTTTTAACCTCTCTCTAGGCTGCGCATTAAAAGGCAGTCCTGATGGAGGTGGGGGAAGCGTATGTTCCATCATAGAAGGCGGAATGTATATTGGATGTGGAGGAATAGGCACAGCTTTACCCCAACCTAGCTTCATTTCAAAAGACATAATCATCTTTCCTACAAAAAAAGAAAAGAAAGGTCACCCTGGTAACTCTCAAAAGAAAATAAAAGATGACTGATAATTTGAATTAATTTTAACCTTTCCATTTCTGGTCTATTTTTCCCCTAGAGTTTTCGTAAGTATTTCCAGAACGAGGAAAAGTCTGAATTCTATCAAGAGACAATAAAAACTTTCTTACCATTTAAATTTTTTAAAGCTCTTTCAGCATCTCTTCTATTCATAAAGGCCACAAAGCCACAGTTTCTCTCTCTTGCTCTTTCTTCATCAGTTCTAGGCCACATAATTTTCACACTGGCTAATGGTCCAAATCTTCCAAATTCTTGACAAAGCATTTCTTCATTCATCTATTAAAAAGATTGAGAGTTTTTTGGTATGCGAAAAAAGGGAAATTCTATGCAACAGAAAGCAAAGTAATTGTTGCAAACTTAACAAAAAGACATTTTAATGCTACAATTTTCCATTCAAGTACTAGGACCTCTATCTATACAGGTAAAATCTTGCCCTCATGGGACATTCACAAATCTTTTCATACCAGAAACACACATAAGTGGTCAGGGTGAAGAGGCCGATGGCTAAAGAAATCAGAAGTACACCTCTATATCCCCTCTTGCTCCTTTTAAGATCCTGCATCTAAAATAAGCTGTTTTAAAATTAAAAAAAAAAAAAGTGGGGGGGGGGGGCCTGGGTGGCTCAGTCAGTTAAGCGTCCAACTTCGGCTTAGGTCATGATCTTGCAGTTCGTGGGTTCGAGCCCCGTGTCGGGCTCTGTGCTGACAGCTCAGACCTTAGGGCCTGTTTCAGATTCTGTGTCTCCCTCTCTCTCTCTGACCCTCCCCGGTTCATGCTCTGTCTCTCTCTGTCTCAAAAAATAAATAAACGTTAAAAAATAAATAAAAAAATAAAATAAAATAAGCTGTTTTTCGGCAGTGATTTATTTAGGCATTTAGCAATGTTTTTCAGGCAGCAGTGATTATCGCATTTAAGAAAAGGAGAAAATATATGTTGGTGATAAAAGAAAAAAAAAAACTAATCACTTTTTCTTTTTCCAGCACCCTATGTAATCGAGAGGGAAAAGAGAAAATGGTAAATACACAATGAGGTCCAAACAGATGTAACTTTTAAAAAGAGCATGTTATTTATTACAACCACTACATTCCTCATAACACAAGTAACACTAAAATGAGAAAAAGAATTAAAATATAGAAGACAGGCACAAATCACTAGTTTGCTATTATGAAGAAAGAAAAAGGAAATACATTATTAAGGAAGCAAGCTATGCATCAGAAGGGGGTAGTCTCAAAAGAACATTGACTAGCACTGGTCACATCCTATTTTGATAAATAATAAAATCAGCACATAGTAAGACATTTCAAATTCAGATAGTCCAGTTACAGAAAGAAGAGATAAACCCTTAAGAACTGCAGCAAGATAATTCAGCCCATACCAGTTAAGACTCAATTTTATAAGGTAATTTTAGAGACTTCAATAGTCCCTAAGTTCCATCAAGTTTTATTTTAGATTCTTGACTTTATTTTATTGATAAAGCAGTTTTCTTCCATAATTATAAAGAATACAAGTCAACATTCATCTAACTTTTCTAATATTACCTGTGGATTAATGTTTCCAAGGTATAAATTAGTAGTGCTTGGATCTCCTACATCATGTGAGCCAGGTGCATAATCATCAAGAACTAGGACAAAGAGGAAAAAAAAAATTATAACCTGCAAAATACAAAGTATGGACAATTTTTATTAGTTAAAAAAAGCAAAAAACTGTATTACCACCAGATGATCTATTTCTTCTTGAAGGCGCATCCACTTTAAAAGGGGAAAAGAAAACAATTCTTAGTTTTTAGAATAGTTAATCACAACTATAAACATTAAAAAAAAATGCCACTTACTAGAACGACGCTGACCATCAGAATCTGACTGAGGAGGCTCAAATCGGCTTAACCTGCCTTTTGTTTTATGTCTCTCATCACGCTCTTCCTGAATTCTGTTGAAAACATTTATAATCACTAACAATGAGCCAAAATTTGTTCGTTCACATCTGTTAAGAATACAACTTACCCAGGTACCATGTTCACAGAACTTGAAATATTTGTGAATAATTAAATGCCAGTACTAACAACTGAGATCAGTGAGTCCCATAGCTATAAGTCATGAGCAAATTTCTGCTATGTCAAACAAGCATTAGAATACAAAGCCCACTTCCAAGGTGGAAATTCAACATCAAGACCACAGAATTTGTTCTTTCTTGGTTAAGTTTGCTCACTCCTCACCCATATCTCAGTGACTACATTGTTTCCACTGCAAACAGGACTCTGGACATTAAATACTTAGATACTATCAATTGAACTGCATCTACATGATGTAACCAACCCAGGTCCTGGATGAAATGCTAATTCACTTTCAAACATATCCTAAAAAAAATCACTATAATATCTAAAACAACCTCATAGTAGGTAAGCCAGTTTAGTGGTAACTAATCAGTAAACTACATTCTTCATACCTGCATCTCTAAGCCAATAATGCAAAATACCTATGATAGCTGTTCTCCACACTATAAAACTTACTGTTTCAATTCTTCTTTGAAGAGTTCCAAATTGCTTTTTTTCTTTTCTTTCTCCCCTTTCTTCAGTGGCTATGAAGGATATAACAAATTATACTTCATACAAAACAAGATTAAACAAAACGAATGGTTCAATAATCAGATCGTTTTAAATAATTTTTATTTTAGTGCCAATTATGTTCTAATTATTTAAATTACTTCTGTTTTCACTGCACTTCCTTCCTGATCTCTTGAACTAAGAATTTAACAATTCAATTATTAAAGCAATTAAAGAAAATAACAAACTACAGTCTTAAAGTAAAGGACTCGCTAACTTTATCCCCTAAAAGCCTGGGATAATTAGGCCTGAATATTGTTAGAGAATAACAGGAAGCAAAACTAATGAACATAAAGTAACTGAACTGCCAACTAAAGTACCATGAACAACTACCAAAAATATGCCCTTCTTCAAAACAATCACTGTAGGAGGACTATGAATTAGTAAAACAATCAGTAACATCTTTGGGATTCCTCTTTTAAAACTGCTTTTGAAATCCCTCTCTTAAAAGTGCCAAAATAACGCAATGGAGAAAAATAGCCTTTTTTCACAAATAGTGCTAGAATATCCACATGCAAGAAAAAGTGAAGTTGAACTTCTTCATGCCATACACAAAAATTCACTCAAATGACTCACAGAAACTAAACTGAAGCACTAAAACTATAAAACTCTAAGAGAAAAACATAGGAATAAATCTTCATGACTTCATGACTTTGAATAAGGCAATGATTTCTTAGATATGACATCGAAAGCAAAATCAACATACAAAAAAAACAGATAAACTAAACTTCATCAAAATTAAAAACTTTGGGCTTCAAGGGACACTATCAATAAAATGCAAAGACAACTCACAGAATGGGAGAAAACATGTGCAATTCAAATAGCTGATAAGAGACTTGACTCCAGGAAGTGTAAAATACTCTTACAACTTAACAGTAAAAAGACAACAAGAAGCCCAATTACAAAACAGGCCAAGGAGCTGAAAAGACATTTCTCCACAGAAGACTACAAATGGATGATAAACACATAAAAAGATGTTCATCATCAGGGAAGTGAAAATCAAAATCACAATTAGATACAACTTCACACCCACTAAGATGACGAAAATAAATTTTAAAAATAGACAATTTTAACAAGCGTTGGTAAAGATGTGGAAAAATTAGAACCCTCATACATTGCTGACGGGATTATAAAATGATACAGCTAACCTGGAAAACAGTTTTGGCAGTTTCTCAAAAGATTAAACAAATAGTTACCATACAACCCAGAATTCCATTCCTAGGTGTATGTGTATGTAGGGATATAAAATACATATATCATACATTTGAGAACTGAATATGTAAGTCCACAAAAAAAGCCTACCCACAAATGTTTATAGCAACATTCATAATAACCAAAAAGTGGAGACAACCCAAATATCAAGTGATAGATGGATAAACAGTATATGCTATATCCATAAAATATTATTCAACCATAAAAAGGAATAAGGTACTAACATGTGCCACAACATACAGATGAACCTTGAAATATTATGCTAAGAAGCCAGAAACAAAAGACTACATGTTGTATGATTCCATCTGCATGAAATGTCTTAAACAGGCAAATCCAAACAGATAAAAAGGAGATTAGTAATTGCCAGGGGTTGGGGATGACTAAAATAGGTATAAGGTTTCTTTCTGGGATAATAAAAATGTTCTGCAATTAGAAATTAGTGATTTTTGCACAACTGTGAATATAATTTTAAAAACAACTGAATAATTTAAAAGGGTAAATTTTATGGTATATGAATTCTATCTCAATTAAACTGCTTTTTTTCCTTTGCATCCAGAGCTATTTTAGTCATGCAAGGAAAGTCAGTGTCACCTTTCAATGTAATCATATTTCTTCACCAAGTATGGTTCCAAATGACGTGACCCATATCTATATACCAACTACCATGAAAAGTCCATCGAAAAATAAAAATTTTTCTAATACCAAGAATACTTAAAAGAAAGTGCCACTAGGCTGACAGTATTTCCAAATAAATACCAAAAATGTTCTAAGCAAAAGATACATTATTGGAATACATAAGTTTTCCAAAGTTAACTGCCACTATACATGCTGGTATTATTTAAATACCTCAGTTTAGAACTGTTTAAAAACAAAATCCCATTACTTTTTATTTAAAATACAGTCAACTTTTGGGGCGCCTGGGTGGCTCAGTCGGTTTGAGCGTCTGACTTCAGCTCAGGTCATGATCTCTCACTCCGTGAGTTCGAGCCCCGCACTGAGCTCTGTGCTGACGGCTCAGATAGAGCCTGGAGCCTGTTTCAGATTCTGTGTCTCCCTCTCTCTCTGCCCCTCCCCCACTCATGCTCTGTCTCTATCAAAAATAAATAAACAAAAAAAATTTTTTAAATAAATAAAATAGTCAACTTTTTACTTGCAGTATGCAATGAGTACAGTAACACCAAGTGTTTATCGCTCAAAGAACATAAGAATATCGTCTAAATGTCCTACTCTAATTTATTATCTCTTCTCTAGAAAGATTAAGCAACAAAACTCAACATCTATTCCAAAAATAATTATAAACAAGAAACCAAAGTCCTGCTTACAATGGAAGTACTGAAATATCATTGGCAGTGTCATCTCTGAACATATAAAGCCACTTATTTGATTATGACTTACAGGTTTTTTGGTTTCTATGACAAGAAGAGATGGTGGTCTTTCATTGGATGACTGATTTGGAGGATTTTTTTGATCTGCAAATCTTGAAGACGGCTTATAGATTTTACCTCTTTTTTCATCTGTTTCATGTTCTTCTGAAATTTAAAATACTAAGCTTCAAAACTAATTTTCAAAAATAATTTCATATTATTTGATCTTTTATTATTTTTAGTTAAAAATAAACAAAAATTAGGAAAATGTGTTTAGCACTAAGATATACTAGTGACAAAATATGAAGTTAAGTTCTTATTACCACCTTACTCTCCAACAAAATACTAATTTAATCATTTTATAGTGAAACTATGAAATACATTAAAATTTTTGCAAAGTGCACTGCTATCTTCAACCTTGAAAGGCACTAAATATTTTTAAAACTTCTCTGGCTCCAATTTCTTTAACCCATATCTGGCCATTTATTTTGCTAATTAACGATTAATATCAACACTAGAGGGTGCTGATAGAAAGAAAATGTGAAATTCTAAAGACAACAAACATCTTTCATAATTACCTACAGTCATTCTACTAGGACCTTTTGGATTTGCTCAAGGACTGTAATATTCATACTAACCTTTAGCTGCATTAACAACACCTCCACGCACAAACGTCTTCACTTTATTACCATCACTTCCTTCAAAAGCAGCAAGAAATTCCTCATAAATCTCAGCTGCTGCCTTTTCATCTTCCTAAATATACATGAAAATAATATCACTTAATATGAAAATTATTGTACACAGGGTGAGACTCATCAAGTAATAATGTAAACAAAACCTTTCCCTTCACTGGGAAAAGCAGGTTAGGCAGTCCCAATAAGTAATAACACCTAATTTTTAGTAGGTATTAGATATTAACATTGAAACTGAAAGAGACTTTGATCCTTTACTGGCAATTTGTGGAAGCAGAAAAAGACCCCCTAAGTAAATCTGTTTAACTTTTTTCTTTCTTTTTATTTTTTTTTTATTTTTGGGACAGAGAGAGACAGAGCATGAACGGGGGAGGGGCAGAGAGAGAGGGAGACACAGAATCGGAAACAGGCTCCAGGCTCTGAGCCATCAGCCCAGAGCCCGACGCGGGGCTCGAACTCACGGACCGCGAGATCGTGACCTGGCTGAAGTCGGACGCCCAACCGACTGCGCCATCCAGGCGCCCCAGTAAATCTGTTTAAAGACAGCAGGAGTCAGGGGCGCCTGGGTGGCTCGGTCGGTTAAGCGTCCGACTTCAGCTCAGGTCATGATCTCACGGTCCGTGAGTTTCAGCCCCGCGTTGGGCTCTGTGCTGACAGCTCAGAGCCTGGAGCCAGTTTCAGATTCTGTGTCTCCCTCTCTCTCTGCCCCTCCCCTATTCATGCTCTGTCTCTCTGTCTCAAAAATAAATAAATGTTAAAAAAAAAAAAAAAAAAATTAAAAAAGAGACAGCAGGAGTCAAACTGTATGACAACTATATAAAATATATTACTCTATTAATGTTTTTAACATTTCCAAAGCACAATGATTTAATTCAGTGATTATAAAGATTTCCTTTACAAACCACCAAAGACATGAGTATTACAAGCTGAAGCAGCAGTATCTCCATAGCTGGCATTTAAAAAAAAAATCTCAAAAGAACCTTAAAATTGCAGTTATTACTCTTCACAATGTCCCCAAAATATGTATGCATCAAAGGCCAATGGAAGAGAATAGAAAACAAAGAAATAAATCCAATAACAGTCGGAAATTTAGTATTCAATAAAAGGAATAGCTCAACTCAAGGGAGAACAGATGGGACTTTTCAATGAATGATATTGGGATAACTTGATAACTATCTGAAAAAGAAAGATAAAAATGAGCCAATTCTTCACAACACATACTAGGAGAAACTGCAAATGAATCAGATTTAATTTTTTTTAATGAAACTATGTATAAAGTATTTACAAAATGAGGAAATTCCTTTATAAGCTAGGAGTGAGAACAATAATGGAATACTAGAAATCATAAGGGAAGATTGATAAATCTGATTACCTAACAATAAACAGTTTCTACACCGAAAAACACCAGAAACAAAATAAAGAGACAATTGACTGGGAAAAAAAACACTGCACCTGTGTCACGAAGTGTTAATATACTCAGTATGTGAAGTTTTTAAAACAGAGATGACCTACAAATCTCTGGAAAGACTGGTTGAGATACATGCAGATAGTTCACAGATACAAACACAAAAGCTGTTCAACCTTACTTATACAAGAGAAATAAAAATTTAAAACTACACTGAGATAACATTTTTCACCTAGCAGATTGGCAAAATTTCAAAAACATCCTCTGTTGGCAAGGCTATAGGGACACAAGCTCTCATACATTATGGACAGAGATGCAAAATGGCTCTGCCCTTATAGAGAGCAATCTGACAATACCCAACAGAGCTACATTTAGGCATTTACCATTCAACCCAGTAACCTCACTTACAGAAATATATCCCAATGGGGTGCCTAGGTGGCTCAGGTGGTTACGTGTTGGACACTTGATTTTGGCTCAGGTCATGATGTCATGGTTCATGAGATCAAGCCCCACAGAGTCCATGCTGACAGCACAGAGCCTGCTTGGGATTCTCTCTCCCTCTCTCTCTGCCCCTTCCCATTCAGTGTGCATGCGCACGCTCACTCCCTCTCTCTCTCTCAAAATATATGAACTTTAAACGTATATACCCCAAAGATAAACTAGCAAAAAAAACCACATGCATAACAGTATCCATTAACAGCACTATTTGTAATGGCAAAAGACCAAAATAAAAATGCCCTCAACAGAATTTTAATGAATAAACTAATGTATGTCTACACAGGTTATTATTTAAAAAAAGGGGGGGGCGCCTGGGTGGCGCAGTCGGTTAAGCGTCCAACTTCAGCCAGGTCACGATCTCGCGGTCCGTGAGTTCAAGCCCCGCGTCGGGCTCTGGGCTGATGGCTCAGAGCCTGGAGCCTGCTTCCGATTCTGTGTCTCCCTCTCTCTCTGCCCCTCCCCCGTTCATGCTCTGTCTCTCTCTGTCCCAAAAAATAAATAAACGTTGAAAAAAAAAAAAAAATTAAAAAAAAAAAAAAAAAAAAGGGGGGCAGGGGGCGTGTACCTGGATGGCTCAGTCAGTTAAGCATCTGACTTTGGCTCAGGTCATGATCTCACAGCTTTTGAGTTTGAGCCCCGCATCGGGCTCTGTGCTAAAAGCTCGGAGCCTGGAGCCTGCTTCGGATTCTGTGCCTCCCTCTCTTTCTATGCCCTCCCCCACTCACACTCTGTCTCTCTCTCTCTCAAAAAATAAATAAAAACATTAAAAACAATTTTTTTAAAAAAGGATATTTCAATATACCTGCAGTAACCTCTGAGACATGTTAAGTGAAAAAAGCAAAATGCAGAAAGTACACTGTATATAGCATATTATTGATCATCTAGGAAAGAGGAGTACAGTATATATTTATACAGAGTTACTTATACAAAAAGAACAGACCAGAGAATAACCAAAACTTACATATAAGAAATGGTGGAGGGGACAGGGATACAAACTAGACTCCTCTGAATGTACCCTGTGTTACAGACTTGACTTGGTGGTGGGAACTGAGAATACCCTGAGGTCAAGAAACTTTCAAAAGCATTTCTCTATTTGTACATGCACTTACTCAGACACATTTCCAAGGATAACTCAAAATCCAATTTAAACATTACCTTTTTCTTTAATTCTTCTTGCTCCTTCTTACTTAAAGTTCTCTTAGCTGTACTCATTTTTCCAATACTGAATGCTTTAAGTTTGTTTTCTAGAAGAGGCTGTGAAAAGAAGTAAAAAGCATACATTTACTACATACACATTCTTAATGCTACCTATAACTCAACTGATACAGCTTTCAAGTGGTAATCAAGTCTTCAGATTAGATGACTTTTAAAAAAGAAATTTCACTGTAAAGCAGAAAAGCTGAGGCTACTCTTAAGCATCAAGTGCCTCCATTGGGCTTGATTCTGATGTAAAGTATTCCTTAACGTATGTCTTCATTGGCTAACTCAAGGTCAGTAACACACAAAAGCCATTTTCTTTGGGGCGCCTGGGTGGCGCAGTCTGTTGGGCGTCTGACTTCAGCCAGGTCACGATCTCGCGGTCCGTGAGTTCGAGCCCCGCGTCGGGCTCTGGGCTGATGGCTCGGAGCCTGGAGCCTGTTTCTGATTCTGTGTCTCCCTCTCTCTCTGCCCCTCCCCCGTTCATGCTCTATCTCTCTCTGTCCCAAAAATAAATAAACGTTGAAAAAAAAAAATTAAAAAAAAAAAAGCCATTTTCTTTTAAAAAGGTAAAAATAAAGCAGAGAGGGAGACGCCAAGGCTTACGACTCAGTCAGCCTACTTGCTGGAAAAGCACTTGAGAAAAAGTACAGATGATTCTGAGGAAAAGAAGTAGTGATGGAAAACAGACATTCAAATAGGGAGAAGGCAGCATGTATTTCCAAAGTTCAGTAGCAAGAATCTAAATACCATCTATAACCCCCATTTCAGGTACTACATCACATCACTTCCTTTTATAATTCAGTAAATTAACTCATTCTTCATCAACAACACTGTTTTTATAAACATAATCACAGAATTTCAGATTTCAGAAGTAAAACTGTTGTTGACCTTTAGCTGTTCAGTTATTCATTTGAATGTTAGACTTTGATTCATAAACTTAAGAGGAATGTCTATTAAATACAACCTAAAATATCAATCTGTAACTAAAATCCAAACGTTTCACTCTTGCCTACCAAAATGACAAGTTAACCAATAACAAATTAGACTTTATCAAATTCCTGATTATTAAATAGGCTTGACCTTGAGAGAAGCAAAATGGAAGAGTAAAATGCTATAAACTATTTTAAAGTTACATTAAAGGCACTGAAAAAAATAAAACCGTTTATAACCCCAAAGTCAAAATGAGGTTTCAATAATAGATTCAAACTAAATTTTTTCCCCAAAGTAGAAAGAAAAACATTTGCTCATCATTCAACATCTCTGGATTTGTTTGGGGACTCTTTTTTGGCACTTTTTAAAAATTTATTAATTTTTTGGCAGGGGGAAGAGAGGGAGAGGGAGAGACAAGGAGAGACAGGGAGAAAGAGGGAGGGCGGGAGGGAGGGAGAGAGAGAGAATCCATAGCAGGCTCCATGCTCAGTGTGGAGCCTGACGCAGGGCTTGATCCCAGGACCCTAGGATCATGATCTGGGCCAAAATCAGGAGTTGCTCAACCAACTGAGCCACCCAGGTACCCCAGCATCTATGGTTTTAACTTCAAAAGTTTACACAAATGGTTGGATGCATGGGTGGCTCAGTCAGTTAAGTGTGTCCAACTCTTGATTTCAGCTCAGGTCATGATCTCATAGTTCATGACCCACATCAGACTCTGCACTGACAATAGTGAGCCTGCTTGGGATTCTCTATCTCCTTCTCTCTCTGCCCCTCCCCTGCTCACGCTCTCTCACTCCCCTCAAAATAAATAAACATTTAAAAAGAAGTTCAAACAGCAAAATTACATACAAATTCAATGAAAACCATAATTTTCCAAAAAAAAAATTGGAAGGGTTCCAATTTTATTTATATCCTAAGAGCTAAATTTACACACTTAACAGAAAAATAGTTAAGGAAACTATGGAATGTTTACACAAAGAAATACAATCATCCATGAAAATATATTTATGCTTAGAAACATTAAACAAGAAAAATTAAGTGTTACGAATTTTAATATTGGCTGGTGATAACTGTCTTATTATATTTCCAAATTTTATTTTTATTAATATATTAGCATCCCAAATTTAATCACAAGAAAAACTATTTGAAATAGAAAAGACTAAGAGCGTGAGAACACTTTGCAGATACATATAGTAAAGAAGTTCCTTCTCTGGGTTCTCATATTGCCCTGGGCACTACACTAGCCAGAGTGAACAGTACCTGTTCCTGTTTACTTCCCAGGGCAAGACTATATGCTCTCCAAGAGCAAGAACTGTGTTTTAATCATCTGTTTATTTCCAGTGACTGTCATGTGGCACTTGGTTCAGTAAATGATATAAGGGAGGAACAATAAATGTGACTATTAACCATTTTATATCAAAAACACTCCTTGGTTTTTTCAATAAAATTTTAAATTTTAAGTGAAATCTAGCTCACATATTAGCTACAAAAAACATTTCCTTACATGAACTTGTTTATCGTTAACCCAAATACAACAAAGAATGCTATTTCCAAATAGTGCAAGATGAAACAACCAGTACCAAAATATTCAACTACCAAATTTGATCAAGACAGATTAAAATCATTAATCTTTTCTCATCTTTATCAACACTTACTCTTGAGAGATTCTGATGAGGAGAATCACAAAGGCTTTCACGGGCACTCTCATTCCTATAATTATGTTTTCTTGGACTCTTAGGCCGTGTCCGACTTGGCATGTCACTATCTGAGGGTCCCGATGCATCCATCTTCGGGAAAAGTAAAACAAGTTTTTAAAAATCACATATGTAGTACTAAAAGTACAAATAACCCAAATGTCCAAATAGTGACAAATTTCACTATACACTATCAAAACTCTCATCCCTTAATATCACCACTGATTTTATCAGAAAAGTCCTTAAAAGTTTCCAAAAATTCTAACTTAGACCCAAAAGCTCAAATTTTGTATCAGTAACAAATAATTATTTTCTTTGAAGGAACAGATCTGTTCCCTTAAGTTTTGAAGAAAATATCTGCCAAACCCCCAAGTCTGATTAACCAGTTTGTCAGTTGTTCCTTCAAGTAAAAATGGTATTCCATGAAAAAAGGAGCCAGTTTTCATTTCTCAACTTAAATAATCTGGCAATTATCTTTTCCTCAAGACAAACATCACACTTTGCTAAGCAGTAGTGCCTTATATGTACTTCCCATTTCATCATACAGAACATTACAGAGACCCATACGCAAGGACAAAATATTAATAATTTTTACTGCTTCATCAAGAACATTCTTAAGTGAAACTAGCATATTTCTACTTTTACTGTGCCAGGTGGGGAAGAATACAATGACTACTGGTCCACTTTGACAACACTGGCTTGATTCATGCTAAGATGCCAACAGTTTATCCATCAATTGCTTTTGCACCATTAATGCAAATGTCAACATGATGAAAAAGGCAAATATTATCTTTGTATTGTTTAAAATAGTTGAACTTCACAAAGCCCCTGGAACATTCTCAGTAACCCCCAAGAGTCTGAAACCAGACTTTGAGCACTGCTGTAATAACATGTAAAGGAATGTTTACTGAGGAATTATTCAAAATATCAAAAAGCTTTTCAACAGGTATATGCTCATCAATAGAGAAACAGCTTAATAATTTGTACCTTCCCCTATGGAATGATGCCAGCAGATTAGAGCTGTGACTGCTGACTTGCAGGGATTTCCAATAGGTATATTTATTGTGCAGTGAGAAAAGAACAAGTGTGTATAATGCAAACCATAGTCAATGTACAAGTACACACATTTGCATATGTACAGAACTTAATCTGGGGGTCATGAGTTTCAGCCCCACATTGGGTATAGAGCTGGAAGGAAGGAAGAAAGGAGGAAGAGAAAAAAAGGAGGGAGGAAGGAAGGAAGGAAAAGAGAAAGACAAAGATCACCTTTTACACTTACGTGTGCATCTGAAGATCCAGATGAATGAACATCTGATGATCTGGTCTGCAATTATTACAAAAGGAAGTCAGTATTTAAATGATCCTAAAATATATTATGCTAACAAAACAAGGGTGCCTCAGGTTATACAGACTTAATCTTCCCAAACTTGTAGCAATTTCTCCTCAGCTAATAAAACCAAAGGCAACCTATGACTTATAAAAAGGTTGTGACCAAATAAATGTGCAAGTCAATTCTTTAAAATTGAGGAAGCATATGGGTCAAAATATGTAAATGACAGTGGGATATCTCTGAAGCATAGTTAAACCTTTTAAACTGTAGACTGGAAAACTAACCACTATTTTACAACAGAATTTTTGTGTAAAAGCTCTTCCCAAGTCATAAGATACACTGTTTACTGCCACAACACTGACAGAACAGCAACATCTTGCTATACAGCAAAGAAACCTCCCCTCCTTCCAACTACCCGGTCATTTAAGGAGCAGATTCTAATAACAAGAAAATCCACACATAAACCCTGAATGTAAAAGGTACAAATGCTACTGCACAAATAGTTCAAGAAAAAGAAAACCCTATTATCAAATCCACAATTGGCCACCATTTACAACTTGTTTTATGGGGGCTGCTCCTAATTCGGCATGCCACTGTTGCTGATTGTTGCACAGAAGGAATTCAGTCTTCAAATAATGGCACTTCCTGACAATGGCAACTGGTAAAATTTCATATTTTTCCTAACTGACCTACAGATCAAATTATATACGGCATACAATATTATTTTTTTCCACTATGCATCTAAAGACAAAAAAGCCAAGCTGCAAGACTATTAACTAAATAACATGTGATATCTGTCTGAAATTTTTACTAGGAGTCCCAGAATTTAACTCTGTCACTGAGCTGTTTTTATTTTGCGAGGTATTAGGTAATGAGATTTGACTTATTTCTATATATATTTAAATGTTTAAAGTGAAACCAAGAGGGGCACCTGGGTGGCTCAGTCAGTTAAGCATCTGACTCTTGATTTTGGCTCAGGTAACGATCTCATGGTCATGAGATCACACCCCACATCAGGCTCTGTGCTGAGTAGGAGCCTGTCTGGGATTCCCTCTCCCTCTCTCTGGCCCTTCCAGAGTCAGACGGGTATGTGAGAGCATGCATGTTAGTTCTCCCTCTCTCTCTCTCTCAAAATAAATAAACATTAAAAAAAAAAAAAACTGTTTGCCAATATACTATATTAACCTAGTAGGTAACAAACATAGTATCCTAATCACAATAGTAACAATAAGCAGTAAACGCCTGGAAACCAACTAAAGAAATGTACACAACCCAGGTGAAGAAAACACAAACTTTATAGAAGGCTTCAATTATTCAAGTTACCTTTTGAAAAGACTCATTATATTCCTGGATGGGAATAAACATTATTAAGACAATGTCAATTATAACCAAATTTATTTATATATTTAATGCAATTTCAACAGCTCAATACCCCAAAGGGAAATCTTTGCATTGGGACAAAGTTACCAAAAATAATTCTAAAGTTCACCCACATAAGTAAACACTCAAGACCTTATAAGACAGCGCTATTTAAACTTCTATGCCACCATATTCAAATCATTTCTAGGACTTAAAAATAACAGCATGGCTTAGGAAGATGCATTAGCTGATTTCAATTAACCTAAGATGGCATCGGTCACATTTACTGCAAACCAGGTATTTCCCACTGATACGGAGCTATAACTACACTGCATTCAGAATGGAACTTCTTTAGACTTAAGAAGAGTTAGAGATATACAAATAGTACTTAATAAGATTTTAAAAAGAATAACCAACTTCTGAAGCTAATGGTCCTAGTAAATAGTAAATGTAATGCTACTACAGAAGCTGACCTTCCCTCTTCCTAACCTAGAACTGATTACCATTTGTCCTGAGTTTGGTTTTTATGTTTTTTAACTGAAGAACAACAAATTAATGATACCTCAAGATCTTCCGAGGTCTACAGCACAATTTTTCATCCAAATGAAAAAGACCCAAAAGCAAGAAATCAAAGGGCATAATAAGGGAAGCTTGAGACAATAAAGAAGCAGACACAGGAGAAATTTATCTCAGGATAGAGAAAGCAGATAGTACAGATGTGATGAAAGACAGCAAGAACACCCAAAAGTAGAAAGGATCATTTGTTCTCATGATTGCTAAGGAGTTAAAGGTGAAACCAACTATTCTATACCATATGACACTACATCCTAGTGGCTGAGAATAAAAACTTGGTTCAACTCAGCAGGCTAGCCACAGCAACACTCCTCCAACACTGCCATTCTGCCCCTTGAACTTTCCATTCCCTTTACTGACTCCTAAAATGTCTTTTCTCCTCTCATCTTCTAAAGCAACAACTTGCATCTCCACAAGTTTAACAATCTCTCCATAGGTGGCATATCAACACCTTTATTGCACTGAGATGACTTCTAATTCCTTATTTTTGACCTTAGTACCTCGGGTGGATTCCAATCTGTTCTCAAACTACCTCCGGTTATTTTCACCTGAATGTCTGCAAGCTCCTCAAACCCAATATATTTAAAATTCTTTCCAAACTAGCTTCTCCTATCAGCCTTATTTCTGATACTGGATTGTATCTCTCAATCACTCATAATATGGAAGTAGTAAAATGTTTTTAAGAGCAGTTTCTGGAATAAGACTTCCTGGTTTTAACACTTACCAGTTTTGTAACCTTGGCCCTACTTCCTTCATCTGTAAAATGAGGAGCACCCTGCCTCACAGGATTGTTGTGAAGGACAAAAACAGGTAAAGTACATACTTAGAACAGTGTCTGGTGCATAACTTCAATAAGTGTTGGCCAGCAACAGCCCTATAACAGAATCATCCTGGACTCCTTTATCCCCTCATAATCACATGAGTCAAATTCTGTTCATCCCACTTCTAATACAGCTCTCCCATGGGGACTCTTCCTTTCTAAACACACCATTATGGTCTAGATCTTCCCTTAATTCAACTATCTACTGGTACTATGTCTTACAGTAGAGATACTATAAAGTAAAATAAGACATACTTCCTGTCTTCAGGAGCTAATAAAAGAGTCAAGTAAAACAATGGCCACAAAAGCACAGAGGGCAAGGTAAATCTTAATGGGAGTGGCGAAGTTGTTAGGAAAAGCTTCCCAGAGAAGATCTGAGGTGAGATTTCTGAAACAATCCTCAAAATTTATCAGGAGCACTGCAATAATCTTTAAACTGGTCCTCCTCACTCCCAGATCCTTGTTAAAGTATGTCCCAATAATCTCTTTCCTGCCTCAAATTTTCCATGGCTTTCCAATTTTACTCATAGCATTCAAAATCTCCACTATTTATCTCAAACCTACCTTTACATCTCAGCAACTTTTATTCCCTATGCAAGTGCCCTATGCACTGGCTAAATAAGAGACCATTTACGAATCTATTTCCTGGATTTTTCTTTACCTTACCCATCTCTTTATAACCTCTGCTTATTGTTCAAAAGAACACAAATTCTTCTATTCTTCAAGTCTCCTCCTTGCCACCCTCCATTTAACCAGCGGTCACTTCTGTCTCTAAACTTTTAGGTACCTCTGCTTTGTACTATTATGTGTTGACTTTTTTTCACTAAACAGCATGCTCCCCAGTTTGTATAGTCTTACTTAAAGTTTTCTTCCTCAAAGTCAAGCACAAGATCTGCCAAGTGACAGAGCCTCAATATACCTGTTGACCTAAACTGCAGGAACAAGTACGTACCCAACAAAATTAAGTTACACTCCACTGTCAACATACTATGCTGTCCACTCACTAACAAGTGTAGCAACTACCTACTTTAATATCACTCTCCCAAGGCTAACTAAACTAAGGTCTACCTCTCAAAAAACACTTTATAAGATCACTGAGACATGTACCACATATGATAAAGTTAAATCACAAACCTGAAATTATCTTTATTTAAAAAAAACAATTTTTTTAATGTTTATTTACTTTTGAGAGAAACAGAGTGCAAGTGGGAGAGAAACAGAGAGACAGGGAGACCCAGAATCAGAAGCAGGCTCTAGGCTCTGAGCTGTCAGCACAGAGCCCGACACAGGGTTGAACCCACAAACTGTGATATCATGACCTGAACTGAAGTCAGAGGCTTAACGGATTGGATCACTTAGGTACCCCATGAAATGATCTTTAAAATTACATCCAAAACCATATCAATACATGAAAAGTTTTAAGAACATTTTGAATGTCCTGTAATTAGGCCAAACTGAGGAAAGGCCAGTAAAAAATTTTAACTCCTCAAGGAAGAGACATCTAACAGGACCAAATAGCATCAAATGCTACTGGCAAATACCATCTTCCTTTTTGAAAAGTTATTTCAGCAAAATATCTAACACATGGCTGGTCTGCAATAAAATGTTAAAGCTTAATAATAGTATAAGAGACAAGTTATCTATAACATTAGTGTTTTCGAGTTTAATATCCCGTAGCAAGTTTTTGTTTTTATTTTTAAAAAATGATGCTCTTTGTAAAAAAGTGGTAGAGAGGCAGGAGTCTTCAACTTGCATGCCAAATGAGCCTCTCTTTCTAAGGCAAATGAGTATCTTCCATAAGTTTACATTCCAGGAAGAATAAAGCTTCAGGAATAAAAACCAAAAGAAAATTAAAACTGGACTTTCAGAAAACAATCAATCCGATGAGAATTTTTAAAAACCGTATCGAGTCATATTCAAGCACCAGAGCTGCAAATACTCAAGTTTCTAAAGAGCACCAACCAAGAAAATGGAAGTTCATAATTCCACTCTCCCCCCAAAAAGACAACCTTCCACTCATTAAACTATCCACCTTATATTTTAAGATAAAGTTACAATCATAACATAATAAAGTTTCACTCTAAACTAAAAATGGCAAACCATGAAGAACATAATTTTCAAGGTTTGTGTTTTGTTTGGAATGTTTTACCATATCGAAACCTTACATATTTTCAGATACCATCAAAAGAATGTACACATGGGGCGCCCCAGTCAGTTAAGCATCCGACTTTGGCTCAGGTCATGATCTCACCCTTCACAAGTTCAAGCCCCATGTCGGGCTCTGTGCTGACAGCTCAGAGCCTGGAGCCTCCTTGGGATTCTGTCTCCCTCTCTCTCTGCCCCTCCCTGGCTCACATGTGTACTCTCTCTCTCAAAAAGAGTGTTAAAAAAAAAAAAAAAAAAGGAACACAGACAGTAATAAATATCTAAGGGTCACAAGCCTTGAATGTAACCTCATTTTACTCATTTCTTAGAAGCAAAATACTTTTGGGGCACCTGGGAGGCTCAGTTGGTTAAGGGTCGAACTCTTGATTTCGGCTCAGGTCATGATTTCACTGTTTTGTGAGTTGTGAGTTCGAGCCTACATCAGGCTCTGCTCTGACAGTGTGGACACTTGCTTGGGACTCTCTCTCCCCATCTCTCTCTCTCTCTAGCCCTCCACCACTCATGTGGTCTCTGTCTCTCTCAAAATAAATAAATAAATTTTTTAAAAAATTAAAGAAAAAAAAGAAGTAAAATACTTTTGTTAATCAGCAATTCTAACAGTTTTCTAAATAATTCAGCAGTAAACGTCAAAGGAAGCCAAGGAAGTCCAAGGAAGTATGCTCTACCTGCTCAATTTACCTAACCCAATTTTTTACACTATGGCAAAAAAAAAAAAAAAAAAGACCTGTCACAGAGGGAAATAAAAGGGTGCATAATTGCACTATATTAGCAAGTGTAACCAGCACAGGAAATGCAGAAGGAAAGAAAATACCGCATTCTCTGCCTATCCTCATTTTGCTGAACAAGCAAACAAAATCCTTAAAATCAAAATAATACACTAATTTTTGTAAACTAAAGTCCAAGGAAGTGCGTCTAACAATTTTTCTAAGGAAACGATTATGGTCTCTCCTCCCAAAATCAAGCTACAACATGGCACCAACACCCCTCTCCTTTAAAGCAGTATTTTCATCTGGTGATAAACAGAAATAAATGCATAGGAAACAATTAAGATACATCAAATAAATAATTTGCCATCAAAATCCTGCATATCGTACATTTTATTTTTATTGAAGTACAATTGACATGCATCATATTATTTTCAGATATACAACTTAATAACCACAATAAGCCTAGTTAACATGTTACCATGCATAATTTTTCTTGTGATGAGAACTTTCAAGATCTACTCTCTTAGAAACTTTCAAATATGCAATACAGTATTATTAACCATAGTCACCATGCTGTACATTCCGTTCCCTTGTACATATTTGAATTAACACTCTCCTCAATGTGTAGAAACATGATTAACAGGCATCCTGAACTACATCAATGGGAATTTAACTACCAAGGAATGAGCAAGAAACAGAAGAAGCTGTACGTTCCATCTGTACTGTAGAATGGGTCACTCATCTGCTCTGCCAGAGGAAGGAAAACCAAACCACAGAGATCAAGACTAGAAATTCCAAATACTACAGTATTAGCCAAAATGATCTGATACTCTCTCCAATAAATTCAGCACTTGCGTGAGAAATAGAAAGCAGAAATCTGGGCATCATTATATGATAGTTGATGACTTAGATTCTAAAATCTTAGGATTCGAATTCATACAACATTTTGAAAAGTAAGTACTTTCTATTTCCTCTAAGGACAAAAAGGAGAGGGGAAAAAGGAACTAAGGTTTATTATGTACTTTATTGACAGTAATTCACTTAATCCTTACATCAACTCTGTAAAAAATAGATTTACATCCATATTACAAATGAGAAAAATGAAGTGCAAGAGTTTAAGCAATTTGCCTTAATAAGACAAATACAATTAATTACCAAGTCATGATTTGAACCCAAAGGTCTTTTGCTATGGATCAAAATCCATAATCTTTAACTGCATCGTACAGCCCTCCATACTAATGGGAAAAATTACACCGATATCCTTTGAGTCCTGAGATACCCTGATTCCTTTCACAGACATTGGTAGAGAATCTCGTAATAGCATGAACTGATGATAACCTAAAGCAATATATAAACTGAAAAGATATTACTGGAAGATCCAACAATTTATAGAAACAGCTACTCCCTCACAACCATGAGAAGTACTATTTTAGGAGGAAGCCTGAACATACACATTAAAATGTTTTCAATGTATCCAAAACCTCAAATAGGAGATACTTAAAATATGACTTTGACAACAAACTAAAATCATGAAGCTTATGCTCGAACTATCCCAATAGCTCCCTAACAGCAGGCCTGTTTTTGTGAATCTGTTAAGTGGCCGAGTGATGTACCCAACTATTCCCCTCCACACCGACAGGAAACGTACAGGGGAAGGAAGAAACTGACAAGGAGTAAAAGTGGGATGTAAAACAGCCAAAACTGGTCCTCTAACCATAGTTTCTACAAAATTAAAGGCTGACTGTTAAAGCCATCACTAGTTACCAGCTAATTACAAACATCATCCACAAAATGGCACAAAGATTCTATTTATCAGAAACTGATAAAGCAGGTATAAAATGTGCTGGTTATGTTTCTCAGAACTAAGGCTCGCCCCGTCTACCGTAAATTTAATTTCCTAACAACCAACTTATAATCATACACGTCTGCAAGATATAACAGTCCCTAGAACCTTTAAGTGTTGTTACACAACTTATTGCATTGGCATCAAAAGCTTAAGAACTACTTCAGGCAGTACTTACTACTTTTAATATCGTGTTGGACTTGAGAAACTCAAAGCAAAAAAACAGTGATCGGCCCAAGACGGCAACTAAGACCTGATGCTAACCACCACCTAGCTGCTGCTAAACTACTTGTACAGCTCAATGGTTTCACAGTATGTGCACACGTTTCCCTGTTAACTCAAAATCAATTTAATAATCTAAAGTGGCTTCCAAGTCTATGGAAGGAGGAACACACAACATGGAGATGCAGGGGACCCAGAGCTCTTGAAAGTGAACCCTCAAAAGGAGCGCTCATTTTATACTTCCTCGTAAGCGATACAAGACCACGTGTAGAGCGTAGCATTAACCTTGGTGAGGCAGCTCTGCAAAGGAGAACTGCTCCCGCCTCTGCACTTCCCACCCCGCGTCCTTCCACCATTGGTCCTCCCCTCACAACTTGCAGCCCTAGATGTTATTTATTCCCTGGAGAGGGTTTGAGGTAAACTGAAGGAAGCCGGAAGCGTGTGAAATCTAGGACCAAAGAACCGAGGACAGAGAGGAAAACACTTAAGCACCGGGAAGAGATTCCCGCCTCTCCCAGGTGCTGTCCGGCGGCCTTAGAGCGCCACAAACAGGGATACAGGGGCGCTTTTTCACGGCTTCAGACCTCAGTTTAAACCCCGGATTTCCCTCCAGTGCCAAACGCAGGCCGAACTACTCACGCCACCCGCCGTGGGCCCGCCAGCCTCCAACCAAATCCAGGCTAGGACTAAGGGGAGACACCAGGCCTCTCAACCTGCGCACCACAGTGCGTCGGCGCCCGGGCCTACCGTAGTGACCAGAACGCGGACTCCCACCCCAATCTCCTCCCGCTGGCCAGAAGAGTCTGTAGGCCCCAGATGACAGTGATAAACTCACTGACTTATGAAGTCCTCTAAGAAATTACCTTCGAACTGGCCTTCTGAGAACCGCCTGGCGTTTTGTCCGCCATCTTGAGTTTTGCCCCTCCTTCGGCGGCCGCAGCAGCACGGGCGAGTCGAACGCCGAAACAGCGGATCTCAGCGGAGCCCGCCAGAGGCGCCTTCAAGGCTGAATAGTCGACTGCCGAGATAGGGAATTCGGGCGGAGCTGTGCCACCTGACTTCCGGTGTCAGTAATTTCCCCGGCCCCGCCCACTCCGCTGAATTTTGTGAGTTTCGGTTGCCGGTCGTATATCGCGGTCCAGGAATTTAGAGAATCTCCTTTTTTTTAACTTTCAGGGCTGGCTGATATTTCATTTGTCTTCCAGGCGCCAGCCCTTAGTAGGTGCGAGCCAGTTGAATTTCGTGGGTGAGGAGGGAACGGCTCCTTAAAGAAGATGTGCACTGGTCAGCTAGGGAGCTGACTGGGGGGGCCGGGGGGTCTCGCATTCCTTGGCCAAAGACGGTGTGTGCGCCACCTCTGGAGCTTACACCACAGTGCGAAAGGCAAACTTGGAATTTGCACGTTACTTTCAGATAGAACGGTGCCTGGAAAGCGAAGAAAAAGAGCATTTGACTCAAACTGAGAATCTGGCAGTGGAGTTATCCCATAGACTGTTGGAGGTATCTACAATTGGGTACATGCAGAGAAAGGCAAAGTGAGAGAAAAGCATAAGTAGACAGAATTGTAAATCTAGCATACATGTAAGCTGTGTGTCATTTAAAATTACATTTCATGGGGGCGCCTGGGTGGTTCAGTCCGTTAAGCACACGACTTGGTTTCTTTGGCTCAGGTCATGATTTGGGGGTTTTGCAAGTTCAAGCCCGAGTAGCTCTGCGCTGACAGCGAGAGCCTGCTTGGGATTCTCTGTCTCCCACTCTCTCTGCCCCCCTCAAAATAAATAAACTTCAAAAAAAATTAAAAATAAAATATTTCATGGTTTAGTATTCTTTTCCTTTTTAATCACAAATGGAGAGGAGACCGTAAACTGTTCTGTACTTAATATCTTTTTAAAGTTCTTTTTTTTTTTAAGTTTATTTATTTACTTTGAAAGAGCGTGTGTGCACAAGCGGGGGAGGGGGAGAGAGAGAGAAAGAGAAAGAGAGAATCCCAAGCAGGCTCTACACCATTAGCACGGAAGCTGATGCGGGCCTCGAACTCACAAACCGTGAGATCATGACCTGAACAGAAACCAAGAGTAGGATGCTTAACGGACTCCACCACCCACGCGCCTCCTTTCTTTAAGTACTTAATAGGATCTGTATTCAAAGAAGGAAAACTTGCTTGAGAAGGTCATGCCTGAACCCAGCCAGTCAAGAAAAATGGAAAGGGCATTCCAGGCAGAGGGAGTAGTTGAAATAAAAGCCTGGTGACATGAATCAGTACAGCCCGTTGTGTAGCCACCATAAGCAGTCAAGTTTTATTAGAAGAGGTATAGAGAGGGTTGTGGCTGGAGAGATGGGTGGGAGCAATTTCACACAGGGTCCTGAAGCGAGCAGCATGCTTAGGAGTTAGAATTCTAGTCTGAAGATGAAGAGTGGGCTTCAATAGGGTTAGGTAGGGCTGTGGTGTCAGATTTTAAGTTTTAAAAAATTGCTCTTAGGACTGCAGGAAGGGAAGGAGTCATCACTTTCTCTCCTTAATTCATTTACTTGAAATACTTTTGAGCCCCGTTTTGTGCACAAAATCCTGCCCAAAGTTTTGAGAGGTTTACAGAGACAAGTAAAAATCACTGTCTTTCATATGATTTTAAAACTTAATTGACAAATGGGAGAGAGAAAGAGCAGAATTAAACTGATGCCACAAGGAAGGATCAATAGTTGTGGGAACTTTGAAAGCAGTAATTCTGAGAGTAAGGGTGCTGTAAAGAGATGGGGAGGTTTCACAAAGAAGGGAACATTTGAGCCAACTCTGAAGAAGTAAAATTTTGTCTGCTGGTTGGTGTTGGGGGGAGAGGGAAGGGAGGTTGGTAGGGTGCATGAGGGAAGCACTGAGAACAGGATCTGACCCATGGCAGGCCTCAGGAAAGATTAACTGTCGTATAGCTGGGCACTGAGGGATCAGCAGGCTAGAGCTCCTGTTCTGGGTGGGCGAATGGGGGTGGCAGAACACACAGTAAATAAATGAGCAAACAAGACATGATCAGAAAGTGAAAAGTGCTATGCCTTGAAATTAAATTGGAATGATTTGCAACCTCCAGTCCAATTGAATTTATTTCCAGTCTCGGGTTTTGTCACACTTTTTTAATTCTGGGCTTCTACTTCCCCCACCCTCACCCTGGCCTCTAATTGAAAGTGAATCAATTTTACACTCTTACTGAAGATGTCACTTCCTCCAGGAAGTATCACAGACCTCCCTTTCCTATCAAGCCTAAGATAGAGACTCTGCTTCTGTTTCCATAATAATCTATACTTTCCCACCCCAAATGCTCATCACACTTAATTGGTTACAGTCTAGGGTTAGAAAGTGAAATCAGCTGAAATGAAAGAAGGATTGGAATTGGCTGTAGCTCATCATGTTCTGACATGCTGCAGGCTGACTTTATCACTATAAAGTGAATAACTGCATGCTGTTCATTAAAATCCTCAAAGTTCTTCTCACAAAAATAATTTTTGCCAAATTTCTACTCCTAAAGAGTTAGAAGTAAGGGAACACAGACCTCCTCCTTCTCTTCTTTTTCATACAGTAAGATCCCAGAGGAAGCCAGACAAATGTGACCTGACAGGAAGTAATACATAGGCCTTTATTAAGGCCTAATTAAGTACACTTTAAAAAACTCACAATCATGGTTATGAGCAAAGTTGTCCTCCACACATATACATCATGAAATTGGCCCTATTACTTAAACCACAAATTAAAGAGGATGACAGCATGAATCATACAAATGGAATTTTACAGAATCTGAAATTTTTAGATTCACAATTACTATTGCCAAGGGACAACACATAACTGGTAAGAAAATCATAGAATTTACTACAATTAGTACTACTTTTTTACAATCTCACTAAAACCAGGCTCTCTGTCTCTGGCTGTTGTGTTGGGTCTCTAGTCCCACACCTGTCATCTGTTCTCCCTGCAGCTGTGTTCAACAGAGATTCCAAAATAGTGCCAGATGCCGTCCACCGAGGTGTTTTATTTGGTTCAACCAAGGAGATTTTTTCTTTGAAATTTGAGATAGCATTTTCAAATTGGGAGATTTTATTCTTTTATACTCAGGGTTTCCGGCTTTTCTTGAAAAATGGGAGTCTGGCAACAATTCAGTGGAGGTGAGCCACAAGGGCCTTCTGGAAAGGGAGCCGCACACTGTAATTCACCATGCCTTCACCACACACACATACACACGCACACACACACACACTGTAGACGAATGCCCCACACCTGACCTGCTTGTAGGCATTTGAGTTTTCTAATCCTCATGCACAATTTAAGTCTTACTAGTGGTGATAAACACTCCCTCCCTCCCCCAGCACCAATGAGAATGACTTATCCATTAAGTACAAAAGGCTTAGTGCCTAGGACCTCCCAAATGTTAAATTTCTTTTAAAACAAGGAGGGGGGGGGGGAGTAGATTGGAGAGGCTGAAACAAAAGCAGCATTTACCACTGCACACAATGAAAGAGATCTTACAAACGATTGCCCCAAAGCCAAAATCTGCCGCAGGGTGCCAGTGGACTGCTCCTACTTAGTGGCACTTTCATTCTCCGGAATTTTTCAAGCAGCTTCTCCCTCCTGTCTAGACTTCAGGATAGAGTCGGATGAAAGCACAATCCCATCCATTTGTTTATTTGGCAGTTATTGAATTTCTAGCATGTGCCAGGCTTTGAAAAAAGATAAGGGAGAGAAAAGAACAGCTAAAATCAGACTTAGCTCTTCTGTTAAGAGACATCCCAGCTGCTTCTAGGAATAGTCAGGGAATAGCCTTCAAGGAGGGTGTGTTCTGTGTGAAATTAAAGATTCTTTCTGATAAACTTGATTGTCTGCCCCACTTGAGCATGCTAGCCTGACAAGGTTTCAGTGGTAATAGTAGGTTCTCCCTTTTCTACCCTCCCCCACCAACTTACTTACTGATGGTATCTAGAATTCTTTTGACAATAGTAATTAGCAGTGGCTTTTTTTTTTTTTTTTTAGCAGTGGCATGTTTTTTTAAGCTAAAAATGCCTGGGGCGCCTGAGTGAGTTTGTGAGTTTGAGCCCTGCATCAGGTTCTGCTGACAGCTCAGAGCTTGAAGCCTGTTCAGATTCGGTGTCTCCATCTCTCTCTGCCCCTTGCCCATGCACTCTCTTTCTCTCAAAAGTAAATAAACATCAAAAAAAAAATTCTTTTAACTAAAAATGCCTAAGAAATAAAAGATATGTATAAATGGTGTCAACAAGCATATACCCCAAGAATGGGCTCGTGACACTTACAAGATAATAAAAATTGCTATTTTAGCTATGATCCTGGTGAGAAGATTACCATTAGCATGCTACCATGTAGCAATTGTTTTATCAACAAGAAAACCTAAGATGATCTAGATGGGGTATCCTGGAAATGGTGTTCCTCAGTGAGTGACTGCATATGTGTGTACATGGGTGTTTGTGGCAAAACTGTACTGACAGTGCCCATGGCAAGTTGAGACAACTAGCAAAGGGCAACATCTCCAGGGAGTCCTCACTGACTATGACCTGGTAGTCTAAAGGTGGCGTTGGCTTGGAACACAAGGAGATCAGGCTTCAACTTATGACCTGCCTTCTGCTGGGGGGAAGCCTACATATCCCCACGAAGACTGAAATCCTAAAGACAACACCAAGTAATATAAAGATTGAGTGGAGAATGAAGTTATGAAGAGAAAATGAAACAAGATTATTTCCCTTATCAATTTCACTTGGTTGCCAATAACAGAAGTCCAACTGTAGTGGTCTTAAACACGAAAGGCTTTATTGTTACCATGGTAAGTCTTCTATCAAAGAATATGGCATACTTTTCTTCTTTTACAAGTTTTGTTCTGTTTCCTTCATATCCGCTTTGTATATTTCTTATTATTTTATTCTAATTTGTTTTATCTTTTCTGTTGTTACTGCAAATAGATTGTTTTTCCATTATGTATATATGTCCAAAGTAATCGTTATTCATATGGTGATTACCATACATAAATGTTGTGTCCAGTCACTTTGCTGAATTCCTTTATTATTTGTATAGTTTTTCTGTCTTAGTCTTTTAGGTATACAATCATATCATTTGTAAATAATTGCAAGTTTACCTCCTCTTGTCCCTTCCCTCCCCCAACTTTTTGTTTTTCTCTTGTGTAATAACAGCCAGTACCTCCAGAATAATAAGGTAAGAGTGGCGCTAATGGATATCCTTGTCTGGTTCCTGACTTTAATGAGAATGCTTTTAGTGTTCTTATCAGGAAGAGGCTAACTTTTGGGTTGTGAGTTGAATTCTATACAATTTTTTTAGCTAACCATGGAACTGAAAATACAGAATTTTAAATTCTCATAGAAAAGCTGAAGACTCTGAGGATATGCTAAACAATGCCAATGGTGAGACAAGATGGTTAGAGAAACACTTATAGGCTTGTGTTAAGAAAACCCAGCACATCTCAATGACTTAGAAAAATAAGGGAACAAAGTAGAAATGTTCTGCTCTGTGTAGCAGAAAGAATGGGCAGCCAGGAGGGCAAACTGGAGGGAGGACATGTAGAAATCTATGTTAGTTTCCTGTTGCTGATGTAACAAATTACCACAAATTTAGTGGCTTATAGCAGCAACACAAATGTATTATCTTATGGTTCTGGAGGTCAGAAGTCTAAAATGTGCCTGCAGGCCTGTGTTCATTTGGAGACTCTAGAGAATCCTTTTCCTTGCCTTTTCCAGCTTCTAGACTTCACCTACATTCCCTGGCTTTCTTCTCCATCTTCAAAGCCAGCAGCATAACATCTTTTCTCCTCTCTGACCTCTGCTTCCATCCTTGTTATCTTCTGTCCGACTCTAATTCTACTGCCTCCCTGTTATAAGGTCCCTTGTGATTACTCTGGGCCCACGATGACAATCCAGTATAATCTCCCCATCTCAACAGCCTTAACTTGATCACATCCACAAATCCGTTTACCATGTAAATTAACATGTTTGCAGATTCTGGGAATTAGGATGCAACCCTCTTTGGAGGGTTATTATTCAGTCCACCACAGGATCTAAAGTGAACTTTCTGCTTCTGTATTTTGTCCCCTGGCTGGCAGGCACAGCTTTGATTCCATCAGATCCCATGGGAAGGGTCATAATAAATACAGTCATCTCAAACCAACTGAGTTCTGAAATTGTTAATGGGGAATTCAGTGCGTATGGTTCCAGCGAAGAAGGGTAAGACAGGTCTCTATTGTCAAGGACTTAACAGAGCATAAAGGGGACAAATGTGTCACAATAGGAGTGTCATAAGTGAGGACTGAAATTTTACCCTGTTGTATTTGCTGCTATATCTGCAGTGCCTAGAACAGAGTAAGCACCATGCAGGTACTCACTGAGTATTTGTTAATGAATGAAATCTTTATCAGAGGTGGTTTAGGAGAGCTTAGAAGATTGGCACTGCAGAAAAGGAGAGGGAAGACCTCATGAAGGGTGCTGTACACTTTTGGGCACATCTGTCTCAATTTCAAGACTTCAACTCTGGGACAAACTCCCAGGAGTTAACTAGAAGTTGCTCAGAGAGGAGAATGAGGACCTTAACAAAATGTTGTCTTATTTATTTTTTTATTTTTTTTAACGTTTATTTATTTTTGAGACAGAGAGAGACAGAGCATGAACGGGGGAGGATCAAAGAGGGAGACACAGAATCTGAAACAGGCTCCAGGCTCTGAGCTGTCAGCACAGAGCCCGACGCGGGGCTCGCACTCACGGACCGTGAGATCATGACCTAAGCGGAAGTTGGCCGCTTAACCGACTGAGCCACCCAGGCGCCCCAATGTTGTCTTATTTTAAGAAAATGAAAATTTTATTATTTGATCAGACTTAAAAGTCTCCCTTCATGTACAAATTTTGAAATAATACAACTCTCCTCTCATCCCCAATTAAAAAACAATTTTCAAGAATTGTGTGATTTCTACACAGGCAGGCTCAATGGACTATGAACATCATTTACTGTTTTGCCACCTGGTGGCGCTGCTGCAGCCGATAAACAAAATACCCACCATCCTTTGTAGGTATCCCATGAACATATAGGGAACCTCTGTAATATTGGTGTTCTTGTCACATTTGTTGTTACAATGAAAAATCTTTCTAATACCCTGTTGTGCTCCACCAAGCTTTCACTGAACAATTGTGCTAGTGCTGTTGCTAAAAAATGTGCTAAAAAATAATTTAGAAGGGGAAGTTAAATGTGATAAAACCATGGTATACTGTGTTATTTGGGGGAGAACAGTTCACTAGATATTAGAGATAACAAAAATATTAGAGACAACATTAGAGATAATATGTTTACAGTGAGGTTTGCTCTGCTTCTCTAGGAAGGCAGGAGCAGGGCTGAATCCCAACACCTATTTTCATGCTTGGCACACAGTAGGCAAACAATATATATTTGTCGAATAAATAATAAATAAACATGAAAGATGGCCACCTTATATAGCTCCCAACCACATATCCATCCTCTCAGTTTTACCCCTACATAGATACCAACAAAAAGTTCCTGAAACCAAATTCTAAAATCACAGCAATGAGTTCCTGAATAGTTCAGCTCAGGTTAGCTGCTCATTTTGGTTAATCAACTATGCTAAGGAAAATAATGCCACAAAAGACAAATGGCTCCCAGAGACTTACCATGGGATGAATGAAGATTTGGAGGAGAGAGGAGCACCTGGATGGCTCAGTCAGTTGAGCATCCTGACTTTTTTTTTTAATTATTTTTTTAATGTTTATTTTTGAGAGAGATAAAGAGAGACAGAATGTGAGCAGGGAAGGGGCAGAGAGAGGGAGACAGAATCCGAAGCAGGCTCCAAGCTCCAAGCTGTCAGCACAGAACCCAACGCTGGGCTCAAAATCACGATCTGTGAGATCATGACCTGAGTGAAGTCAGTCACCCAGCTGACTGAGCCACCCAGGTGCCCCGCATCCTGAATCTTTATTTCAGCTCAGGTCATGATCTCACAGTAGGTGAGATCAAGCCCGGCATCGGGCTCTAGACTGACAGCACAGAGCTTGCTTTGGATTCTCACTCTCCTCTCTCTCTGCCCCTTCCCTTTGAGTGCATGCTATCTCTAAATAAATAAATAAATAAATAAATAAATAAATATTAAAAAAAAAAAAGATCTGGAGGTTGGCGGGGGGAGGGGGGATGTGTGAGCCAAAGTTTACTGTGTATGAATAATAGGTGTCAAATAAATATACAATTATTTTTCAAGTGTTTGGAGATGCTGCTGTGATTGACAGGACACAATTTGCTTTACTGTGGTCAAATACACATAACATAAAACTTGCCATTTTAACCATTTTTAAGTGTACAATTTAGTGGCATTAAGTACATTCACAGTGGGCAAACTATCACCACCATCCATCTTCAAAACGTTTTCATCTTCCCAAACTGAAACTCTGTATCCATTAAATAATAACTCCACAATCATTCCTCCCCTTGACTACTCTAGGTACCTCATAGAAGTGAAATCATACAGTATTGGTCCTTTGGTGACAGGCTTATTTCACTTAGCACAGTGTCTTCAAGGTTCATCTGTGATGTAGCATGTGTCAGAAGTTCCTTCCTTCTCAAGGCTGAATAATATTCCATTATATGTCTAGACAACAATTTGTTTGGCCTTTCATCCGTTGAGGGACATTTGGATTGTTTCCAGTGTTTAGGTATCGTGTATAATGCTGCTATAAAGATTGTCAAAGCATTCTTAAATTTACAACAGCTCTTTGTCATTATGCTTACTTTCAATCAGTGGTCCTAAAAGTACACGGACTACCATGTGGGGATCAGCAGAAAAACTGGCACTGTGAGTATCTTCATGCTTGATAACTTTAGAATCTTAGAACAGGAGTATGTAAAGAGGAGAGGAATCAGTGTGGTGGTACATCTGAAAATCAACTGCAGAGAAGAAGGAATGATGCAAAATAGTCACCAGCCAGGAGAAGAGCAGACTTAAGGAAGCTATCAGAACTGTTTACAATGAACAAAGACTTTTCCCCTTTGCTCCTTAAGGCAGATGAGGAGGCACTGAACAGAGAGGCACAGAACAAAAGATTTCTGACTTCAACTCCGTGTTCAAAATAATCTTTAATTTCTATAACTGTTGAACAATGGAACAATCTACTTTAATGAAATAAGCATTTCTCTGTGAAAATACACAGACAGAAGCTGATTGATTGTAGAAAGGAGGAGGAGGTTGAAGGAGAGTTATATCTGGGCTCTAAGGCATCTTAATACCCCTACATTCTCTGTCTTTCTAATGCTTGAAACATCGGCAGAAAAGACGAAAGTGACCAAAGCTACAGAGTTGCCAAAGTAAATAATTATTCAGTGTATACTTGGTTTGATAGTTATTGGTGTCATGTCCTCCAGATGAAGTTTGAATCTGATAAGCTAACTGTTGAGTGCTTTCAGAAATCCACATAATCTTAGAGGAAGACATTATCTGAGATTATAGTGACAGGAGCCAGAACAGATTATCAGGGACACTGAGACCTAAACCAGGAGTCCCTGCCCTTTTTGTATAATATACTGGGAAAATACCCTGGTAAATCCAGATCAAATTAAACAAATAGCAGAGCCTTGTTACATTTTCATTCAATAAAAATCAGTGACTCCAATTTGTTCTGTTCATTAAACATCGGTTTTTAGTTTTTCTTCCATGATTTCTCTTTTTGTTTTTCATTAAAACTTGTGGGGGGGGGTGGGCACCTGGGTGTCTCAGTTGGTTGGGCGTCCGACTTCTGCTCAGGTCATGATCTCAAGGTTTGTGAGTTCGAGCCCCACATTGGGCTCACTGCTGTCAGTGCAGAGCCCACTTCAGATCCTCTGTCTGCCTCTCTCTGCCCCTCCCCCGCTTTCACTCTCTCAAAAATAAAAACATTAACAAAAAAAAACTTGTGGGAAAAATGCCTCAAGAAGCTGTGGAGAAGTAGACAATTCTCATACTTCGGGGCTGGAAAATAAATAGGTACAAGCTCCCCTGGAGGGCAATTTGGCCATAGTTAGCAACGTGAAATGTACATCCCCTTTGACCCAGCAATTCCACTTCTAGGAATTTACCTTCCAGATGCATTCTCACACTGGTAAAGAATGTGTACAGCAAAAGATCAAAGACAGCCCGTCAATAAAGGGTTGTTTAATAAAAGTATGGCACATCCAAAATATATTCAGTATAGAGTCAGGACTGAAATGCTATGCCGTTGCTAGAATGAAGGAGATCTTTATGGAGTGACTTGGAAATTGCTTCAAATACACTATTGCATGACAAAAGCAAGGCAGGAAACATTTTTGTGCTTAAAAACAAAGACTTCTTTAGGTAGAAATATAGTATACACATGTGCCCAAGCAGCTTCTAAGTTGACCCTAATGATCTCCAACCCCCAGTAACAATGACCTCCCTATGTAATCCCCTTCCCATGAGATTGGGTTCAACCTAGTGAGTGATGTGCTTCTAATGAACAGCAAAAGTGAGAGGATGTCACTGCTGATGCTTGGTTATAAACAAAAACTTTGGCTTCTTGTCTTCATAGACTTCTCTGCTTCTTAGCTGTTTGCTCTGATCAAGCCAACTGCCATGCTGTGAGGTGCCCTCTGCAGAAGAAGCCCATGGGGCAAGAAACTGAGGGAAGCCTCAGGCCAAAAACTAGTGAAGAAATCAGGCCATCAGCCCAACAGCCTCTGACAAACTCAATCCTGCCAACAACCCCTTGAATGAACTTGAAAGCAGATCCTCCTGAGTGGAGCTATGACATGACTACAGGCCCCCCAGACAGCTCAGCCACGACCTTGTAAGAGACCCTGAGCCAGAGGCCCCACTAAGCCACAGGATTCCTGACCACAGATTATGTGGTATAATAAATGTTCATTGTTTGAATCCACTAAGTTTGAGGGTAATTTGTTGCACAGCAGTAGATAACTAATACAAGATGTAATGTGGGTTCAAGCATATATACAATATACTTCTTTAAAAATTGGCCACTGTGGGAGTGCCTGGGTAGCTCAGTCAATTAAGCCTCCAACTCTTGATTTCAGCTCAGGTCATGATCTCATTGCTCGTGAGTTTGAACCCTGTGTCAGGCTCTGTGCTAACAGTGCAGAGCCTACTTGGGATTCTCTCTCTCTCCCTCTCTCTCTCTCTCCCTCTCTCCCTTTCTCTCTCTCCCTCCCCCACCTCAAAATAAATAACTTAAAAAAAATTGGCCACTGTACTTGCCCCTGAGGAGGAAATGTAAAATTCTGGGGATCAAAGGTAGGAGGAAACTTACTTTTTACCGTATGCCCTTTGGTCTATTTGAATATACTGTTTATTCAACAAACAAACAGAGACAAATAATAACACTTAATATCCTCCAATAAATGATAACTCCAAAGGCCCATTTCAAAAATTCTCATACAAATTTTTTTTCCTATATCTACATACATTAGATACTCACAAAGAAGTTGTTTATACTTCTTTAACCTGGGCACATATCACATCACGTCACATTAAAAACAGAGACTCTTTCCTTTCACACTTTTTTTGGAGTCATGGGGAAAATGCCTTCTTTTCAACCTCCTTGTCAGCCCCTCCTGGTCTGACTCCCCTGTGCTCCAGCCACACTAAGATTCTGGTTCCTGCATTAGGGTCTGTTTTTCCCAGTCTCTCTCCCTTAACTCACACCTCCTCTCAATTTGGAATACTTTTCCTCCCAGGCCCCTCCCCTGACTAATTACTATACAAAATACAAGATTCAAGTCCAGGCTCCTCCTCTGACACCCTCAGCCCACTCCTGTCCCACCCCAGCTCTTGCCAACTCCCTCATCCAGCAATTGTGTTTCTGGCTATGCTCCCCAGATGCATTGGTCCCTCACTCCTTTGGCTGTCCCTTATTTTACATAGTCCAAGATAGCTATTCACCCATGTACTGTCATTTTTCTGTCTTGCCTACTAGTTGGTAAGCTCCATGGAGATGGGAAGGCAAGTTATAGAAGGCAGGGATATGGGAACTGTGGTACAACATGCCCTTTTTACTTATCCATTCCCAGTGCATAATCCGAACTAGAGAAGTAGAAGTGGATATGTTTAGCTCACATAGAGGTTGCTTACATTCCTGACACAAATTCACAAGACATATTTGAAGACGCACACATGCATCTAACCCTTAAGATGCATGTACAGAATACCTTTAGTTGCAGTTGACAGAAGCTTCTTCACTTATGTAGCTTAAACTGTAAGGAGATTTTATTTCACCTATCAAGAAGTTCAGAGGTGAGACTGCCCCAGGATTTATTAGTTTAGCAGCTCAGTCTCATCAAAGACCCAGGTCCTTTCCATCTTTCTGCTCTGCCATCTTCAGTGGGTAAGCCTGCCCCTCAGGCTAATTCCCCCCTCTATTCACAGGATGGCTACCACAGCTCCCAACATCACACCAGAAGAAGTGTTCCTTTCTTCCTGAAAGCATGGGTAGCTCTTTTGTTTTAAGACTGAGGGGAAAAAATCCTAGAAGCCACTCCAGCAGACTTTCCCTCCATGTTTCATTGGCCATAAAAGAGTTGACACCCCTGTCTTATCTATCTGATGGCAAGGGGAGTAAGATAGATGATCATGATCAGTTTACATGGAGTACCTGGCTGACTAGGCCATGCGTTATCTGAATAAAATCTGGGTTCTGCTAAAAAGAAGGAAGGGGGTGGGTAACAACAACACTGTCTTCTATATTGTGAGGACCTGGGCTCTCTGGTTTTTTTTTTCACTATTGTGCTAAATTGCATATATTATAATTAGAAAACACTTCATCACGCCCAGCACCTGGAGATCTATTTTTAAAAGTATCACACATATGACCTAAATCCAGCCCAAAATATGGATATTTTAAACTTTAGCATTGGTCCTACTAGTCTTACTGTTTGGGAAAGATACAATGGGGTCTGAGTGAGAAGAGTGGGGCAGTTAAACCTAGGACCATGCCGGTGTTTGCCAAGGGACTGAGATGATGACTTTTTCCCCCTTTCCAAATTGGCCAGAACTCTTCAGAGAGCTTAAAGAGCAACCAGACCAGGAGCTGACAAGCTGGGCATGTTATAGAATAGGACACACAGGCTCTCTAGCTGGACTGACTTAGTTCAAATCCTAGCTCCACTACTTAGTATCACACGAAATTTAGGCAATGACGTTACATTTTCTCTATTCCTCTCTTTCCTTCTGTGTAAAACAGAGATAATAATACAAACCTTGCAGGTTTCTGAAAGGATTAAGTAAATATCTGAAATAAAAAGCATATGGCAGAATGCCTAGAACATAAGAATAAAAATATCAAACCTATTATAGGAAAAACAAAACGAACAAAAAACAGTGTTATCATAGCACAAGAACTAACAAATTGGAACTAACAAAATGGAATAGAAGAGAGATCTCTAACATAGACCCATTTGCACAAGGGAAATGAATATACAACAAAGGTGTCACCACAAATCAATGGGGGAAAGGATGAATTGCCCAGCAAATGGTGGTGGGAAAAGTGACTCACTATGAAGAAAAGGAAAATGTGGTCCCCATCTAACACCATGCCTCAAAGCAGGTTCATGGGACTGTAGTGCAAAAGTTCCTTTTCACTTTCCAAACTAGCAGTATGGTTTCAAGATGAATAAAGGACCTAATTGTCTAAGGAATAACTCTAATGTTGATGGAAGAAAGTATAGTAGGGTGTCTTTGTAACCCTAGGAGTTGGGAATCACTTCCTAAACAAAATTTCCCAAGCACATACTGTAAGACAAAAAGCTGATGCATTTAAGGGGTGCCTGATTGGCTCAGTTGGTAGAGAATGTGACTCTTGATCTCTATGCTATAAGTTCTAGCCCCATGTTGGGTGTCAAGATCACTTAAAAAAAAATAAAATCTTTAAAAGGGGTACCTGGCTGGCTCAGTTGGTGGAGCATGCAACTCTCAATCTCAGGGTTGTGAGTTCAAGCCCCACAATGGGCATGCAGCCTACTTAAAGAAAAAAAAAAAAAAGGATGCATTTGATTACATAAAAAAATATTGGAATCAACAAAGGCTATCATAAATAAAAATAATGGAGTACAGAATATTAGAAAATATTTTTATTGCATAAAAATGAAAAGGTATTAATATCTAGAGTATACAAGAACTACCAATCATCAAGAAAAAAAACACCAACTTCGAAAGAAAAATGGGCAAAGGATACTAACAAGCAATTTAAGAAAAGGAAGCCCAAAGTCTACCAAACGTATAAAGAAGTATTCAATTTTATTAGTAATCCTAAAGAAATCCAAATAAAACAAGATATTTTATATCTATAAGGCAAAAATTAGAAAGCTGAATGATACAAAGTGTCGGTGGGGATGTGAGATGTATCATGCCCTGTGATCAGGAGTTAGCACTTATCTATGTTTTTTCCCACTTATCTATTAAGTGCATAACAAAACATCCAAAACTTAGTGGCTTAAAACAACAACTACTTTATTTAGCTAGCAATTCTATAGGTTTTCAATTTGGACCGGGTTCTACTAGGTAGCCAAGTCTTCTGGTCCAAATGTTCTCCACTCACTTACATGTCTGGGGCCCCAGCTAAGGTGGCTGAGGACCTGGGTGCTCTCTCCACATGGTCTCATCCTCCAGCAGGCTAGCCTGGGCTTGATGGCATGATGATTGAAAGGCTCTCAGCTCAACAACAGGATTTGTGGGATCTCTTGAGGTCGAGGGCCAGAACACAAACATTTTCTGCCACCTTCCACTAAGCAAATCACAAGGTCAAACCAGATTCAAGGGAGAGGGAAGTAGGTTCTACCTTTTGATGGGAGTTGGTAAAAAGAATGTGTGAAGGTTGGTTTGTTTGTTTATTTGTTTATTTGTTTGTTTTGCCCTCTGGTATAGGATGTGTGCATTAGTTCATACATTCTGGAGAACAATCTGGTGTTACAGTCAAATTAAATATTTATATTCTTTTTTTTAAGTTTATTTATTTATTTTGAGAGAGAGAGAGAGGGGAAGGGGTATGAGAGAGGGAGAGAGAAACCCCCACACTGACAGCATAGAGCCCCATGCAGGGCTCAAGCCCATAAACCATGACATCATGACCTGAGCCGAAATCAGGAGTCAGACACTGGGGCCTCTGGGTGGCTCCGCTGGGTAAGCGTCCGACTTCAGCTCAAGTCATGATCCCTCAGTCTGTGAGTTTGAGCCCCACATCGGGCTCTGTGCTGACAGCTCAGAGCCTGGAGCCTGCTTCCGATTCTGTGTCTCCCTCTCTCTGCCTTTCCCCTGCTCACGCCTCTGTCTCTCCCTCTCTTTCTCTCAAAAGTAAATAAACATTAAAAAAAAAAAAGAGTCGGACACTTAACCAACTGAGCTACCCAGGCACCCCTAAATACATTTATATTCTATAGCCCGGCAATTTCCTCCCTGAATACATATTCCAAAGATATATTCTCACTCAAGTTCATTAAAAGACTACATTAATTGTGGTAGCAGGGAGTTAGAGATAATCAGATATACATCACTTGGCAAGTAGATTGTTAAAGTGGTGGATATACACCAAGGAGTATTATGCAACAATTAAAACAATACATTAAAAGTATACATAGCAATATACAGAGATCTCAAAGATATATATAAGGATATAAAGGAAAAGAAAAGAAACAGAATGAGATATATAGTACAGTACCATTCAACTAAAAATACATGTACACAAAACAGTATACATTTTGCAAGAAACATGCAGATACACATTAAACACATTATAATGGTTGCCTTTGGGGGAAGTCTTAAAGGGAAGCAGATAAGGGAAAGGAAGATAATAAATTATTTAATTAATAAATCAATGACAAGAGGAGCCCTGCCCATCAGATCAACAATGACAATTGTACCCTGAAATTTGAAACCTCTGCATAGGAGGTCCAGGAAGAAAAAGAGCAGATGGCTGCTTCATCTCTTCCATCCCTTCTTGCACAAGAGTTCCTTTTCATCATAAAACATTAAAGAATTGTCAACCTCAGAAATAACAAGAGCCAAGGAAGGGGAAGGGCTGGCCCAGGGACAAAGTCCTATGTAAGGGTCACATCTCTGTGTAAGGGCCACTTTCACAGGTGGTAAATTCAAGAAAATGTGGCCTGGTAATATCCTGGGCATTTTTGCTAGAGTCCGAGGGCAACAGGCACAGAAACTGGATGTTCTTCCTTGAAAAGTACTCAGTGCCTATTCTGTTTTCCTACCACTGACCTGAGGGGAATTATCGGTCACCTTCATCAGGATGGCCGCAACTACTCTGAGCTGAACTCCCTGTTGGAAAAAAGTACTTTCAGAAAACCAAATGCCAACTCTCCAAAGGCTTCCAGGCCTCTTCAAAGAGGTCCTGGTTTACTATGACCAGGCCCAAGGGCACTTTGCAAACAAAGGACATTGACCATCAACACTCTTAAAAATGTCTATGAATTTTGTTTTTAGATCATTCACTAGAAGTCAAACATTCTTTCATTTACCAATTCCAGTGACTATTTACTTAATGCTGCATCCTTTGTTTCTTTCATGGGTAAATTTTTTTATTATTATATGAAATTTATTGTCAAATTAGTTTGCATACAACACCCAGTGCTCATCCCAAAAGATGCCCTCTTCAATGCCCATCACCTACCCTCCCCTCCCTCCCACCCCCCATCAACCCTCAGTTTGTTCTCAGTTTTTAAGAGTCTCGTATGCTTTGGCTCTCTCTCCCACTCTAGCCTCTTTTTTTTCTTTTTTTTCCTTCCCCTCCCCCATGGGTTCCTGTTAAGTTTCTCAGGATCCACATAAAAGTGAAAACATATGGTATCTGTCTTTCTCTGTATGGCTTATTTCACTTAGCATAACACTCTCCAGTTCCATCCACGTTGCTACAAAGCATATTTCATTCTTTCTCATTGCCAAGTAGTATTCCATTGTGTATATAAACCACAATTTCTTTATCCATTCATCAGTTGATGGACATTTAGGCTTTTTCCACAATTTGGCTATTGTTGAGAGTGCTGCTATAAACATTGGGGTACAAGTGCCTTTCATGGGTAAATTAAAGCTATGGTCAGTTTAGTTTTTTACTTCCAATTCAATTATCCATATAACTAAATCTAGACTTGGAAAGTCACATTTGAGCTGTGTATTTGGCTTCAGAAAATTGGATATTAAAGCAAATTAAATACGTTTTCAATCATTCTCTTTGTTAGTGACTATTTCTGGCTTAAGAAAGGTATCCGTTGTAATGGGCTGAATGTTTGTGCTCCCCCCACCCAACCCCCACCCTGGCCCAAATTCATATGTTGAAATCCCAACTCTCAGTGCAATGGTATCAGGAAGTGGGGCCTTTGGGAGATGATTAGGGCATGAGTGTGAAGCCCTCATGAATGGGATTAGCGCCCTTATAGAAGAGGCCCCAGAGATCTCTCTTACCCCTTCTGCCATATGAGGACACAGTGACAAAACAGCTATCTATGAACCAGGAAGCAAGTTTTCACCAGACACCAAATCTGCCAGCACCCTGATCTTGCTTTGTAATGCCCCCAATTTTGAATCCGAGAGACCACCAAGGAACCGATACCGATGCAAACGCACGAGGGTTTATTTGCAAGCTCGAGCTTGGGTCCAAGTATACCCCACACAGCGGAGCAGGGACTTGGACCCCTAGGTTAAGAGGCGTAGCAGTTTTATAGGGGCCAGTGGCCAATGAGATTGTAACAAACACAGAAAGTTGCACAGTCATGTCAGCCCACACGAAGGTGGCCAATTGAATTACAATTTACCCTATAGTAACTGTTTGAACTAGCCTATCACTCTGGTCAGAATTGGCGTACAAGTTTGGCAGGCAAAAGGGGGGGTTTAAGAATTGGCGCGCAGGTTTGGCGGGCAAAAGGCGGGGTTTGCATTCTTTGGCGGTTAGGGGTTCCACATTGCTATATGAGCCAGTTTCCAGTAAGGGTGTGCTCAGCAGCTTGACTAGGATGGGGGAGTGTCTTAAGCAACAAGTAGGTCATGTGGGGGTTATACATGAGATGGTGGGTGTAGCACAAAACGGAGTTAGTCTTGCTCTGCTTGTCCAGGGGTAGGGGGGTTTTGTTAAATTCCTTGGGTCCCACAGCTTCCCAGCTTCCAAAATTGTGAAAAATAAATGATTTTTGTTTAAGCCGCCCAGTCACTGGTGTTTGTGTTATAGCAGTCTGAATGTTTATGTTTCTCATGGCTTTTTGCTTTTTACATTAGCACTTAGAGTTTTCACTCAGATTTGTAAAACACAGAAGTCCTTGATTTTTTTTTAAAAAAAGGGGGGCTGGTAAAAGAATAGTTTGTTTTCTTTAACCACTAGAGGGCACATTGCAACAGATATTTTGGATTTTTTTTTTGTCCCAATTCTATATAATTTGAATATCTTTTCTTTTTAAGTTTATTTATTTATTTATTTATTTATTTTTGAGAGAGAGAGAGAGAGAGAGAGAGCATGCGCGCACAAATGAGAGAGGGGCAGAGAGAGGGGGAGACATAGAATCCAAAGCAGGCTCCAGGTGAGCTGACAGCAGAGAACCTGACACAGGGCTCAAACGGGTTTGTGAAAACCATGAATCATGACCTGAGCCCAAGCCCAATGCTCAGCCAACTGACCACCCAGGCACCGCTTAAATGTGTATTTTAAAAGAATATCAAAGAATAAGAGAAAAGAGAACTTTGATTTTTCAATGTAAATGATTTTTTAAAAACCTTCATTCACTAAATAATAAATGACTAAGTATGAAGACAGGGACAAAATAGAGGGGAAAAAATCAAAATCCTTAAAACCTAAAAACTGATAAATCCAGATACTGTAATTGACAATCAAATGAATAAATACACAAATTGTTCTCTTCAGCTCTTAAGTGAAAAGTGGATAACTCTGGCTCTCTAGGGAGACAAAGAGAGAGTTGCAGCATGAGAGAAGAGCTATGGTATGAAGTGTACACAAAAGATGCCCTATGGGTTGTGAAGAGAGGAAATTCTGTACTTCAACAGAAGTTATCAGATGTTGTATTTAGTATTATTGAATAGGCAATATATGTATATCATTAAAAAATTTAAAGGTACAGAATATGTAGAGTGAAAGGAAAAGTCTCCCTTCCCACAATACACAGTTGCCCTCCTTGGAGGCCACCATTACTACTGGCTTTTATATATCCTTCAAAAACAAATGTATACATTTACAAGCATACAACCGAGCAAATATATTGAGTTTTTACCTGCATAGAAATGGCAGTGTGGTACATACACTGTTCTCACTTTGCTTCATTTTTTTTTAATTTTACATTTTTTGAGGCATAATTGATGTATCAGTTTCAGGCATACAACATTACAACATAAGGATTTGATTTTGTATATATTGCAAAATGACCACCAAAATAAGTTCGGTTAACATCCACCACATACATAGTTACAGGGTTTTTTCCTGTGATAAGAACTGTGAAAGAAAGAAAGAAAGAAAGAAAGAAAGAAAGAAAGAAAGAAAGAAAGAAAGAAAGAAAGAAAGAAATTAAAAAAAAAAAAAAGGAGCACCTGGGTGGCTTATTTGGTTAAGCGTCCAACTCCTGATTTTGGCTCAGGTCATAATCTCACAGTGAGTGAGTTTGAGCCCTCAATCAGGCTCTGCACTGACAGTGCAGAGCCTGCTTGGGATTCTCTCTCTCTCCATCTCTCTGTCCCTGCCCTGCTCGTGATCTCTCTCTCTCTCAAAATAAATAACAAACAAACAAACAAAAAAGAACTGGGGCACCTGGGTTAAGCATCTGACTTGGGCTCAGGTCGTCATCTCGCAGTTTGTGGGTTCAAGCTCCGGATCGCCTTCTGTGGTGACAGCTCAGAGCCTGGATCCTGCTTCGGATTCTGTGTTTCCCTCTCTCTCTTCCCCTTCCCTGCTCACACTCTGTCTCTCTCTCTCTCAAAAATAAATAAACGTTAAGAAAATTAAAGGAAAAAGAACTGTCAAGATCCTAACTACTTTCAAATATGCAATACAGTATTATTAACCATAGTCACCGTTCATTACATCATGATTTTGCTTCCTTTTTTTTTTTTAACTTATCTCAGGGATACATCTCTGTACATATAGATCTGCCTTATTTCTGTCTTATTTTTAGTGGCTGCCTGCTATTGAAGTTACATTATTACTTTATAATTTTGTTTAAATTATACCCATCATTTATTTAATCACTCTCTGTTAATAGACATTTAGGTTCTTTCCTAAATGAACACTAACTACTGCAAAGAATTTTTTAAAATTAACACTACTGCAAGGAATACCCTTTTATGTATGCCATTTTTCATAGTGTATATCTGTTGAATAAATACTAGGATTGAGTCAGAGGATGTGCATAATTAAAGTTTTGGTAGTCACTGTCAGTGTGTCTTCTACGAAGGCAGGCTAGCCAAATTCCCACCACCATCCTGTTTTCCCCTACCTTGCCCACAGAGTTTGTATTTATTTATTTTTTCCTTTCGGCCAATCTGTTAGGTGAAAGACAGTATCTCCTTGTATTTGGCTTTGTGTTTCTCTTAATATAAGTGAATTGAGCATCTTTTTGCATATTTAAGAGAAAGGCTGGTCTTAAACAGGGCACTATCTACTGTATAAAGGAGTAGCATGTTGGGGTATTATCAGGCAAGTTAAGACCAGAGGGGAGTACATTTTCATAGGGAAAAGAGAATCCGGGAAAGTCCTGAACTGGCCCTAAAAAGAAAACCCTCAGCATCACCCTGCAACCCCCTCTACTCAGGCCTATACTATGCAGGGACCCTAGCCCTTCTGCATATCTCATAGGAGCCCTCCCCATCAAACCGAGATCAGATCAGACACCACTTGGGACCAAAATGTACCAAATGCCTCTCATCTTCATAATCCTCAGCACTGCTCTGGCCTATTCCCCTGCTCAACCTTTTCCCTTGCACTTTTTAGACTAACTGTCCAATTGAAATATAATTCAAACTTCATATGTAACTTAAAATTTTTCTAGGAGCTACATTTTAAAAATGTAGAAATAGTTGTAATGGCTTGCACTAATATTTTCATTTAATATAATATATCCAAAGCATTATCATTTCAACATGTATAATCAATATGGAAAACTATTAATATTTTACATTCTTCTTTTTGTACTAAGTCTTTGTAATCCAGTGTGTATTTACACTCACACCACATCTCATTTGGGACTAGCCACATTTCAAGGGCTCAATAGCAGCATGTGGCTTGACCAGCATTGCCGAATAGAACTTTATGCAATAATAGAAATGTTAGACCCTTGTTCGCATAAATACCCTTTACCCTCCTACATAGTCCATTCATTCCCCAGAGCACTTTTTTCCTTGTCCAGACTCTCCAAGGTCACTGCACCACCTTGGGCATTTCTAGTGGAGGCCACTTACTCTTCTGTCTCCCAAACCACCAGAACCAGCTCCTCATTCAAGCTTCATTCCAGATCTCTAGTGTCCAATATGATAAACATAAATAAACACGTGGCTACGTAAATTTAAATTAATTTAAATAATTTCAATTTCTCAGTTGTACTAACCACATTTCAAGTGCTCAGTAGCCACATGTGGCCATTGGTCATTGTGTTGCACATCAGAGGCCTAGACTATTTCTCTTCCATCATTGGATAAAGCCCCCTCTCCTTGGAGACTTTTGCCATGCAGCTCTAACCTCCAGCCATGCCCTCGGTGAAGTCACAGAACTGCCTCTCTTGATTAAGACATTTTGAGGGTTCTCATTCTTCATAGCCTTTAGAATGCCCCATGGTGCTCTGCCTTAGCTCCTAGTATTACGTGGGCTTCGTAGCATCTGTGTACCTCTAGGTAATAGCTTTGTTGAACAGTTCTTGTACCTTCTTAACTCCAACCTCACCTTCACTCTATTGCAGTCACCTACTCCCAGAACCTGCTTCACCTAGCACTACTCTACCCCAGAAAGATTTTTTGTTCCTTTATTTATAATCAATGAACAAGTGATACTACACTTTTCCTGGAAAACAACAACAACTGAACCATACAGCTAAAGGGAAAGTCCCCATTGGTCAGCCCACTCCTGATTTCGGGTTCCTTCTTGAGCCTTTCTCCCAACCTCCTCTCTCTTGTATTTCTAAACTTGGTAAGTGTGTGCATACTGTTCTGCAACTTGCTTGTTTTTCTTAATAATATGTCTTGTGGACCTTTTCATGTCAGAACACATAGATCCATATCTTCCTTGTTATGTGCATATGAGGGCAGGGGAGAGGTACTATATTCACATAGTTAAGGCCCAAGAAGTACAAAAAAGAGGTACAATGAAGTTTCCCTCCCCATTCTTGTCCTTCATCTATACCATTCCTATACCAGTTTAATAAATAACTATGAAACCATCTATTTCATAGATAACTACTTCTGTTAATTTCTTATTACAACTAGCTATTGTTCATGCATAGAAATATGTATATGGAATCTTATTTCCCTCCCATTTTACTCCCATTTGATGCATATTTTATACACTGCTCTGTACCATGAAGTGCCTTTCCATATCAGTACACAGAGAGCACCTTCATTCATTTGTCCATGCTGTGGTATTATTCTATTATATGGCTATACAATAACTAAGCAGGTCCCTGTTGATGGGGCCTTGGATTGTCTTCAATGCTTACTGTTACAACCAGTGCTACAATAAAGAACTTTGTACTTATGTCACTTTCCATGTGTGGAAATATATCTGTAGGATGAACTGAATTTCCAAAAGGGAAATTGCACAAATGGTATTTGAATTGCTAATTTTGATAAATATTGCCAAATTGCCTTCCACAGACACTATGCCAACTCGTACTCCCATCAGTGCACAGCTCAGAGTTTTTAACTGCTGCATAATATTTCAAAGGCTATATATCATAGTGTTAGGTTCTGCCTACTGATGCAGGACATCAGGTTGTTTTCAATGGTTGTATTACAAAAATGCTGCAATAAACATCCTTGCATGTGCTTCTTTGAACATATATATATCTAGGATAATTAAAGAAAAAACAGACCAAAAGAAGCAGTTGTGTCAAGGCTCCAAGGTAGAAGGGAGCTCAGAGTGTAAGAAATAGGGAGAGAGCCTGTGTGGCTGGAGCACAAGGGCCACGGTGGAGACCTCAGGGCAGATGCGGGCAGCAGCTGTAATAGGGCCATGGAAGCCATTGGTAAGGCTTTGGATTCTATTCTGAGATCAAGATGATATGATGAACATTTTAAAAGCTCGTTCTGGCTGCTGCTTGGAAATGGTTTTGAGGGAAAGAGTAGAAGCAAGAGACCAGGCAATGATGAATGTAAGAATGGGCACCAGAGTCCTGGCCAAGTGAATGGAATAAATCCCTAGCAAGTTGCAACAAACGGGAAGTATACGGAATAGGAAGTGTCCTGCTCACAACAGTGCAATCTCTAAAATGTGATGAGGGACACAGGGAGCCACAAGGTAGCCACAGCTTCTGCCCTCAAGGAGCTTATTCTTACGGAGATGAAGCAAATAATTTCATGTGTGGACAACAGTCCGATAGAAAATAGAGCAGTGGCTTTGAATGTCAGTTGGCTCTGCATTCAATGGAAATTCTGCTTTCCCACTTATTAGCTGTTACTTTGTTGAAGTCTCTCTCTCTCTCTTATCTGATTTCTTCATCTCTAAGGCTTAGTGCGAGGATTGAATGAGATCAGTTTTGAAAAGCACCTAACGCTGGAAAAGGAGGTACTTAATTATATTTGGTGAATGAATAGAAAAAAACATTCCCCTTTCTCTGCCATCTGTCTTCCTGTGCCCCTGTCGGCCTTTCCAGGCAATCATCTTGGTTCTAAATTCCTGCCGTCCCTTCCAACTACAGAATGTGCTTACTAGTGGAGTCAATTCAGCTCATTAACTCTTTGCACATGGATTTGGCAGAATCATAAATTGCTAAGTAATGCAAATGAATTGTTTGCACTGCTTTGGGTTTATTCTTTTTCCAAAGTTATCCTGTTTAAAAATAAATAAAATATTTTTCCCTCTACCCCCTTTTATTATCAGGGAGTTTAAAATATACTAGAAACAATAGATGGAGGAATTAATTTATTTGGTTAATGGATACCAAATTATTATAGTTAAGTTTATTGTTTTAAACCACAGTTCCATGGGGACATTAATAAATGTGATTGCTTTTACTAGAATATTCGTTAATCCTGTGGTTTAGTACACTGATAATGGAACATGCTGTTCCAGTGACTTTTAATGAGCATACTCCACTGTCTAGCAGAAAGGCAAAGAAAATAATTTTACAAATGCATACACGTTAAAAAGACTAAGGCAGTTTTTAAATCTCCTTATGCTCTCAGAACATATCACAGAGTTGCTCTTAAATATAATTTCCTGTTCCTATAAGTTTTTCTCTATAGATTTTTTTCAAATTTAAAATAGAAATCTAATGGATATTGCTCTTAAATTCTGAAACAATATGAGTTATTTCTGCCTATTTCTTTGGCTTGGAGGCCTTACTTAAGATGATTTGTTTTGGCAGTTACTGGGTATTCCTTCTTTATGAGTAAATAATTCTAAACGCACGAAGTAACATGATGATACTATTATCATGTATATAATATACATGGTACTATATATATATAGTACCTTGTTAATCCAGGTCATATTCACAGTTTCAAAATGAAATGATGTTATTTACAAAATCAATGGAGCTTTCCACTCAAGGAAAATAGATTGCCAAGGTTTCAAACCAAATGTTAACTCTTGTGTGTACGTTCTCATGCTTTCTGCTGCCCTCATACCAATCTTTACAAATCAACGCATACATATGCAAGGCAGTTCTCCCCCACCCCCATTTCTTGTTTGAAAACATGAAATTAAAGGCCTCTGATTCAAGAGAGTGGACCACACATACACATTTGCCTCCTCTTGTTCCAGAGACCATCACTGTATACAAAACTTTTAATGGGGTTTGGGGGGGGAGTAAAATTAAATGGGAGAACAGGTGAGGAAGTCACAAATAGATGATCATGTCTGGAAGACAAATCAGATGAAACAAAGCAGAAAAAGACAAAACCCAACATACAAAATACAACAGGAAGGAGAATGCAGATGAATCCTGAGCGATCCCCTTCGCAATGATGTTTAATGTTTTATCCCATGTAAATGGCTTAGCACATTGTAAGTGATCAATAAATGTTAACTATTATATCATTACTCCAGAACTTGATTTTGTTAGTCCAGATCAATACATCTACATGTAACTTATTATTTTGTAGAAGTAAATAATATTCTATAACTTATTCATCCGTTTTCTTATTTGAGATACAGGCCTATCTCAAGAAGCAAGAAAGGTCTCAAATATACAACCTAAAGGAGCTAGAAAAGGAATAGCAAATAAAGCCTAAAACCAGAATAAGAAGGGAAATAATAAAGATTAGAGCAGAAATAAATGATATAGAAACAAACAAACAAAAAAAACAGAACAGATAAATGATACTGAGTTGGTTCTTTGAAGAATTAAAAAAAAAAATTGATAACCCCCTAGCCAAACTTATCAAAAACAAAAGACAAAGGACCCAAATAGATAAAATTGCAAATGAAAGAGGAGAGATCACAGAAATACAAGGAATATTATGAAAAATTATATGCCAACAAAGGGCAATCTGGAAGAAATGAACAAATTCCTAGAAACTTATAAACTACCAAAACTGAAACAGGAAGAAATAGAAAATTTTAACAGATCCATACAGCAAGGAAATTGAATCAGTAATCAAAAATCTCCCAACAAACAAGAGTCCTGGGCCAGATAACTTGCCACGGGAATTCTACTAGACATTTAAAAAAGAGTTAATACCTCTTCTTCTCAAACTGTTCCAAAAAATAGAAATGGAAGGAAAGCTTCCAAACTCATTCTATGAAGCCAGCTTACCTTGATTCCAGCACCAAAGACCCCACCAAAAAGGAGAATTACAGGCCAATATCCCTGATGAACATGGATGCAAAAATTCTCAATAAAATACTAGCAAATCAAATTTAACTGTATATTAAAAGTATTATTCACCATGATCAAGTGGAATTCATTCCTGGGTTTGCAGGGTTGGTTCAATATTCACAAATCAATCAATGTGATACACCACGTTAATAAAAGAAAGGATAAGAACCATATGATCCTGTCAATGGATGCAGAAAAAGCATTTGCAAAATATAGCATCCATTCTTGATAAAAATCCTCAACAAAGTAGGGATAGATAGAACACACCTCAACATCGTAAAGGCCATATATGAAAGCCCCACAGCTAAAATCCTGCTCAATGGGGAAAAACTGAGAGTCTTTCCCCTACAATTAGGAACAAGACAAGGATGTCCACTCTCACCATTGCTATTTAACGTAGTCCTGGAAGTCTTAGCCTCAGCAATTAGGCAACAAAAAGAAATAAAAGGCATCAAAACCAGGAAGGAAGAAGCCAAACTTTCATTATTTGCAGACGACATGATACTCTATGCATAAAACCTGAAAGACACCACCAAAAAATTGTTAGAACTACTACATGAATTCAGCAAAGGTGCAGGATATAAAATCAACATGCAGAAATCTGTGACATTTCTATACACCAATAATGAAGCAGCAGAAAGAGAAATCAAGGAATCTATCCCATTTACAATTGCACCAAAAACCATAAAACACCGAGAACAAACCTAACCAAAGAGGTGGAAAATATATATATATATATATATATATATATATATATATATATATAATAAATATAATTATTTATTATCAAGTTAGCTAACATACAGTGTATACAGTGTGCTCTTGGCTTTGGGAATAGCCAAAGAATAGAGCTTTCCCATGATTCATTGCTTACATACACACCTATTGCCCATCCCAATAAGTGCCCTCCTGTTGCTGTGGCTGAGGTCAAAAAAGTTGTTGCCTTTTTTCTCCTCTAGGGTTTTGATGGTTTCCTGTCTCACATTTAGGTCTTTCATCCATTTTGAGTTTATTTTTGCATATGGTGTAAGCAAGTAGTCCAGTTTCATTCTTCTGCATGCCAGTTCTCCCGGCATCATTTGCTAAAAAGACTGTCTTTTTTCTATTGGGTACTCTTTCTTGCTTTGTCAAAGATTAGTTGGCCATACATTTGTGGGTCCAGTTCTGCATTCTCTATTCTATTCTATTGGTCTGTGTGCCTGTTTTTGTGAAAACTGGACTACTTTCTTACATCCTACACAAAAATAAATTCAAAATGGATTGAAGACCTAAATGTGAGATGTGAAACCATAAAAATCCTAGAGGAGAACACAGGCAGCAACCTCTCTGACCTCAGCCATAGCAACTTCTTACTAGACACATCACCAGAGGCAAGGGAAATAAAAGCAAAAATAAACTATAGGGACTTCATCAAAATAAAAAGCTTCTGCACAGTGAAGGAAACAATCAATAAAACTAAAAGGCTACCTACAGAATGGGAGAAGACATTTGTAAATGACATATCTGATAAAGAGTATCCAACATCTATAAAGAACTTACCAAACTCAACACCCAAAAAACAAATACCTGGTTAGCAAATAGGCAGAAGACATGAATAGACACTTTTCCAAAGAAGACATCCAGATAGCTAACAGACACATGAAAAGATGCTCAACATCACTCATCCTCAAGGAAATACAAATCAGAACCACAATGGGATACCATTTCACACCTGTCAGAATGGCTAAAATTAACAACAGAAGAAACAGCAGGTATTGGCAAGATGTGGAGAAAGGGGAACCCTCTTGCACTGTTGGGGGAAATGCAAACTGGTGCAGCCACTCTGGAAAACAGTGTGGAGTTTTCTCAAAAAACTAAAAATAGAACTACCTTACAATCTAGCAATTGCACTACAGGTATTGACCCAAAGGTCATTTGCACAAAAGTACAAATTCGAAGGGGTACACACACCCCAATATTTATAGCAGCATTATCAACATAGGCAAACTATGGAGACAGCCCAAATGTCCATTGACTGATGAATGAATAAAAATGTTAGAGATATATATACATATATACACAGTGGAATATTACTCAGCCATCAAAAAGAATGAAATCTTGCCATTTGCAATGATGTGGATAGTGCTAGGATGTATTATACTAAAAAAAATATTCCAATCAGAGAATGACAAATACCATATGATTTCACTCATATGTGGAATTTAAGAAACAAAACAGATGAACATATGGGAGTTGGGGGAAGAGGAGAGAGGGAAACAAATCACAAGAGACTTTTAACAATAGAGGGACAAACTGAGGGGTGATGGAGGGAGGTGGATGGGGGATGAGCTAGATGGATGATGGGTATTAAGGAGGGCACTTGTGATGAGCACTGGGTGTTGTATGTAAGTGATGAATCACTGAATTCTACTCCTGAATCTAAGATTGCACTGTATGTTAACTAAAATTTACATGAAAATTTAAAAAAAGAAACCTTCAGATTATTTTCGGGTTTTTGTGAGGTTTTTTGATTGAGTGGTCTACCAAAAAATGATGCAAGAAATTTCTTTATACACTTATCCTTTAATTATTGAAGTTTTTATTTCTATATGTTAAATTTTCAAAAATGACTTTGCTGGATGAAAAGGTAAGTGCAAGTTTAATTTTAATTGATTCACCAACTGATTGAAATTTTTAAGGACTGTAGCAGATGAACTCTGACCAGCAATGCTAAGGACCTACCTATTTCTTTATTCTTCAGCCAAAGTTGGATATTATCAGTCTTATAAATCAATAAATTTATAAATTGTTGTCAGTCTGATGACTTAAGAAAAGGATAGTTCACTAATATTGTAATTTGCTTTTCCCTGGCCTAGTATAGTTGAACATCTTGTTATACATCTTTAAGCTATTTGAAGTTCTTCACTTGTAAGATAATTATTCATATTCTCTGCCCATTTTTCTTTTTCTGTCTTATCAGATTGTAAGAGTTCTTTGTATTTTAAAGACATTAATTTCTTGTCTGTTGTATACTGACTGTGATTACCATTGTTTGCTAGGCAGAAGTTTCTAATTTTTATGTTGCTGAACTCACCAGATTTTTCTTTTATGGTTGCTGGGTTTCTTTTCTTGCTATAGGCTAGGTCTCCCTCAAACTGAGTTTATACAAATAGTCTACTATATTTCCTTATGTTATTTTTACCATTTTAGGTTTCAAATTTAGTTCTTTAATCCATCTGGGAATTATTTTTATTCATTTATTTTTATTTTTTATGGCATTCTCATTTTTTTAATTAAAAATTTTTTAAGTTTTTATTTTAATCCCAGTTAGTTAACATACAGAGTTATATTAGTTTCAGGTGTATAATATTCAACACTTCCATATGTCACCTTGTGCTTATCACAACAAGTGCACTCCTTAATCCCCATCACCTATTTCCCCATTCCCCCATCCACCTCGCCTCTGGTAACCATCAGTTTGCTCTGTTTCTTGATTTCTCTCTCTCTCTCTCTCTCATTTTTTCTCTTTGCTTATTTTGTTTCTTAAATTCCACATATGAGTGAAATCGTATGCTATTTGTCTTTCTCTGACTGACCAATTTTGCTTAGCATTTTACTCTTTAGCTCCATCCATGTAGTTGCAAACAGCAAGATTTTATTGATTTTTATGGCTGAATTATATTTATATGTATATATATATATATATATATATATATATTTATGTGTGTGTGTGTACACACACACACACACACACACATACTATCACATCTTCTTAATCCATTCATCTATTGATGAACACTTAGGCTGCTGCCGTATCTTAGAGGCTATTGTAAATAATGCTACTATGAACATGGGAGTGGATGTATCTCTTTGAATTAGTGTTCTTGTATTCTTTTGGTAAATACCCAGTAGTGCAATTGCTGGATCATAGGGTAGTTCTATTTTTAACATTTTGAGGAACCTTCATACTGCTTTCCACAGTGGCTGCACAAGTTTGCATTCCCACCAACAGTGCACAAGGTTTCCTTTTTCTCCACATCCTTGCCAACATCTGCTGTTTCTTGTGTTGTTGATTTAGCCACTCTGACAGGTGTGAAGTGATATCTCATTATAGTTTTGATTTGCATTTCCATGATGATCAGTGATATTGAGCATCTTTTCATGTGTTTGCTGGCCATCTCTATGTCTTCCTTGGAGAAATGCCTGTTCATGTCTTCTGTCCAGTTGTTTTTTTTTTTTTAATGTTTATTTATTTTTGAGAGAGAGAGACAGACAGACAGAGCACAAGCAGGGGAGGAGCAGAGAGAGAGGGAGACACAGAATCTGAAACAGGCTCCAGGCTCTGAGCTGTCAGCACAGAGCCCAATGCGGGGCTCGAACTCACAAACCGTGAGATCATGACCTGAGCTGAAGTTGGACGCTCAACCAACTGATCCACTCAGGCACCCCTTCTGTCCAGTTTTTAATTGGACTTTTGTTTTCTGCGTGTTGAGTTGCCTAAGTTCTTTACATATTTTGGATATTAACCCTTTATCAGACATGTGGTTTGCAAATATCTTCTCCCATTCCATCGGTTGCTTTTTAGTTTTGTGGATTGTTTCCTTGTTGTGCAGAAGCTTTTTATTTTGATGTAGTCTCAATAGTTTATTTTTGCTTTTGTTTCCCTTTCCTCAGCAGATATCTATAAAAATGTTGCTATGGCTGATGTCAAAGGAGTTGCTGTGTTCTCTTCTAGAATTTTTATGGTTTCAAATCTCACATTTAGGTCTTTAATCCATTTTGAATTTATTTTTGTGTATGGTGTAAGAAAGTGGTCCAGTTTTATTCTTCTGCATGTTGCTGTCCATTTTTCCCAACACCATTTGTTGAAGAGACTGTCCTTTTTCCATTTGATAGTCTTTTCTGCTTTGTCACAGGTTAATTGACCAAATACTTGTGGGTTTATTTCTGGGTTTTCATTTCTATTCCATTGATCTATGTGTCTATTTTTGTGCCAGTCCCATACTGTTTTGATTATTACAGCTTTGTAATATGACTTGAAGTGCAGAATTGTGATGCCTCCAGCTTTACTTTCCTTTTCAAGATAGCTCTGGCTATTTAGGGTCTTTTGTAGTTCCAGACAAATTTTAGGATTCTTTGTTCTAGTTCTGTGAAAAGCGCTGTTGGTATTTTGGTAGGAACTGCAATAAATATGTAGAATGCTTTGGGTAGTATAGACATTTTAACAATATTTGTTATTCCAGTCTATGGGCATGGACTGTCTTTCCATTTCTCTGTGTTGTCTTCAATTACTTTCATCAATGGTTTTTTTTTTTTTTCATCAATGTTTTATAGTTTTTAGCATATAAGTCTTTCACTTCTTTGGTTAGTTTTATTGCTAGGTATCTTATTATTTTTGGGTGCAATTATAAATGAGGTTGTTTTCTTAATTTCTTTTTCTGCTGCTTCCTTATTAGTGTATAGATATGTAACTGATTTTTGTACGTTGATTTTATATCCTGCAACTTTATTGATTTTGTTTACCAGTTCTAGCAGTTTTTTGGTGAACTCTTTCAGGTTTTCTATATATAGTAACATGTCATCTGCAAATAGTGAAAGTTTTACTCCTTCCTTACTGATTTGGATTTATTTTATTTCTTTTTGTTGTCTAATTGCTTGGGATTTATTTTTATATAGTGTGAAAAAAATAATAAGAGTAACAATAACAGAATTTAATGAACAATTTCTATATGCCAGATGCTCTGTAAGCATTTTGTGCATTTCACATAGATAAGAAAATTGAGGAGTAGAAAAGTTAAGGAATCAGTCAAGTTTATATGGCTACTAAGACATAAAGCTGGGGCTAGAACTCAAGCAATCTCACTCAGGACCTTATATGCTAAATATCCATATGAACAGCTAATTATGCCAACCCTATTTAATAAACATACTTTCCCACTTAATAGAAAAAAATTTCATGATACAAGTTTTCAAATACAGTAGATCTATGTCTGGATTCTATTGTAGTTTTATCACAACTATATTGTTTTGAGTTTAGTAGTTTATCGTAAGTTTTTAACTTACTATTAAGTTCTCCCCCTCTGATATAGAGGCAAGTGCTCCCTCACTATTCTTCCAAATTTATCCATAAACTTTAAAATATTTTTACACCATACAAACATTTAAATCCTTTGTCCAATTTCAAAGCAAATATATCTTCACATTTGATTTGGATTGCATTAAATGTGCCTATTAATTTAGGAATTGATATTTATATATTGAATCTCTCTATCCATGAATATGCTATAATGCTCTGTTTATTTAGGTACTTCTATAAAATGTTAGACTTTTTAAAAATATAATTCTTTTACCTTTATTATTGAATCTGTTCTAAGTTATTTTATAATTTTGGTCACTGATGTGAATGGAATATTTTTTTCCCATATCTAACAGGCAGTTGTCAATATGTAAGAAACCAATGATTTGGGCATATTCATCGGGTACTGAGCAATTGAGCTATACTCTCTAATTGTTCTAATTCTTTTTTAATTGAGTTCTTTCACTTTCTAGATATAAAGTCATGCCACTGTAAAATAATGTATTCCTCTTTTCCAATATTTATACCACTTGCTAAATTTATGGAAGAAGAGTCTTATTGCATTAGTTAAAACTTAAAAAAAAAAAAATAGGGACTCCTGGGTGACTCAGTCGGTTGAGCACCCAACTCTGAATTTCGGCTCAGGTCGTGATCCCAGGGTCATGGGATCGAGCCCTGAGTCTGGCCCCATGCTGAGTATAGCACCTGATTAAGATTTTCTCTCTCTCTCTCTCTCCCTCTGCCCCTCTCCCGACTCATGCTCTCTTTCTCTCTCTAAAACAAAAACAAAAACAAAAACAAAAACAAACAAACAAAAACCATATTGAATAGTGGTAAGAGTGGATATCCCAGCTTTGTCCCTGATTTTAATGGCTGTAGCTTTTATTTTTCACTCAATAATATGATGTTACTGATTGCAATCCTTAGTCTTTAGCAGGTTTAAATAGTTTCCTTCTGTTCCTATGACATTTGTAATTTTTATTAGAAAACTTAGTTAACGGGGCACCTGGGTGGCCCCGTTGGTTGAGTCTCCCACTTCAGCTCAGGTCATGATCTCACAGTCAGTGAGTTCGAGCTCTGTGCTGACAGGTCAGAGCCTGGAACCTACTTCACATTCTGTGTCTCCCTCTCTCTCTGCTCCTCCCCCATTCATGCTCTGTCTCTCTCTGAATCAAAAATAAATAAACATTTAAAAAAAAATTTTTTTAAAAGAAAGAAAACCTACTTAACTTTATCAAATTTTAAAAATGTTTTGCTATATCACATAATTTTTAACCTTCGATGTGCTAACATTATAGACAACATTGATATATTTCCTAATGTTATAAAACATAACAATTCTGGTATAAGCACTACATGATCATTCCTATACTTCTCGGACTATTCCAGACCATGGAAAAAAACAGAAAACACATTAGTTCACTTTAGTATGATTTTACCATACCCTTAATACCAAAACCCACTGCAAAATATATAACACAAACTTACAGAATACTTTCACTTAAAAGATAGAGATAAATAATTCTAAATAACACATTAGCAAATTAAATCTAGTAGTGTGTTAAAAGAATGATAGCAAATGATATGAGGGTATAGTTAGAAGTCCCAAGAGATTCAACAACAACAAAAATACTGAAGGACTTTGAAAAAATGGCTGCACATCACAAACCAATAATATCAAACATTAATAATAGTTTTCCTATACACTCACAACAACCAGTTACAACTGAAAATGAAAGAAAAATATCCTACTCACACCATAGTTCTATTTTTTAACAGAATTTTTGGAAAAAATTTCCTTTTTTTAATGTTTATTTATTTTTGAGAGAGAGAGAGAGTGCACATGAGCAGGGAAGGGGCAGAGAGAGAGAGGGACAGAAGATCCAAAGCAGGCTCTGCACTGACAGCAGTGAGCCTGATGCAGGGCTCAAACTCACAAACTGCCAGATCATGACCTGCGCTTAAGTGAGAGGCTCAACTGACTGAGCTGCCCAGAGGCCCCGAAAAAAATTATTTTCCGTGTTATTTGGGGATTTGTGAAACATAATCTTGAAAATGGAAAGTAAACATGGGTGGAACCCTGCATGGTTTCTAATGATTAATTCATGCCAGATCATTTGGAGATAAAGCACCAAAGGCTTGTCTGACTCATCAGATCTTCATTCCCTCAAAGAGAACAAGTGCACCGACCGAATTCAAAATAATCTTGGAGTTTCCCTGAAAATTACTGTGAGAATGTCTAAAATTAATTTCCTTTTGTTTGGGTTGGTCTTTACATCAAGGGCACGGCTGATGTTCACTTTAAGTCAGCTAAGCATTGTTTTGTCAGTGTTAACTATTAATAAAATGCAAAACTGTCACGTGTAGTGTGGACAGAAAGTCCCTGGAGAGAAAGCACTGGGTTGTCCGTTTTATTGGAAGTTTCCTATTTCTAGGAATACATGCACTCATTAACGGCTATCCCAAATATTTACTACATGCCAGGTGCTGTACCAGGTGCTGGGGGTAGAGTGGCAGGCAGCACAACCAGACAGGTCCCTTCCCTCAAGGCCCTGACCGATCAGTGGGCTGAGGATGGTGTTTCACAGAAGTTGTGCCTGACCCACCGCTTTCCTCTAGAACAGGAAAATGGAGAGCAATGGGTGAATTAAGAATTGGTTATCTCCACTTCTAACTGAACAAATTGTGTCTTTCATTATGAAAAGACCTGACATTAGTACACCACAGTGACTCTGAATGCCACACATAGGAAAGCCCTTTGCCAGTGCAGTTCTCTACCCTGCTCCCCTCTCCTGCCTCTCCTGCCCCTCCCCCCCCCATGTGCTCTCTCTAAGCAGAAGGGGCAACAGCATCTCCTCTCCAGGGCTGAAGTCAGCCTTGGGTAGAGGCCAGCAAAAGTCAGCTTGGACAGCACAGACTCGCACCTCTGCCTCTAGGATGGCCTTGCTAAAACCTTGATACACACATGCAGTGTGTGTATCCAAGGTCCAGGACAAAGGTGGGGCACCTCCCTGTGGAATATGGGTGTGAGACCCAGGTGGCATTTGGGTTGACAAGGTAGTGAGTGGAAACATCTCTTTTTTTTTTTTTTAAGTAAGAAATTTGTTGATCATAACAGGAGCCACCAAACTGTCCATATATTTTGATCTCATAATTCTATTTTGGGGAATTTACGGCAAGGAAATGATCTAAGAGAAAAAAAGTCCCAAGATATTCTCATAATTGCAATTGGTAATCATGATAAATTCTTAGCATCCCGAATACTGCCATCAGAGAACTATAATATAATCTGGATGAAACATTACAGAGGCATTAAAAACGGAAAGGATGTATACTAAGTTAATTCATGGAAATATCTACATTTAGAACAGAACATAAGATGGAATTCACACATAGATTATAATTATATGAAACATCTGTATATATATCAGAGAAGATTAGAAGAGAATTTTGAATATTGCCAATGGCTTAGAATTTAATTAGTTTTTTCCCTAGAATTCTCTATTTAAAAAACAACAACAACCATTCTTTTATGCAAATTAGAACGAATGGCAACTGAGATATCAATAGACACAAGCTATTCAGGCCAGGCTTAAAGGGGAAGAGCAGAAGCAGTTGTCTGCATGTTAGGATTTGCTCGTCTGTCCCACCTCCAACCTCTCCAGATCCTGAACAGAAGACCAGGTTCTGAGACCCCACCACCTCCTAACAGATCACCCTGATGTCAGCTACTCAGACCTAGAGCATGCATCTCAACTCCTCTGGGTTTCTGGTTGCTGTACTCTGTCCCTCATCAGTCTAATTAGGTAGCATTACCTGCATTTGGCTACCTCCCCTGAGGCTGCCTTCCTGGAACACCATCACGTCTGTCTCCACACCTCTTGTGTCCTCCTCACATGGGCTGCTTCCCAGCATCTTCAGTGGAGCTGTTCCTGTATCACTTATCCAACACACTGCATGTAGCTGCATTGTGCCCAAATGTCCTATTACTGAAGTTCATTGCTATGTATCTCAATGGCTTTTCATTTTCAAGGATCTCTACTAAAAGATAAATATCCTTGAAAGTTGTACTATCTCAAGCCAGTTTTGTGTAATATCGTGGCTGGGTTTGATTTTCTTTTGAGTAAGGCAGGGGGGGATAGGAATAACACTAACAACTACCTTCTATTGGCACATCTGTTTGTATCTAGCACTTTTTACACATCAATCTTCACAACGACCTTGCAGGAAAGCATTATGGTTTCCGTTTGCAAATCAGAGAGGTTAAACAGCTTGTCCAAGCTCACACTGCTGATCCATGATAAAGTCGGACTTCAAGCTCTTAGGCCCATCTGACTCGAAAGCCAGGGGTCTTTCAACCACCTCACGGTGTGTACCCGAAGTAGTGTCAGAGAAAGCACAGACAGGCCTGAGAGTCCAAAACCTAGCTGTGTGGACTTGCGCAAGACTCCATTTCTCTAGGCTCTGGTTTCCTCATCTGTAAAATGAGGGAGCTGGGCTTAAAAAGCTGCCCAGTAGGAAGGAAAAGAAGGGGCTAGGAAAATGGCCAAAAGGGTCTCCAAAGACCCGTCTTTCCCATTTCACCCCTGAGACCACTGTAGATTGTCGTAGATTCACAATTCCAAGCAGCTATCCAAGCACTGGGGAGAAGAGGAGAAAGGGCCCAGGGTGGTCACCACAGTCAAATTTTCCTCAGCTGTCACATGAAGAAAAAAACACAGGACTCCTTACACATTTTGAAAGAGAATCCTTTCTGACAGGGCGCTCTTAGCTGGCAATTTTAAGCCCTGGAATATAAATAGTTTCCCATATAAGTGGGGGAAAGTCCTGGTGGAAATGTTATTGGCACCACCCAGGTGCAGGATTAGCAGTGAGGAAGTCCTCTTGGGACAGACTCTTAAATTGCAGAAAGGGGTTTGGAAGGAAAAAGTACAGGCAGCTGTATTATTTGCACTCAGGGCTAAGTAATAGCATCATCACAGGCTCTGTCATCGAAGAAAACATACAGAATACAAACGAGAAGAAGCATTACAATAGGAATCCCCCTCCCCCTGAAAATGTCAGGCAATAGGGTACAAAACTGTTCTTTTCCCAGGAGCTATCACCAGGTGCAACCTTCCTGGGCCATCGTATACAAATATATAATCACCCCTCTTGAAAATACAAGGCTATACTTTCCTAAGTTTCCTCAGTGTCTTATTAAGCACATCAGATGAAATGAAAGCCAACCTCAGTCAAGCTGGAAGGCATTTCAAGTTCAGCTTCAACCCATCAGGGATTAATGTTGAACTCCAATCCTCATCCACCTCTCATTCACTGATGTCCCAGAGTTGTTTTCCTTCTGCAGCCAGCGCTGGGCTGTTAGCCTCAATCTCCGAAGGAGGCTGTCAGGGCACTTGGCCCCTGCAGGAGCTGCCATGTCCAGAAGAGGGCACATTGAGAAGGCGCTCAACAAACCAGACGGCAGGCAGCGAAGATTGACTGTTGCCCCTGTTCTTCCCAAAGGGAGCTGGCTGTGGGGCCATGTGTGTGCCAGTGAGACAGGTCACCTGGGTGCCAGTGCCGGGGCTGGGGATGGGGCTTCGGTGTAAACCTGTTCCTCTCTGCAGCTGCCTGCTTGGCCGTGCTCTCAGTGGTGGGTCAGAAATTCGTGTGCGGCAGTCTCAAAAGCTCTTATGACATTTGCAAAACTCCAAGTATTTTTAAACCAGACTTTCAGGAGGAGGATCCGTTAGGTTCTAAAAGCTTAAGCCGTAGCCAAACAGGGTGTAAATTTTTTATACCTCTACGGCACTATATCCACACTGACATTTGCTTCGCTCTCAGTTAAGGTGAAACCATGGTGAGACAGAGTCCCAAGCAGTCTCTGCTGAGCTGCAGGGGTGCTAAATGATGCTATTAATAGAAGAGATTTGAGGAATTCTCTTTGATAGAAACTACTTTGTTGGAATTGACCTTTAAAATTCAAAGCATTGTAAATCTTTCCTATCATAATAGCCCATGTTATATGTTGTTTCTTTCCCAATAAATTACTCGTCCACCAAGTCAAACTTCTAGAAGCTCAGCCCAGTGGGGGTGGGGGGGTGGGGCGCTATGTGTCACTTTTTGGTGTTGTTTTGTTGTTTAAGATCCCTGGGTGATTGATTCTGAAGTGCAGAAACCACTGCCCTGGTCACTGAAGTTCACAGCCAACAGCTTTTGTGTTTTCTATTTTTGGTTTAGCTTTTCTAGGTTGTGGAGGCCAGTTAATTGGAGAAGATTCTGCCTGAGCAGGGTCAATACAAATATTCGGAGTTGAGCCTAACGCTGGGCTTAGAAAGCCTTGGGGATGGGTATTTTTTAAACATTCCACAAATGTTTATTAAGTGCCTACTGTGTGCCAGGCACTCTGATAGGACTGGGGATAGAGCAGTGACCAAAGCCCCTGCCCTCACAGAGCTCATATTTCAGTAGGGAAATAAAAAATGAAGAAGTATATATTATGCCATATATTATATAATGTCCAATAATAAAATATGAAGAAAATAAAGCACGGTGAGGAGGCAGAGAGTGATGGGGAGGGTGTCATTTTAGATACGATGGGTGATAGAGTTTTCTGAGAAGTGGTGATGTTGAACAGAGAACTAAGTGGAGAGTGTCAGGGTGGGAAGCATTTGAGGCAGAGGCAGGCAGAAAGAAACAAGTGCAAGGGCCCAGGGGCAGGTGTCAGCCCACCAGTGAATCAGGAAAAGACACCTCTTCTTCTGAGCAAACAGTCCATGCCCAGGCTTAGAACATGGGAGCCAGATCATGGGCTGCTTCTCAGACCTCCCCCCCCCCCCCCCCCCAGCCAGGTCATTGTTGTGCAGAGAAGCCACACGGAGCCTCTCCCACTGGTACATGCTTGGGACTTAGAGGAACAGCAGGAAGGCTGGTCAAGTTGGAGAGGAGAAAGGGTATCATAAGGGTGAATGATAACTAGCAACCTCAGTCTTAAAAGATTAATGATTTAGAATAAAAATCCCTTGGTTATGTGAACTAACCACAACTACATGGGATAGGATTTGGGAGCAGCTCTTTCACTGGGCACTTCTTCATCTCCTGTTGCGGTGATGATTTTCTGCCATCAACAATGAGGCTGATGCAGAATTTAAGAACCACATCAGGGGGCGCCTGGGTGGCGCAGTCGGTTAAGCGTCCGACTTCAGCCAGGTCACGATCTCGCGGTCCGTGAGTTCGAGCCCCGCGTCAGGCTCTGGGTTGATGGCTCGGAGCCTGGAGCCTGTTTCCGATTCTGTGTCTCCCTCTCTCTCTGCCCCTCCCCCGTTCACGCTCTGTCTCTCTCTGTCCCAAAAATAAATAAAAAATGTTGAAAAAAAAATTTAAAAAAAAAAAAAAAAAAAAAAAGAACCACATCAGACCTAAAGAAAATACCATTCCAATTTGGAAATTAAAGCTGGCCCTTTCCATGCCCATCTCAGACAGAGAAATTCTCTCCTCCCTCCCCTCTTTTTATTCCTGTCTTTACAGCATTTGTATCATTCTTGTCTTCCTTGAGGCAAGACATTTTGCACAGCAAAGTCAAAAGAGCTTTGGCATAAGTGTAAGTCACGAATATTCTTTAAATTACATAAAAAACAAACAAGTAAAATAGACTTTCTTCACACCTTCTTCCATCTCTAACTCCCTTATGGGAGACGTTCATTTTCTACTTTATTTCTAAATTGTTTATAAAATGTTTTACAAATCTATTGTTTGACAAGCCCATATCTGATTACACTCGATGTTGTTTTAATTTTTCTTAACTATTTGAGAAAAAAAAGTGTTGTGTTGTATTGTGTTGACATCTGCTAGACCCGGATTAGCCTGTCTCCCCTAAGTGGCTATTACAATGAAGTTTGAGGACAAGAGATAAAATGTTTATACATTGCTGAAGGACCTATTAGAAATGTTAATTTGAGACTTTCCAATGCAGTCTGGAGTTGGGAATATGAGATAGAATTGTAGCCCGCAGAGCCATTCCATTCCCACTCCACTTCCTTCCCAACATAGACCCAATTAAACAAGGTCAGTATAATCAGGAAGCCTTCAAAATACATGAGTAGCCATTCATATGATTTAAAATGGAAAACAAAAGAAGTTCCATTCAATCCAGCACTCAAACCTTTTTGTTAATTAAAAGTAAAAGATCACGGGCATTGTTATGGTAAAGAAGAAATCAGGAAAGTGTGATGCAAGCCAAGGGACAGACAACAAATAATGCAGGATCGACAGTTCTCTTTGAGATGAACAAGTGTGGTTGACCCAAGACTCTTAGTTTTACATGGTTTGCTTGCCAGATGGTGCCTAACCCTCCCTCCAGCCCTGACCTCTGTGGGATGGGGATCAAGGCTGGGGTGCAGGTGTCTGTCTAACACATTACTCAGAAGTAAAAACACTGAAAGCTTAATGGTGTTTGAAACAGCTTTGAAATGTTCCTTGTTTCAAAATGGCTACATTAAATAAGCAATCACAAAATGGTTGCATTAAAACATTGTAGACATACTTCCCAAGTAACTGAAAGCAGGGATGATTCTGATTTCCCTTTGTTGTGCTCCAACTTGCCCCTCTGCTCTTCCATGCCCTGTGCATCTAGTACCAGCTTTGTACATAGGTGATGTTTATTACTGCTGGTTTAATATATATTCAGGAGTGTCTCCAGAATGCTCACTGTAGATGTATTCAATAATCCTTATGCAGTACTGGGAAGTCTCTCTAGACAGTGAGCTAAATGTGTGTGAAAATACAGAACTGAGACTCTTAGGAGGAAGGATGGAGGTTGGAGGAGCCAGGCAGGGATCAAGAATAAAACAAAACTAACGCATTTTGACCATGGAACTCTCAGAACACAAGGCTCAAAGGAAACGTGCCAATGGGTGACCATGAGAATAACCATGTTCCTAGAAAATGCTCCTTGTTCACTTTTTAGAAATAAATTAAGTGTGCTGAAAAGAATCTATTGATAACTCCAATATTATATATTGTATTCTTACAATAAAGTAAGCTAAAGAAAAGAAAATGTTATTAAGAAAATCGTAAGAGAAATGCATTCACAGTTCTGAACTGTATCCAAAAAAACCCACCTATAAGTGGACCCACATAGTTTAATTCTTGTGGTTTTCACATGACTGAGGTACAAGAATGGACATAAGATCACTGAAATTATCTCTCTCTCTCTCTCTCTCTGTATATATATGATATATATCTGATATATATCATATATATATGATCTCCCTTTCTCCTTCTCTCTCTCTCTTCTCTCTCTAGATATATATATCATATGTATATATATATATATATATATATATATATATATATGTATGTATGATATCCTTCAATCAGTTTAGTGTTTGGCACCTGGAAAATTATGCTGATAAATATTTTCAAAAAAAAGAAATTATACCTCAAAGAAAATAAATATCATTACATTAAAAAACTAAATGTACATGTATATGAAAAGATATCAACATCACTCATCATCAGGGAAATGCAAATCAAAACCACAATGAGATATTATCTCACACCTGTTATCAAAAAGATAAGAAATAACAAATAATGGTGACATTGGGAGAAAAAGCAACGCTTACGTTCTGTTGGTGGGAATGTAAATTGGTGCAACCACTATGGAAAACTATATGGAAGTTCCTCAAAAAATTAAAAATAGATGGGAATGCAAGCTGATGCAGCCACTGTGGAAAACAGTATGGAGGTTCCTCAAAAAACTAAAAATAGAACTACACTATGACCCAGCAATTGCACTACTAGGTATTTATTCAAGGGATACAGGTATGCTGTTTCGAAGGGACACATGCACCCCAATGTTTATAGCAGCACTATCCACAATAGCCAAAGTATGGAAAGAGCCCAAATGTCCATCGATGGATGAATGGATAAAGAAGATGTGGTATATATATATATATATATATATATATATATATATATACACACACACACACACACAATGGAATACTACTCAGCAATCAAAAAGAATTAAATCTTGCCATTTGCAACTACGTGGATGGAACTAGAGGGTATTATGCTAAGCAAAATTAGTCAGAGAAAGACAAACATCATATAACTTCACTCATATGAGGACTTTAAGACACAGAACAGATGAACATAAGGGAAAGGAAGCAAAAATAATATAAAAACAGGGAGGGGGACAAAATAGAAGAGACTCGTAAACAGGGAGAACAAACAGAGGGTTACAGGTGGGGGTGTAGGAGGGGGAATGGGCTAAATGGGTAAGGGGCATTAAAGAATCTACCCCTGCAATCAGTGTTGCACTATATGCTAACTAATTTGGATGTAAATTAAAATAAATAAATAAACAAATAAAAAACAAACAAATAAATAAATAAATAAAATTAAAAAAATTAAAAATAGAAATGCCGTATGTTTCAGCAATTCCATTTCTGCATATTTATCTGAAGAAAACAAAAACACTAACTTGAAAAGTTACCTGCACTCCCATATTCATTGCAGCATTATGGACAATAACCAAGACATGTGAATAACCTAAGTGTCCACTGACAGATGAATGGATAAATAAAATGTGGTATATATATATATATATATATGAAATACTACTCAGTCATAAAAAAGAATGAAATCTTGCCATTTACAACAAGATGGATAGAACTTAAGGGCATGATGCTGAGTGAAATAAGTCAGACAGAGGAAGGCAAATAGGATAAGCCCTCACTTATATGTGGAATTTGACACCAAAACAAACTAAACAAAAACCAAGCTCACAGATACAAAGAACGAATTGGTGGTTGACAGAGGCAGGAGGTAGAGGGTAGGCAAAATGGGTAAAGAGGGTCCAAGGTACAAACTTTCAGTTATAAAATAAATAAGTCATGGGGATGTAATATGCAGTATGGTAACTATAGTTAATACTGTATTGCATATCTGCAAGTTTCTAAGAGAGTCAATCTTAAAAGTCCTCATCACAAGAAAAAAAAATTTTATAACTATATATGATGATAAATGTTAAGAAGATTTATTTCCCAATATGTACAAATAACAAATCATTATATTTTACACCTGAAACTAATGTCAGTTATACCTCAATAAAAATTTTGTTTTAGTTTTTAAGAGGACCAAAACCAAAATGGAACTAATGGCAGGTGAGCTCAAGGCCCAGAGTCCAATGATTGAGATGCATTCTCTTTGATGTTAAGTATGCAGTAATATAGCAGAATATTTTCCTTTCCATATTAATATATTGCTGTAATCAATAATGTTGTGCTAAATGCAGGGATCATCTATGAATCATGGAACTGACTATTTGCCTCTTTGCAGAGATCTAGGGTATGGCAAGCCCCCTGGTAACATCAGATGTTATTTGTTTACAGGAAAATGCTCTTTATATGAAAAGTACCTTCCAGCCATGCCTGATCAATATCCAGCTGTCACACAGTGCATGCACACATGCTTTATTTGGCATCATTCTTTTCAGGGACTTTCTAACCAGATCCAATTGGTAACCACATTCAATAACAATTATGGTTGAGCTTTGAGCCACGATACAACTGTGCTTTATTCTCATCAGTTGTGCTCATTTAATTATTTGCAAAGTTTTCAAACAAGTTAAAAAACTGAAAGTAGAAGGAGAGACTATATGAAATAATAAGTCACCTTTACTGGAGACGTTCAAGCCTAGCTATATAATAACCACTCAGGAAGAGGTGCCCTGTAAAGGAAAGAGTGGGGAGTTTGGAATTAGTAAAGTTTGACTCTGGCTTTGCTACCCAGCTGCTGAACATCTCTGAGCCTCTCGGTTCTTGTCTGAAAATGGAAGTAGTTCATATTCACCTTGCAAAGTGTATTCTGAAAATTTTAAAGATAATCTGAATACTGTATTCAGACTATTATAAATGGGAAGACAGTTGGACTAGATGACTCACAAGGATATGTGACATCCCTATTCTAAGATTCTAGGAATCTAAATTCTAACCTTTTAAAGGCTTACAGTACTGACAATAATTTCTCCACCTACAAATATGTGGTGTGTGCTTAGCATGTGCAAAGCACTGTGTTTCAAAGAAAACTGTTCATAAATTATTAGGAGCAGGAACTCAACGATCTATCTTACACACTTGTATAACTGCTTCTAAGGTTAAATTAATGAATGCTACCTAAAAGGCCCTATCAAAAGCAAGCCAACAGCCTATGTTAGTCTCCTACCCAAAGGATAACTCTGAATTTGGATGAATAGAATGTGTAAATATAATGCCTTTATAGAAAGACAAGGAAACAGGAAGGGCAGAATTGGGAGAAATAACCCTCAAATGGAGACTGCCATCCTAGCTTAGGGAAGCTGTGGGAGGGCTGAATGAAGGCTTGGGTAGGTCTGTTCACAGCTTAGGGGCTACTAGGTGACAGATGAGGACCTCCAAACACCTTTTCCAGTGACCTGAGAGGCAAGAAAAGGGAGTCCATCCTAGACCTGGGAGAATGGATGGAAGCAAGTTAGACAAACAAGAGGCATGGACTCTACAGTGTGGGGTCAATAGCATGGATAGCGTACCCTTATCGGCCAAAGTGTCTTGACTTGTCCACCTGCCCCAACATGTTATTTACAAATCACTTCCATGTACGACATAGTAAGTATATCATAAACCTTCACAGAGTAGAGACATTGAAAAGGATTTTGAAATAGAAGTTGTAATATTTTATTCTTCAGCTTAGTCAGTCTTCTTGGGCATCCCACTTTGGAGACCAGTAATACAGAACAGGTGAACTTGTGGGAGAAAGGGGAGTATGGAGTAGTCATTCCCTGCATAGAAGCTCAAAGGGGAAACACACCCTCTACAAGTCTCCCACCGCTTTTCTTCAAAAGAGAACTTTGTCACCATGTCAGTGAATAGGCAGGAATAGTGCCAGATAAGAACTCAGTGTCCCCACCACTCTCACTCTAGCTTCCAGACTTCTGCCTGGCCTGCAGATTGCACTTTTCTTCCAAGGTTGCCATAGTTACATCTGATGCCACTGCCAGAAGGTTTTCCACCATTAGGAAGTTCAGACTCTATAATCTGGTAGTGACTGTATCTGACCTGGATGAGTTTGGATGACAACACTATGACTATTTTCAATTTGAGGGAAGGGAAGCACTTTGTTTAGACTGTATATTATGAGGAGAGGGACTGAACTTTACAGAGTTCTTTTTATACAGAATCCTGGGTACTGGGTCCACAGTGGGTTTTGTTTGGTCAGTTGATTGGGTTAAAAATTAGACTAGGAAAAAAATTATTTCCTGCAAAAACAGATATATAATTAGCAAATATCATAGCATATGGTTGTTGTTGTTGTTGTTGTTTTTTCTGCAGGCTTTACAAAAAGCTCACTGTCCCTACTAGGGAACATCAAATTTGCTGTGGATTTTTTATATATGCTTCATCTTATGACTGTAGAGAGAAACACAAATAAGCCTATAAATTGGTCTCTAAAAACATCACCAAAGCAACCACATGGGGAAAAAACATTTGTCCAGTTTGCTACAGTTCCTGTATATGATTGCATTCTGCAGTGGGGACCACTCAGCACCCAAATGTACAGAGCCTCTACAGAACTACAAAAAAACATTTGTGGTCTTGGTTTGACAAGCTTTCAGTTGGGAGAACTGGCTGGGTTCTGCCTCTAAACGCTGGCACTGGCATTCCAATGTAATACTTGGTGATTCCTCTCATCAAGAACTTGGTAGTCAGTTCTGGTTACCTTAGAGATGCCTTATCTCCCAGTGAAACTTTAGGGAATGGCAGTCAGCCGGCTGCTTCTATCTGTTTAGCCAAGCCCATGGGGTGTGAGAGTGGTTTTCACTGACAAGAGGCAGTTAGCTGACTGGAGTTAAACCACAAAACCTAGCCTGGGTAGGGTTTGGGGTACACATTTTGATATCTCAAAAAAAACTTATGGAAAATTATTTCTAAAGATTGGTAGTAATTACGGAAAAGTCATTATACTGGGTTTGGTTCGGTTTGTTTTTTTAGTAAATTAGGTCAGTTTTGCTGACTCCTTATTTCTTTTTTACTTGACTTTGTCAAGGTATAGCAAAGACAGATGTCTGGGTTGGCACCAAAGAGCTTTGATGACACCAGTCCATGACATCAGTTGATCTTGTGCCTCATGTGGAGTGGAAGACAGAAGAGAAAAGAGAAAAGCAGAAATCATAAAGGCTTTCTGAAAGTTAGGTTTCAGACGTTTTGACTTTGTAAAACTCAGTGTTTTAGTGAATATCATAGTTTATTATAGCCAGTCTCACCACTCTCAGTCATAAAATAAATATGATTTTCTCTAACTAGAGTTTTCACACATTCATTTATAGTCAATTCCATTATTTCACTCAGTGTGAACTATTATATTTTCCCCAACTAAGTGAGCTGATTATGCAACTAAAAGATTGGTAACAGCTTAGGTTGTTTGTGGAGTACAAAGAAAGTATGAAATTATTTTTCCTACTCTGCCCCAGATTCAAGTTATTCATTCCCAGGATTGAATTATAATCCCAGGATTGATTTATAAATGTCTAAATCTTAATCCCTTTTACAAATTAGCATGGGTCTTTAGTCCAGATGTTAAAGGAAATTTGCTTTAAATTGTTTTAAATTTAAATTTGCTTTAAAACAATAAGACTACAGACAGTGGAAAAATAAAAAATACTAAAACAAAACACTAGTTGAGTAACTACAGCAAAATCTCATTTATTTGAAATTCATTAATCAGGAATTGGTGATTGTTCAATAAAGGTACAAGACCAAAATGTACCTTTAGCCTAGTTGTGTAAGAGTTTGCTAAGTCAGTTACTAGCAGAAAACATTTTTTTTAAAAAGAGAGAAGGCTGAAACTTCTATAGAGAATGTTCTAATACCTTTAAGTAATTTTAGAAATTTAAAGCATTGAATGATATCTCAGTTATAAATAATTCTTATCAATAATTTAAGTTCTTCTTGAGCCACTAAGTAAATCTTCTTTGACCTACTTAAAGGATTTGCTGTAACCATGAAGGTAGCCTTTCATTTATAAAATGAAAATGAAAGCCTTTTCCTAAATCAAACTGTCCTTCCCTCCTAGTTTTCTTTGCGCAAAGCAAGTCGTTGGATGTTCTGGTTTAAGTGCATGAGATCTAGAAGCAGATTGCCTGGGTTCAAATCTCCCTTTTACCAATTGGGCATGTTATTTACGGTCGTGGTGCCTCCATTTCCCAGGCTGCAAAGGGGGGAAAAAATAACACCTAAAAGATTTGAAAACCGTAAAGCACTTAGAACAGTGGGTGGTCCCTTTAAAATTAGCTTTTGTTGCCATAACACTATATTGCAGGTCAGTGATTCAAGTTAGACTCAGTCACACCCCCAGGGCATCACTAAGAGAAACTTCTGTGAAATGGTAAACATTTTACAGCAGACAGGCTTTAAAGCCCCTTTTTACAAAACTCAAGGGCAAATTTTCTTTCACACCGCAGTGCATCACAACCGTCTTTCGATTCTTCAGACTTCCTTTCTTCTGGCCTCCATCCACCCAACCTAGCCTGCCAGGTACTTCTGGTTAATTATGCATCAGCTTTTTCCAAGCCACCCCCTGCCAGTCTCTACGAATTCGTCTTAGTTCTCTTTCCATTTCGTGCTAGAACGCACCTCCTCTCTTAAGTCCTGCCTCATCAACACCCTCCGCTATGCTATGATCAGCCCTTGACTCGGGCACAGCTCTGCTTGGGAACCCTGGTTCAATAAATGCTTCAGATGGTTAGAGGGTTTCTGAATCGGCCGGTCTTCATCTGAAATTTTTCAATAAAACGTGGAGTTTGAGCAGCCCGCCCTGAGTTGTTGGACTTTGGCTCCAAACCAGACTCCCAGTTAAAGACACAAGAACACGAGGTTGGGTGAGCCACGGCCCTGGAGGGTTGGTGAGCGCGACCGGAGGCCGGTTTAGGAACGGTTCGTTTGGACAGGATGCGGACGAAGGAAAGGAGGTTAGTGACGCACCTGAATAAGTCCGCTAGACGAAAAGGAATAAACTAAGGCTTTTATCGTGTAGATTAAGGGACCCGCGCGCCCGCGCGCAAGCGCGCGCGCACACACGCCACATACAAGAAAAGAGAGGGGCAGTCTCAGGTATCTGACAATGACACGGTTCTGATCGAGACACGGTCTCAAAGGCCCCCGATTTCCAGAGCTCCCTACCCCCGCCACCTCCGAAGATTACTGTTAGCGCATCTCTCCGCCCACCCCAGGCTCTGGAACTCCAGGCACCCTCCCCCCAACCCGGTGGCCCCAGCTCCCCGCCCCCCCTCCCCCCGAGAACACTGCTCCCCAGTGTCCTGTGGAACGCCGGAGTGGCTGTCGGGTTTCGAACCCGGGCGTCGACCCTGGCCCTTGGTGCGCTCAGCCGAGTCGCTGGCGCTGCCTTTGCCCCCACATCAATCATTTAGGGGCTAGCTCGGGCTACTGCGGCCCGAGGAAGGGGGATGGTACGGAACTCGAGACAGGGGACAACTCTATCCCCCGAGGCGGCTGCGAAACACTAGCCGGGGAGGCCCCCGCCCTCCCTCGGTGCGCCTGTCCCTCCCTCCTTCCAGCGCCTCGGCTCCCACATCCCCGCCTCCCGCTCCGGGGGCGGCGGCGGCGGCGGCGGCGGCGGCTGCGCCCGCACCGCGCGATGCCCAGTCACCGCAGCAGCGCCGCCGCTGCCGCAGCAGTCCGCCGCCGCCGCTGCCGCCGCCGCCGCCGCCGCTGCCGCAGCGCGGGCGACCGCGAGCCCGTAGCAGGGAGCCTGGAGAAGGCGCCGCCGAGCCCGCGGGCTCCTGCCAGTCGCTGCGCTGCTTATAACCTGATTATTGTTTCTATTTATTTTTTTAGGAAGGGCTGCTCAGAATAAGGTCTTCTCTTGAATCGGCAGCGACGCCCCCGGCGCGTGCACAAAGGCTCCGACGGCGGCCGGCGGGGACTGCCGAGCGCGCGGGAGCCGGCGCCAGAGGTCGCCTGTGCGCGACCTAGCCAAGCCCCAGGCACCATGCCGCGGCGCCTGCAGCCCCGGGGAGCAGGCACAAAGGGCCCGCCTGCCACAACCTTGGCGGCTTCGGAGGCCGCCTCGCGTCCCCATCCCTCCGCCTCCGGGGACCCCCCAGCATCGGCCAAGCCGCTGCTGCGCTGGGACGAGGTGCCCGACGACTTCGTGGAGTGCTTCATCCTGTCGGGCTACCGGCGGCTGCCATGTACGGCGCAGGAGTGCCTAGCCTCGGTACTGAAGCCTACCAACGAGACGCTCAACTTCTGGACGCACTTCATCCCGCTACTGCTGTTCCTGAGCAAGTTCTGCCGCCTGTTTTTCCTGAGCGGCCAGGACGTGCCCTTCCATCACCCATGGCTGCTGCCGCTCTGGTGCTACGCGTCGGGCGTGCTGCTGACCTTCGCCATGAGCTGCACGGCGCACGTGTTCAGCTGCCTGTCGCTGCGCCTGCGCGCTGCCTTCTTCTACCTGGACTACGCGTCCATCAGCTACTACGGTTTTGGCAGCACGGTGGCCTACTACTACTACCTGCTGCCGGGCCTGAGCTTGTTGGACGCCAGAGTGATGACACCGTATGTGCAGCAGCGCCTGGGCTGGCACGTGGACTGCACACGCCTCATTGCTGCCTACCGCGCGCTCGTGCTGCCCGTGGCCTTCGTGCTGGCTGTGGCCTGCACGGTGGCCTGCTGCAAGAGCCGCACAGACTGGTGCTCTTACCCGTTCGCGCTTCGCACTTTTGTCTTCGTCATGCCGCTCAGCATGGCCTGCCCCATCATGCTCGAGAGCTGGCTCTTTGACCTGCGCGGTGAGAACCCCACGCTCTTCGTGCACTTCTATCGTCGCTACTTCTGGCTAGTGGTGGCCGCCTTCTTCAATGTGAGCAAGATCCCCGAGCGCATCCAGCCAGGCCTCTTTGACATCATTGGCCACAGCCACCAGCTCTTCCACATATTCACTTTTCTCAGCATCTATGACCAGGTGTACTATGTGGAGGAGGGCCTGCGCCAATTCCTCAAGGCGCCACCTGCTGCACCCACCTTTTCTGGCACAGTGGGTTACATGCTGCTGCTGGTGGTCTGTCTGGGGCTGGTCATCAAGAAGTTCCTAAACAACTCGGAATTCTGCAGTAAAAAGTGAACCTTCGCCTTGGAGGAGGCCGCTGGTTTGCTCACCTATTTGTTTGGAGTTTCTGTTGTTGCTACTGTTGGTTTGTTTTCAAGTTTTGTTGTGTTTCCTTCTTTGCTCGAGGAAGGTGCTGCAAAACCACAGGGAAAAAATCCAATGCAACAAGGGGGTCTCAGTGCACTTGGGGCTTTTGAAGAGGGAGGTGGTTCCAGCAGGAGGGAGAGGGTCACTGGTTCTTGCCCCTGGAAAAATTCTGGTGGTGTCTCTGACATCCAGAGGCAGTGAGGAAAATCCCAAATAAAACCCCAAACAGTTCGGTTTTCCGGTCACTTTCTGTGCCAGTGGTAATGACAAGTAGCCCTTGTGAGGTCAAGTATGCAGTAAAGAGGGTAAGTAGACAAAATCGTTGGGTACTTCCATTTCAGTCTGAGGAATGCTTGGATTTGTCAAAAGAATGGAGCTTTGTAGGAAACGGGCACAAAGACACAAACCCAGGGCTTAACCTACTAGAAAATGCATGGAATGTGAACACAAGTTAATTATCTCAAAATGTTTCTCAGATGTTATTTAAATAGTAATATATACAATGATTTTTCATGATTTATCAAAGCCTGTGATATACACTGAATTGTCTTTGTTACATAGTTTTGAATTTTGCAGCCCTTCTGCATTGCATACACTTGAACTGGACATCAGGGCAAGCTGCTTGAGAATTCTCAACTACTTTTTTAAACAGTGTTTTCTGAAGGTGTATGTGTGTCATGATACAACTGTGAATTATTCTACCTTAGGGACTCTGGTTAAACTATTGTTGAGGAGCTCAGTGGTTTGTATACATCCCAGATTCCAATTTACTTTAATGTATTCCACAAAACCTTTCTTATTTTTTGTTTTGTTTTTGATTTTATTGTTTCCTTCTCTAATTATTTAAATTGCCACTAGAATAATGTGCCTTTTGAAGGAATGCCCAAAGGACCGGTCCTCAAACATAGTTTCATGCATGGGGAGAGCGGTAAGAATAAGCTTTTCTTACTTTACTGCAAATCAGGGTCTAACATTCCACCCAGAAGAGAAGGAAGATGGTGTTGATTTTAAGTTTTTGGTAGGACTGGAAGTAGCTTACCGGGACCTGCAGAGCATTTGACTTCTCTAAGAGAAGGAGTCAACCCGCTAAAGTGGCTGTGGTTCTTAATGCAGCCATTGGGGGAAGGTGAGAGGAAACTGTTCTCTACACCGATGCCATTTATCCTTGCTTAAAATTCAAAACATAATATGCAGGAATAACTGAGGCAGTTAAATTATGGAAGTCGGGAGCATATTACTTGAGTTGTAATTGAAAATGTTGAGTTAAATAACATTAACTTTGCATAGTTAAAACCCTGAAGTCTCATTTGGATCCCCACTATGGAAATGAATGGCAGTGGCCCTAAGTCGTTGAAAAATTAGTGAATGTGCCCCTGCGATCCTTCCTAACAACAGCATTGGCCGATGTTATTTAAGACATTTCTCATAAACAATAACCTGTACTTGAGATAACAACTCTAGGTTAACACAAAACCACTGAGGTGGCTTATTGAAATACTTATCACACTTCCTGATAAGTTCTTTTGGTTAAGAGCCAAATAAGTCATTGAATGGGGAGTCTTGACTTCATAGTATAATTTAGATCAAGCACATAAGGTAGATGAACACTTACCTCAGCACTGGTAGGCTGGATCTCCTTAAAAGATCTGTTTTTGTTTATGCTTTTAATCTCTACTGTATTTGTAAACAGAGAGGCTTGGCACAATTCCCTGGAGTAACCAGTATTCTTGTGTGTTAATCTGCACACAGAAGTTAACTTTACATATGTCTATATTTAATTTAGAACCTCTTAATGAAATTGTAAATACACTTTGCACACTTGCTGATGGGTGTCTGTCCAATCTTACGCAAAGTGCAAGGAGGTTCCCCTTAGGTGATAGAGGCTGATAATTTGTGCCTAGCACAGATGTTTTTCCTCAGCTATAACTTAACTCAGTGCATGTATTCAAGGACAGTTGTGGAAATCAGGATATTTCCACATGCAAACTTATTTGCATGTCATTGCTGTCTCTTCTAGAGCTCCAAAGAATGTTAGTGTGGAAGCTAGAGAAACAGGTCGAAGATTGGTAGCTTCCTTGTAAAATGGGACCTCCCCTTTCAGATGAAACTTTCAAGGGACAGATTCTAAAAAGGGTCCATGAGTTTGAGAACAAGAAATAAACCCCATATTTGTCATTTTAAACTTTTGTAGGAGATGTTCTGGGTCTACAAATAGAATTATCTTCTGCCCTGTGTCTTTGTCCTTAAACAGAGGCCACTTAAGGATAAATTTATACCCATATCATTTTCAAGTGATTATGATGCATGAGCCCAGTAAGGTGACACAGTTTTCCCCTGAAAGTTTTCAGCACCCCGTATGTCCCAGAGTGAATGAGGACTCACTTTCCTTCCCTTTGCCTTTTCCTTCCTCCACTTTGCTTTCCCTCATTCCATCTCAGTTTTTATGTACCACATATAACATTGATAAAAGGACATTCTGGTGGAAAACAATGGTTTGACTTCACTTCATATTTGCAAATAGATACCATATATGCTATAAAGGACCAGGGATGATTTGTGAAACTATGTATGTTATTTGCTAAATTATATCAGATTTCTGTCCAGATGAATGATGATATTTTAGAAGCAGCAAATATTTACTGAGTTTCCATTTGCATGGAACTAGCCAGGTATATTATTACATATTTCAGGGGTAACACGGCAGTCAGAATAAAATATCTTTAAAAAATATCTTTGACATTCTCCATTTTGCCATACCCATTAGAATTCAGTTTTGCTTTATTGTGTTCAGCTGTTTGAAATGTAGAACAAATGATAAATAAGAATGTACTCCATTATCTCTGCAAAACCTATTTTGCCAGTGGAATTTTGAAGCAGATTATGTAATACATTTTATTTTTACTTGTTAGTCATGATCTCGATGACATCTCAAGGAGCAGCGTCATAAAGTCATGCCTGGGAAATGAGGGGGTCTGACTTCAGAGCCTGTCACCTTGGGGGCTGGTCTCAGGCTGACTCAGCTGAGTGGGTTGGCTAAAGGGGGTTCCTTTCTTCCATGTCCTTGCAGCTACACCCTCAGGTGAAAGGGATGACCTTCCCAGAGAGAAGTGAGTTTTTTGGTCATGTCATGACTGGCTTGTAAAAATAAATGTGATCTTTTCCACTGGCCATACACTTTCTATAAATAGCCCGGGAAGAAAGTATGGGGCTTCAGAGCTGGCCAGAGTGGCCTTCACATGTTTCCATTCATAAATCCTACCCTTAAGTGCTTGCAGTTAAAAACCATTTAGCCTAATTCATCATGCCACTTCAGGGGAATCATTTCTAAGAATGCAGAATTGGGGGGATGGAGGTGATTTTTATTTTTTCTGATTTGGTGCTGAATCTGAGGGCTCCCAGCAATAAAGAACAGGGATTGTTACCTTCAAATCTCTTCTCAGTTTTATTTGGTTAATCTGCTCAAAGCTATAGTAGGAGACAGGTACAGTAGGAATTATCTCCATTTCGAGGTTCTACCAAGGCACAGAATGAAGTTTTCAAACTGGCATTAGAATGTGGGGATGGCTGTGTGCTCAGCTGAGTGTTTTTTGCTAGTTTGCATGGCTATGATGCCTGGCCAAGCACACAGACACTAATTGGAGATGTATGTGGATACAGGTATATAATTTATAATTGTAAAACAGTGAAGTGAGATGTGGTTATCCTTGAATTTAGATTATAAAAATCTTAAACAGAATGTTACCAGGTAAATAGTTTTTATCATCTAGGATTGTTCTTCATCTATTAACATCTACCATGCTGACTTTACCCTGTCAGTATCTTTTGAGCTGATTTCCACATTTGTTCATGTAATCCTTTTAATAATCATTGAGCACCTACTGCATAGAAGACATTGGTCAAGGATCCATCCATATTATTACAGTTTGGTTCTTTTCTCCTTTTGGTTAGCATAAGAGCAATGCATAGAATCTTATTTCAATTAACATGCTAACTTACCCAGAATCAATTTCTTTCCTTTCTCTCTCTTTTTTTTTTCTGTCTGCTCCTAGGCCTATGTGAATTTTATTATTAAAAATAATTTAAAATTTTAATTGCATTGAGGGTGAAGGGATAGCAGGCATATGTACATAGAAAGGGTTGGAAATTTTATCATCACTACTAATAGAGATACTAATCACAACCACTTTTGGGGTGGTTAATAGTATTCATGTCATTACGAAGCAAGTTTCATCCAAAGTGCCTAGAGTGTGATGTCATTAAGTGTCTGAATTTCATAGATAACATACTTAAGTTTTAAAAGTATGAGCTTAAATCTCCAAAGATTAACTGACGTTCTTTAACCTTTTCTTCTTTTAAGGTCATTGTATTGTAATCTATAAAACAAGTCTTAGAAAAAAAATTGATCTAGAGTAAATTATAAAGAAAAAGTATCAGATGTGGAAAAGACAGGAAGAAGGCATGAGATGGGGAGAACAAGGAGGATTAGACTCAAAGAGTTACAATGGGACAGCAAGTTCAACTATGGACAATTTCTTCTGAGTTTTAAGTTTTGTCCCTAGAAAAGCATGTGAACTCGCATGGGGTTAGCACTCAAATGGACAGGCAAGGAATTCTATTTGGCAGCCTAATCACATCCTGTAGCTTTTGACCTGAGCACCAGTGCCAAGGTACATTTCGAGTAGTACACTTACCCCTAGCTTAATGTCCTTAATTTGTTTCCATAAAAATTAGGACGTAAGGCAAAAAGGCATTAGGGGATAGCACCAGCCAATTGTAAATTACCTTTCAAATCATCTCTTTAAAGGATTGCCAATATCCTCTGACATAAATTGCCTGACGAAAAGCAAACAAGCCTAGACAAACTGAAAAAAGAAGGCTTTCACTGGTTTAAGCTGAGCACTACTATATTCCAATGTGATAGGCCACACACCTTCCTGGTGAAGATTTTATTCCTTCTTCAATACTATGAATAGTTCTCTCTTAATTGTGAAAATGGATGTCAGTTCTTCTTAGTTACTATTCTAAAAATTGAATGCAAGTTTTTGTTGTTGTTTTAAAAGGACAAATGTATTGTGTTTCTGATTTGCAGATTTCTAACCAGTTTGTGGGCTTTTCTTTTAGAAGAGCTTCTTAAGAGTCTGTGAGTAAGTTGCAGAATTAGAGTATTTATTTATAGGTCAGAGGCCAAGAATGCTCATTTGGCTGTTAACTCTGGCAGGATGTGAAAGCTTTGAATACATATGCAACAAAATGATCACTTATTTACTATTTAACTCAATGGAAAATAGCCTTTCATTTGAACTTTGGAAAACGTTCCCCAATGTATTGCGCACCTAAATGTTATGCATGATCCTTAATATTTTTTGTTCTTAACCTATCTCTGAAAGCTATTCCAAACATGGCATTCCTCAAGGAATATTTCTTGAATGTGCAAAATTATTCTTGAATGTGTAAAAGGGGCAGGCCACCTTTCTCATGCCTTACAGCTCCACCTAAAATATGCAATAAGCACTCAAGGAGGAGTGGAGGGGTCTGCAGATGGTTATTTAACCATGCTGGAGAAATGGCCCTACTCCTCCTCACAGCTCACCACAACATTGAGAAAGGACACCATGTAAATAAACCTTTGTTTCTAGATGAGGGGAGTACAGGGACACATTAGTTTCATTTTTTCTTTTAGTTCCACATCCAGTTAGAAAGCATAATCTGTTTTTAATACGCTGGATGCAAAAAAAAAAAAGAAAATTAATAGGAAAACATTTTAAAGAAGTATTCTAATTTTATATTTTAAAAGTTTATAATAGCAATTTGTTTGTAAAAACAGGCCTTAGCACATAGATGAGAACCAGCGCTTTTTGGAAAGCCTCATTTTTGTCTTGGGAGTTTAATCACCCTGAGCTCTTACCCAAATGATAAAGACCTAGTAGGTCTTTAAAAATGTAAATAATGTATAGTTTAAAGAAAGGTAAAAAAAAAAAAAAAACTTTTTAAAAAAGAAGGAAACAGGTCAGATATGTTATAGGTGTGTAACAAGTCTAAATTAAAAGTCTTTTAAAAATTCTAGTTAGAAACTTCATTAAATTCACTCTCCCAGCAAGGCTTAACACAGAACGTCTACTTTTCTACCAGGTTGATTTTCTTTTTTGGAGGCTATGAGCAAAATTATTGTAAGCCACTGAGTACCCAGGCAGTAAAGGAATGAAGCACAGTTCACTTTGATGAGGGTATAACCACAGCTAATGATGCAGCCAGGAAAACGTACAGCCCTGACACGCTCCTCGTTTCTTTGGAGTGGAAAAGGAGCGTAGAGCCCCCTGCCATCGTTACACACATCAGGCAAGGGCTGTCTGCATTGCAGGGCTGGGGACGACCCCGTGGCTGCTCTTTTATCTGCATAAAGCATGTGGTAGCTCTGAACTCATTTCAGCCCTCTCCCAGGCCATTCCCACCACCCTGGAAGCCTTTGCGTTCCACAACCTCAACCTTGAAGACAAAAGGTTTCTAAAAGGATTCCGTGTGTATTTAGGCCTTGTCAAACCATCTGCCTTACTAGGTTCATCCATTTCCAAACCAAGGATTTAAATAGGATTACTGTGCTCGGATTTACAAGAATGTACAACCAACAGGTTCCCTTTGGCAGTAAAGGGCATTAATTGAAGGCCATACTCCTTTTTTCCCTCAGGTCAGAGGTAGAGGGTAGATTTCACAGTGACCAAATAGAGACATTCTTATGTCAGTATTTTTTTTTTAAGTTCATTTAATGGTGATAATGGAGGGAGAAAGGAGTAAAAGATAATGCAGGTATGAAGAAACTGAAAGATCCCACTGCTTGCTAAATTAATTCTTCTTGGGCTACCTGACTCCAGCCATCACCTACATCCTAAACAGCTGTATTTAGCCAGGTAGAGAGGCTTCTCAGGATGTGTGAACTTCCACACAGGGACTGCAGTGTGGTTTGAAATCATTAATGTACTCTACCAGAGAAGCATTATTTAATCATAATTCCACATTACCTGATAAAATAATCTATAAAAGTAGATATCACTTTGGTCAATTCTGTGCATGTAGCTAACAAAATTGTGATTCATTTCTCTTGTATAGTTTGCTATGATTTGGGTTTTCTGAGACAATTGTTCCTTTATGATCTTGAACATGGAATTCTGTAAAATAATATAACTATGTATTTTTTGCTGAAAAACAAATGTATGAAATAAGAATAAATTATTTGTAAGCATAATGTTGAGGACTGTATTTATATGCCTTCAGCAAACAAATAATTCTTAAATTAATAGTAAGTGTGTATAATATTAATACACACAACAGGAGAAAACATCCTTTTTATAAAAATCAGCAGGTAGAGGGAAAGAATTTAAGTTTCTAATGTAAGCCCTGAAGAAGCACCCTTAGCATATTGTTACAATTTTAGTTAAATGAAAAGAGAAAATTCATGAGTTACTTTGAAACTGTATCGTCTAAGAAAATGCTTATACAACACAGAAAATGAAGCTTTTCCTTTCTTCCCTATATTTCAAGGCACACGTGGTCCATGGACTTCTGGGCAATGTGGCCTGTCCCAGAACCCTGATGATGTGTGTGAATTTCTGGTATCTCTGTCCCAAATAACCCTAGCAAAGGAGATCTACCTTCAGTTATTAAGGTCTGTGATATAACCTCAGGGAAGCCCAAATGTAACCCTGAGTGGACAGATGGAGTGGAGCTGAATAGAGTAAATCACAAAGGGAGGATTGGTCAATCTGTGCCTGAAGCCTACCTGCTTTTGGGTTTTTCCTCATGTGAGCCAGTAAATTTCCTTCGTTTTACAATCTAGTTTAAGTATTTATTGCTTATAGTCAGAAATATCTTAACTGATCTACAAGTTATGGCTGGTAACTCTCAGCCATCTATAACAGGATTTGCATAGCCCCTATCCCACCTTCACTCAGCCAGTCCCACATTTTAGGATCTGCATACTAGAAATTTGAAATACCTCATTTTTTAAAAAAGTTATTTATTTATTATGAGAGAGAGAAAGAGAGAGAATGCACAAGCAGGGCAGGGGGGAGGGGAGAGAGAGAGAGAATCCCAAGCAGATTCCACACTATCAGTGCAGAGCCCATTGTGGGGCTTGAACTCATGAACCATGAGATCATGACCTGAGCCAAAACCAAGAGTCAGATGCTTAACCAACAGAGCCACCCAGGCACTCCTGAAATACCTGATTTTTAAAGTACAGGTTTCTGTATCAGGACTTCATGCTGCCCAGGGGCACTCCTGTGTTGCCTAAACTGCTTTCTCTCCTGTTCTCCACTGCAAGTATCTCATATCTCTGACCTTCTCACTCCCTCCCATTCCTCAAATTTCTTCCTACCCCTTCCCTTCAGGAACCACACTATTATTACACATTGTTCTCCTGCATGTTCAGCTGCTTCTACTCAATAGGGTTCTTCCCACGAACAGTTAAAAATGGACCACTAGTATCTCCCATCTTCTAAATAAAGAAGTCACCCTCTCTCCGCTATGTCACACTCTTAACAACCACCACCCTCTCTTCTCCTTCACAGCCAGGCTTTTTGCAAGAGTGGTATACATTCTCTTTGTTTTCATACCTCCCACTCACTCCTCACCCACTGCATTCTGGCTTCATTAATCTCATGAGAATGGTTCTTATATGATTTCCGGCAACCTCCTTCTTACTGACGGACATTTTTTAGACCCTATTTTCCATTCCCTTCCCCTGAAACTCTTCCCATGGTCTCTGTGCCCCCATATTCCCTGGATTCCTTCCTACCTCTTGGGCTACTCTTTCACAATTTCCTTTGCTGAATTCTCTTCCCCTGTTCACGCCTGAAGTCAATTTTCTCAAAGTGTGAGCCAGACCATCTATGTTAGTATACTTTAATGATTTGGTCAGCAGCTTGATTCTTCCACTTCCTGTCAGCTCTGACTCACAGCAGAGGTATTGTAATTCATGTTCTAGGAAGCTCAACCTTGAGCCTACTCTTCCAATCCCTCCAGTGAATTTGTAAGCCAACCAATTCCTGGTAATAAATCTCCTTCAGCCGAACCAGGTTGAGTGGTTCTGTTGTCTGCAGGTGAACCTTAGCTGATGCAGCAGGTAAGCAGAAAAAGATGGTGATCAAAAGTGCTGGCCATGGGAAGCCATAGTTCTTTTGGCAGATAGTCTGTTGGGCTTCTGGGGTTTTTTTACCTTTAATTTTCCTTGGAAGACAAAGCAGGTTCTGGATCAGGCAACTTCTTCAGAGGGTTTGGTTCTATTTAAAAGCAAAAGAGAAACATTAGGAAGAGAATTACCTTGAATTTTTTTTTTGTCCTTAATGTTGACTTAAAATAGACTTAAATTAACTTAAAAGATAAACACAACATGAACATTTAGAATTTATGTCAGGTGAAAGAAATCTAAAATAAATCTCAATAATAAGTGGCATTCCCGTATCAGTGAAGTTTAATTTTCATATAGAGATTAAGCCCCTAATAACTAAAAAACCACCAATATAAACATTATACAGAATTGTAACATTGGATAGGAATTCTAGGCGACTGAGCCAGAACTTCAGGAGCTTGGTTTCCTCTTTCCCTGGACAAAGGTGCTTATTCTTATAATGCATCCCTCTGTTTCTTCTAGCAGTAACCTAAACTTCCTTTTAGGAAGGACCTCTCCCACTAAACCTTGGTGGGACTGCTCTCCCTGCTGGGGGTGAGTATATGACCCACAGTAGGCTTGCAAGCCCGGAGCTTCTCTAGGTTCTGAACTTTCCATATCTTGCCTGTATATGTCTTCATGCAATTTTGAGAACTATCCCATAGCCTTCAATAAAGGGTTTTCTTATTATTTTTTCCCTTTAAGTTAACCAGAAGGTTTCTATTTCCTGAAGGAAATCCTCAAAAGAGTATTGTCTAAGGACTTCCAGCTTCTGGTCTGGCATATAAGGAGCTTAGAAGTTATCACTCTATTTTAACAACAATTAAAAAGCTGAATAAGCTGAAAAATCAACAATTCTCCTTAGATCCATCAGAGAAGTGAGGTCATAGTGCTGTCCTCAAAATTGGAGAGACACACAGGTGGAAACACAGAGTTACAACTTACCACATTAGGAACCCACAATCAGAAACCTCTGCAGGAACCAGTACTGGGTTCCTGATACCTCATGTCTGCCTTTTAATAATAATAAAAAAAGTTACAAGGCTCCAAAAAACAAACAAACAAAAAAACCACATGGTTTAAAGAGACACAGCAAATATCAAAACTAGACTCGGTTAAAGCAGGGGTGTTGGAATTATCAGACTGGAAATTTTAAACAATGATGCTAACAGCTCTAATGGAAAAAGGAGACAACATGTGAGACCAGATGGGTAATTGTAGGCAAAAAGATGGAAATTCTAAGAATAAAACATAAATGCTAGAAATCAAAACCATTGTGACAGAAATGAAAAATGCCTTTGATGGGCTTATTAGGAGACTAGACACAGCTGAGGAATCAATGAGCTTGAGGATACATCAATAGATGCTTCCAAAACTGAAAGACAAAGAGAAAGAAGACTGGAAAAGAAAAAAAAAAAAAAAACATACTATCCAAGAGCTGTGGGACAACTACAAAAGGTGTAAAATATGCATAATAGGAACAACAAGGAAAAGAAAAAGGTACAGAGTATATTGACAGACACAACACCCACTCAAAATTTATAACTTCAAAGGAAAGTAATTCTGCATACAGATAGGACATGACTTTTGAATCATTTGTAAATAATTTCTTTCCTCCTGTCTCAGAAGACCCCCATCAGCTTCTGACTGTCAAAATTTATTTTCTCAAGAGCAGAAGGAATTCCTTAAGAAAGGTGGGAATTTAAGATATCTGATTAGCTTTGCAATTTATAAGTAGTTTTTAAAATGATAGGTTTAACAGGGGCACCTGGGTGGCTCAGTTGGTTAATCATCCAACTCCTGACTTAGGCTCAGGTCATGATCTCACAGTTCATGAGTTCAAGCCCTGCATTGGACTCTGCACTGATAGCGTGGAGCGTGCTTGGGATTCTCTCTCTCTCTCTCTCTCTCTCTCTCTCTCTCTCTGCCCCTCCCCTGCTCTTTCTTTCAAAATATATTAAAAAATTTTAAAAATCATAGGCTTAACAAAAGAGATCCCATATCCTGCCTGCTTGCATAATTTCTATCCTTCTCATTTTGCTTGAACCTATGTAACTGTAAAAATATATGTGGAAAACTGAGAAGGTAAGGAGAAAGCATGTGAACATTTATCATACAAAATGTAATTTTCTAAGAGCTGCCTTATTAATTCAAGATGACTCGAGTGGATTTTTACTCCAGCTCTTAATTTAATGGTTCACTGTATTAGCTCATCCTTACTCACTATGAATCTGTTTTGATGGTAATCTGTAAATATCAATTTAGGGTTCTCTCATATTCTAACTTTAGTTACATAGAAATGTCATCAAGTACAAAAAGAAATGAGTTTAAGGAAAATTTTTTCTGTAGATATACACATATAATACACCAAGTGTAAGTAAATGATGCTTATAGCTTACATATAAGGCAAGAAAAGGATGGATGTCCTCATTTTCGTTGTTTTGGTTTGATTTTTTGGCTTTCATTTGTGTTTTTTTGTTTTTATTTTATTTTATTTTTATTTGTTTTCATGTTTATTTTTGAGAGACAGAGAGATAGAGTCGAGCAGGGAAGAGGCAGAGAGGTGGAGACACAGAGTCTGAAGCAGGCTCTAGGCTCTGAGCTGTCAGCACAGAGCCCAACGTGTGGGCTCAAACCCATGAACCTTGATATCATGACCTGAGCCTAAGTTGGACACTTAACCAACTGAGCCACCCAGGTGCTTCATTTTTTTGTTTGTTTTGATTTTGGTGTTTACTTTTTGTCCTTTTTAGCTCCTAGAGGAAGGGTCAAATATAAAAGATGGCCGGTGTGAAATCCTGACAGAAGTCCCTCATTTTGATCTCTAGTGTTACTATTTCTTGCCAAATGTAAAATTTGTTAATTTATAGGTGCCAATTTATCACAGAAACACATGAAGTGATCCACAACAAGTTGTATCCATGGTGCCTCCCTTCAATTTTATTAGATGTTATCTGGCTAACACAAATTTAAAAATAACAGTTAAAAGAACAAGTTAGGGGCTTTTCTTAGCAATAGGTGGCAATTCTACATTGTCTCCCCATCCTACTGCTTCATAGAATCATTTTAGTCCTGGGGCTATCATTTGCTTGGTTGTGGCAGAGGGGGCTGTCCCCACAGGATGAGTCACAGTTGTTCTGTAAGTCAGATTCAAGTCTTCCTGAGCACAACAAAACTGGGCTTAGTATATGAATACCAGTGTACCTTTAAAAAAAATAAACCTTTTACTCCCTGTCCTTGCTGTCCAGTCCCATAAATAGTTCTAACAAGACATATGTCAAGCCACAGTGCCACTTAGCTCCCTCCACAAGGGCTGATGACTACTCACAACCCCTCCTAAAAAATCCCAAAGAGGAAACAAGTGCCATCCTGAAAAGTAGGGGCCACATCAGGAATCGCTGCCTAAGAATTTAGGACATTTTAGCTTCCAGCCTGGTTCTTGGGTCTGGCCCTCTGTCCCCACTGTCCACGCAGTGGCCATGGATCTGCATGACTGCAGTCAGGCAACCTCCCGGAGGCACAGCCTGAAGATCCTGAAGTTCCTTACAACTGGGAAGAAAATGCTGGACCCTCCATTTCGGGGGTGAGGGCAGTGGGGATTCTGCCCACCACCTCCAGAGAGTGGTATCTTAAGATGGGCACACAATACTCCCTCCTTCTCCCTCTCTCTCTCTCTCTCTCTCTCTCTCTCTCTCTCTCTCTCTCTCTCTCACACACACACACACACACACACACAGACATGCACACACACATGCACACACACACACATACACACGCCCAAACTCAAACTCCCTGGTCACTGCGAGATGGTGAGATGACCCCCATGCCTTAAAGGTCCCCAGAAAGGCCTCTTCCAGAACCCTGGAAGACAGATGGGAAAGGATTTCTGCAGGGTTCTGGAATACACTGAGCAGCCAGAGGGATTCGGCTGTTTTCCGGGCGCGCCCCGCCCCCAGCTCGAAAGGAGCGGGGCCTGGGTGGCACGTGGGAAAAGGGGCAGTGGCGCCAAAGGGCAGCGCAGGGGCTCCTGGGAGGCGCCGGGCTGGAGGATGTCAACGCTGGGGTTGGCGGTGCGCTCGGCCTGCGGGAGCGCTTTGTGCTCTATCCTCAGAGCATGGTACGGGTGGCAAGGCTGCGGGCCCCAGGGTGGGACCCAGGGAACTGGAGTACTGAAGGCGTAGCCAGGAGACACCACAACGTGGTCCTATCGTGGGCCTATGGGTGCTCCAACTCTGGCCTCCTTCCGTGATTGCAGCTACTTGCCTCTTGCATCATCAGACTTCTGCTGGGTTTGACTTCTCCCGCCAGTATTCCGCAGCCCTGTCATGTTAGGATGTGACTTGGCCCCTCTGGACCTCCATTTCGTCATCTGTAAAATGGGGTTGGAAATATCTTTTACTTACAGTAGCATGAGAAGTCAGTGAGTGAATGAAAGTGTCTGGCACAGGGTAACTGTTCAGTACATTTTAGCTAGTGTTACATTAGCTAAACATTTAAGTATCCGTAACATACTCAATCCACGAGAACCCTGGGGGCATGTGTGAGCTCTGGAAAAAAGTGGAATTGAATTAACTTTCTAGATCAGTGAGATCCAATAGAAATATAATGCAAACCTCACATGTAGGCGCGCCTGGGTAGCTCAGTCAGTTAAGCCTCTGACTTCAGCTCAGGTCATGATCTCACGGTTGGTGAGTTCCGTTGGTGAGTTCCGTTGGTGAGTTCCAGCCTGCATTGGGTTCTGTGCGGACAGGTCAGAGCCTGCAGACTGCTTCAGATTCTGTGTCTCCCTCTCTCTCTGTGTTCCTCTCCCACTGATGTCTGTCTCTCTCTTGCAAGAATAAAGAAAACAAAAAGAAAAATTTTTTTTTCTAGTAGCCACGTTAAAATGGTTAAAAAAATCAGGTGAAATTAATTTTAGTAGTACATTTTAGTTAGCCCAATATATCCTAAATATTATCACTTTACCAGCCACATTTCAAAACCTTCAATTTTTTAGATGCTGGATAGCATGGCTCAGACTGCTTGTCGCCACATGGATCTCAGCTCAAATGTCACCACCACCTTTGAGTATCTAAGTAGCCCGCTTGGCCTCCCCTTCCCCTGCCCACACACATTCACCACAGCTTCACCCTGTTTTATTTCACACACATCATTTATCACCATGTGAAATTACCTTGTTCATTGTTTCTTTCTCTCCACTAAGTCTAAGCTCTAAGACTGCAGAGATAGAACCTCAGCACCTGGCATGGTGCCTTGTATATTGCCGGCACCCATTTAATACTTGTTGAATGTACAAATCAATGAATTAACAAATTAATAAATGACTGGATGTGGTAGTACCTACCTACTCTACAGACAGAACTACCCAATTTTGAGTAAGATGATCTCCCTGCAATGCTAAAATAATATTATATTTGAGGGATTCAAAGGATGCACAATACTCACAGGGATATAAAACCAGAATTCTACCATTTTGACAATTACTGTTTATTGTGGCAATGGCAAGTGACTCAGCTACTACCTTTATATTTAGGTTTATAAACTGTCTCTCTCAAGTATCAGATCTTCTTCAATAGCCATGTTTAGTTTATGGATTATCTAAAATGTATGTTAACATACGTTTAAGATATTTAAAAAGTTTTAAAAATAAACATTAATATATAAAAATATTAAACAGTCCAAATAGTGAAGAGCCAGTCAACCATGGATAGGTTAACCTTCACTAAAAAGAGAGGAGATGGCCTAGCATAAGAGTATGTATATACCTCTGTTGAAACAATTCTACAATAGAGCTTTCCTGATAAAACTAAGCATTTGGGCAATGGGTCAATAACAATAGTTAAAACTTATTGACAGACGGGCTACTCAATTAAGGCAACAAATGTGTTGGTGGTCGCAGTCTTAATGGACTCATTTGCTATTATAAAATGGTTAGTGAAATAGTGTTTTCCAAACCTGGCTGCATAGTAGAATTACCTAGAGAGCTTTACAAGACAGCTGATTCCTAGGCTGTATCCTCAGAGATTCTAATTCAAACAATCTGTTGGGGCTTTGGAAACTGTCTTTAGAAAAGCTCTCTTGGTGTCTCCAATAATGAGCTGGTTTGGGAACCTTTGCAGCAGAATTGTCCAATTATCACCAGAGGCAGATTAACCAGGACAGCAAAGAGGCTCAATTTTCAAAGTCAAGTCATCTGCACGAGTCCCTCCCAAAGCCCTGTATCTAATTCTGTGTTTGTAATTTTGCACTCTTTTTCTTAAAGAAGGCCCCCAAATTATAAAATGTTCATGCCCCACAAAACCTGGATCTCCTCCTGACCATAAACTATACTGTACACGGAAAACTACAGCCACAGAGCAAATCTAGCTGTCTATTTTTGTAGAGCTCATAGCTAGGAATGGTTTTTACATTTTTTAATGGTTGGAAAAAATGAAAAAAAAAATCCCTCATGATATGTGAAAGTTATATGAAATTCAAATTTTTATTTCTATAGATAAACTTACATTGGCTCATAGCCTTGCATGCTCATTCATTTACAAATTTCCTGTGACAGTTGCAGTGGCAGAGTTGAGCAGTTGCCACAGAGATTGCATGGCCTGCAAAACTTAAAATATTTATTATTTGGCCTTCTACAGAAAAAGTTGGCCAATGCTAACCTATACCATCAAATGATAACATCATAGACACAACAGAAAATTGATTTAAAAGTGTTACTTTATTCAATATGAAAAGCATCATGGGGGAATTGTTTAACATAAACAATTTATAAACACTCCCAGTTGTAGAAGTGAGAGGTCTGTTTTGCGAAAATCTGTAAGTGACTAAATTCAGATGTGAATATCAAGGAACCATAGCATCTTATTCATCACTTAGAGTAAGCTATGTTTGGTCTATGGGTTTGGAGCAACGATTGGTGAGACCAAAGGATTTGTGAGGTGATTAAGGAAAGAATGATTGTAAGTAAAAACCTCCCCAGGTAGAAAATACAGGAAAAATCTTGCAGGATAGTTGCAAAGATGTATGCAGTTAAACACTAAATATAAAAATAGTATGTGTTCTGAGTTGTGGGAAAGTATAGTAAAATGTTGTTAACGTTACACTTCAAAGTTTAACTCTGAGGTGGGTCACTAGCCCAGTTAACCCAATACTTGAAACAGAGATAAAAACATTTGAACAGTAACGATTAGGTGAATTCGGCAAGAGCTGTGACAGATCATTGAATTCTGACAGCAAAGCAGATAAAAACTATTGATTTAACTGTTCACCTTCATAGAAGTATGACAAGAAACTTAGGAAGAGCTTTGAAAGTGACTCTGAAGATATGAGATGGAAGAGGAAAATCTGTCAAAGGACAGCCAGTGTGGAACCTCAGTTGTTGTGAATGCTGACTGCCCAGGAACCATGGATGGAACAGATTTCTCAATCAGGCAAACACCAAGTAGAAAATTAGACCAAAGGGCAAATCAATTGGGAAGATTAGTCAATGAGGATGTTATCAGGTTGGGGGGTCAATGATGAAGGCACAGTTTTTTATTAGTCAGTTGACTTTAGAGATCTCATGATTGGGATTATACAAAAAAGAACAAGAGATCTCCCTTAACTGACTCAGAGGCCCAGGACTTTGAAGATCCAAGGGATCTGTCACTCCAGGTTCTGATGGAATCTTAGCTGTTTAAAGGCAATTGGTTCTGTGTCTTTTGGAGACATCACAGACCTCTGTTCCAAAGATCCCAACCATAGTCCAACATTTCCATTTTCGTAAGAGAAGAGTCTTGAGAGCTGGAAGGTAAGAGAATTGTTGAGTCAATCTGAAGGATGAGTGATTTACCAGGCACAGACATAGGCAAAAAGAAGTAAAGGAACATCTTGGAGCATCTGCTATGTGCTGGCTGCTTTGCATACATTAGTTAACTCCACATCCCCTCAGTTAAATATCATTGATTCCACTTAACATCTGAGCAAACAGAGATGGTAAGTTTTGTAACAGGGAAAAACTTGGCATGTCTGACTCTATGTTGCTTCTCTTTCCCTCACTGCTGTGACCTATAGCTTAGAATCTTCTGCTTACAGCTCAGATTTGCATAAACTGCTTTTAACTCCAAATCTACCTCAACCAAGGAGATAAGGAAGCATGTACAGAAATGACTATCAGGGGCTCCTGGGTGCCTCAGTTGGTTGAGCCGACTTCGGCTCAGGTCATGATCTCATGGTTCGTGGGTTTGACCCTCCATGTCGGGCTCTGTGCTGACAGCTCAGAGCCTGGAGTCTGCTTCGGATTCTGTGTCTCCCTCTCTTTCTGCCCCTTCCCTGCTCGTGCTCTTCCTTTCTCTCTCTCAAAAATAAATAAACATTAAAAAAAATGAAATAAGAAAGAAATGACTATGATATGTTTAAGATTTACAGGACCAATATGACCAGATTCCTGTATGCAAAGATCACCTGACCAAGGACAAAGAAGTTACCTGACCTTCCTGGGACAGTTACAGGTATCAGTCACCTTTTGACTCCAACCCCATTCTGCTTCCCCCTTTTGCTAACATAAAAGAAGCCTGAATTTCTTGCCAAGGGAGATGGTTCTTTAGGACAATAGTCCACCATCTCCTTGGTTTGCTGGCTTTCTGAATAAAGTCACTTTCCTTACCCCAACAACTTGTCTCTTGATTTGTTGGCCTGTGGTGCGGCAAGCAGAATGAGCTTGGACCCAATGACAGTTTCATGCTTACGATCATCCAGCCAGTAATAGTAGACTTGAAATTCGAACACAAGTCTGACTGTCTGCCTGGCCCTGAGTCCATATTCTTTCCCACTCACCATCCTGCTCCTGGCAGGCTCTCCAAGCAGAAAAGAAGCAACAGGCAGAAAACCAGAACATCATAAATATGTTTTTCCACTTTCAGTGACCACCAAGACATTTCTTTAAGTTTACCAGAGTTATAAAAATAAAACTAAACTAATACCCTTAATCAATGAATAATACTGTCTCTAAGGTGGACGGTCACATTACCCAGTGACCTTTCTTAAAACAATGTCAAATTTTAAATCTAGGAAATGTCCTCTCTTAGGTCCCTTTGAGACTTTACAGTATTGAAACACGCAAGTGGGCTCTAAAAATGGCCTCATATGCTAATACAAAGTCTTGCTGACTACAGATCGCCCCAGACAGGCAGGCAGTTCTTTTGACTCCTTGCTCCATCTGTGACTAGTTTCTTTGTCACCATATTCCAATTAGAAATGAGGTTGTAATTCTAAGTCTTCCCTCCCTAAGGGGTTTCTTTACATGGCCATTATAGTAATGAGTTATCTGGTCTTCCCTTAGGTGATGGTCAGTGGTGAAAACACATTCAGTAGATCGTTGGAACAATTATTACAAGCTTCTTTAAAATTCGGTTAAAGAACATATGCTACCATTTAGAAGTCCTTTAGTAAATCATTGGATCAATTTGTAGATATTTCTATTCCTTCCAAAACTGCATCCTCAAATTTGTTAGAGCTTCAAGTATTTACATACCCCTCACCCCCCAAATTACAAACCACTCAAAAGAGGCTATAGGAGGAAACTACTATCATGTACGTAATGCTATCTAAAGAATCCTGGCCAGTCTAAATTTAGTAGATTTCTTTTGTAAACCTAGGCCTAATCTCAGATTAAACAGAACAAATGGTAGCTAAATAGATGGCCTCTTTAAATCTGTTTGCTTTACCACAGATGAACAAGCCAAGGCTTGCTTAATTTGTAGTTGAGAGATCTCTTCCCAACTTAGAAGCAGAAGGAAAAGAAAGACCAACCACCAACCTAAACAGAAATTCTGTAATTATAGGATTTTAGGTTTGGAGTCACTTCACTTAATCTTTGCATGACCCAGAATTCAACCCAGAAGATTAAAAGAACAGCATTTTCAATTCTATTCATGAAAATGAAGGACTTGGCTAGAGTTAATAAAGCTGAGAAAAAAAAAATACGTATAAGTTGTGAGCCAAAGCAACATAATCCTTACTCCAATGCAAAGTGAAAAAAATAATTTTAGTCACCCATGATTTCTGTTTCAAGAGGTAATACTTTTGCACATAGACTTGGAAAAAAGGACATAATATCCTGAAGGTGAATTGCTCCTGTGTGAGAGAACCATATTAAGATTCCACTGTTAGAGCAACCCCTGAAGCTTATCAGATCTAAATAAAAGATTGATGGTGATTCTGAGTTTAAAATTTAATGCCCAGCCTAGCTACTAAATTTTACATTATAAGAATGTTGGTGCGGCAGTACTGTAAATCAATAAAATCAATTATGCCCTCTTACGGGATGGACTTTATAACATAAAAATTATTTACATATTGTGCTTCTTCAGAGAGCATTGTTTACTTATTTCACTCACTGTCACTTGTCATCATTTTCATTTTGATGTATTTAATGGGTAATATTTCATACATGCTACATTAGAAATCCTATTCTTCCAACAATGCCCTTTTTTCCCCTATAAATTCCTGATGGACATCATTTCAACCTATAAACATGATATACTGGATTTGCAGATACAATCTAATAACGTGATATACCCAAATTCAAGAAAACACTTCCTAGCTTTTAATTGTGTTTAATCGGATCCTCTTTCTGGAAAAAGGATATGAGACTGCTTTGTAAATAAATGGTGTCTGTTTATCCAACACCTTAGTTACTATGTAAGTCTTTTCCCAAACCCAGGTTACCAATTCACAGGAGCTTTATCTTTGGCTAAGACCATCTCTCAAGTGAGTTAAAGGCTTGTGAGAGAAGGTAAATGACCTTTCATGGGTTTAAAATGGGCTGTGAGAGTAGGACCTGTGTGTGAGTGTCACTCAGAGGCAAGCGTTGCAGTGTTTTCCTTCTCAAGATGTCATTAATGTTCCCACCGATCTCCCTTCCCCAACCTCCAGGAGGGAAAAAGGCATGTTACTAAATAATGCAAATGTAAGCATTGTAACAACATATGCCTCCAAATCATGTTTTTGTAAAATAATGACGTCAAGATTTTGATCATTTAGGCTGATCAGATACTTGGTGGTATTATCAAGAAATGAGAGATAACAGTGTGGAAAAGCATCACACTGTCTTAAGTAATTTAAAACACATTTCAAAATAAATGATGATAAGAACTTCTGGTTTATTAACCCAGAATTACAATTTGAGAAATACAAATTTCTAGGTCAACAGTGAAATAATTTATCATTTTGTTTACTTGACATGGAGAGTGGGATATATTTTAATCATTAGGAAGAAATTCTAATGATTTCCTGTTCCTAAATATATTGGATTAATGTCATAAATGCATCAGATTAGTTAGGAAGAAGGCCATTTGAAAGAATGTTAATCATTTTTATTCAAGATAAAGATATAAAGAGCACCAAGCAATTTTATTTAAGTTCTGAAATCAAGAATTTACTCAGAAAAGCTTTTCTGGGTTTTCATCAGCTAATATGATTTTTCAATGTTTCTAGTATCAAGGTTAAGTTGTTTTTCTTTTCTCAGGCCATTTGTATCATTATCCCCTGTATAAAATCCCATATTTGCAAAATATATGACATATATGACATCTTTTTTTTTAATTTATAGGGTTTTAAACATTACAAAAGAGGTCAAAAGGAGCCCGAGGGGGGATCAACAGCAATACCCCGAATTCCAACTGACTTTATACAGAGAAGTTTTTGACTACCAAGTTGTCTTCCCAGCCATTGGTAATAGAAGCACACATTTATTCTAGTATACGATTATTATCTTTTAATTAGTTAATATAATATAATATATTGAGTTACGCCGATGTATTTCCTAAGATTGAATCATCTTTGCATGTGGTCACAGGTCATTATTATCCAAATCCACTTTTAGATTCAGTTTCCAATTATTTTATTTTGGATCTTTCTCTATAGAGAGGGATATATTGTTTTCCTTTGTTTATATAGTTTATTCTTAAGCTTTCTTTCTACACATAAACATTTGTCAAAATCCTGAAATGTAATCATAAAGTTTTGCATCTTTTGCTCCCCTTCTTGCTTTGCTATTTTCCACCTTCTTTATCCTCATCACCCACATCAACCTTCCCTTTACCTCCATGCCTACATGACCATGTTAAAAATATATTGCACATCCTTCCATATTTTTTCTTCAAGTTGATCTAATCTTATAAATATAGATGTGTGTATATGTATGTTTTCAGTTTGTCCTCCTAGGCATTTTTCTTTTTTGAGGGGGGAGTAGTGGGAGTGGGGTAGGATTCTTTTTAAATCTATGGGGGTTTTTTCATCACGTTTGGAAATTCACACACATACAAGTTCCAAGGAATAAAGAGCCCTCTGGCAAAAACTTTAAGCATACTAGGAAATAAGGCACCATGAATAAGACTCAGCAAAACAGGTACATATCAATAAAGGACTCCAAAGACCTCAGATATGAACATATCAGACACCAAATATAACTAATTTTGACAATTTTAAAGAAATAGAAGACAAGCTGGATATATTTATATATAGAGACAGGCAATAAGAAATCATTTTAAACTAACAAAGAGATTTAAGGACCATTTAAAACTTATAAGAATGAAAACTGTAATGACGAAATTAAAAACTCAATGGAAGGTTTCCATTTCTTTGTTTTTTTAATGTTTATTTATTTAGTTTTGAGAGAGAGAGAGAGAGAGAGAGAGAGAGAGAGAGAGAATGCACACAAGCAGGGGAGGGGCAGAGAGAGAGACAGAATCTGAAACAGAGAATCTGAAGCAGGCTCCAAGCTCCAGGTTCTGAGCTGTCAGCACAGAGCCTGATGCAGGGCTCAAACCTATGAACCTGGAGATCATGACCTGAGCCAAAGTCGGACACTTAACCAACCAAGCCACCCAGGTGCCCCAAGATTTCCATTTCTGACAATAGTGGTTACCGACATATTTTAACCACTCTCCCACTGAAAATAACTAAAACTCCTGGTTAGATTAGGAAAAATATCTTAAAGGACCTCAAGGAGCTAACAAAACATTAAGATACAGCCAAGCCAAAATCTAAGTGTAAGTGGAAATACGAAAAATAAGCATAGTTATGAAGTCAGTATTTATTTATTCAAAATAATTTCTAAACGTACTTTAACTTTGTGCGGGAACATTGCCTCATAACCTCATGTCTTGGTTACCCTACAAACAAGGCCTCAACACTGAATGGCTGTCACCTATGCCATGGGGATACTCAACAAGTGGGCTGGTCTGGACAGGCATCAATTGGGAGGCACTTTCCTGCACATTGCAGAATGAGATCTGTCCCTCAAAAGTCTAGACCACAGACAGCCAACTCTGCTGGGCCAGCACAATGATGGGCTTGCAAACCCTTGGCTAATAATATCAAAGTAGGATTGGGTTGAGACGAGGACAGCAAATAATAATTGGAAAGGATAAGCTTAGCCTGCCATTCTTCCTATATGCCTTACCTACAACAAAGAGGGTGGGGGAGAGGGCATGATGCTCACCCTCAGTTCCAGGAGGGAGCCAGGCTACTGAAGTGAATTCAGACCTGTTGTCCTCCCTGTACTGCAGTTACTGTTTGACTGTTCTCTGTGCAACCTCCTTGTCTGAAGTTGATCGATGCACTGGGCTAAGTTCAATTACACACACATGGCCTAGTCTAACAATCTGTTATTGCTCAGGGCTCTGATAACACTTATTGCTGGTACTCCGGCATCAGTTAGGACGCTTCTAGCTTCAAGGAACAGGAAGTCCAGCTCAGAAGGACTTAACAGTAAGAGAGGATGTTTGGCTAAAAGTTCTAGAGAGGGTTCTCAGCTTAGGCACTAAAAATTGATTCTGACTGATGTAAGAAATAACACATTTGTTGAAAGGGTATTGGGTAAGTCAAAGGCTAGGTGGAACCACGGCCAAAATTACGCCACCGAACCAGTTTGATAAAGACAGTGCACTACCCTCTGACCCTGCATTCAGGACACTAAGTCCCCCTTCTGAAACTGTTGCCATAGGACACTGGATGTTACTACTGTCACCACAATTGCTGCTGACAGGATGAATTATCCAGCTTCTTCATATTGCTACCTTGTGATTCACAGCACCACACAGCACACTCTGATGGCCAAACAGAGAACAGAAGCCTGTGCCTCAGCCATGAAGTTGCCTGGAACTATGAATATCTGGCCATGAGTGTTCTTACACTGGGAAGCACCTCTGTCCACCTCTGTTCGGGGGAGAGAGATGCATGTGGTGGGAATATCCCCAAACATGGCTATTTGTTGAGAAGAAGGTCCAGGCCTCACAACTAGATACCATATTCATTCAGAAGGAGGGAGAGCATGTGAACCCCAGAAATCCCACAAAAGTCCTGAGTTTCCAGCTAACTGAGTTCCCTTGTCCAGTCCCTATGGCCATAAGAATTCCATGAATTGCCAGAACCCACCATTTGGCTCCAGAGGTTGGGATTACTTTGACTGATTTAGGCCAGTTGGGGATCATCCTTGGAGCTGGGGGTGAGGGTAATCCCACATAAATAACATGATTTTTTCCAAAATAGGTTGCAGCTTAATGTATGTTGGGAAGAAAACACTACTCCCTCTCCAATTCCCCTCACTGGCCTTGCAGAACTTATATTTTATGCCTTCTCTTATTAATTAAAAAAATTTATGTGTTAACTACCTCCCCAAATAGACAACAGGATCATGTGAACAACGATTAGTTCTATAATGTTAGAATTCCCTCAGTGCCTACATCTTTTTTTTTTTTTAATTTTTTTTTTCAACGTTTATTTATTTTTGGGACAGAGAGAGACAGAGCATGAACGGGGGAGGAGCAGAGAGAGAGGGAGACACAGAATCGGAAACAGGCTCCAGGCTCCGAGCCATCCGCCCAGAGCCTGACGCGGGGCTCGAACTCACGGACCGCGAGATCGTGACCTGGCTGAAGTCGGACGCTTAACCGACTGCGCCACCCAGGCGCCACCCAGGCGCCCCCCTCAGTGCCTACATCTTATAGGCACTCAGTAAGTGATAATAAATTAAAGATTGGTTCTTCATTGATCCATTGTTGTTGATCAATTTATCAGGACCATTAAAGTAAAGTTGGATTGAATCAAATAATTAAATAACTAGACACTTCACCAGTTGTTTTAGTTTTTCACAGCTGGTCATTAAAATTTTACAAAAAATGAGAATAAAATATTTATCTTTCACTAACAGAGGCTATAGGGATTCCTTTTAGAGAGTTTTGAACTAGTTGGGAGAAAAGCATCATCTAAATATTAGCATTGTTCTTAGTTCTCTTACAGACATAAAATTGTCATAAAGGATATCATTTATGAGGTAGGTATTTATTGTGTTGCTTCTCAGTTTATGTTTTTGATTAATTTCTTTACCCCTTTCTTCATCCCTACCCCAGACTACAAGACAGTTAATACGGTTGATTATTAGAAGAAACGTATTTCTTCAAAAGTGTGCCTTGCCCTGTTTAGTGACAAAATGAATCCCCTTTGGGTGAACTGATATAGTAATATACTTTATAATTACTATTCTTACTCTATTAACTATTCAGTAAATCTAAGTGCAATAAAATCTTTCAAGACCAACCTTGTCTAACTCCCTCATCATTCGCAAATGAGCACTTTAAAGAAATTGTTTTTGGAGTTTTTTGAACATCCATTGGGAGTTAAATAAGTAACTGACTTAACATAACTAACGTGGAAATTTGGCAAAAGCAAAGTTTTATGGATTGAGTGTCCATTTACATAAGGAGTTTATGGTGAATTAAAAAAAAAAAAAGTGTCTCAGAGACTTCTTCCTAAGTTTCCAGGGATCTGAGTAAGGACAACAGTTCCATGCCTCTAATGTTAAGCAACAGTAACTAGAAAGTTGGACCTGCCATCTTAATTTTACACGATTGGTGTGGTGGAGTGCCTTGACACCCCCATCCTTCACTCCTCCTTGTACCTGCTGTCTTGACAATAGGACAGATAAAGTCCTTGCTCACAATACAATGACAGTCCTACAGTTAGGGTAACAGACAATGAATAGGTAAACAAATAAACAAAGATGCTAATTTAAGGTTTCAGTTAGAGTTCTGAAGAATATGAGGCTCCCCACAAAATTCAAACCTGATGTTGCCTCAGAAGCAAGAGGGAAGCAAGAGGCAAGGATATGAATCTCCAAATGTGTATAAATCTAGGCAAGACCCATGAGGAACCCTGGGCAGAGAGAAGGGATGGCTGTGACCCACTATGGGCAGACAAAAGGTAAAGCAGAAGAGGTCACTGTTGGGGCACAGGGGGGACAGAGCTGGGGGCTGTTTTCTCTCCCCTTCCACTCTTCTTGGCAAAGCATTGCCTGGCATGGTGCCACCTTGAGGCAAGTATCAGCTAGACACGGGTGGCAGGATGACATGAGGACGGTGCCAGAGCCTGGCCAGGGTGAGGAAGAGAACAATGGGCCATCCATCGTTTCCACAGCATGAGGGCTAGGGGATTACCAGCCAATCTAGGTAAAGGGCAGGACGGTGGTGGTGGTTCTCTGAGGGGCATTTGTGTAAAGCATATGGGAATGGGATAAGGGGTAGGAAAGCCCAGCCTGTGTCACTGGGGGCTCTTCTTAAACTCACCTGGAGGGAGTCACCTCCAAGTTTAAAGCTCAGCTTTGTTACTAAACACCTTGAGCAGGTCATTAACCACTTAGTTTCTTTACTGGTAAAATGGGGATAATAATAACACTTACCTCCAAGGTTATTATGAGGATTGAATGATTTAATATATGTAAAGCATTTAGAATTTATATGTATATAAGTATGTACATATATATGGCCCTGCAATCCCTTTCCGGATAGATATCCAAATCAGTTCTCACCCAGGTCCATAAAGGGGCAAAAATGAAGATATTCACTGTAAAGTTTTCATGGAAATTGGGAGCTGGGTGCATTCTGAGGGAGAATAAATGCACACTACAGAATGCTAGGAATCACTTGGAAGCAATGAACCAGAGGTATATATAGCAAATACATATGGATCTTTAAAACCCACTGTTGGTTGCAAAACATAAATAGAACAAGGTCTATTGCACAATACTATCGATACAAATTTAAAACATATACCAAACAACACCTGACATTTTACAATATTGAATTAAAATGGATGCCTACGTGGAAGGGAAGGGAATGAAAAGGGAAACCAGGGCTGAATGGGAGACATACCCATGAAAGAAAGCTAATAGTAGTGTACCATGAACTAAGGTATATGATTGACTCACTGTTTTTTACCTGACACATAAACAAATGAAGAAAGAACAGAAGGGAGGGAGGGAGAGAGAGCAGAGGGAAAGAATAAGATAATTAGATAATGTCTGGGCTGCAAATGAGGTGGTTGCCACTAAATAGGGTGGTCAGGGAAGGCCTCTCTGAACAGGTGACATTTAGGCCAAAGCCTGAAAAGTGTGAAGCCTGTCATATGATGGCCTGAGAATATGAATTACAAGCAGAGAACATGTGCTAAGACCCTGAAACAGAAATATAACATATTTGAAATATAGGGGGAAAAAGACAAGCGTTGTTGGAGCATAGTGAACAAATAAAGGTGAGTTTTAATTTTAAAAGATGGTCTGGTAAAGACTTTTCTTCATACACTTGTCTATATATAGAGATAGTTTAGGACTATTAGTTTCACAGAATTGGTAATTCCCAAGGAGAAGGGAAGTCCTCTGTGGTCTTATGGTGATCTGGCTTGTGACAGGGAGGTAAGAGGTGAGCATCAGGCAACCAGAGAGGAGCAGAACCAAACTTTGCTACCACAGGTGTAGAGGAGTCAAATCCCACCCCTGGGAAGGCAGAAATTTTAGTGGGGCCTAAAACCGAAGTCCTCCCCACCAAAGGCTGGACTGCTAAGTAAATATCTGGCTAAGCAGGACTTTTGCCATGGCACTATCCCTGGTGTGGTCTTGTGTCTGCCAATGCCCTCAACACTTCCTGGCAACAGTGCCTCCTTGGGACCACTGTGGACATCTGTCCCCTCTGGGATTTGAATAGTGGTCTCCTTATGCTCTCCTTCCACACCTTCCCAGAGAGCATCCATTTCTTGGTTTCCTTCAAAAGAGCATCTGGTGTATCAGAAATACAAACCTCAGGTTTTCATTCTGTCTTGGGGTGTTAATCTCTCATCACCCTGCCAAATGCTGAACATATCCTGAAACAGCAAATAAGCAAAAAGCAAACAAACAAACAAACAAACAAAAAACACTAAGAAGCTGTTTTTCACGAACAAGGAATCCTTGAGAACAGAGACCTAGCCTATCTTGATTTCCATCTATACTCATGCTTAGAAAAATGCCAGGCCTGCAGTAGGTGCTCAATAAAATGGGTTGAATGTATTCACACACACACACACACACACACACACACACACACACACACACACACTTAAAATGATGATACTGTTCCCACGGGAAAACCTCCAACCAAGATATCTCAAAATATCTTATCTCAAGATAACAAACAAAAATGCAGCTTCATTCAACACCAATTTTAGCTCATAAAGAATTGGTTTTCCTCCTTAGGGTTATAATGGGTAATGATAATGTTTATTGAGTACTATGTGCCAGACACTGAATTATCTCATTTAAAACCCAAGACAACCTTAGGAATTAAGAACTATCTTATTCTTACCCAAATGAAAAGGAAGCTTGGAGTTATATAGTAACCTTTAAGTGATGGCTAGATCTGGGTTTTTAATCCCAGGTCACCTGACCCCAGAATTGTTGGATAACTTCTGAAACTCTAATTAATTTTACAAACATAAAATGTATTAAAGTTGTACGTGAAACAACAACTACTCTTCTGAGTATTGTTTTTCTTTTCTAGACTAATCATTGGCATCCATAAATTTAAGCATGGTTTAAGGAACTGAAAGCTTTTCACAACATTGCAATGATTTAAAAAATAAGGTTACAGGACAGCTTGCAAATGAGCAGCAAAGAAAGAATAGAAGTGAAATCTTCTAAGTCATAGGCTGTTCTTTGCACTGTGAGTCCATGTTTGCTTTAATTTTAGTTTCCAGCTTTGAAATTTCTTCCCCCTTCCCCCCCCCCGCCATTTTTCCTTCTTTTTCTTTGTTCTAATGGTTTAATTAATTTTAGGGATCATAAAACAATGTCTGAGCATTGTGACAATTTTGCTGCAGTAAACATTCTTTGTCTGAGCATGAGTTCCGTAGAAATTATAGCCTGAAGCAAAATTTACATTCTAAAGCTTTGCTGGAAGAATGCAAACTCCTTTAAAGAAGCAAGAGTGAAGGGGAACAGGGCCATGAGGCAAGAAGGAGGTGAAGGAAAGTTGCTAAACTGGCTTCCACTTCACTACAAACACAACTGGTTGCTCAGTCGTGTGGGAAGTTTCCAGAGAAGCCACATGGAAACATTTCTCAGAAGAGTCCTTTGGGGGAGAGGAAGGAGAAGAATTTATCTATGGCTCTCTCTCTCATCCTTTACCTCTCAGTGGTTAAAATTTGCATCACTGGGTATGAAAGTCCAGAACTTCTGGCATTGTTTTCTGGCTCCCTTTGCAGTCACAAAGAAGGGGCGGTGGCATCCACCATCCTATTAGCAGACACAGCCAGGGGCATTCCTTTTCTGCAGCCTCCTGGGCCCTATCAAGCCAGTGTGCTCCTGGCAGTTCTGTTGTATCTTGGACTTCAGTGGTGACAGGGGGACTAGGGGTAGAAGAAGAGAGGCCTATAGTGTGAGGCACAAGGTAGGTGATAATTGGGCTGTGCCATGGGTGACCTGGGAGAACTGGAGCCCAACTGGCTGAGCAGAAACTTAAAACAGTATGGCTTCCACAGCAATGGCCCAGAAGGTGATCCTCCTGGAGAATCACTAGTAGCACTGAGTAGCCCAAAATGCTCAGTCTGTCAGAACATTCTCACACATGTCTACTTATGCACATACAGAGATTTCCCCTGGGTTTACATCTACAAGTGAACTAGCTGGATCACTGGGAATCTTCAACTGTACCAGATATTATCATATTATACTGCTAAACAATAGCCTTAAATAATTACTTGTTATTGATTTGGTCTGATTTTTTTTTCTTTCCTATAGATGCGTCTAAAACTCATCTATTTCCAGGCTGTCTGGGTGGCTCAGTTGGTTAAGTGTCTGACTCTTGATTGACTCAGGTCATGATCTAAGGGGTTTGTGAGATTGAGCCCTGCATCAGGCTCTGGGATGATAGTGTGGAGCCTACTTGGGATTCCCTCTCTCTCTCTCTCTCTCTCTCTCTCTCTCTCTTTCTCTCTCTTTCTGCCCCTCCCTTGCTCATGCCCATGCATGCACTCTTTTTCTCAAAATAAGTAAATGAACACTTAAAAAAAATAAAACCCATCTATTATTTCATAAATACACTCAGGGGGGAGGAGGAGGAGAACACTGAAGATCCCTATCACAATTTCCTCCTTATTATACTACTAATAGGCATCTCTTGCCAAATTTACAGGGAAATAGAAAATATGAATTACATGGTATCTGTGAGGTATTTTGAACGTTTTGAAGAGAGAGGCTACTTAAACCCACATTCATTTTAAAACCAAAATTTCCCATTGTTTCCAGGAGAGGGCACAAATTCATCTTATGTGTATTCTGACTGCTCTTCACCAGCCTCCCTAACTTCACCCGGCATGCACACACACACGCACATTCACACGCATACACACCCTAACTCCTATTTTGCAATCACCCAATAGATAAACCACTTATATTATCATTTCAAGACCTATGAAAGGCAACCTTTGGCAGGCTCCTTACCCTGCTGCAAGATCCAGAATGTTCACTGGAGCTTCCTAATGTCGCTGTGTAGGGCTGTGTCCACTGGGGACAGGAGGGGAATGAGGAAGGAGGGTCTTACAAATTAAACACATCTAGGGGCGCCTGGGTGGCGCAGTCGGTTAAGCGTCCGACTTCAGCCAGGTCACGATCTCACGGTCCGTGAGTTCGAGCCCCGCGTCGGGCTCTGGGCTGATGGCTCAGAGCCTGGAGCCTGTTTCCGATTCTGTGTCTCCCTCTCTCTCTGCCCCTCCCCCGTTCATGCTCTGTCTCTCTCTGTCCCAAAAATAAAAATAAAACGTGGAAAAAAAAATTAAAAAAAAAAACAAATTAAACACATCTGGCTTTAAGTTATATTATTTTATTTTATTATTTATTTTTTACTATATTATATTTCTTCATTTCCTATGGCATAGGTGTCCCAAGAGTAGCGATAGGAGTGGTCTCAAGCAATAAGGGCATACATTGTAGAGAATTAAAAAACATTTTTTTTTTTTTAGTGTTTGTTTATTTTTGAGAGAGAGAGAAAGGGGGGTGGAGGGGCAGAGAGAGAAGGAGATACAGAATCCAAAGCAGGCTTCAGGCTCTGAGCTGTCAGCACAGAGATCGACATGGGGCTCGAACTCATGAACCGCGAGAACGTGACCTGAACCAAAGTTGGACACTTAACCAAATAACCACCCAGGCACCCCGAGAATTTTAAAACAACAATAAAAGAGACTAAAAGTTGGTCTGCTTTTTAAAAAACAAACATACTAAAAAAGCACACTGGCAATTCTACACAAAGTCAGATACAATGTAAAATACTCTTCCCTCCCTCCCCAAAATCTTTTGTTGGTCTAAGTTCTAAACAATTTCTGCAGTTACTATTCAATTTTATAATAAATAAAATTAGCATATTTTATCCTTTAATTAGCATTGTCTTCTACATAGAAGTTAACTCACAGGAGCCCTGGCATCAGTGGACTCATCTACAGGTGTGTGTTTGAGAGTTAAGTTCCTTATGGTTCAGAATCATTCATTCTTGCTTTGGGCACACTGTATGTCTTCAACTCAGATGGAACTATCTGCTTCTGCATTTATTTATTTTTTTAAATGTTTTTTTCATGTTTATTTATTTTTTAGAGAGAGAGAGACAGAACGTGAGCAGGGGAGGAGCAGAGAGAGAGAGGGAGACACAGAGTCCACAGAATCCCAAGTAGGCTCGAGGCTCTGAGATGTCAGCACAGAGCCTGATGTGGAACTCAAACCCACAAATTGTGGAATCACGACCTGAGCTGAAATCAGACGCTTAAATGACTAAGCCACCCAGGTGCCCCTACCTGCTTCTGCATTTTTTTTTTATTTTTTATTTTTTAAAAAAAATTTTTAACGTTTTTATTTATTTTTGGGACAGAGAGAGACAGAGCATGAACAGGGGAGGGGCAGAGAGAGAGAGGGAGACACAGAATCGGAAGCAGGCTCCAGGCTCCGAGCCATCAGCCCAGAGCCTGAGGTGGGGCTTGAACCCACGGACCGCAAGATCATGACCTGAGCTGAAGTCGGACACTTAACCTACTGAGCCACCCAGGCGCCCCTGCTTCTGCATTTAAACGCTAGATCTGAAAGAAGTTATGGCAGTAGTAATTATAACAGAACTTTTGCTACTTCAATTCTCTCTCTTCAGTCCTCTCCTTCTATGTGGCCACTTGGAGCTTTTATTTGTGATTAAAATTTAAAACAATGCTAACTGCAAGCTATAATATTTTTTTTTTTTTGGTGAGTGCAAGTTTTCATATAAGAAATATTTTTACTGTATTTGAATAGCATCTTTAAGATTTAAAATTGATTCCTTTTCATCATTTTTTTATTTGTTAACAAATTACTCTTAACATGTAATGTTATTACTCATTTCCGTGGCAGACTAATATGTAGGAATATGCTTTTTCCCTTTCATTTGAAAAAAAGTAATGTTAATTTGAAAATATGAATCCATTACCTTTCCCTCTTTTTTGCTCCTGTACTAAGTCATTTTATTACTTATTTATTTTTATTGGCATGATTATATAGTCAAAGTCCAATAAAAGAAAAATCTCACTGTTTTTTTTCTGTCTGTTATTATGATTATTCATTTCATTTCAGTATTATTATTGGAAATAATGTTGTATGGAGAAGGGTCAGTTGCACAATGATCTGCCCTGTATGTCAGATACGGGAGGTGCACTGCTGCTTCCCAGAGTGCTAAGACTACTTTGTAGATCCACAGAGCCAGACCTGGAGAGTTGCCCAACCCAGAGAGACTGCCCCCTGCTGCTCGGGTAGGAATCTGCCACTAGGCTAATGCAGGGAGATTAACCCTCATTTTACCTTGCCTTTTCTTTTATTCAAAGATGTATATTTAACTAAAATGTCACCTCGATGAGGACTAGAACTTTGTCTGGTTCAGCACTGGTACCAGGAGCAGAGCAGGCAGTCAATACATTTTTGTTGAATGAAAGTACCACATGTGGTGTTACTCTGCACACGTTGGAATGTGCACACCTTTGTATTTCTGAGTGTTTCTGGCACAAGATAGGAACTCCATCAAGAGCAGATATCATGTATTCCACTTCTTTGCATCCTCCAGCCCCCATCCCTAACTCCCAGCAGTGCCAGAGACTCTATAATTGCAGACTGACTAATCAATTGACTATAGGGCCAGGACTCAAAACACTATTCTGAAGAAATTAAGAATGGCCAAGGAGTTCAAGTTCAATAAAATAAAGTAGCATTTTATTCTTTTCTTATCATCTCATCTTATCACAGTGATTACCTTATCACTTTCTTTGGGGGGCAAGGTTACTCATTAGAAATAAAATTCTCAACTTATTAAAAGACACTGTAATTGCACTGATGTCTGCCAAATTTTTTTGTAAGTTTATTCACTTATTTTGAGAGAGACAGAGACGGTGCAGGCTGGGGAGGGCAGAGACAGACAGAGAGACAGAGAGAGACAGAGAGAGAGAGTATCCCAAGCAGGCTCTGCACTGCCAGGCAGAATCCAGCACAGGTCTTGACCCATGAAGTCATGAGATCATGACCTGAGCCGAAACCAAGAGTCACATGCTTAACCGACTAAGCCACCCAAGCACCCTGGTCTCTGCCAAATTTTAATAATTTATTTCTCATTCATGTAACAGATGCCCAGATATACACCTAACTATGTGTCAGAGTTTCTAAAAGTTATACTCAAAGTAGTAAATGAGGGACAATGTAATTTTTAAACAATCTGAGCAGATCAAATAAGATGTTCTTTCAAAGATAAGTAATATAGAATGTTAGCCTTGGATACCCTAAAGCTTACATAGTCCAGCCTCAGTATGCGAATGAAGCCAACAAGAATGTAAGACTTTTGTCTGGACTCACAGTACAGGGGTAGAGCCAGGGTCAGCGGAAGCAACACTTATTTTTACCCCAGGTCCTCCTCCCAAATGACAGAGCTTCTAAAGTCCAAGAAAATGGCTCTATACTTGTTTATTATATCAATTTGCTTGAAGTATTTAAGAGTTACGACTGTTTATAGTGGTCATTGACTAAACAATGAAAAAGACCATTATAAAGAAACTTCACATTGGTAGATAACAATATACTGATTAATGAAGATTTGAAGTTACCTTTAAGAACCTCTTATTATAGCACGTATATTTATGGAGTAGAATTAATAGATAACTCTTGATCTTGGGGTCATGAGTTCAAGCCCCACATTGGGCATGGAGAGTACTTTTAAAAACTGGTAATAAATATTTATTAAGCGTCTATATGTATATGTACATAACTATGTACATAACACATAGTTATTTTCTAGAGACTACTGAATGAATAAATAATAGCATACACTTACATAAAACTCACTGTATGCCAGTATCTGTTCTAAATGCTTTGCATTCATTAATGCATTGAATTTCACAACAACCTGCTATTACCGCCATCCCCATTTTACAGATGAGGAAATTGAGGTGTAAAGAACTTCATCAAGATCAGACAGCTAATAAGTAAGAGCTCTCCTAATCTGATCATCTGGCTTCATAGGCTGTGCAAACTATGATCTACTTTTCATTTTAAGAAACATAAACATAGGAAAAAGTTAATGGTAGTGCAGGTTAAAAAAAAAAAAACAGTTAAGGAAAACTATAATGTCCACAAGGCAGTTCATAAGAGCTGAGTAAATGATAAGCCAGAGCTCTTTGGGAGCAAGTGGCACACACTAAATTGGAAGTAACTTAAGTTATTTCAAAATCTATTTACTTTCTGTCCATATTAGTTTTGCAGACTAAATTGTGTCCCCTTCCTCAAAATTCATATACTGAAGTCCTAACACCAAGTACTTCAGAATGTGACTCTATCTGGGGACAGGGCCTTCAAAGAGATAATTAAGGTAAGATGAAGCTGTATGGGTGGGTCCAATCCAATCTGATTGGTGTCCTTCTAAGAAGAGGAGAGTAGGACACAGACAACACAGAGGGAAGACCCTGTGAAGACACAGGGAGAAGATGGCCAAAGAGAGAAGCCTCAGAAGACACTAACTCGGCCAACATTTTCATCTTGGACTTCTTAGCTTCCAGAACCATGAGAAAATAAATTTCTATTGTTTAAGCCACTGAATCTTTGTGGTGGCAGCCCTAGAAAACTGATATGGAAGGATACTGGGTAGTTTATAGAATTAGAGAAAGAGTTACAGGAACCAGTCAAAGCCAGTAACCTCACAGATTAGAACAGGGCCTCAATGCATCCAGGACACTCACATGGACACACAATCAACCTCTGTCCCTTCCTTCCTCTGTCTCTCTCTCTCTCTGTCTTTCTCTCACACTCTCTCTTCCATTCATTCTTTCGTATTTCAATAGTCTTTCTCTATGTGGAGGAGCAACATGGCTTCCAACTCTGCTTTTCTCTCCCAGCCTCAGAATATAAAAATGCCAAGGATGGATTCAATTGGTCCAGTTTGTGTCACATGTCTAACCCTAAACCAATCAGTTAATTCTCCTTTCAGTATGGTGTTTCTACGACTCTGGCCTGGCCTCTGTTGCTGAGTCTGGAGCTGCTTCTGGTTCACTTTCTGAGCATAAGGCCAGCTTCTGCTGGGGTGGGAGAAAGGTAGTCATTTGGCTGCTAAGAGAAGGGGAAGGAATCTGTGATCTGACCGCTCCTGCAGAAGAGTTTGCACAAACTTCCTGTTTGTAGCTGTGCCTCTTACCCTCTCTTTCAGAAGAATCTGTGCCTCCAATTCCAGGACCTTTCCAGGGTCCTGTGCCCCGGACTGGCTTCCTTCTTCACAGTTCCTCATCTTCAGATAATTATGTTTCAGTTTTCACAACTCTGATGGCTTAGTCTCCACTCATCTAGCTCCTGTCCATGTTCCAAAAAGAGTGGACATGGACTCCACCCATTCCCTCTGTTCTTGTGGACCTTGGCCTTTTCCACTTCTTTGCTGTCATTTTAGTGGCATTTTGGAAGGGATCAAAGAAAAGTGTGTGTTTTTAAACTTCAGTGTTTAAACAGAAGTCTGTGCTGGGGCTTTTCAAATATTCCTCCTCTCTGAACATGCCACAGAGACTGCCTTCACCCCTGGGAGTAGAGGTGGTGGCACAGGGGCAGAGGAGAGAAGGGGAAGAGAAGCATGGACAGGCTCTGGCTCCCACCCCTGTATCAAGCACCCCTATATACCTCTGGTTTTTCTGTTTCATGTTTTGAGCCTCAAAGATTTTATTTGAACAAAAAGCCTGTAACTAAAAATGGAAAACCTTAAAAACCACTGCACAACACCAGGCTGCCGCCTACATATTTTATAGAATTATAATCGTAGTCTACATAAAGTTTTGTATTCTCGTTTTGTTTATTTATTTATTTTACATCAGATTGTATTATAAACCTGTCTTATATTTCTGTAGCTTTTTCATAATTAGTTTCTCAACCCAATGCCTGGCACATAGTAGGTCCTCAGTAAATAATGATTGAATGAATGGATGAGTTGTAGTATTTAACAGCTGCTGTCTCTAAATATTTTTGTTATTATAGTCATAGCTTCTGTTGAGTTCATGCATTCATTCCCCCTGCGCATATTTGTTGAATAGCTACTTAGTGCTGCACACTGGTGGAGGGTGCTGAGGATACAACAATAAATAGATAGACATAGTCCTTTCCATGCAGTCCAAAAGGGGAATCTGACAAGTGAGTTGACAGTCACAATGCAAAAGCATAAAACCTATGAGAAACAAAAAGGACTATTAGAGCACACAGTAGCGGCCTCTAACTTAGACATGAAAGTCTGAGAACTCTCTCTGGAGGAAGAGACTATGGAAAATCATAAAATAAACAGGACATGTCAGTGCAGAGGGGAATATAAATACTCTATGCAGAGGATGGAGCAGGTGCACAGGCTGGGCACAGAGGAGACTGTGGCACATCCCAGGACCTGCAAAAGGCTCAGCAAGATAGGGGGACAGAGTACACATAGGTGTGAGTCCAGAGATGAGAGAGGCAGGCAGAAGCCAGGGAATGAAACATCTTATGGACCCCTACATTTGGCCTGTATTCTGATGGCAATGGGGAGCAATTAAACAATCTTGAGATAAACCCATCTGAGTGTCGGATCTACAGATCCTATAGGGCATGTAAGCTGTGATGAGTCTGCAACTCATCCCTAAGAGTAATGAAGGCCATCAAAGGGTTTGACTAAGGTAACAATATTTGCAGTTCAAGAAAAAAAAATTACAATGTAAAGAATAGATGGACGGAAAAGGCAAGACTGTAAGGAAGGCCACTTAGGACTAGCAGAAAATATAAGACAATGATAGTGGGGATAAAGAGAGGCAAATGGGTTTAAGGCACATGTAGAAGCAATGAATAAACCTTGGTGGTTGGATGTGGGAAGTGAAGGAGACGAGAAAAGGTTTGATGACACCAGATTTCTGGTTTGGGCAATGTGTGGATTGTGGTACCATTTAAGACAGAGACTACAGGACAGAGGAAGCCAATGGGTTCAGTTGGACACATTGGGTTTAAGGTGCCTGAGGGACATACAGATGGAATTGTTTGGAAAATAAGCAGAAATGTAATTCAGAAGCATGGGAGAGACAGTTGCACTGTGGATGGGGATCTCACCATGGAAGTGGTAACTGACGTGGAACTGAAGAAGAACAGTGATGTCCCTCAAGGAGAAATGTAGAGGAGAAGGAGGAGGCATGTAGTCAGACGCCCAAAGCATACTGATAGTTAAGGATGAGCATAGAAGGACAAGCCTGCTGAGGAGATAAGGAAGAGCAGTCCAAGATGTTGGATGAAATCCAAGGACATGCTGGGTTACAGGAGCCAAGAGAAGACAGTGAAGGAGGAGTAGTTAGTGTGTCAGCATGATATGGACAACCAAATGGCAAATTTGATAAGGCAGATCCAAGTAGAATGATGAGACAAGCCAGGTTGCAGAGGATAAGAATTTCAGACAAAGTATGCATGGCTTTCAAGAAGTATGGCTGAAAGGAAAAGAGAGAGGGCCTAGTTGGAAGGGAAAAAGAAGGCAAGAGACTCAAGTGAGTCTGAATGCTACCAGTGGCTCCCTAATAGCACCTATTAAAAAAATGGGTGAAATAGGTGATGGGGATTAAGGAGGGCACTTGTTGTGATGAGCATTGGCTGTTGACCAGAAGTGTCGAATCACTATACTCTACACCTAAAACTATTACACTGTATGTTAACTAACTGGAATTTAAATAAACACTTAAAAAAAGAAAAACTTCCTGATCTACTTACTCTTCAGGGCTCTCCAAATTTGGCTCAACCAGCTTTATTTCTTATTATTCTCCTACCATAAATCACTCTGTGCTTCAGCCAAACAGGTTAGTCACTGTTCCCCCAAGTAAAATGCATGGTTCACCAGATCCATTTCTTGGTTTATATTATTTCCTCCACCCAAAATGGCACTGTCGTCTCTCCAGGTACAACCTTACCCCCCTGTACTGCCCATCTCTGGCTCTTGGAAACCCCACTACTCTCTAACCTGATTCTGCAGGGCTCAATGCTTGTCCCATTCTCATACCCCTCCTCATCTTCTGTACCTAAGTTATTCGGATGTTTCTTTTATGCCCCTACTTGACTGTAGATTTCTTGAAAGCATGGCTTGTAGCTTACTTAGCATTTTGTAAACTTGTTTTATGCAGTAGAGTTCAACAACCATGAATGAATGAAAGTTTTAATGAACTCCATAGAAGTGTTTCTTTATCATATCCAGTTGATGACCTGGTAAGAGGCAACCCTACTGTAGTCCTGTTCTGAGTTCTTGCATTTTCATTAAATAGTAACTCTCTGGGCACATACTACATGCCAGGCATATAATGTATTTAAGGTGCCTGAGGGACATTCCAGTGAAGTTGTTTGCAAAATAAGCAGAAATGTAGTTCAGAAGCATAGGAGAGATGGCTGGGCTATAGGTGGGGGTGTGGGTATCCTCAGCACAGAAGTGGTAAGCAATGTGGAACCAAAGAGGAAAAGTGAGATCCCTCACTTAGGGAAAGATGTGGAGGAGAGAGAGGAGGCTAGTATCATCACTCCATTTTATAAGTGAGTAAACTCAGGCTAAGAGAGGTTAAGTAACCTGCCCAAGGTCACATAGCCAAAGAATGATTGAACCAAGACTCCAAATTAAGACACCACCCTGACCTTGCTGACTTCTCTCTGCTCTTGTTGCTGACTTAAAGAATGGAGAAAAATAATTTTAGGAAACGCCCTAACAGTGTTCTCAGTAACTGTCCTACAGAAGATTGTAAAACATGTTACTTTAGGAAGCCCTTTCAGACCAGTAGAAAAGTCAGTAGATTCTGTCATTTTTCCTTTAAAATTCAGTAATAAGTAACTAGCATAAATAATAACAACCTCCAAAAAATAGCCAGGTAGAATACAGTCAGTGAAAGATTAAGGTATTGGAAGATGAGAGAGGAGATAAGCAGCCAGATAGGAGAAATATTCACTTTTCTTGGCTTTTATTTGGCAACACTTAATATTTAATAAATTCTGAGTGTTCAACTCCCTGGAATGATTCTAAGAACGAATTTCTTGCAAAAATTACATGTGTCAGTGAGTTTCCTAGGAACATTCTTTCATGGTGACACAAAATTAGGTGGCCTTAGTTCTTTGACCTTGTAAAAATGACTCTTTGCTTACATGATTTTTCTAGCAGAGAAACATCAAGCATAACAACTTATCACTGCCTGGAATGAGAACCCTGCCCTCATTCCTAGGTAATGATCCAGGAGTTGGATTGTATTTTCTTATTTTCACAAACATGTTGCATTATGGCTTTTTCCATTCATCTAGTAACATTACTCATTATCTCTTGACAATGATCATTTAACAACTCATTTGTTTTTCTTTGGGATTCCATTTCTGATGAGATATTCATTATAAGAAAATTAAAATGTAGCTTAATTTTTACTAATGGACTGTGGCATTCTTCATATTAGAAAAAAATTCTATCTGTATGGCATTATAAAGACAGTGAGTTCCAAGAATATTCTGAACAAAATCAGAAACATCCAGTAATAGTCTTTACTTTGGCCAGATTCCCAGTAATGTCATTGTGACTTTTCCCCAAATAGTCTCTTAGAATGCTGGTTTCTTGTCTTTTAAAGATGAGCAGTCCATCCTTGTTTGATGTGAAAGATGTCTCTTTTGGCCTAACTCCCTTTCTCCTCTCTGACCACCTGTCTTCCATCAAAAAGTGCTCCATGAAACACTTCTTAAAATAAAAGTGAGGGGCGCCTGGCTGGCCCAGTTGGTAGAGCATGTGATGCTTGATCGAGGGGTCATGAGTTTGAGCCCCACATCAGGCATAGAGATTACTTAGAAAATAATAAAAGTGAAATTGAGGGCAGCTGGTTGGCTCAGTTGGATAAGCGTCCGACTTTGGCTCAGGTCATGATCTCACAGTTCATGGGTTTGAGCCCTGCATCAGGCTCTGTGCTGACAGATCAGAGCCTGGAGCCTGCTTCAGATTCTGTCTCCCTCTCTCTGCCCCTCCCCCACTCACGCTCTGTCTCTTTCACTCTCTTTCAAAAAAATAAAATAAAATGTTTAAAAAAATTTTTAAGTGAAATTAAAATAACTGTGTTTTGACATTCAACCCCCAACCCCCGAATTCTGGATCAGTTTCAATCACGACAGTTTTGTGGGGTTTTTAAAAATATTTTTAATGTTTATTTATTTTTGAGAGGGGGAGAGGAGCAGAAAGATAGGGAGACACAGAATCCGAAACAGGCTCCATGCTCTGAGCTGTCAGCACAGAGCCCAACACAGGGCTTGAACTCACAAACTGTGAGATCGTGACCTGAGCTGAAGTCAGATGCTTAACTGACTGAGCCACCCAGGCACCCCCAACCACAACAGTTTTATAACATTCAGCAAATCCTTTTAGATCCACTAGCATCTAAAAGTTTTGTAATGGATTTACTATTTTTTCCTTTCTACTTAATGAAAATGTTAGAATTTGGTTAAAATAATTTAGTTAAATAGGGGATTTCAAAGAGGAACCTAGCTTTCAGAGGCACTCGATGTCACATTTTTGGAGGCGCTCAATGTCACATTTTCAGCTGTGCAGCACCTGTGCTTTATCCTTAGCTTTGGGCCCCAGGGTACTAGGTGGAGTGCATCCCAGCCACAATGGGGTGGGGCCAAGGCAGGGATGAAAATGTGACAATGACCTGGTGGAAGCAACATGGTTTATCTCAGCCATGCTATATGGTATGTAGTGTGCCTGTATCATTCTGGGGTCAGGTACACCTGAATTCAAAGCCCAAAGAATCACTCCATGACCTTGGGAGATGCCTCACCCCACACAAATCCCTGTTTTCTTATTCATAAAATGGAAAAACTTTTGTATCCAGCAGGTCTAGTCAGCAGACAGAAACCATACCAGTTATTGAGCAATGAGAATGTAATATAAAAAACTATTAACCAGGGGAGCCTGGGTGGCTCAGTTCATTAAGCATCCGACACTTGATTTTAGCTCAGATCATGATTTTACAGATTGTGAGATCGAGCCCTGCATCAGGCTCAGCACTGACAGTGTGGAGCCTGCTTGGGATTCTCTCTCTCTCTCTCTCTCTCTCTCTCTCTCTCTCTCTGCTTCTCTCAAAATAAATAAAAAACATTAAAAATTGTTTCAAAATAAAATAAAATAAACTATTACCTAGGTATAAAGTTGTTAACTAAGTGACTGAAAAGTAAACAAAGACACTAAGAAATCATAGCAGTAGCACCTGTGGGAAGTAGCTACCTCCCCTAGAGGTGGGTAAGAGAAGAACTTGGAGGAGGGACCAAGACCCTGGAGGATAGGGTACCAGTGGGCTGGTGCTGGTGTCTCTGAGAAGGTGCAATGAGGCTGCTCCGATGAGTGAGGGGGAATCTGCAAAATGGGTTCAGACTCCTCCAGGAAGGAACTGCCTCTGCGGAGATGAGCGAGCACTGCTGATGTGGAACAGGGGAACAGGAAGTAGATATAAGCCCCCAGGGAAGGAGCAAGTTCCTTCTCCCTCCTCTGGTCTTATGATGTCCCTCTGGTTTCCCCATTGGCAGCGTCCAACAAGGAGCAACTGGTTATGCAGAAATGTGGTCTGTAGAGTCCCAGAGAGTCCCAGCACCACAAAGCAGAGAATAGAACAGTGGACTGGAACTGAAAGACAAAAACCTAGAACTAGTACAAATTCCAGGTATTAAGCACCCACTCCATGCCAGGCACAATGCCAAGTGCTTTACATACATTATCTTATTTGTCTTAACCACTTAATGAAGTGTCCTCATTTCACAGATGGGTAAGAAAGGAAGCCAGATTTATCTGACTTCTTTACTCTTCTGCTGTATATAACAAGACTTTGTCTAAACCCTGTCTCGGTAGATGTCCTTTCCACCTTCACCCTCCTTCTCTGCTCTAACATATTCAATATTCTCAGAGTCTGGTGGTTCCTGGGGAGAGGTGAGGGAAGTGGAGAGTCAGGCAAATTTATAGAGGAGCTAAGGGGAGGAAGTGGACCCACTTTGTGGTTCAGAAGTACATAATGTGGCCCTGACAACAGGCAGATGGGAAGAAAGAGCAAGAGAGCTTTAAGGGAATTTGCCTTGTGGGAAAGAGATGACTGAGCTAATGGCTGAGATACCATTAGCTCATTGGGGAGCATTGGAGCTGGTCACTGAAGCTTTGGCAACTGGCATGACCCAAGAGGGTTGCCAGGGTGGAGGGTACAAATGAAGGGCTGTAAAGCTGGGGCAGGTGGGGAGGGCGGCTTCTGAGAGGACCTCAAAGGGAAGAAGCATTTTCCTTTATGTCTTGAGGTATCATTGCAGCCTGGCAGGGATCTGCTCTGGGGCAGTGGGGTGAGACAGCCATCCCTGGCTCCCAGAGCTGAACAAAGAATTCCAAGGTTAGTGAGAGCAGGTGAGATGAGAAGTGGCATCTTCCTGAATTTTCAAGGTTTCAGTGAGGATAGCAAAGACTTTTATAACAGCAATAGTACATTTTGGAACAACCAGCAGCCATGTCACCTCAAACAGCACTAGAAAAAGGACAAATCTATAGACAGGATTGTTGGGGTCAGAGCCACAAGGCTGAGTAAATAACATATTCCATGTGCCTTGGGCCAAGTTCCCTGGCAACAAACTCAGATGAGACTTGCTTGCAGGTGGTTCACTGAAGGCTGTAGTCAGTGACAGTCCCTATAGAGAAATGAGGGAAGCAAGACTGGGCAGAGGGAGAGATTGAACTGCAAAGCAGATGCGACAGAGGACAAGTTGAGTTCATCTTCAGTGGGAACTGGGATAGTTCTAGAGTAGTTCCAAGTGGGGACTGATCTTCTGACTCCCTCACAGACCAGCCACTGGGTGCAGTCCTTAGTGAGGGGTTATAAATCTTGTCCTGTGGGAAATTCCTGACAGATGCCAACTGGGAGCCCATAGCAGTTGATGTCCCAGCAGCAGGGGGAACAAATGACTTGGTCCTAAATGAGAGATCAAGGAGGCCCATCACAGCATCTGCTGCACATCCATCAATGAAAAAAGTACCTACTGGGGCACCTGGGTGGCTCAGTCAGTTAAACGTCCAACTCTTGATTTCAGCTCAGGTCATGATCTCACTTTGTGAGATCAAGCCCCCTTGTCAGGCTCTGTGCTGACAGCACTGAGTATCTCCCTCTCTCTCTCTGTCCCTCCCCGACTTGTGTGTGGGGTCTCTTCCCAAATAAATAAACATTTAAAAAAAAAGAAAAAATCTACTGAATAACTATTATTGGTCAGCCCTGTGCTAGGCACTGGAAACACATCAGGGATCGAGACACAAAAAATATCTGGCCTCATGGGATAAAAGGTATATTTACTAAACTTTTCTTTGCCTCAGTGAACCTCACCTCGAACTATGGATAATAATAGCAAGCTTTCAGTTAGTATGAGATATAGTTATTATTATTTAAAAAAATTTTTTAATGTTTATTTTTGAGAGAGAGAGAGAGAGAGACACAGAGACAGAGACAGAGCGTGAGAAGGGGAGGGGCAGAGAGAGAGGGAGACACAGAATCCAAAGCAGGCTCCAGACTCCGAGCTGTCAGCACAGAGCCTGACACCCACAAGGCTTGAACCCACAAACTGTGAGATCATGACCTGAGCTGAAGTCAGAAGCCTAACCTAAGCCACCCAGGCGCCCCATCGTTATTATTATTTATAATGTCTACACTACATGTTTGAGGACTGCCTGGAGGACAAGCAGGGCAACAAACTCCTCTGCTATCACTGCCACAGGCATGGATCTGCAGAAAGGAGGAGCCCTAAGAGAGAAAGAGTTGTAACACTGGGCCTGCCCCAGAAGCAGGAATAAGCTACCCCTGAAGGAAAGGCATGATTTTCAGAAGTTCCTTGTGTATTTTGACGGCCAGCGCAGTCCCGAGGAACTCATAGCGTGACAGAACTTCAAGAAAAAGTGGAGACACCCAGGCTGACTGACTAAAATGCCTGTGGCCGAATAAGTACCTCCCCTCCCAGAATACCATGCCTGCCCAGGCCAGAAGCTCTTGGGAGAGCAGCTGTGGGAAAATCATCAGGCAATCAACTCAAGCTCATGTCCATCTCTCTACCTTGGTGCTCCCCCCCATCTCCCTGTATGTGGGCTTTGAACTGGGACTTGAAAAGGGCACTGCATCTAGGAATTTCCCTTGGCTCCATGGCTCCATAGACTGGGCTTTACAATCGCAAATAGCTGTGCCCCACCCCCAGCCCAGGCTTACCTGTTGGCTGGGTACACACCACCTGACCCCCATTTGTCAGGTAAGAGGAACCAGATGGCAGAAATGGCAGTGAAGGGTACTGTCCTCACACAGAGTCCCTGCCAGAGACATGGGAAGAAACACCACTTTTTAAAGGGTTTGTTTTTTTCAGCCGCATGGGCAGTGTTTGTTCTTTGGAGGGCACTGGGGACTGCAGCAACAGCATTGTGCTCTGAGCACCTCAGCCTTGACAGCCACAGAAACATCACAGGAAGCCACAGCAAAGGGGGAAAAGGCTACAAGTCCTGAGTGCTACCCAAAAGAAATGTTTCACATGTATACATGAGACTCCTTGCTGAAATCTCCAGGGACTCTCAGAATAATTTGGGAGGAAGCTGACATTTCCTCCCATAATTTGGGAGGGACTCATGTTCTCATATAGCAGGTGGAGGTAAAAACAGAGGAATACTAGTTTGTATGGTCTTGTGACACTGTTTATCCCTCCCATCTGCCTCCCAGCACTACCATCATCCTGTGTGGGGCCTGGGCCTTAAAAGTTATATACAGGTAATTGATACTTGTTGCTTTGTCCATTCCCTCTACTGGAAACCATAGCACAATTTCCTTCAGAGAGATTACCAACTCCTCTCTCGGTTCATAAAATGATGGTGGTGTTGTTTGTACCATTGGCTTGAGATATGGGCACGTGACTCATCCTAGCCAATTAGAAAGAATATGACTTTTCTTTTAGTAGCAATGGTTGGTTTGGGGATGGGTACATGATCCAAAAGAGTCAATAAAACTCATTGAGGTTTTTGCTGGGAATCCTAGGAAAAGGAAAATTACTTCTGTCTAATAGACTTGAATGAGGTCTGCTGCTGTTGGAAGCATCTTGTGACCACAAGGGACAGTAATGTTTGAAAACTGAGCCAACATTGAGAAGAACAGAGGTGAGAGAGTGACTGGGGTCCAGCGACACCTTTGAGCCTAGATCTATCTTTGGATTTTTCAGTTAAGAGAGACAATGTGTTGTGTTTTCGCTTAAAGCCACTTGGGTTGTTTTTCACTTACAACCAAGAAAGTCAAGAGAGATGGAATCTATAAGCCAAGCAGCACAGGATTGGGAACATAAAGGACATGCAAGTTAATTTTAGTTCCCCTTTTCTCCTTTTACTTGATCCTCACTGCAACTATTATATGTAAGTAGGGGTGATAGTTTTATTGTCCTATTCAAACAGTGATAAAATCATACCCTTGATATGTTAAATGACTTGTTCAAGGTCTTCTGGCTAATAGGTGATTGAGCTCAGGGTCGGTGACCTTCAGATTTGGGACACAGGAAAAGTCAACAAGATCAGTACACCAAAACATGATAATCAGACCTATTTACTGATATTGTCTTGAGGATACTTTTAGAAAATCATTTGATCCTACAAACATTTTCTATTTATATCTCTCAATGTCATTTTATTCTGCTATTGGGCATATTTTCAATTCCATACAACTTTTCATATTAATGGAGAGAAAAAAATGCCTGTAAGAAACAAATTCAGTTGATCAATAAGAATTTATTGGGGCGCCTGGGTGGCTTAGTCAGTTAAGGGTCCGACTTTGGCTCAGGTCATGATCTCATGGCTCGTGAGTTCAAGCCCTGTGTCTGGCTCTGTGCTGACAGTGCAGGGCCTGGAGCCTGCCTCAGATTCTGTGTCTCCTTCTCTCCCTACCCCTCCTCTCCTTGCGCTCTCTCTCTCTCTCTCTCTCTCTCTCAAAAATAAAATAAACGTAAAAAAAGACAATTTATTAAGTGCTTAGACACTCTTCCATCACCCTCTTATCCAACTCCATTTCTTCAGCTCCAGAGCTGTCCACTGAGCTCCCCACCTGAAACATATGTTCCATAAAAGCAAGGGCTGGGGTGCGTAGGTGGCTCAGTCATTTAAACATCCGACCTCCACTCAGGTTGTGATCTTGCAGTCTGTGCTGAAAGCTCAGAGCCTGGAGCCTGTTTCAGATTCTGTGTCTCCCTCTCTCCCTGACCCTGCCCTGATTATGCTGTCTTTCTCTCAAAAATGAACAATAAACAAAAAAAAATTTTTAAAACAAGGGCTTTTTGTCTTCTTTACCATATTCTCAATCCCTAGGTCTTGGTACATAGTAGGAGCTCAACAAATACTTGATAAGTGAATAAATGAGACCATGCCTTGGAGAAGGGGAAGAGAAGGGAAGTGATGACAGTTGACTTGCTGGAGGATTTACCCAAAATTAACTGAGAAAAATCTGGAAGTGATGGAGTTTAGAGTCAATAGGCAAGATGAGGCTTTCTGCCATATAGGGCTTAAGAGATGGTTTAATTTCAGCTGTAGAGTAATAGAGAAAGTTCCATTTCTGTGAGACTTAGATCTATCACTGTAAGATTCACATGTGCTGCACAATTAATTAAATGAATGAATGTTCTTATTCATGCTAACACTACTCAATTCAAAATTAGTACCTGTTTTAATGGGTAAGATTTTATTAATGATTTAAGCAATAGGACTAGTGTCCTAATTGGATATATGACATTTGACCAAACTAAATATAAAAATATTTTTGATTTCTTTAAAACATATTGTAAAAATTTTTAGAAATAAGCCACTGATTTTTTAAAAATCTGTTCTGAAAATATAATTAAGTTGTTTCTCTTGATTTTCAAAAATATTTTTCATTTTTTATAACTCTGAGCTCTTTTATCATTACTTGGATAAATAACATATAAAATTAAGATAATATAATTTTGTTTAATTAAAAAAAAACAAACTTGAATTTAACCTGATCAGAAAGGTCCTTTCCAGGAGGAAGGGTACAATCTCCAGTTGATTGCTATTTTGATATTTTAACTGATCTGAGGTCTCTCTTTTTCTTTATCCTTACTTTTGGGCTGTCAGCACCAGAGGTGGGAGGTAGAGGCTCTACCCATTGAGAATGTTTGGAAGCATAACTCTCCTCACCAGACAATAGAAGGATAAACAAAGCAAAGGGAGGAAGGAAAGCAGGGAGGGAAGTTCTCACAGCAAGGGGAAGTAATAAGCATTTGCTAAAGTCAAATGCGCTCTTTGGGGAACCTGGCTGGCTTGATCTTGGGTGATAAGTTCAAGCCCCACAGTGGGTATGGAGATTGCTTAAATAATTAAAACAGAAAAAAAAGCAGTGTTTACTTAATCATTTGCAAGTGAGAACCTATTTGACTATCCTGTATACCAGGCCAATTTATTTTTAAATCTAATCAATCACCTAGATCAGAGCTGTCCAATAGCTGTAGTTATTGGGCACTCCAAATATGACTAGTCACCTGAGGAACTGAGTTTTTAAACTTCAATTCATTTTAATTAATATAAATTTAAATTAAAATAGTAGCATGTGGCTAGTGACAGTACAGATCTAGATAATTAGTTAAATTTTACTAAGCATTCTAATTTATTGTTTCTTCGAAAACATTAAAGGAATCACAGTTACGTTTCTAAATTAATTAACATAATGGAGTGAGTATTTGGGACACATAAAGACCCAATGTCAAAAAAAGTAGAAAAGAGGCAACAGTTAGAGATGATGTCCTCATCACCTTCTTAGCTTTTCATTGTGTCTGGTGTTCTCCTATTTCCTTGGCTTTTTGGAAGCCAAGAAGCAAGTTTCTCCTGTTTCTCTAGTGTTTTTTGCAGACATAAAAAAAAAAAAAGTCCAATCACCAGATCTTCATCTGAAATACTACATACCTAGACACTTACTGATTCAGTTATTTGTTTGCTTGTCTGTTTTTGCTCTGAAGAGTTCAGTTGACTATTGGCTCTGGTTTTTTAAACATTTTCTTGGTAGTAATAATTTTGAACGCAGGGAGTTATTTGCCTGGTATGTTGTTCATTAAAATACTGTGGGCTGCCTAAGTTCTCAGAACTTCTATCTGATGCTATCTGATGAGACGCAACCTGCAGAAAGGTTCAGTCAAAGTGCACTAGGGTCATTAATTATTCTTGAAATAATCACTTGGTTTTCTAGGTTTTCTTTTTAAATTCATTTTTCATGCTCAGTCTTTCTTTTCCTCTGCTGCAGGTCTTTTGTTGGTGGTAGTGATGTGAGATGGTTTGGTTTTGGTTTTATTTTGTTTTAAGAGAATGGGAAATGCAATCCAAAGATGCCCCTAGATTTTTAGCCCAGGAAGAACCATGACATGAGCGATCTAGAAGACATAGGTGATGCAAGACGCCTACTGTGTATATAATTCTATACCTGACTGTTGGTAGGTGTCTACTATGGGACCAGAGTGCAAAAAGGATTCAGAGCCTTAGGATTCCTAGGAAATGCATCATTAGAAACATACACTTCCTACATACCCTTCCAGTGGAGTAGCACTTCCAGTGTTTTGTCTCACCCAAAATAATGACCTCTTTGATAAAACTGGGAAGCACACAGGTCTGCACTCATGTAAGTGTCACAAAGTTAATTTCTTGATATCTGCAGTCTTCACTGGGGGCAGCAGTGAAAAGTTTCTCCTCCCACTCTATTCCCACCTATACTAAGAGCTTGAGAATCAAGTTTCCTCTGAGGATAAAACTCTAAAATCTACCCTTATGGCAGCCATGGGAGTGTACCATGTAGATCTCCCTTCACGAGAGAACCTGCTGTAAGGACTGTCATTAGCTGGCAGCCTCCAGCTGCCATACCTTCAGGATCTGCTGTGGGATGGGTGCCAAGACCACCTCTACCCAGGCTGCTCCTGGATAATGGCTGAGCAAGGTGGGAGGACCAGAGTCATGCCATTCCTACCCAACACAAGTCTCCTGTAATAGGCTCCTTGCTGGAGCTCCTCATTGCCCTGGCCGATGATGCACAGTGGTTTGAAGCTTTTCCAAGACAATCCCCCTTATTTTGCTGACTCTGTTCACAGGTATCAGACCTACAGTGCAGTCTGAGGGTTTCTGCCTACTCACATTTCCTCTTCCCTTTTTCCCCCACAGGCAATTCCCCAAATATGTCTCTTGCACACCTAAGTCTGAATTGATGTCTGCTTCTTAGAGGACCAACACAATACAAAATGAATGAGATTAATTATTTGAAGAAACAACATTAAACGGCATTCTCGACTGTGAAGATATGAACCAAGTCTGTTCTACTCTAAGGCCTAGTGCAGACTGGGCACAAAGCAGGCTCTCAATAACTTGAAAAGGAAGGAAAGACAGGGGGAGGAAGAGAAGAAAGATTTTGGATTACTGAGATTAAAATCTAATCAAGCTTTAGTAAAGGGTAAAAAAAAAACAACGCTATAGCATTAGAAGGAAAAACTAGCAGACAGAAGAGGATGGTCAGTTTAGAATTTAGAAAACGGAACTCCACAGGGTGAAAATATGTTAGTGTATCTCCAGCACCATCTATGGAAGACATGTGTACACACACAGACGCATATACACATTCACACCTGCATCCACATCTACACACGCATAAATGATAACATGCAGGAAGTCATATGTAAAGTACACATATTTATATTCCTGTTATTTTCCTCAGTATTCTCAATATGTACAAATAATACCTAAATATACCACAATGGTAAATGGAAAATGAAACAAAAAAAATCCCTAAATGCTTCCAATGGAAACATTACCAATTGAGAAAACAGAGACAAAGGCCAGCTCCAGGCTGGGCCTCTGTTGCTACGACTTCCCACTTGTGCAATTACTCCTACCCACTGGGTTAGGATACGCCTGTCATTAGCATCTGGCAAATATCCCTCAGTTAAGAAGCAGCAATTGCAGTGTCCCTCAGAAAAGGCTCTGGACTCCATCAAGAGATGTAATCCTATTAAATTCCATCAAACAAGTCTCATGTTAATTTTTAAAATTAATAACCATTTAATACCCACAATAAATATATGTTGATGTTCAAGCATTTGGGCTTTATTGAGAATTTACTGAACATGATGTTTGTCCACATATATCTTCTTTTGCAATTATCTTAATGAAAAAATATGTATTCGGAGTCTACTTGTTTCTTAGGAAGTATGTTTTTGTTGGGGTTATTTCAAAAGCATTTACAGGAATGTAAAATGTTCTTAGAATTTTAAGGGCAAAGGACCCAGGGTTTATATGTGAAACTAGTTTTATTAATATCATGCATTGAGGACTGTGTCCATAGCCATCATTTTGTATATATATAAAATATATTTATATGTATATCTACATATAAATTTATAAATATATATAAATTTATACATACTATAATATATAATTTATAATGTAAATAAATTATATCTACAATGCATAAATTACATGCATAAATTCTCTCTATATAATTGTTATATATAATTTTATATATTTATTAAAAAATTTTTTAATGTTTATTTATTTCTGAGAGAGAGAAAGCACAAGGGGGGGAGGTGCAGAGACAGAGAGAGGGAGACATAGAATCCGAAGCAGGCCCCAGGTTCTGAGCTGTCAGCACAGAGCCTGACGTAGGGCTTGAACTCACAAACCGTGAGATCGTGACCTAAGCCCAAGTAGGAAGCTTAACCGAATGAGCCACCAAGGCGCCCCCAATTTTATCTATTTTTAAAATTATATATGAATCTTTTACAGAAATCCTTAAATTTTAACTTAATTTTAGTTCTTTAAACCTTAAATTCTTTAGAGAATTTTTTTTTAAGTTTATTTATTTTGAGAGAGAGAGCACATGCATGGGAGGGACAGAGAGAGAGAGCGCGCACATCCCAGCCAGACTCAGTGCCATCAGCACAGAGCTGGATTTGGGGCTCAATCTCACCACCGTACCACCGTGAGATCATGACCTGAGCCAAAATCAAGAATTGGTTAACCGATTGAGCCACCCAGGCACCCGTAGAGAAATTCTTAAAAGAAAACTGCAAAGGTATGCCTTTTTGAATTTTGCTGTTGGTTTTCTCTTAAATTCAAACGCTAAAGAGTCTCTTAATGGCTCAGGCTCATAGTTCTAATGCCTTTGTAGATGATATTTATTTGGATAATGTCTTTTATATAGCTACTTTATTTTTCAAAAGCAATAACCCTTAAGCAATCCTGCAGCTCATAATAAACCAGGCTCAAACTGGAAATACAAACTTTTATTCCAGATGTTTAAGGAGCAATGAATGTGAATCTATTCCTCGAGGAACAAACAAGGGATATTTGAATTGAGGTAGGTTTACCAGCTCTGTCTGCGATTAGAAGTGGTTTCTCCAAACAGCAGTTTAGAAAAGAAATGAGGGGCTCCTGGGTGGCTCAGTCGGTTGAGCTGCCAACTTCGGCTCAGGTCATGATCTCCTGGCTTGTGGGTTTGAGCCCTGAGCTGGGCTCTGCGCTGATAGTTTAGAGCCTGGAGCCTGCTTCAGTTTCTGTGTCTCTCCTTTCTCTGCAACAACCCCCCCCCCATGCTGTCTCTCTCTCTCCCTCTCTATCTCAAAAATAAATAAAAACTTAAAAAAATTTTTTTAAAAAGAAGAGCAATCAGTAAACAGGAAGTTACTTGTGAATGGACTTGAAAAAGAAAAAGATCCACTCTCAATTCTTTTAGGAAGTCATTCTAAGTCAGCTGTTATTGTACTAATATTTACACTATAGAATAATTATCATTAATCTTCTTTATTCGTGACTTTTCCAAAAGCAAAGAAGGGCCTGGAATCAAAACAAACTCTTCAAATCCTTAGATATAATTCGATTGTAGAAGAGACACATTGGAAAGGAAGGGGAACTAGAGTGGCAGTAGCGTTGTCTTTGAGTGGCAAAGTCAACGGTGTTATTCTTGCTCCTCTTTTACATTTCTAGACTTTTGGCTCTTTGTCAGAGGCCAGTCTTGGTGGTATTCCTTTCATCTTCAGGGGTCCTAGCACTTCCTCCATGTGGCCCTATTGCATTGTCTTCCTTGCAGACAACTACCATCTCAGTATGATTCATGATTATAGTAATATTCAGTACTGGTGACATAGCTAGATGAGTTAGCTACAAAAGAACCCGAATGACTAACTGGATCAATATATTGGATATGGTTATTTAAATATGGAGAGTACATCTAAGAAATAAAAATATATTTCTTACCTACGGTTAACACTAATCATTCTTGGGGCGCCTGGATGGCTCAGTCAGTTAAGCGTCTGACTTTGGCTCGGGACATGATCTCACAGTTCCTGGGTTTGAGCCTTGCGCCGGGCTCTGTGCTGACAGCTCGGAGTCTGGAGCCTGCTGTAGATTCTGTGTCTCTGTCTCTCTCTGCCCCCCACTGCTCGTGGTCTGTCTCTCTTTCTCTGAAAAATAAATAAGACATTAAAACAAAACAAAACAAGAAACTATCATTCTTATAGGCAAGGGTTCATTCCCAAATGTCAACATAATAAAATGATTCCAAGGTGTTTTGGTTGGATTTGGTGCTGTTAATTATATTTCTTACTTCATGGTCCTCATTACCATCAATGTCCCACACTGAAGATTTTTTAGGATCAAGCTAGTTTTTTAATTAAAACTTGCCTTTTGTATCTTTTTTTATACTCAAGTCTCTTTATAATGTGGTAGAATCCTCGGTTCTCAAAAGAGTCTTTTTCAAATTCTTTAGGTCCATCTCCATGTGGAAGGTGGGTGGCTGTTGCTCTGAGGCGTTCACCTAAGGCTGGTTCCTCTTTCCCTAGGAAATCATTTGCTTACACACTGTTGCCAGAGGGGAAAAAAGCGGGGGTGGGGGTGGGGATGGGGGTGGAGGGTGGGTGGAGTAGAAGGATCTTTTCCCCAATATGTCCAGTAGGAAAGTCCTGGGAGAGCTCCCTGATTTTAACAGTTCTTGGTTGCATGCTCCATCCAGGGTCTGGAGGAGCATTGAATGAAATTAGTGATTCTGGGTGGATAAACAGCATACATCTGTCCACCATACCCAACATCTCCAAGTGCATGGGTCCCAAGATGCAGTTCCTGGTGTATTAATTAAGTACTCAGTAAAAGTTAGGGATGATGATGAAGTTCCTCTGTTGGATAAAGTTCCACTCCAAACCAACAAAGAGCAGGAGACTTTGCCCAACATGGGCAGGTGAGTGGAGCTGGTTTCATTCAACACACATTGCATTGCCTTAGCACCCTTATACATGAAGACTCACTTGGGGTTGTTTTCCTCAGGAAGGGGTTGCAAGGAGAGAGGCTAATTGAACTTTGTAGATCCTTGTCATGGGCATTAATCATATTTGTGCGTGCCCATTATATTTTTAATAACCTTTAATGTTGGGGGAAATTTCTACATTATATGGCCCTTTCCCCCACAAACAGTTGAATTCATAGCCTCTCTTGCACCTGAAACACAGTCATGTGACATAGACATTACCATGCATATACACTTGCATGAGACTTTGGATTTAAGAAATAAACTTAAGGAAAGAGGGTCTGTGATGAGCTTTCCTTCTGTAGGTGGCAGCATAGTTATCTCGCCTTTGGGGTACGAGTGTTGCAAAGGTGAGTTTCCCAGGGCAGAAATGCATCTGATGTGCTCACAGTCATCAGAATTGCAATAAGTTAGAGTACTTGCATTTATTGCTTAGTCTTGGTAGCAGCAATGGCAACTGATTTCTCAATGGGCCATTTTGGAAGCCAGGCTTTGGTCATTAGCCTTGACATAATTTCTTCAATTCTCTTAAAGGTAATGTAAACTACCTTCTATTTAAAAATGCATCCATCCTTTTTATGGCTTGAGCTAGCCAGAATGGACTCAGTTGTTTGTAGCTAAAAAGCCTAACCAACACAATTTGCCTCCAATGTTTTATTCTTGGGAAGAAGTGGGGAGGTCTACTTCATAGCTTATGTTGACAAATATCAAAAAACATTAAACCTATATTTAATTCTTTTTTTTTTTTAATTTTTTTTTCAACGTTTATTTATTTTTTGGGGGGACAGAGAGAGACAAAGCATGAACAGGGGAGGGGCAGAGAGAGAGGGAGACACAGAATCGGAAACAGGCTCCAGGCTCTGAGCCATCAGCCCAGAGCCTGATGCGGGGCTCGAACTCACGGACCGCGAGATCGTGACCTGGCTGAAGTCGGACGCTTAACCGACTGCGCCACCCAGGCGCCCCAAACCTATATTTAATTCTAAAAAGCCTCCTTCACAAGAATATTTACTGATGGGTCTGTGCACAAGAATTCAAAGATTATGGGGAGTTCTTAAATGTTGCTAGTATCCAAAAAGGTGAATTCAGAAGAGGCACTTGCATCACTAAAGTATTAATATCATAAGTCTATACTTCTATATTTTCTTAGACAAAGGAAGTGGGGAAATTCCAGTTTGGTGGTTTTGCAGAACTACAGATGTTATGGAAATACCATGAACATTGCATTGTCACTAGGACTGCATAAAAGAATTTTCACACAAATTGCTTTCCAGATACTTTTCATTTCTTTTATACATTTGTAGCACTTACAAGGCTAGAGCTCCATGTGGTACAGCTGGAGGGTCACTTTTACAACAGGAGGGATCCAAGGATAGAGTCCAGCCCCTCATTCTCTCCTCTCTCACCCTCCCCCCTTCAGTCTAATGACTGCCCTGGATTGTTGTTCATGCATCTTTCAAGATAATTGGAGAGTGCCCATATCTGAGATTAACTATACTGGAAAAAGCCACTTAAAATTTACTTGACACAGGCTCCAAATTTTCATAGTAGATACTGAAAAATTGTTCAGGAGTTTATCTTCAAAAATGGAACAGAAAATTCAACATTTCCTTTATATTTGCAACTGTGTGCCAATTCTCATAATGAACGAAGAATGAATAAATGTGGGGGGTTTTTGAGTATAATTTTCCCTGCAAAATGCATTCTAGCAAAATACAAACATCTTTTCTTTCACTCTTGACTTTCAGAGCACTATAATGTAGTGAAAATCACTTTTGAAAACTTATCATAGGGCTTCTTCATTTTTCTCATGGGCTTCTCTTTGATACTTGGGCATTAAAAAATCATTCTTTTTTGAAGGGACTGTTGGTCAGCAATCTTCTTTAGCTCTTTCCTTCAGTTGTCCACTGGAGTAACTCATCCAGGGCTTTATTTGTCAAAAAAGCCCATCATTCTCCTACTTCTTACATCACTTGCATCCATTTTATGAAATTCTGAATCTTTTACAAAATCAATATTGCACCGTGGATTGAATGTGCATTGTATTTACATTGCATTTTCAGATGTTTACAAGGTTGATGAATTGACCAGAGACTAACTAACAAAGATGTTAACATACTGGGCCTACCTAGATGCTAATATTGGGCAGCAAGGAATGTTTGAGAGGGGACTAATTTTGTAAGTGGTCGGTTCATTGGTGAATATTTCCATATTTCCATGACTTTGATTCTCTGTGCAACCTAGTGAACTGCAGAGATTGGGTAATATATACTTTGGATAATAAGAGTCACTTCCCCTACCACTCTGCTTTTCTTTCTAGAATCTGCCACGGGGCTTTTGTCCTTTCTACCTCTCCCCTTTCCTACTGCCTGGAGTTCTTTGGTTCCCTGCCCATTATGCCAATTCTGCATGGTGAAAGTCTAGAAATTGGTCTCACAGAAATGGACCTTATACACACTTTCAAAGTCCACTTGGGTCTGTCTCAATTTTAACACATTAGGCTTCTTAGGACATTTAAAGATTATAATTTTGGTCAGAATTCTAGTTCCAAGTCAAATATGTGTTTCTAAAAGCAAATAATATGGCCTTTGGTAAACTTCTAAAATCATATGGTAACATCAATGTCTTCCTATGTGTCTCAACAACAACAGAATCATCAGTGTTGGAACCCTGACTCTTTAGTGAAGATATGAACACAGTTATCATTCTATAAATTAAGAAAAGAAAATACAGTTGCATATTTATGTTCAAATAGCTTTCTATTTATTGAGACATGTTTAATACTTTGTCTTTGAATTTTAAATTTTGAAAACTTAGCTTAGTCCTAGGAATGAAGTATTTTCTGGCTAGGATGACTTCAAATCATTACCAGAAAGTGAATTGAGCAATATTTTCACATTATAATTTAAAACTTTGACTTTTTAACAAAATATCATCTAAAACACTTATGCTGTTGGATAGCATATTCTTGAAATGTGTGCAAAATAAACAATCATTTATTTTCCTCTTTGCTGTTTTAAAGCAATTTTTATTGGGTTGAGGGTGTAGGTTTCAGGATATAATGTAGTTTGCCAAATTCTGTAACCCCCCCCCCCTTTTTTTAAGGTCATACAGGGTGTGGTGCCTTTAGAGAATTTTTTAAAAGTTGTAGTTCTTGGTGTTTTTTTCCTTCACTTTTTCAAAAATAGTAAGATAATCTAAACACCACTGGGAAGTTTTGGTTCCTGCTATTGGCTCCTGGGTTCCGCCAGTATTAAAAGTCATATTATTCTCTGTAGCTAGCTTTTACTTATTTTCTTGTTAGGTGTGTTTACATTCTTAACATTGTAAGCTCAGTACTAGAAATGAAGGCTTGATAAGTAATATTTTAATGACTATTATTATTATTTTGCTTAGCAAGGTGAAAATAATTTAGAGGGCAAATGAGGCATCTAAATTCAGCTATATCACTGGTGTTGTATATAAGCCAATTTGACAATAAATTATATTAAAAAATAAATTCAGCTACATCCTTCTTGTGGTGGTATGGTTGTGGAAAATCTTAATGGATCCATTCTGTTCTTGTTTTCTTTTATTAATCCCTAGTTATTGGAAAGTACGTAACAAAATAAAAGGTTTAAAATTATTTTTCTCTAATTAAATAAAGGAAAGCCTTGGTTCCTCCACAAGGCTGTAATTATTCTTAGAAAAACAAATTCTCTATGTATCTTAACTGGTCAATGCTACAGAAATAAATTGTTGGAAAAGATCTTTTAAGGACAGAGAGATGCCAGCAAAGAAACACCATTTTCAGAACAGAGCACAGGATGGTGAGATCTGATGATTTGGGTTCTGTCTTCATTATCTGCCATAGTTAATGACGGTTCACTCACAAATCGCTTGGCTGAAAATGCACTTTGAAATCCCAGCACAGAAACTGTCTCCCTATTCTCATACACTAGTAAAAACAGAGAAGAATCTATTGAAAGTGTGTGTTTAAAGTAAGAGGATAAAGGCAGGAGTTAAAATGTGATTGAATCCCTCTTGTGCTTCCCCCCTTTCTGGCCTTAGATCTGGATGCTTGAAGGCAGCAGAAATAAAGAGGGAACCCCAGTTTCCCAGCAATCAGCAAGAGCTAACACCTTTTTTTTTTTTTTTTTAATAAGCAACTAGGGAGTAACACTCCACAGAGGAAGCCATGACCCCCTCTCTGTTTATCATCTGTGGATCCCGAGGCCACGTCCCGCTAGGGTACCACTCGGCAGGGGGTTCCCCTGTCCTCCTTCTTCCCAAGGCCCTGCGAGCGGGATGTCACAGGGGCCGTGTGTCCTGGGGTGTCAGGGAGGAGACGCCCGCCCTGCCCCAGGAGAGGAGGCGGCTTGCCCTCGGAGCCGCCCCCTCCCGCCGCCGGAGAACAAACGGGATATTCAGCAGTGGCCTGTGGCTGCCAGAGCAACTCCTCTGGGGAAATTAAGCGTCGAGTCAGCCTGCACCGTAATCGTCTTTAAAAGCACCCCCACCCTCCTGCCGAGCACACCCGGATACCTGGGCTGCCCCGCGGCTGCGTGTCTGTGTGTGTGTGCGTGTGCGCGCGCGCGCGCGCGCGTGTGTGTGTGTGTGTGTGAGAGAGAGAGAGAGAGAGAGAGAGAGAGGTGGGGGGGAGAGAGAGAGAGAAAGAAAGGCGGGGGGAGCAGCAGCCGGGGCGTGTGCGGCGTGCGAGCCTGTGTTTCTGCCCGAGTGTGCCGGAGTGTGAGCCTGGGGGGGGGGGGGGGGGGGCGAGCCGGTGTGTGTACCGGCGTGCGCGCCGGGGTGGGAACGAGCCGCGTGCGTCTACACCGGCCATGAGGGGCGCGGGCGCCTGGGCCGCGCTCTGCCTGTTGCTGGCCGCCGCCGCGCAGCTGTCGCGGCAGCAGCCCCCGGAGAGGTAACGCGACCCCCACCCGGGCTCCCTCCCTTCCTACCTTCCTCCCGCTCTCCTGCAGCCAAGCCCGCAGCTTCCCTGCAGCCGCGTCGGGGCGCCCAGGGAACCAGCGCGCGACCCCGCGCTCACCCGGGCTCTGGCGTCCCCCGTCCCCGCGCCGGCTGTCCCCGGGCCGGGTCCCGAGCCCCCCAGCTCCGCCTGCCCGCGGTCCTGCCGCTGGCCGGGCCACCACGTGGCGGGGGCTGGAGCTGACCTGCGCCTCTTCTTCCCTAGTGCTTATGCGGGCGGAGGGAGGCACTGGGGCCCAAGTCTGTGGACTTTGCTTTTTTACTTCTGTTTTCCTCTCCCGGGCGGCTTGGCCCAGAGACATGAAGCCTTGGGGAAAACGAGTCGCGCGCCGCGCGCGGGCAACCGCACGCCACCTCCATCAGAAAGTTAACTCTTCGCCACCTCCATCAGAGCTGAGGGAGGGCCCTGGTCCTGGACTGGGGGACCCACTTTTGGCATCCCCCCTTCCACCTCCATCACCAGCCACCTCCGTTTGTAAATGGGAGGCCCTGCCAATGGTCAATGAAATTCAGAAAAGGAGAGAAGTAGGCATCTCTCCACATCTAGGAAATTAAAACTTTTTAATGTTAACCAATTGCTTGTTTATCCATTTACCATTTTCCTATAAGCTCTTACCACTATGTGGAGGATTTGCTTATGGATGGATGGATAAATAGATGTTGTGTTACTAGGATGGAGACAGATGGCAACTGGACTGAATGTTTTATTAGGCTATAATTTAAATATTCTAAAAGCTAGCAAGTATTTCAAATCCCATATATAGTGCAGGCATTTATTAATCAATATTAACTTTATCCATATTTAATAGGCTACACCTTTCTGAAGTTGACATTGGATTGTTAGACCCACTTTCAAATTAAGTGTCCTTCTTTTATTTTCCCAGACCTGTTTTCACATGTGGCGGCATTCTTACTGGAGAGTCTGGATTTATTGGCAGCGAAGGTTTTCCTGGAGTGTACCCTCCAAACAGCAAATGTACTTGGAAAATCACAGTAAGCATTTTTTTTAAGGGTATCCTCCTGGAAGTGGGTATTGGAAACAGTGGAAGGCTGCTGCATTTTTCCTCTGGCGTAAGGATCTAGGTAAGGGGTGTGTGCCTGAAATAGTGAAATGTTGGATTTACCTCAACTATGTGGGAGATTTTTATTAATAGAACTAGTGGCATCCTGTGTTAGTGATTAGAAAGGGCACAAGATAACTGTTGAAGGAATAAATTCTTAAAGCAGATGTGTTTCTGAAAACTCATCCTGACTCAGTTGAGTTTCATAGATTGAAAATTAAGGCTGTTTTCAAAGGCCTGTTGTAATGACTTTTGGAATCCATTTGTTGCCTGTGCCCTGCATAAATGTCTCCTAGTGGAGAACAGAAGATCAAAGGTAATGCTCATCCTTGACTACTTTATACCAATTATGAGTAAAAGGGAAAAGAAAATGAAAAAAAAAAATCCCACTTAATGTTCCTGATTTAAAACCACCACTAATGGCAATCTGAGAATAGAGAATAATAATAATTGTGGAATAGGGCAGTAAAGTCTAAATATCAAACAAACGCTAATAAAATGCCCATGCTGGTTAGTAATGGCATAGATTATGCCAAGTCAAGATAAGCAGTCAGATTTCCAGACAGCCATCTTAAAAAAAAATAGTCTGGATTTAGAATCAGCTAGATTGAGTCATCTTTCCAGTCAGTATGATGGTGAGTCTTTTTCATTTTTTCGTTGTTGGGAAGTTGTTTAGTAATTGAACACATTGGTTCACTGAGACCTTTATTCAGTCAGATTGTGCCACAGGCTGATTATAATTTTTAAAGTAGCTCCCTCTTACTGAGCACTTACTGTTTCCTAGACACTATGCCAAGTAGTTAACTCACATACTCTCACTGAATCCTTGAAATCACTCTGAAAAGTAACTCTTCTGTACCCATTTTATAGATAGGAAACTGAGGCCTAGAACAATTATATAAGTTGACTTGATCAAACATTTGGTAAGTTCAGCTTTGCATAAAGTGAAACCTATTTTGTAATGGGTCATTTTTAACAAGGTCATTTGACAGGCAATATGAGGGGTCCACTGCCTTAATATAAAACTTGGCTCCTGTATGTGTTGATGCTCCCCTATAAAATATTGACTGTCTGATGAACTGGTACATATTTCATTATGTTACTGCAACACATGAGGCCAGGAGAGAATGAGTCATAAGAAGTAGCTTTGAAATAGTGATATTAGTGTGAACGTGAATAAGGCTTCAAAATAAACACGGAACTTGGTTTTCATATTATAGTTGTGTTTCAGTTGTAATTTAATGGCTTTAAGTTATACATGATCCAAGGAAATTAATGGCCGGGAGGCATCATGTGCCTAACAAGTAGAAATTCATGGTTGGCTATATATGGGGTATTATGGGCATAGTTGGTATGGCATCAAATGTCGATGGGAGGAGGGTGTCCAGTGAAAGTTTTCCTTGGTAAAGCAGTGGTGTGCTTCAGCAGAGGCCTGACTACCATATTCTTATGTGGGAGGAGGGGAAGTATAATGGATGTTCTGTTTGGATGCAATGTAAAAATTAGGTGTATGGGCCCACCAGTCAGTCTTCCCTGGATTCACATTGTCATTCTATCACTGATAAATTGTGTGACCAGGATTTATCTTTCTTAAACCTCGGGATTGTAGGGCACCTGGGTGACTCTGTGCGTTAATTGCCTGACTTCGGCTCTGCTCATGATCTCAAAGTTCGTGAGATCGAGCTATGTATCGCGCTCTGTGCTGACAGCTCAGAGCCTGGAGCCTGCTTCGGATTGTGTGTCTCCCTCTCTCTCTCTGTCCCTCCCCAACTCACACTCTGTCTCTTAAAAAATAAATGAACATTAAAAAAAAAAAACCCAAACACCTCAGGATTGTTGTGAAATTAAAACTAATTAGTGCACGTAAAGGCCTTTGGCTCAGTGCCTGAGATATAATAAGTGCTTAATAAATGTTACCCATCACTGTTATCATTTTCATTATCATTATTGTTTGGTATTGACTTCTCCTTCCTTCTGACTTATAGTCGATATGGCAGATCACTCTTACCCACTTACTTCATTGGTTAAGTTGGGCTTGGCATCAGCTCAAAACAACTCAGACTTCTATGGAACAATCTACTATATCTATATATCTATATCTATATATCTATATCTATATATCTATATCTATATATCTATATCTATATCTATATTCTATATCTATATCTATATATCTATATCTAGGAAGACCTTATTTCTGCGGTTGGGTTCTATAATCATACTGAAGGTATTCTGTGTGAGTCAGGACTAGGTTAGCTTCCAGTAACAGAGACCCCTAATAACAAAGGCTCAAACAGAAGTTTGGTTCTCTCTCACATAAAGGAATCTAGAGGTAGGCAATGCAGGGTTGGTGTGGCGGCTTCAAACCTTTAGGTACTCAGTATCTTTGTCTCTCCCTGTTAGGCCATACTTAGATGCATGTTCAAGTTCCAGCCATCATGTTTCTGTTCTAGCCAAAATAAAGGAAGAAAAACAAGGGCATGTATCCTCCCTTTAAGGACATTGTGCATAATTACATGCAGCTCTCTTCTTACATCTCATTGGCTGGTTTTTAGTTACATGGCACTTCTAGCTGCAAGAAAACTGAGAAATGAAGTCTTCATTTCAGGCATCCAGGTGCTCTGCTAAAATTCAAAAGTTTTCTTTTGAGTAAAAGTTTTCTATCAACTGTGGAAAGAAGGGAAAACAAGCAGACGACAAGCAGTCTCTGTGACATATTTATTTGTGGTTTTCTCAGGCTGCCTGAACTCATGTTCATAAAGTTGACTAACAAATGCCAGCCTTTTTTGGCAGAAGAAAAAAAAAATTTTTTTTAGAAAGTATAGGTAATGTAGAAAAAAGGATTACACAACTTGATTTTCTACTTAAAAAAAGCTTAATAGTTTTCACTCTTAGCCAGTTGAGTTTATTCTATTCCAAGGGGCCTGTGTCTTTTGTGTTTGCATATGAGTAGCTACCAAGAACTTCCAGAGAAGCCCAGCACATTCTCCTGGATATAATTACTGCCTCTGCTATTCCCAAAGGCCCTGAGTACTCTCAAGGTCTTAGTTTGACAACATTTTTATTTCTTCATATTTCACAGAGAATAGCACTAATTCGTTTGTAAAAATCTTCTCACTTCTTCTTCATAGTCCTCTAGTTTGTCGGAGTAGCAGAAGAGGACTTCGAGCTCCTGTACATCCTAGGGAACATAAAAAGAGGAGGACCGTGATACTGCTAAAATTAGTAATCCTGAGGTCTCTCATTCATTCAACATGTGTTTTGAGTGCTGGATACTATTTGGACTATGGCAGCAAACAATGCAGCCAAACTCCTTGCCCTCCCTCATGCAGCTAGCATTCTAGTTTGGGGAGATAAGCAATTAATATTTAAATAAACAAGTAAATAATAAGATATTAAGCAGTGAGAAATGCATTGTAAATATAAAATAGGGGTGCCTGGGTGCTCAGTCAGTTGAGCATCTGAACTCTTGATTTTGGCACGGGTCATGATCTCATGGTGAGATAGACCCCTTGTCGGGCTCTATGCTGAGCTTGGAGCCTGCTTGGGATTCTCTGTCTCTCTCTCTCTGTCCCTCTTCCCCTCTTGCATGTACTTTCTCTTTCTCACTCTCTCTCTAAAATTAAAAAAAAAATAGATACTACTCCACATCCATTAGGATGGCTATTATAAAAAAATAGAAAATAGCAAGTCTTGTTGGCAAGATGTAGAGAAATTGGAACCTTTGTGCATTGGTGGTGGGAATGTAAAATGATGCAGCTGCTGTGGAAAACAGTATGGCACTTTCTCAAAAAATTAAACCTAAAAAAAAGCAGAATGAAACCTATAAATACAGAGAACACACTGATGGTTGCCAGAGGGGAGGTGGGTGGAGGGATGGGCAAAATGGGTGAAGGCGAGTGGGGGATACAGGCTTCCAGTTATGGAATACATAAGTCATGGGGATGAAAGGTACCACATAGGGAATACAGTCAGTGGTACTGTAATAACGTTGTATGGTGACAGATGGTAGCTATACTTGTGAGCACAGCATAGGATGTAGAGTTGTCCAGTCACTATGTTGTACACTTGAAACTAATGTAACATTTGGGTGTCATTGATACTTCCATAAAAAAGAAAAACAAACATAGAATTATCATATTATCTAGCAATTCCATTTCTGGGTATATACCCCAAAGAAGTGCAAGCAGGGACTTGAGCAGATACCTATATATCCATGTTCATGTCAGCATTATTCGCAGTAGCCAAAAGGTGGGAGTAACCCAAGTATCTATCCACAGATGAACAAATAAGTAAAATGTGGTGTAGACATACAAAGGAACACTATTCAGCCTTAAAAAGGGAATTCTGACACATGCCACAATATGGATGAACCTTGAAGACATTGTGCTAAGTAAACCATCACAAAAGAACAAATAGTGCATGATTCTGTTTATATGAGGTATCTAGAGTAGTCAGATTCATAGAGTCAGAATGGTGGTTCTCAGGGGCTGCTGGGTGGGGAGTTAATGTTTAATGGGTACAGAGTTTCACTTAGGGAAGATGAAAAAGTTTTGGAGATGGATGGTGGTGGCGATGGTTGCGCAACAATGACAGGTCATTCTGGCTGCTGTATAGAATGAGTTGTAGGGAGTTAAGAATGGAACAGGGAGACCAATTAGGAAGCTAATGTGGCATCTAGGAGAGAGGAGATAGTGGACTAGACAAGGGCAGTAACAAAGAAGATGAAACATGGACTCTTCTGCCTAAAGCAGTTGGCTTAGCAGTTCTGAATGCAGTTAGGATGTAGTGGCACCAGCCAAGAGGCTGGATATACCAGGCTCAGGATCCTTGGTTGGCAGCTGCTCCAAACAGGGCTGAGCTCTGGTGTGGCCTCAGGGAAGGTGGTCTGTTAAAGGCTTTCCCAAAGCCGGAGGAGGATCAGTCCATTTTCCTGCTCCTGCAGTCAGTAAACCAAGAATGGAGTTTCTACTGGCTAATTCAATATAAATTTTATTAAAAGGGGCACCTGGGTGGCTCAGTTGGTTAAGCATCCAACTCTTGATTTTGGCTCAGGTCGTGATCTCACGGTTTGTGAGATCGAGCCCCTCATTGGGTTCTTCGCTGATGGTATTGAGCCTACTTGGGATTCTCTTTCTCCCTCTCTCTGCCCACCCCCCTGCTCATGTGTGTGTGCATATGCATACCCCCTCTCTCTCAAAATAACTTAAAAAAAATTAAAAAAATAAATTTATTGAAACATCACAGAGATGCCTCAAAATGGGAGTCTCAAGAGTGGTCCTAAAAGTCTAGTTCCTATAGTTGAAGAGGAATATTCTGCCTCTTGCTCCTTACCTTCCTCTCATCGTGGTTCTTCCAGACTGTAGATGTGTTCCTGCAAAGTGGCTCTCCCCACCAAATCGTTTTCATTGAACAACATCTTAGTAGGAGATTGAAGAGAATCTAATGGTAGTATCTGTTTACTTTAAGAAAGTTGAATACTGCCTGTCACAACCAAACTTTCTAGCCAATTGTAATAGACTTTTCAGTATGGAAATACAGCTTACAGATTAGAGATTTAGATTTGTCCTTAAGTTATAGTACTTTAAAATTTTCATAGCTAGTTCTTGGATAGCTGCACTGTCCCAAACACTGTCTACATTGGCTATTTAAGTTAATTAGCCAAATTAATTTAAAAATTCAGTATCTAAATCACATTAGCCATATTTTTTTTGTTTATTTTATCTTGAGAGACAGAGAGAGAGAGAGAGAGAGAGAGAGAGAGAGAGAGAGAGAGAGAGAATATCCCAAGCAGGCTACACGCTGACAGCTCAGAACCCAACCCAACATTCAATCCCACAACCCTGGGATCATGACCTGAGCCAAAACCAAGAGTTGAACGCTTAACTGACTGAGCCACCCAGGTGCCCCCACATTAGCCATATTTCAATTGTTCAGTAGCCACATATAGATAGTGGCTACCATATTGAGCAGTATATAATACGAATATTTCCCTCAACACAAAAACTTCTTTGGATAGTGAGGTTAATTTTACTCACGTAAAGGTATGTTCAGGACAGGGGTGCTCCGTGCTGCTTCGTTGTGCTTCTGCTTTGCAAGTGGAGAAGCTGACACTTGTTCTATGGAGAGTTGAAATTGTGACTGGAACTCAAGCCTCTTGACTCAGCTGCATCTTTCTGGCTGCAACTCTTGGTGACCTCAACTAGTCTTAGGTTTTACTAATTAATCTTACTGAATATGTTCTCAAAAGTGTACAGTTAGAGATTAAGCCAGAGAATTAGAGGGTTATGAAATTGTTAAATATTTTGTAATCCGTGATGGGGTAGAAGGTTTCTTAGTTTCCTGTGAGAGTTGATTTTTGGAACTGGAAGTTAAGGGGCATCTGTATAAAAAAATACTTATTTGACATAGGTGGTGGGGACAGGAGTTAGTTAAGTAGGATTTGAGAGCTAATGTACATAAAACTTTGGAAAATGGTGGTTGGTTCCTCTAAGGAGGTTTGGGTTGAGACAAAGTTCAGCTGAATTGATTTAAGGATGAGAACCAGTAACTCCACCTGTAGCCAGCCCTGTAACAGGAAACAAAGCTCTGAGTATTAACACTACGTGGACCCTCTATCGCAGTGGTCCTCCTGCTAGGTGCATGTGTGCATCGGGATCAGACGGTGCGGGAGACAGTAAGAGATCTCTGAGATCCCTAAACGAAGCAGAAAAGAGTGGACCATTGTGAACAAGAACACAGCCCGTGTGATGAAGTTCACTGCTGCGTTGACAAGACATTTTTGAAGAGCGCACCAGGTACGGTGCTAGAGATATACAGATGAATATGTATGAGATGCAAACGTGGGGGGGCTGCCTGTGAAGACGTGTTCCCCAGGCTCCGAGTGGGAGTGAGGCTCCACAGGTAGCTCTGACACAAAAATCTCCATTCCGTTAATGGTTTCATTATAAATTCATTGCAAACTTGGCAAATCACCAATACTTTTTCTGTTCCTTGATCTTTTCATCCATAACTTGTTCATTTTATAATCCCATAGTAGAGTTACAGATTCATACTGATGGTTTGACACAGTTTTTGAATTAAAAAAAATAGACGTTAGTAGCAAAATAATACCTTGTGAAAGCAACTATTCAGAGTTTGACTTGGGCTACATATGTTATGGCTGGTTAAGTGGAACCAGCTGAATCTTTGTTTATAGCAACTATGCAAATTAGAGGAAACTGGAAGCCTAGAACCTTCTGGGAAATCTCCTTGAATAGATACGTAGGAATTGTTATTTTAAATTGGTTCCCAAAGTTAAAACTAAATGTGGCATCTGAGTGTGTTAGGCAGTTGCCGTCCTTATCTAACAGAAACAGCAGTTGGTGTGTAGATACAGGTGAAAATGATTTGTGCTTAGATTTAAAGCTGGGCATGATTTACAAAAGTTTTTAAAATCAGATACTTCATATTATGTTGTCCTGTTGTTATAAATCAGCATTAGAATTCCAAAGTACTTGTTTATTATTTATATCTCTTCTTTATTTCCAATTTTAGTATACGTGCTGCCAACGGAACACTTTATTTCAAAAAAAATTTTTTTTTTTTAATTTTTTTTTCCAACGTTTATTTATTTTTGGGACAGAGAGAGACAGAGCATGAACGGGCGAGGGGCAGAGAGAGAGGGAGACACAGAATCGGAAACAGGCTCCAGGCTCTGAGCCATCAGCCCAGAGCCCGACGCGGGGCTCGAACTCATGGACCGCGAGATTGTGACCTGGCTGAAGTCGGACGCTTAACCGACTGCGCCACCCAGGCGCCCCCCAAAAAAAAATTTTTTAAGGTATTGAAATTAGCCAATTATTGAAGGTTTCAGTTATTATTGAAGGTTTCAGTTATTATTTTCAGCAGAAATCTGGCTTGGGAAAAATCAGCAAACGTTTGAGGAGTTTAAAATTTGGCAGTGGAGGTTCCTTTAACTCTGAATTAAATAATGTGGGAGTGTCAGAAGGTCACAGACCTTTGCCAGAAATGGGAGAACAATTATAGCAATGAATAGAATCACTTCCATTTAAACTAGAAGTGTGTGGCAAAATTTTCTTTAGCTAATTCATGCAGAAGAAAAAGCATAAATCATATGTTGAAGATCTTCAGGCTCCCAGGTAATCCATGTACTGTCATTTTGATAACTATTCTTTCTTTTGAACTGGAATTAAATATACTGATGTGGAAATGGTGGGGTTTGGAGCAAATAGTCAAGAAAAAATTTTTGAGATGTCTTTGGTGCAAAAAGGTGGTTTTATTAAATCACGGGGACAGACCTTGCACAGAAAGAGCTGCACTGGCGTAGTGACAGGTGACTGATTATATACTTTCATGTTGGGAGGGTGTTAGGGATAGCATAGGTCTCTAAGGAATTTGGAAGCAAGATTTCCAGGACCTTGAGGGGCTAGTTGTCAGGAAAAGGTCATTTACTACTGTCTAGTAAAAGCCTAGTCATGAGACCCTTCAGATGTGTATCAGTGGGCCATATGCTTGGAGGATGATTGCTAAACTCTGTCCTGGGGGTAGAGATAAAGGAAGTTTCCAAAGGAATTTTTATATGTTAACGTAGATTTACAGGATCCCGGGGGTTGGGATAATGTTAAGCTAAGATTGCCTTTTGCCTTTAGCAAAGTGTCATCATCGAGGTGGTTGAGTTCCTAGAGGAAGGTCACTCTGACTGTCTCAAGGACTTGTCAATGGGCTATAAGTTATAAGAAAATTTAATTTATTCCTTTTGCCTTTGATCAATACTAGTTATTTTATAGATTGTAGATATAAAATAATAATTTGTGGTTTTCAGCATACCTTCAAATACATTGTATCATTGTATTTCATTCCCATCCAATTCTGTGATGTCAGTGGCATACGTATCAGTATGCCCATTTCACATGTAGGGAAACTGAGGTCTAAAGAACTCATAACTTGGCAGTATTGTCATTCCTGCACAGGTATGAAAAGACTAGCACAAAATTTTTCAGCTTACTAATACAAAGGCACTATCACAAGCTTACTTAGCAAATAGATTAACATTCACCTGATGCTTATTAAGCATCTGCTGTGAACTAAGCCTTGGTTGGGCCCTGGGGTAAAAAAGACAAGGCAAAGTTTCTGTCCTCAAGGAGTTTATAAACTTGTGGGGAGTTAGAGAAAATCAGTAGCAGTTATGTGTGTAAATAGCTACGATGCTCACTGTAAGTAGTTTTAAGTATTGATAATGTGGAATAAGTCTTATTTACATTTTTAAAAGATTATTGAATGTCTTAGATTATTATTGCTTTAGGCAAAGAGTGAAAGATGTTAGGACCTATTTTATATCTGTGCTTCTCTAAGACTTGAGAAATTGGTACTGTGTCCTTTGTTTGACATCATAGGGCCCTTTTACAACACCTGCTTTATATTTTCAAATATGTCTGATAAATAATCATATAAAGACATTCCTATACCATTGTCTTGGGGGTAGTTTTGCTAACTACATTTTAATGTGTGTTAAAGTCATCATACTGAATCTATCCTCCAAAAGCCTGATTAAATTTAAATGGATTTCACATTTTTAAAGAAATGATAGGTTAAAAATGTAGTTGGGATTTATATTTTCCCAATAACCTGCATATGGCTTCGTGAGAAGAAAGTCAGCAGTGGTGGGGCATGGGGTTGTGTGAAAATTGAAACAAATAATGATGTTCTACTAAGATCAGTGCTGGGTATATAATTTGAGAAAACAAATAGTGTATTTAGACAGGAACTCAACATTTAAGTCACTTAATTATACCTAAGAGTATAGCAAGAGGTTCTAAAATTGCTTTAACTATTATTTGCCTGGCATAACCACAGCAGGACAGATAGGGGAATGGAATTTTGGCCTTAAGCACATATTTCCTGGCTTTAAACTACATGTAGAATTTAGAATTATATAGAGACTTAAATTCCAATCTTAACTATGGTTTTTTTTTTTTTTATGTATGCATATATTTGTTGGACTAGGCCTGGTTATTTCAGCTGCCTTGAATAGTAATTTAACCTGGTGCTTGACTTAATATTATTTACATCTAATTCCTTAGTAAAGATGGGAATAATTAACAGAGAATGTCTGCATACCCAAGCTTGAGGACCATATGAATGGGATAAGAGCACTATAGCTGTTTTTTGTTTGGGTTTTTTAATTAAGAGAGTATAATTCAGATACTTTGTGATTCTTAGGGCACTTACACTGTCCCGATTAGGTTTCAGTTGATAAGACATTGGAAGAACTGAAACATTTCCCTTGCTCCCTTAAATCTTCCTGGGAAGCAAGGAGAACACAAATCCCAAATAAATAAGCAAGGAGGTGACATTTTCCCATTGGGACCTCAGTCCAGTTTTTCTAAATTTGTTTAGTTTTCTGCTTTTTTAAAAAGGGCTTCTGTTGCTTGTTTTTGTTTTGTTTTTCTTTGCTCGTTCACATGAAAATCAAATGTTTTTATTGATTGAAAACCTAATGTTATAAATGTGCTTATTTGTACTGCCTGCAGTTTTTAGTGCTGGGCTAAAGCAGAGCCTTAGAAAGGGCTTAATGAGTAGAAGGAAAATGAGACACCATGAAAACGAAGTCTTCATGTTTTTCTGAAAAAGATTGTCCTTACTAACATATTAGTGACCAAAAAGTCATTCTTTCCTGAACTATCACTTTAATAATGGAGCACAAAAATAGCACACTTAAAACCTCTTTGTCAAAAAGCAGTATAAATTGAGAAGGCATTTAACAGAGGTAAAACACCCGGAAAGGGTCTTAAAGAATGTATTATTAAGAAGACTGATGGAATCACTTTCACATTCCTTGCCCACCTCCAGAATTCAATTTATGATGTGAAATTATGAGCAAATTAGAATTGTTCCATAAATTTGCAGATTCCTCAAAATCTATCAAGAATTAACAATACCAAAAAAAAAAAAAAAAAAAGAGAGAGAGGTGTCATTTGTTGGCTTCTCTTTGCTGGAGACCAGAGAAGCATATAGGGGAGCTCCTAATTTTAAGGGTTCTCTTTTTCCCCACATTGTTCTGCCTAGTTAGGAAAGTGTTCCTGTGAATAGTTGCTGTCCCATGTTCCTGGCACAGTGAAGTTTCATATGTATAGATTATTGCTTCTTCATCTTATGAAAAATGTAATCACTACCTTTATCTTACACGGTTTCACCTTATAATTTAGCAGCTTTAACAACAGTGGCAATAGCTCTTTTGGGTATACTTGAATGTCTTACTCTAGGAACTTTGGAGAAAAGAAGTGTTTTCTTCAGATATATTATTTGTTAAATCATGATAGTCAATGTTGGCAAGTCTTTGGAAAACCAGTATAAACATCTAAAAATAAATGGAACACCCATAGAGAAGTGGGGAGTTGGAATTAAAACAGCACAAGCCCTGCCACTAAATATCACCTCTCTTTCATCCCCTCACCCCCAAGACACTCCTGAGCACTGCATATAATAAAATAGTGTTTCCCAAAATGTGGAGGGAGGGAGAGACTTTTTAGTCAGAGATGGGCTGTTCTGTGGATAAGGCTGACAAGAAAGGCATAGGGAAGCCAGTGGAGATAATTTTTCTGCTTATGCCTCCTAAAAATGAATTGATTCGAGTCTGATTGCTAGACACAGACCTTCTAAAAGCCCTAGGCTGGGATTTACCTTCTCTGAAAAAAATCATAATTTATTCTTTAAAACCATTTTTAAAGTATCTACCAGAGACCAGGTGCTGGGTTGGGCACAAAAGACTGCAATGGAAAGAAATCCATATCCCTGAATGAGAGGGGAGGAGGCAAGGAGGCTCTTACTAGTGAGGGAGATGTCCCCAAAATGAATGACAATAACACAGGGTGGTAAGTTTCATATCAAGGGTTGTATATGTGGCATTACTCAGTGACTAGAAGAATGGGCATTGGAAAGTCATACTGATACACTGTTCAGCTATTTACTAGGTATGTGATATACATTCCAGAACTTTCCAAAGTTGTTTATCATGGTCAGACCTGCCCTGTAAGGGTAATGTGAGGATTGAATGAGATAGTAGATGAAAGGTTCTTGGCACAGTGCTTGGTGCAAGCATGCACTCAATAAATGGTGGTGATGGTGATTTTTTTTTTTTTAACCTCTCTTCCAGGGCTGTAGTAAGGCATAAAAGGGTGGTGTTTGTGTAGAACTTGTCTACAAGCCAGTGCATTTCATGCTGGATGGTAATCCCTTTGGGGCATGGCTAGCTCCCATTGGAAATACCCACTCCTACTCACTATGTCCTTTCTTCACTTAAAATATGATCTTTCATAAGACTGTCCACAGAAGTACTTCCAAACCTTCCCTGCTTTTCCTCAAGCCATGTCCCCTCAACCAAACACCTCCCGCCCAGCACCAACCAAAAGTGCCCCTTAACTTTTGAAACTAGGATATTTAGAAACAGAGAAAGGATTGTCAGTTAAAAATTGCAAATAATTTTGTATGTTTAGAGATAGGGACTTTAATTAACCTTTGAAACCTCAAATCACCAGAATAGTCCCCATTATTCACTTATTCCTAATAGAGACACCTCATGATAGAGTGGTTAAGAGTATAGTTCCTGGAGCCAGACTGCCTGGATTCAAATACCAGCTCCACTATTGTGGTGGTAAGTCTTTAAAGATGACCCCCCCCCCCCCAATATCATATCTCACAATATCATACCTTCACAATACCTCCTGGTATTCATGCCTTTTTCTAGTACCTCCAAATACTGAAACTGGGTTGGCCCTATGAAACAAACAGAGTAGGGCAGAAGTGATACTACATGACTTCTGGGACCAGGGTGTAAGAAATCTTAAAGCTTTTGCCTTAGTCTCTTAAAACATGCACTCTGGGGGAAGCTAGCTGCCATGTAAGGACCACCATGCTGTGAGGAAGCCCAAGCCAACCATGTAGAGAGGCTTCATGGAGAGGGAGAGAAAGAGGAGAGAGAGGACAGAGATGCCCAGACAGCCCCCACTTATTCTAGTCTTCCTGGCTGAGGTGCCAGACCCTGGAGTAAAAAAGTCATCTTGGAGAACCAGCCCAGTTATGCCTTCAGGTGACTCAAGCCCTAGCTGATAACTGATGATAGTTACATGAGATAATTCAAGCAAGAACAACCCAGCTGGGGCCAGTGAACTTACAGAACCATAAGAAATAAGAGCATATTGGGGTGCCTGGATGGCTTAGTCGGTTAAACATCCGAACTCTTAATTTTGTGTCTCAGGTCATGATCTCATGATTCGTGAGCTTGAGCCCCATGTCCAGCTCTGTGCTGACAGCATGAAGTCTGCTTGGGATTCTCTCTCTCCCTCTGACTCTTCCTCTCTCTCTGCCCCTCCCCGGCTTGTGCTCACTCTCTCTCTCAAAATGAATTAAAAAAAAAAAAAAAAGTACATTGTTTTAAGCCACTGACTTTTGTGGTGGTTTTTATGTAGCAATAGATTACCAAAACAGTTACTTACTAGCTGTATGGCCTTGAGTTTATTAATCTTTCTGTGCCCCAGTTTCCTCATCTAATAAAATGTGGCTAAGAATATCCCTTACCTCATAGGATCACTTTGGGGATTTAGTTACTGAATGTACAGTATTAAGGTGACTTCATAGAGAAAGAACCAGGGAAGTAAAGATCCTGACCCAACTCCCTTCCCTATTTGCAATTCCTGTTGGGGCTTCCCATGGCTACAAGCAACTGAAGGATAATTGTTGATGATTTCATTCAGATCAACCACCCAGAAAGGAGAGTAGGGTGGAAATAGGAGGAGAATGGACTTGGAGGGGCAAATAGAAGATATTTGACACAAAGAGCTCTATCAGCATTCACCAGAGAAGTGGAACCAGTAGGAGATATATATGCATATACATGCAGGCATATACACATAGAAAGATATACATGTGTACTTAGAAATACACATGCACACATGTACAGACATACATATACATACATACATAAAGAGATTTGTTTCAAGAATAGGCTTATGCGATTGTGAAGGCTGGCAAGTCCGAAATTTGTGGAGAACCTGTTAGGCAGGAGGAGCTGATTCTACAGTGTTGAGACAAAGTTTCTTCTGAGATACCTCAGTTTTGCTGTTAAGGCCATTCAACTGATTGGATGAGGCCCACCCACATTATCAAGATAATCTCCTTAAAGTGAACTGATTGTAGATCACATTTATGAAATGCCTTCATGGCAATACCTAGATCAGTGTTTGAATAACCGGATGTTACAGCTTATCCAAGTTGACAATGTGAAACTAACTATCACAGAGCCACTGAAGGGTCTGGAGCAGGGGAGTGACAAGGGTCACCCTGGATGCTGTGTTGAGAACAGAGATTGGGGTGCAGGGGTGACAGTAGTGAAACTAGTTAGGAGGCCATCGATGTAGTTAGATGAGAGATGATGATGGTTTGGACCAGCATGGGAGCCAAGGAGGTGGTGAGGGATAGTCAGTTTCTGGATGTACTTTAAAATAGAGCCAAAAAAGAATTGCTGGTGGACAAAATGTGGGGAGGAAGAAAAAGAGGAACCAGGGATGGCTTCACAGTTACTGACCCATGCAAAGTGGAAGGATGGAGGTGCGATTCATCAACCATGACAGGGAGGCCAGGGCAAAGCAGATTTGGTGGGGGAGGTCAGATGTTCTGTTTTGACACGTTAAGCTGAGGTGTACATCAGATCCCACGGTGAAATGCCATTCCAAATACTACTCATCCAGCAGAGAGAACAGGTGGCAGGTAACAGTTTACTCCCTATTCTTCAATAAGTGCTTTAGGAAGTAACAAAAAATAGAAACATGATCAAATGGCGGCAGGTGAGGTTCAAGAGACTGGGTGCAGACATGACTATGTTTAGGTGTGGTGGCAGCTGAAGATAAAGGTGCTTACGCAAGTGTTTGAAATAAAAAATAGTATGTAGTAAACCAACAATCAGTGTTTTACTTCACTGTTAATGTCAGTAAAGACATTTCTTTTATTGCAAATACATCTGCTCTGGTGTATTATAGCAATAAATCCTGTTTCTTGCAAGCCTAAAGCTATCATTCAGAGCCAAATGCCACTATTTTACGTTGAAAATAAAGTATGGGAATCTTTGGGTTTGAATTGTACAAAGGGTTTGGTTGCTTGAGAGTTTGGCATACTCCCAACACTGGATGTTTTTCTTTACTTTTCAGAAAAATAAATCAATAACTTGTTATTGGGCATATTTTCTTTTTAAAAAAAATTTTTTTTTTTAACATTTATTTATTTTGAGACAGAGAGAGACAGAGCATGAACGGGGGAGGGGCAGAGAGAGAGGGAGACACAGAACTGGAAGCAGGCTCCAGGCTCTGAGCCATCAGCCCAGAGCCTGACGCGGGGCTCCAACTCACGGTCCGTGAGATCGTGACCTGAGCTGAAGTTGGACGCTCAACCGACTGAGCCACCCAGGCGATATTGGGCATATTTTCAAGCCACACCTAAATGCTGGGGCAGAACATGAAAAATACTTTCTGGAGTTAAATGTTATCAGACACAGAATCAGGAATCCATTCACTGCTATTGCCCAGATTGAAACAGTCAGCTTTCTAGGTCTTGAGTGTGATATGTCCATCAGCCTAACATTTTACAGAGTGCTGCAGTTGATAATGAGAAATCACCTCATTTTTCTGGGTCCTCATTTGATTCGACTACCCAGAACTATGTGACAAAGCCAGCAAACACTTGCTGCCTTTCTTGACATCCTATTATTCTTAGTTAGACTTTTCTAACTTGTAGTACTAAAAATAAAAAATAAAACTGACTGCTGTTGGGACTACTATTCCAATGTATTGGCATACTTTGGAATCATCCTCTTGTTTATGTGAAAAAAAAAATTTTTTTTAACGTTTATTTATTTTTGAGACAGAGAGAGACAGAGCATGAACGGGGGAGGGTCACAGAGAGAGGGAGACACAGAATCTGAAACAGGCTCCAGGCTCCGAGCTGTCAGCACAGAGCCCGACGCAGGGCTCGAACCCACGGACCGTGAGATCATGACCTGAGCCGAAGTCGGACGCCCAACCGACCGAGCCACCCAGGCGCCCCTATGTGAAAATAGTTTTAATTGTAAGATAGTAAATTTAATTTTGGACTTTTTTAAAAATATTTTTTTAATAGTCCACAAACCGTGAGACCATGACGTGAGCAGAATTTGGAAGCCTAACCAGCTGAGCCACCCAGGCACCCCTAAGTTTAGACTTTTAAAAACAGGCCTAAAATTGACAAAATTATGTATATTCCCAATATCCATTAAATGGTCTATGAGCAGTGTGCCTGGCTGGCTCAGTAGGAGGCGCACACAACTCTTGGTTTTGGGGTCATAAGTTTGAGCCCCATGTTGGGTGTAGAGATTACTTAAATAAACAAAACTTAAAAAAAAAAAAAAGACTGGCGCCTGGGTGGCTCAGTTGGTTGAGCATCCGACTTTGGCTCAGGTCATCTTACCACTTGTGAGTTCGAGCCCTGCGTTGGGCTCTGTGCTGACAGCTCAGAGCTTGGAGCCTGCTTCGGATTTTGTGTCTCCCTCTCCCTCTGCCCCTCTCCTGCTCATACTGTCTCTTTCTGTCAAAAATAAATAAACGTTAAAAAAAATTTTAAAAAAGAAAGAAAGAAATGGAAGAAATGAATAAATGAATGAATGAACGCAGTTACCTTTGTCCTTTCCTTAAAGCCTAGCACATGACTTGACACATAGTAGGTACTTGATAAATATTTGATTAATTTATTGAAAAAAATGGGTTTGGGGCGCCTGGGTGACTCAGTCGGTTAAGCATCCAACTTCAGGTCAGGTCATGATCTTGCGGTTTGTGAGTTTGAGCCCCACATCAGGCTCTGTGCTGACAGCTCAGAGCCTGGAGCCTGCTTCAGATTCTGTTTCTCCCTGTCTCTCTGCCTCTCCCCCACTTGTGCTCTGTCTCTCTGTCTCTCTCTCTCAAAAAAAAAAAGTGAATAAATAAAAAAAAAATGGGATTGCTTTTCTGGGAAAAACAAAAGAATTATCATTGTTCCTTTGTGGTCCTTGCCCCCGCCCCCTCAAGTAACTTACATTCATTTGTGAAGAGTTTGCAGCCTTCGCACTTGTGAGTTTTACCAGTGATAGGTTTTCATCAACCATTGTGCTTCATTTTTCTCACTTGTGTGGCATACTTTGCTGAGCCGGGGCCAAGAACCAACCACACGTCATAGCCCTCCATGACAATTAAGCTTTAGCTCCTTTGGGAAACTATCAAGTTACCCACTGTTATCTTCTACTTTTATGTATATGTGGAGTGGCTGTTATTTCTAATTAAGGATACAGTTGATATTAATAAGATAAATTGGATATGGCATATAAAAAATTATGCGATTTTTATGATAGATCACAGAGTGATTTCAAACTTTTCCCAAATAGCAGGTTTCAAGTTTGCACAATGATGCGGATGACACTTAGCTAGTAGCTTTGTTGTGATAGATAATGCTTGTAATTTTAGCCAGCATTTACTGAGCATTAAGTAAGAGGCAAACACGGTTCTAAGTACAATAAATTGTTAGATATATGTTTCTGCCACCTGCAGGGCACTCTGTATTTCTGCTTGTTTTAGTTTTGGGTTTTTTCTTTTTAGGCATACTTTACATATAATGCACAAATCTTAAATATGCAATTCAATGTCTTTGACAAATTCAAACACCTGTCTAAATGACACCTTCATCAAAATAAATGTTTTCAGCACCCAGAACCTTCCTTCCCTCTTACTCCTTTGCAGCCAATTCCCCATCCTTCCAAGAGGCAAGTAGCATAGATAAGCAATTTTTCCAATTCTAGGACTTCATAAAAACCATAATATGGAATGTGCTTTTTTCCTTCACAATTTACTCACTGTGATGTTTTTGAATTTATCCACATTATTGTATTAGTAGTTTGTTCCTTTTATTGCTAATTATTATTCTACTATGTGAATATACCAATTTGTTTATCCATTCTCCTATTGTGGACATTTGTGCTTTTTTTCAAATTTGGGCTATTATGAATAAAGCTGCTACAAACCTTCTTGTATAAGGCTTTTTTATGCATGTATGTTTTCTTTTCTCCTGGAAGGATACCTGAGAGTGGAATTGCTGACTCATGGGATAGGTGTATGTTTAACTTTGTAAGAAATTACCAGATCAGTTTTCAACGTGATGACCATTTTACCCTCCCACCAGTAATGGTAGGAAGTTATGTTTGCTCCGCATCCTGGCATTTGGGGTCATCAGCCTTTCTAATTTTGGCTGTTCTAGCAGGTGTGTAGTTAATGTCTTATTGTGATTCTACTTTGCATTTCCCTGTTGGCTAATGAGGTTGAATGCTTTTCGCATGCACATTGGTCTATCTTTGTGAAGTGTCCATTCAAGTCTTTTGCCCATGTTTTTTATTGGAGTATTTTGTCTTTTATCATCACGCTGTATGAGTTCTTTATTCTGAATATAAGTTCTTTGTCAGATGTATGTATTGCAAATATTTTCTTCCCATCTGTGGTTTATCTACTCATTTTGTTAATGGTATCCTTCGATGCACAGAAATTTAAAAATTGTTGAAGTCCAGTGGGTCAGTTTGTACTCTTGTAGTTAGTACTTTCTTGTTGTCCAGGATAATAAAGTATTCTTCTATATTTTCTTCCAGAAGTTTGTAGGTTTAGCATTTACATGTATGTCTGTGATCTGTCTCAAATGAATTTGTGTGTAGTGTGAGGTGGGAGTCAACATTTGTATTTTTCTGTGTGGATTTCCAGTTTTTCCAACATCCTTTGTTGAAAAGACTGACCTTTTACCCATTGAAGTGCTTTGCCACCTTTGCCAAAAATTGATTGACCATATAAGTGGGGCTCTATTTCTGGACCCTCTATTCTAGACTATTGATCTGTTTGCCTTCTTGACTGTTTTGCCATTGCCATTCGCTCATTGCCATTGCCAAACTTTATTAGTAGTTAGGTTTCAGGGAGTCAAAAGTTATGCGTGGATTTTCAACTGCACAGGGAGTTGGGGGCCCTAACCTTGTTGTTCAAGAGTCAACTGTATATCATGAGTTAACATGCTGATTGCATAATATTCATATTTGTAGTTATTTCTAAAGCTTTCCTATATGTTTTAATTGTTGCTCTTTCATACTGCCCTCCGAAAAACAGTGAGAGGCCTTCCATCCTTAGCAGGGTGTTGTTTCTTTTTATAATTTGCAGAATTGTTGCTATGGAGAAATTAAAGTGAGAAGCCCATGTTCCTAGCCAATGGATTCTTTAGGAGATGCTGTTGTCAGCTCACTGTTATTTTGTAGAGTAACCTCATTAAACAAGCTTGTTAGGGGTGCCTGGCCTCTCCTCCTTGGCATGAAATGGGTGTATAAAACCAGATTGTGCAGGGTGACTTAGATACTTATCAAAACTTAACGTGAAGTAAAGATGCTTTTCTTTGTCTTTTAAAAGTGTTTTAGGATTGACAGTTTACAAAACAGGAAAAAGATTTCAACAGACATTTCAGCAAAGAAGATATATGAGTGGCCAATAAGCACACGAAGAGATGTTTAGACATTAAGGAAACGCAGCTCAAAAGCACAATGAGATAGCACTTCACCTCCACTAGGATGACTATCATAAATACAAATAAACAAACAGATAATAATGGTTAAGGGTTGTTAAGGATGTAGAGAAATTGCACCTCTTGTACATTAATGGTAGGAATGTAAACTAGCGTAGCCACTTTGGAAAACATAGTCTTTTAAAGTTAAACATTTACCATATGACCCAGCAGTTGCACTCTTAGGTGCAAGAAAAATGAACATACACATACCCATAAAAGTTTGCACAAAGGTGTTCATAAAAGCATCACTAATAATAGCCAAAAAGTGGATATGTATATATCCACCAATTGATGAATGGATAAATAATAGTGATATATCCATACAATGAAATATTAATGATCCATTTAAAAAAACACAAGATAATGCCTCCCTTCAACATCCTCCGTCACTTCTCAGGCAGCTGAGGGCTTTGAGGAAAGGGTGCGTGGTGAAACTTGGGTTCTCTTATTTTATGAGCAATCTCAAGATTTGCAGTTGAAGAAACAAGGACAGACAGGGATACCATGGAGGAAGTGCCAGGCATGTTTGAACATAATTACCTCTCCCTCCCCATAATGTTTCGAGCCATCTGTGCCACTTATGTGCATTCTGGACTAGTGAGTTCATTCTGAGCCTCTCCATTTTACTCTTTCCTATCCACTAGTGTCTTTTTTGTGTGATTTTTTCCCTAAATGTGTTGTTGTCACAGAACATTTAATTTAAATGTCACACCATCTGAGCAAAATGACTCACTGTCTTTTCTCTTGCTGACTAAACTCTCCTCTGGGAATCCTGAGGTTTTTCTCAAATAGAACGTTTATCCACTTTTCTTTTGTTTTTAATTTCATTTACATTTTTCTTTTTTTTGAAAAGCTTTCTTGGGGTGGTCTGAGTGGAGGAGAATTTGTAAACAAAGTTAGCTAGGTTGTTGGTAGGTTTGGGACAGAGAGTGGTGGAAAGAATGGAGGTGCCTCCTTTGTTTATGCTACTAACCACCATCCCAGGACATGCCCTTTGGGTTGTGGCTTCTGGCATCTCTGAGCCCTTCACACACCCTCTTTCTTACCCTTTCCTTGTGGCTATGCATTTGTGAGACATTTGGCTAGTATAAGAGTCTTCTGTGGCCTCAGACTGTTTTCTCTTGTAAAAGTTTTTCCATGTTCTCTTTGCTGACAGAACTACACCTTTTAAAACCTTCCCTCCTCAAACCATCATTCTAACTGCGCTTTAATACTGAAATGCATGCCTCTAATATCTTAAACTTGACATATTCAAAACCAAACTTACGCCCTCAGTCCTTCCTCACTGCTTTCCTCTAAAACAAAACAACATGAAACCTCTCTTTCCACTGCCATTCTAATGTGAATGGTGCCTGGGGGCTTGAAATCTTGAGGTCGGTGTTGTTGAGGCACTTCTCTGTTCCCCTCCCCTTTTTAATGTTTATTTATTTTTGAGAGAGAGAGAGAGAGCACAGGAGTGCAAGCACAAGCTGGGGAGGGGCAGAGAGAGAGGGGAACAGAGGAACCCAAGCAGGCTCTGTGCTGACAGCAGTGAATCCAGTGTGGGGCTCGAACTCGTGAGCTGCGAGATCATGACCTGAGCCAATATCAGACACTTAACTGAGTGAGCCACCCAGGCGCCCCAACTGAGGCTTCTCTTACGTGCCCCCACTCATCTCATCTCCACCAGCTTCTCCTTGCAAATGTTCATGGTGAAATTAAAACAGCAATGAGATCTCATTGTTTTGCCCGCCTGATTGATAACTATTGGCAGCAGCAGTGTAGTTGAGGGTGTGAAAAATGGGGATGGGAATAAATTCAGCTTTTCTTGGCAATATGCTGTTATAATCTATAATTCCTATTTTCCTTGACTTAGCAAATAACATTTCTAGGAATTTATTCAACAGAAATATTCCCTTAAACATAGGATGGTTTATATAATTGTGCTCATAACAGCATTATTTATATTAATAAAAAATGAGAAACATACTAAATATAGAAAAAGATGTGATTGTTCCTATAAATTATGGTACAGTTGTACATTAGAATAGCATAAAGTCATTAAAAATGGTAATATAGCTGTCTTGGAGTTATTTTGAATCCTCTAGCATCAGGCATAATTGTTGGTATTATAGGTGCTTAACAGAATCTGGCTTTTATTTTTTAAATATGCTCTTACCTATAATTTTACAATGTTTTAAAAAAAATTTTTTTTAATGTATATTTTTGAGAGAGACAGAGCACAAGTGGGGGAGGGGCAGAGAGAGATGGGAGTTACAGAATCCGAAGCAGGTTCCAGGCTCTGAATTGTCAGCACAGAGCCTGACACAGGGCTCGAACTCCCCAACCACGAGATCATGACCTGAGCCGAAGTCGGATGCTTAACCGACTGAGCCACCCAGGAGCCCCTAATTTTACAATGCTATACCTTATATACTCTTGTAAATAACCTAGGAACATAGTGTTATATTATTCTTATTACTTTTTAATAAAAATCATCATAGTGACTTCTGGTTAAGCGTGGTGGGTTAAACACATGTGTTTATTTCTGTCCTTTCTCAAAATCCCACCAAAATTACAGTAAGGAAATTTAAAAGTTTAAACCCACAAAGACAAAAGGGACCTGGAATGGAATTAACAGAAGAGAGATACCAATAAAATTTTGGAAGATAAAAAAGCAGATGGTCAGTGGTAACTGGATTGGCAGAGAGAAGAGGGGAAAGTCAATGTATCTGCCAGAGGGGAGGGGCAGTACCCAAGAGAAGCAAGCTGATCTGTGCCCCGCATTTCTTGGAAGGCCCCAGAGCAGGGGTGGTTGGAGTTATGTTTGAAAACCTTTTAAGAGCAATTAGCCTTCAAGGTTCCCTCCTTTGCTCCAAGCAGTAAGAGGGCAGTCTCCTTTCCCATCACAGCAGGGCTTGTTCTCTGAGAACCAGAGGGGCTCTGGACTTGTAACTAACTGCAAAGCCGCAGATAGGGCCAGGCCGAGGTATGGCACTGAAAACAGGTTAATGAAATTATGTCTACACACTAAATGGTGAGGCCCTCCCAACCACCTTTCTCCCTGCTCCTCCCAAGAAAACAGCAGCAAGGTTTTAACCCTCAGGCAAGACATTGAAAGATTTTAGAGAAAACAAAGAGCCCTTCAGATAGGACCTCCAGATAATTTGGGAGACCTAGTGAAAAAGCCAGCCTGTCCCCAGTCACATTATGGGGACAAGCCCTGCCATAGAGCTTCCAGTCAGCCTCACTTCAGCTCTGAATATGAATAGATAGTCAGGGGTTGCTGGACCTTTGTGGAAAGCCTCTAACATGAAAGGGTGGAGCCCCAAACACAAAAAACAAACATACAAACAAAAATAAGGAAGCAGAGACAAAACACAGGGCAGAAGAAAATTTTAAAATGATTATTATCCTTAGATCAGAAGAGGTATTGTGTGTGTAAAAATAAAACAATGCCAAGAAAAAAAGAAAAAGAAAGAAAATAAGATAAAAACACAGTTGGAAAATAATAAGTGGAAATGGAAAACATTGATAAACTTGAAGAAGATACCTCAGAAAAGAGAACAAAAGGAGGGGAGATGAACTATTGGAGAGGAAAGATAAGAAAATTAGAGGATCTATTCAGGAAGCCCCATCTGACTAATGAGAGTTCTAGGGGAAAAGAATGGAGAATATGAAGGGGAGGGAATAAAGAGATACTACTCAGCACAGTGAATGGAAAAAGACAAACACCAAGGCACATTTTTGTTCAACTTAGATGAGAAAATCCTACAAGCTTCTAGAGGAGGGGAAAATCACATAGAAAGGGAAAAGAACAACATCAGCCTATTAGAAACTAGAAGGCAGTGGAATGATGTCCTAAAAATTCTGATGAAAAGGGTGCCTGGGTAGGTTAGTCAGTTAAGCGTCTGACTCTTGGTTTCAGCTCAGGTCATAATCTCACAGTTCGTGGGTTTGAGCCCCACATCTGGCTCTGTGCTGATGGCATGGAACCTGCTTGAGATTCTGTCTCCCTCTCTCTCTGCCTCTCCCCTGCGCGTGCGCTCTCTCTCTCTGAAAAAAAAAACAAAAAACATTAAAAAAAATTTTTTTTTAATCTGATGAAACTTATTTTAAAGCTACAATTCCAAACCCTACCAAACTGGTGGATAGATGTAAGCACAGAATAAAGGTGTTTTTAGAAACGCAAGATCTTTAACTTTTTCTCAGTGTTGACCCTTTGTAAGAAAACTATAAGAGGATGAGCTCCAACAAAATGAGGGAATAAAGTAACCAAGAAAAAAGATTTAGCAGCCCTGTGGGGATTTCCTGAGTTGGAGGAAGCCAAGTCCTGGCCTCCTAGCTGTGCGACAGGCCTTGTGAGAGGCCAGTGAAGACTGGACAGAGAGAGGGCAGGAGGGTGGAGGGCTCTAGGATGGATGTTTCCAGGAAGAAAATGGAAGTGACAAGATACCAGTGCCTGGCCATTGTCAAGAGGGGTTTTAGAGAGAGCTACAGAGAAAACTAAGGAAATTCAAAGAACAAAGCAACTATTAGCCTTAGGAAAAACAAAGAATTGTACAATTAGTCCAGTAGTGAATAATTTTATGTAGTCATAGTAATGGAAATCCTGACTTGATTTAATCAGATTTTGACGGGCGCATCAGGGCAATAATAGGCAGCAAAGACAAAGTTTAAAAAGGATAAATCAAGAAATAGCAGCACAAGCTTTTATTAAGCAAGGAGATAGATGCCGAACAAAACAGTTGAGTTAAATTGGTTGCCTCTGAGGAGTGGGAATCAGGGATGGGCGAGCACTCATTTTTTTTTTTTTTAGAATCTTATAGTGCTATTTTACATTATAAACTATAGACATGATTTTTTTTTTATTATAAGAATTGGGTTTCAGGGCGCCTGGGTGGCGCAGTCGGTTAAGCGTCCGACTTCAGCCAGGTCACGATCTCGCGGTCCGTGAGTTCGAGCCCCGCGTCAGGCTCTGGGCTGATGGCTCGGAGCCTGGAGCCTGTTTCCGATTCTGTGTCTCCCTCTCTCTCTGCCCCTCCCCCGTTCATGCTCTGTCTCTCTCTGTCCCAAAAATAAATAAACGTTGAAAAAAAAATTAAAAAAAAAAAAAAAGAATTGGGTTTAAAAACAATTTTAGTTCTCTCTTGTAGCAGCCTAATGCTACTATGTAAACTCTGTTTCTTGCTCATTCAGGACAACCCTGGCTGCTCACATTTGCATCTATTCTGTTTTAAAAAAATTTTTTTTTTCAATGTTTATTTATTTTTGGGACAGAGAGAGACAGAGCATGAACGGGGGAGGGGCAGAGACAGAGGGAGACACAGAATCGGAAACAGGCTCCAGGCTCCGAACCATCAGCCCGGAGCCTGACGCGGGGCTCGAACTCACGGACCGCGAGATCGTGACCTGGCTGAAGTCGGACGCTTAACCGACTGCGCCACCCAGGCGCCCCTCTATTCTGTTTTAAATGTGTTTATTACCTTACTATGATTCTTCTCATCCCAGAAGGGAAGGGCTTTCTGTTTCATTCCTAGTAAAATAGTTTAATTCTGTGTTCCTGATCCATTACAGATTTCTCAGAAACAAATGACAGATTATAAAAGTATTTTCCTAAAAATATCATTTTAGAGGTTTCCTTTGGGCATTGCATAGAAATCAGTTCCAGCCTATAAAAGCTTTCCAAAAAAAGTCATAGTCGTGTCATTAGGAAGAAAACAAGGGTGCTGTATGACAAAAAGGCCCCTAGCTAACAGAGGTACCCCCTGGCTTTTATGTCTGTTATCCTTAAGCCAGTGTGTCCCAGGGGCTTAGGGAAGGGCTGCTTTTTCTTCAAGATTCTCCACCAATCACGTTTATTTTCTTCTGGGTCAACTCATATTGACAACTCCTAGAAAACTGAAAGAATATCCTAACGTGACTCCAGTCCTTTGTTTCATTTTTTGAAAGTGTGAAGAAATTGGCAAGATTTAATTTCTGTGACTTATCTGCAATGTTCTGTCACAAAACACACTAAGAAAAAAAAGGAATAGATATCCTTACTTATAAAAAATTATAGGGGGCCTGGGTGGCTCAGTTGGTTAAGCGTTTGACTTTGGCTCAGGTCATAATCTTGTGGTTAAGGAGCTCGAGCCCCACATAAGGGCTCTGTGCTGACAACTTAGATCGGCTTCAGAACCTCTGTCTCCCTCTCTCTGCCCCTTCACTGTGCATGTGCTTGCTCTCTCTCTCTCTCTCTCTCTGTCTCTGTCTCTCTCAAAATTAAACATTTAAAAAATGAATTAAATAAAATAAAAGATTATAATCCTGTATACACTAACTGGGATTATAACAAAGCAGACCACTTGGGATGGGCGTTTTTACAAACTTTTGGTGCCGTGTCTCACGTGTCTTAGTGGAGCCCCAGCTTGCCCCAGAGAGGCACTCACTGCCAGGTTTTAGGTCACATGGACTTTTGGAGTTTATGTTTTATCCTAGCTGGATATGCGTTGCTGTGCCAGCAGCTGATATTTAATGACTATTTGATGATTTGCAGAAGAAATGATCAAATGACATAGGAAATCTCCAAACTAATCACAGATCTAACATATGTGAAATGAAGGTAGAAGACTTTTTTCCCCCATCTCCATCCTTACTTTCTTTGCACTTTTTTGATGCCTGGCCCAGGAATGCATGTAGGTTCAGTTAGTCAGACACATAAATCAGAGTGGAACAATTCTACCCTGCGAAAGCTTCACGTTCACTGCAAGACAGGGAAGATGCCACAGACCCTGGGAGACCCTCTGGGCCCTGTATATGCTAAAGGGGCACCAAAAGCAAGGAGAGAACAGTAGAATAGTGGGTTCTGAGAGATGAAAGAGGAAAGATAACGCCCCCGCCCTACCGAGTCTAGACACTGGTTGAGGGAGGGAGGTGGGATCCTAGAGAAGGTAGTATGGCCAAGACTTTGAAATTGGGGCGGTGGTTGATAGTCTGAGATGGGGAGAAAGGATTCCAGGTGGGAATATACACGTGATCTCATAGAAGTGGGAAAGGAAAAGGACTGGGTGTATTTGAGGATGGGGGGATTCTCACCCAAGATACGAAGAGCTGGGGGGAAGAGGAGACGAGCATGTCCGACTCAGGTGGGCCTTGCACACCATTATTTTCAGGAAATTGGACTTTATTCCATCCTTTTATTCATTCAGCAGCTACTCATTTAGTTAATCTACAGTTTTGGGGATGTAGTGGGGCAGCTACAAACTTCAGTGGAGAGGCCTACATGCCTTAAGGCCAGGGTGGCCTTATGTCCTCATTTGTCCTGGGCAGTTCCAATATATATCTGTCATTTAGGACATCTCACACGATTTACCATTTGCCCTGGATTTTTCATTGTTTTAAAAGAAATATTACTACTAATAGTTGTTTTAAAATCATCCAGGATGGGTGTGGTAGAGCTCTTTGAATTTGCATCTTCTGCTGTGGTCTTGTCTAAAAGTGTATCATGCACATGGGGCGCCTGGGTGGCTCAGTCATTTAAGCATCCGACTCTTGGTTGGCGCAGATCACGAGCTCACAGTTCATGGGATCGAGCCCTGCATGGGGCTCTGTGCTGACAGCGCAGAGCTTGCCTGGGATTCTCTCTCTCCCTCTCTCTCTGTCCGTCCGTGCTGACGGCACAGAGCTTGCTTGGGATTCTCTCTCCCTCTCTCTCTGTCCCTCCCCGACTTGTGCTTGCTCGCTTTCTCTCTGTCTCTCTCAAAATAAATAGTCATTAAAAAAAAAATGTGTCATGCACATAGTGCCCAGTGTTCTGTCGTCAACACCTGGTTAAACGTGAAAGACAACTGTGTCTTTGCCCAACACAACTAACACCTTCCAAGGACAGCATTTAAGATGCACACTAATCACATGAGGTAGCTCTGGCATTAGCCACAAGGTTCAGCTACTCCTTCCTGTCTTTGTGGGAGAGGGGACAAGTATTTGATGCTGTTGTTCCCGTCAGCCATGTGATACCAGGGCTGTGGTTTGTGCCCTGGCCAGGGAGACACCGGAAGTTACCAGGCTACCAGTTGGCTGATTCAGTAGACAACAAGGGAAGTATAGGCTTGTTGTACAGAAATACATGCTGGGAAATGGAAGCTGAGCTGTCTTGCTGTGGAGTAGTCTGACTGCTCTTGCTACAGTGGTTTTGTTACTTACTGCTTGGTGTAAATTTATAGCTCTTTGTTTTATAAATATTCATTGTATGGTAGTGCTTTTTAAAATTTTATTGTTTGGTGATGCTTTTTTATTTTGTAGTAAACCCTTTCAGGAACGAACAGCTCAAGAGCACACGTTTAATGAAAATGAAATAGTGAATTTCTAGTTTTCAAGAAAGTTGACGATGAATGCATAACGTGCTCAAAAGATTTGTCATCACTTACATCCATGGTAGGGTCCCCGTGACATCAGCCACAGGAAAACTAGAAGATGTACATCTGTGCAAGGGAACACAGTATTGCCCCCTTATCTGCAGTTTTGCTTTCCACGGCTTCAGCTACCCACAGTCAGTGGCCCAGAAACAGTTGGTAGCAACCTAACGCTGTGTCATAGTGCTCGCATCACTCACTGGATTTCATCTCTCATGTAGGCGTTTTATCATTGCATATCATCATAGGAAGAAAATGGGTGAATGCAATACAATAAGATATTTTGAGAGAGAAAGAGCACATTCACATAACTCGTATTGCAGTATATTGTTATAATGGTTCTATTTTCTTATTAGTGTTTGTTGTTAATCTCTTAGTGTGCCTAATTTGTACATTAAACTTTATCATAGGGTTTTCTGTAGAAGAAAAAACATCATATATATAAGCTTCTGTACTATCTGAGGTTTCAGGCATCCACTGGGGGTCTTGGAACATATTCCCCATGGACAAGGGGGGTTACTATACTCTACATTTAAACTTTATCTCCTCCCCCAACCAAAACCTAAACCACAACTCTTTGCTTAATTGCTTGTCTCCCCATCCTGGCTGTAACTACCTCAGGGTTCCCATTGCTCTGAATTCTGCTTTGTTGTTCCTTCAAGTGTTTCCCATCTGTGTTCTCTTGGCAGGCTTGAGTTCAGTAACCTTCACAGTGCTAAATGGGCCCACCGCAGCCCTGATCTCCCCTCTGACATTTTCTTCCTCACCCTTGGGCAGCATTTGCAAAAGAGGCATAATCTGAAGCCCAGCCTCTTGTTCATTTCAGAGCCATGTCCTCAGCTAAAAGATCCTATTTCTTTTCTCAGCTCAAGAAGTACTCATGGCTGCTGATCACCTTCTTACCCCAACTGACCAGCTGCAGATAAAGGAGTCAAAGGATCATGGTAGTGGTGGTGGAGGTACTGGTTACACTTTTAAAGGGGCCATTGAAATTGCAGATGTACCTCAGTGATGCTGTATTTACCACTTGTGCTATTACTCCAAATTGCCTATTGCCACCCTGCTATTCACACAGCCTGAGATCGTCCACTCCTTTGGTGGCTGTATTACAGTGTTAATTCATACAGAGCTTATATGCAGCAAAAACAACAAGGATGTCTCCATAGTCACCTGTCACAGCACTGCTGGGTAAGGACAACAGGTGACTGTCACTATCCATTCATTAATCAGGGTTATTAACACAAAGTACAAAGCTATAACAAACAACCCCCCAAATCTCAGTGGCCTAAGCCAACAAATGTTTAATTTCTTACTCACTTCACAGTCCAGTGCAGCTGGATGGCCGTCCTGGGCAGTTCTCCTTTGAGCATTAACTCCTCTGTGGCTCTGCTGTCTCTTAGAACCTTCCTGTTTCCTCTGTTGAATTCCCTCCTTAGAGCAAAAAGAGAACTCTAGGATTGCACCAGACATTCAATGGCTGGGCCTAGAGGTGGGGACATCACTTTTACCTACATGCCATTGACCAAGACCCAGTCAGCGGCTCCAACCTAACTGCAGTAGAGGCTGGGAAATGCTGACTTCCTCTGTGCCCACATGGAGGAAACACGATTGGTGAGCATCTCTTCAGTCTCTGCCACAGGCCATGGAAAACACAGTTGGGTAGAAGTCAGATCTGGGCTTTGCCACTGATTCGCTGGGTGGCTTTAAGTAAGTCACTATAACCACTCTGAGCTGTTTGTAACCTCTCACGGGGGCGCTAGTGCTGCCTACCTTGTACCAGTGAGTTTGCATTATTATGTACATGTATGTGCTAGTAATAGGGGTTGTGACTTGCACAGTTTTTTTTTAATTAAGATTATAAGGATCCCAGTTATTTATTCAATAACTACTTTTTGAACGCCTCTGATAGCCAGGCATTGGACTAGCCACCAACAAGCTCTGATCCCTGGATCTTACATTCTGATGGAGAAACATACGATAAATAATCTATAAAGAAATAACATGGCTAGGTGAGCTACATGATCTAAAGCAACTGAAGGGCTTAGCGTAGACCTCTCTGGAAAGGTAACACTTGAGCTGAGACCTAAAGGATGATGCAGATAATGAATATCAGGGAGGAGAGTGTGCCAAGCAGAGAGACCAACCTGTGCAAAGACTCTGAGGTGGAAAACTAGTTTGGAGGGTTCCTTGAACTGCCAAACTGTTGTACGAGACGGAAAGATTAGGTCAGAGAGAGAGAGTTAGGGGCAACCTCTCTGTGTCTCTGTTTCCTCACCTGTAACCTCCCAAATGGGCTAGTAATGTTAACTTCATAGGGTTGCTGTAAAAGATTAAATGAAATAATGTGTCAAGTGCTTAGGAAAGTGTCTGGCATGTGATATATGCTAAGTGTGTGGCCATAGATGGTGAGTGAGGATTTTATTCCAAGCACAGTGGGAAAGTTTTAGTTTACAGCAGAGGAGTATATAACCTAATGTCCACTAGTGCTGGTAGTCTGGGCTTGAGTTGGGGGTTTCCTTCCTTCTTCCAGACATGAGAGTATAAAGGGTTTTTTTGTGTGTGTGTGAAATTACTAATCCTCCCCCACCAAATGTTCAAAACATCACCTTATTTCCATTAATCCCTCTTCAAATATTTAAATATATACAGGGTATTTAAATATACATGAATATGAAAAATCTTAAAAAAATTGTTTTTAATGTTTATTCACTTTTGAGAGAGAGAGAGAGAGTGAGCTGGTGAGGGGTAGAGAGAGGGAGACACAGAATCTGAAGCAGGCACCAGGCTCTGAGCTGTCAGCACAGAGCCCAATGTGGGGCTCGAACTCACGAACCGCAAGATCATGATTTGAGCTGAAGTTGGATACCTAACTGACTGAGCCACCCAGGCACCCCCGTGAATAAGATTTTTTAAGATTCTGATTTATACCCCTCTTGAATATAGCCAAATATTTGTGCATAGTTTGCATGTAAGTTTCTTTGAATTACATTTAGGGGTGTATGTGAGATGACACTGAGCTGCTGTGCCTCTTGAACTTTGTGTAAATAAAAATGTGGCCTTGTATTTTAGAGCATGCTTCCCAAAGGTCTGTTTTTGGAAGAGGAAAATCTCAGAAGATTAAAACGATGGCTTTAAAAAAAAAATCAGACATGCTTCAGAAACAGATTTTTGCTCACATTAGTAAATAAAGTGTTAGAAGAAAAGCTACAGATACAAAAGAGTTACCATTTCTACAGAAATCTACTCCTTACAAAAGAAGCTGCCCTCATATTTGCGTTTTGCTCATAGTATCCTGAAAATGCAGACCATCAGCTTAAAATATAGTTCCCCTGTTCATTCTCTGGAAGCAGCTCTGGCATGAGCATCAGGAGACTTGGCACATTTGCCTGTGACAGTAAGGACATCCCAGGGGCTGCAGGGTGAGCTGAGGTCATTGTCGCAGCACAAGGCTGTGGCCCACACAGGACTCAGCTGTTGACAGGAAAAAACATGAATATACAATTGTTTTTCTACAGGCAGATAATGAATCCCCTGGTCAATATAATCTCACAAAACAGCAGCTTTGTCTCCATCACCACCAAAAAAGCATCTTAATGGAGTTTCTGCATTAAGTGTTAGCATTACAGGAGATTTGAAATATAAGGTTTCCCAAAAGATATGCATCTTCTTTTTTTTTGTAAAGAATGACCTAGAAAGGAAAGCAGCCTTCTGGAACTCTGCTGCTGCTGGTGGGGGTAGGAGATATTAGGACATAAGAGGCGGAGCCGCCAAGCAGGTGCCTTGTCCAGGGTTTGTGCAAAGAAGCTGGTGTTCCATTTAGCACCTGATGGATTTATTCATTTAGCAAATCTTCATGATGCCCCTCCGCTCAGGCCACGCGCTGCGCTGTCTAGAGGCTGGGATGCAGCAGTGACCAAGGCAGGAGGGAGTCTTGCCTCCTTGAGCTCCATCTTCCAGGGAAAACAGACAGTGAAGGAGTAGGTGGGTTGAGCCACCCCATGCTCAGGCACCTGAAGGGCAGGCTGCTAACTGGGCAGAGCCCATCTTGGGAGGCAGAGCTGGGAGTCTGGGAGTGCGTACCTCCAAGAAGAGGAGACCTCGAAATGAGACCCTCAGCATGAGCGAGAGAAGGGCAGATGTGGGAAAGTATTCTAGGCCGAAGGAATAGTTTGTGAAGGGTGTCTGTGTTTTTGTTTTTGTTTTTATTTCCCCTTTGTCTTCTTCCTCACCCAGAAAACTCAAGGATGCCCAGGCTGGAGAATGATATGTACAGCATTATCTCATTTTCATTAATTTTTAAAACAGACACAAAACAACTGTGTATTTTGCATGGATACATATACATTTAAATAAAAGTATTTTGGTTTATTTTTTAAAGTTTATTGATTTATTTTGAGAGTGAGCAAAAGTGGGGGAGGGACAGAGAGAGAGAGGGAGAGAGAGAGAATCCCAAGCAGGTTCCCTGCTGTTAGCACAGAGCCCAACATAGGCTCTGTCTCTTGAACCATGAGATCATGACCTGAATGAACCAAAATCAAGAGTCAGGCACTTAACCAATTGAACCACCCAGGTGCCCCTACATAAAAGTACTTTGAGGTATGTTTTAAAAATACTTATTTTTTGAGAGAGAGAGAGAGAGAGAGAGAGCGCACGAACATGAACAGGGGAAGGGAAGAGAGACAGGAGGACGCAGGATCTGAAGCAGGCTCTTCACTGATGAACCTGTGAGATCATGACCTGAGCCGAAGTCAGCCGCTCAACCGACTGAGCCACCCAGGCACCCCTGATAGTAATTTGAATGGCACAGAAAGAAACCCACTAAATTTGTGACAGTGGTTGCTTCTGAGAAAGGAGGGGGAGATAAGGCCTGGGATGGGGATGACAAACCTCATTTTATCTGAAAACAAATTTTTAAGAAAAATTTTTAGTGTTTTATTCATTTTCTGAGGGAGAGAGAGAGGGAGACATGGAATCCGAAGCAGGCTCCACGGCCCGGAGCCTGATATGGGGCTCAAACTCATGAACCATGAGATCATGACTTGAGCTGTAGTCAGACATTTAACTGAGCCACCCAGGCGCCCCATTTATCTCAAAAATTTTAAGGAGACTTTAAAAATGTGTTGACAGGGGGTGCCTGGGTGGCTCAATTGGTTAAGCGTCCAATTCTTAATATCTGCTCAGGTCATGATCTCGGGGTCATGAGATTGAGCCCCACATCGGGCTCTGCACTGGGTGTGGAGCCTGCTTAAGATTCTCTTCCTCTCCTTCCTCTGCCCCTCACCCATTTGCACATGTGCTCGCTCGCTCTCTCTCTCTCTCTCTCTCTCAAAAAAGCTGACAAAATGTTAATAATTAATTCTGGATGGCTGGTACCCAGGTGTTTGTTGTATTACTCTATGTATGTATCTCTCTCTATATATATTCTTAACAAAAATCAGGAGTACAGACTATAGTGGTGGGGTCATCTTTGGAGAATATGCTTTACAAAGTCCTTTGGAATGACCATCTAGGAACTCTTAGCAAAGTTCACATCACAGGGCATCAGATAATCTTGGATAACTCTCATAAAAATGAAGACCAGCTGTTGTGGTGAGAGAGTTTGCCGCAGTATGCGTCTCCCTCACAATAGATTGCTCTTTGGCCTTCAATGCAAGATGGCATTTGTTTCTGGTTATGGTAGACCTCAACTGATACAGCTCTCTGCATCCTTCCTTTAAAAGAGTTTTTGCCAGGGTTTGTTATTGGGATCAAGATGTGTTCAAAATTTCAGGGATGTAACCTTGTTTCTACTGCTGACCATATGCTGACTTATCCCACTGGAAATGAGTATCCAGCTTGACCACAGAAAGGAATCAACAGAACTTTCTCAGTGTCAAAGAACTGAGAACTTACCAGTGAAACAAGACTCTGCCCTCTTTTGCCCCCTGTTTGCTCATCTTGTTGCAGAAAGACCCTGGGACAATCTTACTCATTTCTTATAAATTTTAGCCCCTGGCTCACTGTCCCTGTCTTCAACACTTTTCCTGGTTGTAATTTATAGTAATTTCAGTATCTACATGGAGGATCCTGTTGGGTCTTACAGCTTCTGTCCTCCAATGCACTTACCCTCCATTGTTCCTCTGGCACCCGCTTCCATTATCCTCGTCTCTACCACAATCTATGTTGTAACTGTCCTCACCTCATTGATTTAGGATTTCTGTCCTTACCCAGCTTAGATTCCATGGGCCATCATTATGGTCACTCCTCCGCCTACGTTCTCAACTCTGTGGATCCTCTCTTCCTCCACAGTCCTTGCTTGGCACACCGCACCCCACTCTTCCAGCCTCCCAACCCTGCTGCTTAAATCCAACTCTCCACCTACCCTACACCTCTACCCAGGGGGCTGTGTTTAGCTCGGGAAAAACACAACAATGAAGAGAGGACTCACTTTTTTTTTTTTTAGGTTTTTGTTTATTTAAAAAATTTTTTTGTTTATTTAAAAAAATTTTTTTTTAATGTTTATTTGTGAGACAGAGAGAGACAGAGCAAGAGTGGGGGAGGGGCAGAGAGAGAGGGAGACACAGAATCTGAAGCAGGCTCCCAGCTCTGAGCTGTCAGCACAGAGCCCGACGTGGGGCCCGAACTCACAAACCGTGAGATCACGACCTGAACTGACGTCAGTTGCTCAACCGACTGAGCCACCCAGGCTCCCCAATGTTTGTTTATTTTTGAGAGAGAGAGAGTGTGAGCAGGGGCAGCGAGAGAGACACACACAGAATCGGAAGCACAGGCCTCACTTCTAGTTTATTTACCTCAAATGGGCCCTTAGCACTCCTGACACTCCTGCTGCCCTTCCTTGATCCACTTAAACACCTTCTCCCCTGTTCTCAGACTCCCAGTAGCTCCTCTCACAGCCACGTTTGCTGCTGATGACCTCGTTTTCTATTTCACGGAAGAAAAATTTCATCTGCTCCCACAGCCTCACCTACAACCCCACCTGCACCTGCCTCCCTTCTTCTTACTAGGCAGAAAGGTGCATCTAGGGCCACCGCCCCCAATCTGTGCCTTAGAGCAAATCCTCCCTTGCCTACCCAAGGACAATTCCCCAGCAACTGTCCCTCTCTCCTACTCTGCTCAGTTTTGCCCTCTCTGTGGAGTTATTCCCATTGGCATGCAGATGAGACTTAACATAGCCCATTGTAACTCTCCTGCCTTGACCCCACACCCCCTTCCAGGTACCCACATATTACTCTGATCATCTTTCCAGCAGAGTTCCTTGAAAGGCTTGTCCCTATTTATTTTCACCAATTCTTCTCACCCATTTTCTCTTGATCTTCTCTTATCAGGCTTTATCCCTGGTGCTCCACCAAAATAGCTTTGTCAGAGTTACAGTGACCTCTAGTTGCTAAACCCAGTGACCATTTCTCAGTCCTCATCCTCTTTGACTCAGCAGCCGCACCTGACTCGGCTGGCTAGTTCTTTCTCCTTGAACACACTCTTTTCCCTTGGCTTCTGGGTACCACACCCTTCTGACTGGTTCCTAACTCAGTCTCTATCTCGGTTTGACCTTATCTGGAAGTCCTGATGACATCAGAGTGCTCCAAGGGTCAATCCTTCCACCTCTTCCCTTCTTTTATATCTATACTCTGTGGGTGGAAGAGACTCATAGCTTTGAATTACCATCCACACAGTTTATCTACACATTTACACATACAGTCACTCTTCATTCAAGGACAATCCACATTCAATTAATTTACTTCAGAAATGGTTTTCTTGGCCAAAAAATTTTCAGTGATTGATAGATTGCTTATATTTAAGGTTACAGATGTGGCATCATATTTTTCTAATTTTCTGATGGTAGGCTAGAGATTGTCTGCAAAAAAAGATCAATACAACAATAACATCAACAAAAGCCCAGAGAAATACTACAAGAGATATCTCAGAATGTGTCAAAATTAAATTGCATTTTCTGTTATCAGCTTCATAGCCTGTGGCTTTGGAGCTTCTAATACTCACCCTTTTAAGATAAGCTCCTAGCAATTAGAATACAGCCATGACAAAGCCAAAATATTCTCTTGAGACGACTGCACTCCAGTTTTTAACCATGGGGTGTGTATGTGTTTGATACAAAAGGCAAATAGCACTGAAACACTTCATCTTATCACAGAAAAATGAATTTATGACATTGAACTCACCAACATGGAAAGCCGTATTTATCTTAAAGCATCTATTGACCCTTGAGTATGAGATAATTATTTAAGATGAATAGAAACCAACCGCTGTTGGTAGTTGTGGGTTTGTTTTGTCTCTTAAATCACTGACTTTCGTCATCTGTAAGACTTTACAGAATGAAATTCTTAGGCCATTCAGTGGGGGATCTCATCTAGTTGAAAAGGTAAAACAAATCTGATTGAGACTTTATGATCAAATACTTGAATGAATAAGCTAAAAGATGGTGTGAACTAGAAAAGAAACGGGGATTTTGTTAGGATCCTGCCAAATGTAGGGTGTCTGGATGGCTCAGTTAAGCATTTGACTCTTGATTTCAGCTCAGATCATGATCTCACAGTTTGTGAGATCGTGCCCCGTGTTGACCTCTGCACTGACAGTGTGGAGCCTGCTTTGGATTCTCTCTCTCTCCTTCCCTCTCTGTCCCTCCTCTAATCATTTGTGCACAAGTGCCTGCTCTCTCTCACTCAAAATAAATAAATAAACTTTTTTTAAAATTTTTTTTTTAACGTTTATTTATTTTTGAGACAGAGAGAGACAGAGCATGAATGGGGGAGGGTCAGAGAGAGGGAGACACAGAATCCGAAACAGGCTCCAGGCTCTGAGCCATCAGCACAGAGCCCGACGCGGGGCTCGAACTCACGGACAAGGAGATCATGACCTGAGCCGAAGTCGGCCGCCTAACCGACTGAGCCACCCAGGCGCCCCAAATAAATAAACTTTTTAAAAAAATCCTGCCAAATGCTTTTGTAGCCATTTTTTTCTGTCTGTTCAGGAAACAAGAAGGGAAGCATCATAAAAATTATATGGAAGAAATTATGGTGAAGAAAGTCTTATGAGAAAGTGAAAACTCATATTTTTTTTTTTAATTTTTTTTTTCAACGTTTATTTATTTTTGGGACAGAGAGAGACAGAGCATGAACAGGGGAGGGGCAGAGAGAGAGGGAGACACAGAATTGGAAACAGGCTCCAGGCTCTGAGCCATCAACACAGAGCCCGACGCGGGGCTCGAACTCACGGACCGCGAGATCGTGACCTGGCTGAAGTCGGACGCTCAACCGACTGCGCCACCCAGGCGCCCCAAAACTCATATTTTTTATTAGTACATTGTGTTTCAAGGTTGCCTAGTGTATAAAGTTTTCATGTGGAAAACAAAAACTCAGTGACTTGAGAAGAGATGATTCGTTAATTACTCAGTGTAATCAGTGTAAATAGTTGATCTAGATTTTTCAGGACCCAAACTGAATTATATATAAGTTAAATATATGATTGCCAAATAATCCCTTCAGTTGGGTCTTCATAGAGAGATTCTACATATAGGGATTATCCTGTTATATTATTTGTGAAAAATGATATTTTGTAAGTTTCTTTGCCAAGCAATACCTCTGGGTGCCATGGTGTTTTACAATATGCAAATGTGTGCTAAGGTCCAATCAGGACTGATATTCTTTGTAAGCAATGACTTACCAATTAATAAGACTGGCCCAATATTTTGCAACTTTGTTGAGATAAACTCCCTAGGCATAAGATTGTGTACCCTAATGAATTGTGGGATTTTCCAAAAGAGAGTAAATACTTATATTTTATTAGGAATTCGTTATGGTAGAAAACCTTTGCTGAGTTCACATTTGAGGGAGGAAAAGCATCATCTTGAGTATTATACTTTCATCTGCTCACTTTAGTAATTGGCTAGACGTGAAGGCCTCAGGTATTGTTTTCATGACATGGTTTTCCAATTGGTCTTTTTCTTTACAGGTTCCCGAGGGAAAAGTAGTAGTTCTTAATTTCCGATTCATAGATCTTGAGAGTGATAACCTGTGCCGCTATGACTTTGTGGATGTGTACAACGGTCACGCCAATGGCCAGCGTATTGGGCGCTTCTGTGGCACGTTCCGGCCTGGAGCCCTTGTGTCCAGTGGTAACAAGATGATGGTGCAGATGATTTCTGACGCCAACACAGCTGGGAATGGCTTCATGGCCATGTTCTCTGCTGCAGAACCAAATGAAAGAGGTATCGTTTCCACATAATGCTAATAACAGCAATAATGATGGCTCACAGTTACTGGATGCTTACTGTGTGTTAGGCTGTGTTCTGGGCACCTTAAATGTGTTCACTCCTTTAATCTAAAATTTAAGACCAGTTCTTCTCAAAAATAGCTGGTAAATGCCACTAAACCACTAGGAAACCATTCAAAAAAGTCTCTTTTTCTTAAAGCCCATGTGATTCTTATTAAAATTCAAATACAGAAACTTATAGAGTAAAAATGGGAAGCTTACATACGTATATACACATACAGATACAGATACGTACCCCTTCACTCCTCTATAGTCCCCTCTTAGAGCCATGGTGGTGGTCCCATACCTTTGTATATGCACTTACGCATATGTACTTCTGCAATAGCTTCTTAAAAATGTAAGTGGGGCCATACATTCATAGTGTTTCACAGCTTTTTTTTTCTTTCACTGAGAACTATGTGTGGGGGAATTTTCATGTCAGTACATATGAGCACCCAAGGGTAGAAACCTCTACCCTTAAAAGATCATTGTAGTGGGGCGCCTGAGTGGCTCAGTCAGTTAAGGGTCTGACATTGGCTCAGGTCATAAATTCATGGTTCATGAGTTTAACCCCACATCAGGCCCTCTGCTGTTGGCACAGAGCCCACTTCAGATCCTCTGTCCCCCTCTCTCTCTGCCCCTCCCCTGCTCACGCTAGCTCTCTCTCTCAAAAATAAGTAAATATTTGTATATGTATAAAAAAAATGTAACTGCAGTGGGCAAGATTTGTTAAATTTGGAGCCTTTAGCTTGAAGTCATTCCCTAATCTGTTCTTGCTTTGAGCTATCATGCAACGTTACTGGTCTGAGAGGTCAGAGGACAGAATCTGGGGCTGACAGAGCAGCCAGAATGTTTGGAAGGAAATCATGGCTGGAAGCTACCGAGGAATTGAGGCACAAAGTACGCATATAAAATCTACCTAAATCTTTGGCTTGCAGCCAAACTCTACAGGTGCAGAGGAGAATCCAGTTGGCCTGGCACAAAAGCATCAGCTGAAACATGAAAGTGAACAGAGATTACAGCTGTTGCCTGCTGCCAGGGAGACCGACTTTGAGCTTGAGTCTAGGCAAGTGAAATGCCTGCTAGAACAAAAGTCATTTTTCATAGAAACACAACAGAATCTAGAATCTCTAATATCTAATATCTCATAATATCCAGTATCTAGTCATCTGATAAAACCAGAAAAGTGTGTCTAGAGTCCAGTAAAAAGCAGTCAGTAAAAACCAATCCTAAGATAACTCAGATGTTACAGTTGGCAGACAAGCACTTTAAAGTAGCTGTTATAGGGGCGCCTGGGTGGCGCAGTCGGTTAAGCGTCCGACTTCAGCCAGGTCACGATCTCGCGGTCCGTGAGTTCGAGCCCCGCGTCGGGCTCTGGGCTGATGGCTCAGAGCCTGGAGCCTGTTTCCGGTTCTGTGTCTCCCTCTCTCTCTGCCCCTCCCCCATTCGTGCTCTGTCTCTCTCTGTCCCAAAAATAAATAAACGTTGAAAAAAAAAAATAAAAAAATAAATAAATAAAGTAGCTGTTATAAATATGTCTAAGGACATAAAATCTAAGGACTTAAAGGGAAATACATGTGTAATAAGTAAACAGACTGAAAATTTCAGAAGAGAAGCTAAACTATAAAAAAGAATAAAAGTAATTCTAGAACTGCAAGATAGAGTCTGAAATTTAAAAATTTACCTGGTGGGCTCATGAGCAGATTGGGGATGGTACAAGAGTCAGTGGATTTGAATAGAAATGACCTAGTCTGAAGAACCAGGAGAAAAAAAGATTAAAGGTAAAAAGCCTCAGAGACCATTGAGGCAATATCAAGTGGTCTAATGTGTAATTTGTGTCCCAGAAGAGAGTGATAATACTGCAGGAAAAATGTCTGAAGAAATAATGGTTTGAAGCTACCCAGATTTAGTGAAGAACATTAATTTATAGGGCCAAGAAGATCAACAAACCCCAAACAGGACAAAAAGAAAAAAAAAAGAAAAGAAAAAAGCCATACTGAAGAACATTAAAATTATAGAAATCTAAGTAAAAAGAGAAATTTTCATGGCACTTGGGTGGCTCAGTCAGTTAAGCATCCGCCTTGATCTTGCATTTGAGCCCCACGATAGGCTCTGTGCTGACAGCTCATAGCCTGGAGCCTACCTCGGATTCTGTGTCTCCCTCTCTCTCTGCCCCTCCCTCTATCACACTCCGTCTCTCTCAGGGAAAAATAAAAAATAAAATAAATAAAAGATTTAAATGCTGCAACCTCTAGGGGAAAATTTTTAGTAGTTTCTTCTGAAGTTAAACATCTACATCTACTCTTGGACTAGGAATTGCTCTCCTGGGTATTTGTGCAAGCAAAATGAAAACGCATGTTCACAAAGAGATTTCTACAAAAATGTTCACAGAAGGTCCATTCACAATAGCCCAAACTGGAAACACCCAAATGAATATCAGCGGAGAAGAGGTAAACAAACTGAGGTATTTCCATATGCTGGAATATTACTCAGCGGAGTGAAGAAACAAACTGCCAACTCACACAGCAACATGAATGCCTCTCCCTATAAGCAGGGGAAGCCAGACACAGAAGAATACACAATACACTATTCCTTTTATATGAAGGTCCAGAGTAAAACTACGGTGGGATTTTTCAGATAAGTGGTGTGGAGAGGCAGCAGACTGACTGGGGAGGGATACAGAAGTTTGGTAGGAAATAAATTCTATATCATCCTAGTAGTTTGGCTTTCAGGGGCAGATCAATTTTTCAAATTAGTACAGCTAAGATTTATGCATTTCATTGTACATGAATTTATCTCCCTGAAATCTGTCAATCATCATCATCATCAGGTGGTGGGGATTGCACATTAGTATTAATAAAAAGAATAGTAGAATGATAATAATTGTTGAAATTGGGTGATGGATACATAGAAGCTCATTATATTATTCTGTTTACTTTGTTTATGCTTGAAATTTTCCATGAGTAAAAGTTTTATAAATTATCCAACCTCAATTTTTATAACACATTTTCTTAGAGATGCCTTTTAAGAATTATTATCTTCTGTGTCAAAGAAATATTTAAAGTATATTAGTTCCCTTAGTTTGAATTCAGTTTTTCTCTGTTAGTTAAATTCAAGTAAAATTAAATTTAGAACTTGGTGTTAAAATACCTTTCTAAAATTATTTCTCTTGACTTATCAGTCCATGTGCATAAAGATGTCTGAAATGATGTTTCTCAAATATTGTGGTTAGTTTTAGGTGGTTGGATTTGGGGTAATTTTTTACTTTTTGGTGCTTTTCTGTATTGCTGAAAATTTATAAACCCGTATTGTTTTTACAAACAAAAATTATTCTTAAAAATATTAAAGATGTATAGCATATAAAGTTTTCTGGTAGTGGGAGTTTTATATGCCAACTAATTCAAATTTTGTCCATGCACCTGGGTTTTAATCCTATTAATAAATACCTCTGCCTTGAGGGTTCTTAAAATCTGTGTAATTTGTTGAGCCTACATGATTTCTGAATGAGTTCTTGGCCAAAGATTTTGTCTTTACTTGCCCAAAAAAATGAAAGAAAGAAAAGAAGCGATAGCTCTCATTCTACTCCTATGTTCTCTTGTGCTGATGTGATATGTCAAGTAACAGAGATCATTCAGCATGTGTGTGGAGAGCAGGGAGATGTATGTGGAGACCATTTCTTAAGAAAAAATTTAAGAGCTTCTGTCATTGCCTTTATTTACTGTACTATCACCAATTTTCCAAATTCCCAATCTCCTTATAGTTGCATTGCCATGACCTATATCAGGATATAAACTTGGATTTTTTTTTTCATACTGAATAACTTTAGGGGATCAGTATTGTGGAGGACGCCTTGAAAGACCTTCTGGCTCTTTTAAAACCCCCAACTGGCCTGACCGTGATTACCCTGCAGGAGTCACTTGTGTGTGGCATATTGTAGCCCCAAAGAATCAGGTAAGCTTCCCTGAAAATTTGAAGAAAGCATGCACATGTGAATTGCCTAGTTGGTATGAGGGGCCCATCTCTCAAGAGCTTAGCATGCAGGGTGAGGAAGGCCCTGCTGGGCACAGGTATTTCTTCGTAAAAGACCCAGATTAAAATTGCTTTTGCAAAGTCACGTATTTAATTATATAAATTATAGAAATACAATTTTTAAATTTCAATGTAAATAGTAAGCAAATCCCTGTGAGATTGTTTAACCCTGTGGAAAATGTTATAAGCAGCAGTGACTAAATACGGGAGGGTTAGAATCCCCAAGTACATGTACACGTTTCAGGTTGCCATTTGTTCACATAGCTAAATGCACCTGACAGCTTCACCGGGACAAAGCCAATGCAAGCACACCACATCTTCCCCTCAGAGAACAAGTCTGAAAGCTAATCTGCTCTGTGGATTTTTTTTGGTTGTTGTTTAACATAAAATTTGTTCAGGTTCCCCACAAATAACTTTATGCAATCCTCTAAAACAATCAAGAGAGGTCTTAGTTTTCCAGTGCTTATTAGTTTGTGGTTATATGAAATTTTATCTTTTCTGGGAACCACTTTTAGATATTAATTACAGGAGAAAACTTAGCATGGGAATAGACCAAGTCTACTTTGTGGATGTTGGAAAACAAAGAATTGTTATTGTTACAAACACTACAGACTTTAATCACACACTAGATGGTGATCATTATGATACTGTTAAAAAAAACTTTTCTAAACTGATCTTTTGAAGGGCACCTGGGTGGCTCAGTCGGTTAAGGGTCCTACTTTGGCTCAGGTCACGATCTCATGGTTTGTGGGTTTGAGCCCCATGTTGGGCTCTGTGCTGACAGCTCAGAGCCCGGAGCCTGTTTTGGATCCTGTGTCTCCCTCTCTCTCTGCTCCTCCGCCCCCCTTTCTCTCTCTCCCTCTCTCTCTTTCAAAAATAAATAATAAAACATTAAAAAAATAAAAAATAAACTGATCTTTTGTATCACTTACACAGATACTATTTGCCATATATTCATTTTTTAATGTTAAATTATTCAGGCAAATGTACCATCCAGATTGGTGATTTGAACTCACACACACACTTTGATCGTAATCCCCAAACCCAGTTTTATTTTTAAGAATAAAAATCTGGTCATTTACTTATTGATGAAAGATTTATAAACTTATTTAACTTTTTATAGCTTAAAGTAACATTTAAAAATCACATTTCTCAACATTTAAGCAGTATGTAATTCTTGAGATGGTTTTGGTCACTTTTCTTTCTGTGACATTTGTAAATATATTGGTTTAAATAATTTCAACTTAATTATACTTGCAGATTACAATTCAGCATATTTTTTCTATTATTCATCTCTATTTAAATTTAAGCTTGGGTTTCATTTTATTAACGTGATTTTTTACTTTAGCCAATTGAGTTTTTAATCATTGTTGTAATGTCTGAAATCACTGGAAGTGCTGTCAGAGAAGAATAAACTGGGAAAATTAAATCCTGAGTAATTTCTGTGCCAATCTCTGGGCATTTTCTTCCAATAAAGACTTAACCTTCATTTTTTATCATAGTTTTCCCCTCTATTCTCCTACTTATTTACTTATTTTTTAATCTTCTCTCTAAAAGCTGTTATATGACTAAGTAGAGAAAGGTCAGCCAATTTTTTAATAATCTGGAAAACATTTTATTACCAACTGGTGAGAAGTTATTGGACCCAGAGAGGAAGTATTTTAATACGATTTAAAGCACTGCTAAATATGAATAAGCTATTATTCACCCTTAACTGGTGCTGACTTTTTAAAGGTGGGTAAATATGTAGATATGTGACAATTCTGTTCAAAGCCAAAATTTACCTTTGATCCCTCCGTGATGCTGTTATTATTATCATATTCATCTAGGTTACTGTGTGTGAGTCTTCTTTAGCTAATATCTAGGGCCTGTCCTAACAGGAATTAATGCCCATTATCTTCCCGAAGCAGCAGGGAGGGTTACCTGCCCACCTGCTGCCCAGCAAAAGTGGAGATCAGCTGTCTGGGTGCCGTGGGTATTTATGAACCCAGTGAGATTTCCTTTGATTCACATGTTGGAGGTGCTCTGGAAAAATCTGCTTGTGAGGGGAATGATTGCCTGTTAAATCAAAACTTCCTATTGACTTGAATAACTTGGACACTATTATTGGTACTTAGCAAAAAAAGTTAAATACTTTAGAAGTCTAACACTGACTTGGTATATGAGTGCTTTTATGCAACCTCTTCAAAAATCAACCACATCACCAAGTAGGCTGTGCTCAACTCAGTAGGCACACTTTTCAGACATACTTCAAGAAGACATCCCAGTCAGTCCCCACTTCCTGAATCTCTGGTCCTAAAGAATTTGACTCCTTTGCATGTGATAGGAATGTTGTTCTCTTTCCCTTGAAAGGGGAACAACTCCATCCACCACCCAAATGCATACACTGACACCACACCCCAGCATACACTAACATAGGGGAACATCTCCGAGAAGAATGAAGTTGGCATAGGTTCTGCTTCCCACTCTAACACATATCCAGTTATGGTCTAAATGTAGGTTGCTAGGGTTGTGTGGTCTTCCCATATTTTTGTAGCTGTAGGTGAACAGGTCTCCTAAATTTAAGATCTTAACTAGGGTTGAGATGACCTTTTGGAATGATTAAAAATTAAAGGAAAGTAATACCACAGTTTTGTGAACTACAGAAGAAATATGAAAACCATAAGAAATGAATAATTCAAACAGAAGGAATATTTTCTTGACAAAGGAAAATCATGATATCCTACAGATCTGGGGAGAGGAAGATTTCTGGGTGAGATTATTCCTCAAAGCTATCTTGACATTTCTAATGTTGTGCTTTCTCTAAAGCTTATAGAATTAAAATTTGAGAAGTTTGATGTCGAGCGTGATAACTACTGCCGATACGATTTTGTGGCTGTGTTTAATGGTGGGGAAGTTAACGACGCTAAGAGAATTGGAAAGTATTGTGGTGATAGTCCACCCGCGTAAGTAGCACTTATTTTATTTCATTAATATTTTAGTAGCTCTAAACTTCTTTCTTATTAAACTGCCCAATTATATTTTATTTTCTGGAAGATTCTATGCTGTTGTTGTTTTGTTCACAAATTCTTGGGTTTGTTCCATGGCAGTAGAGTCCCATACAGCCCCAGCACAAAAAATAGCCAACCCAGGGAGTAAGGAGGCATTAATGAGTGTAGTGAGGCCTCGGCGGCCAAACAGATAACAGATGCAGAGTTGGTGATGCCCCAGAGTCAGATACTAGCCAGATACCTGGATACATCACTGCCCTGCAAAGGTGAGCTCAAACATCAGAGTGGAAGGAGGAAATTCTGAGAAAAAAGCAGGGGGCTGAAATTTGGGGATCCAGATATGGAAACCTGGATGCTCATGATGACCCAGGTGGTTTTACCTGATCAGAGACTTGTCCTGGACCTCTTGTGGCTTTGTACCTCTTCCTCACCGTGTCGCTCAAATGTTTGCTGGGTAAGCCTGAAAGGCACTGTGTATTTATCAGCAAACATTTATGGAGCTTAGAGCTCTGCTACTTACTACCTGTGTGACATTGAGCCAGTTGCTTAATTCCTCTTAGTTCCCTATTCTATATTGGTGCAACACATGTATTTTGGTGCAAGATATTTCACCCTTTCACATACAATACTGGAGAAAGCCTCAGTTGAAATTACTATAGCTTAGGGCCTCTGGCTGGCTCAGTCAGTAGAGCTTCCAACTCTTGATCTTGGGATGTAAGTTCGAGCCTCATGTTGGGTGTTGAGATTACTTTTAAAAAAATAAAATCTTAAGGAAAAAAAAGACATAACTACAGTTTGCTGTCAAAGTCACCATTATGTCAATTTTTAAATACACTTTTCTACTCTGTTGCTTAAACATAATTCGATTTTATGCATCACCTGATTTTACATGCATGTCTATGATTCCCCCAGACACATTTAAGTTAAAACAAGGTATTTTTCATTTTAAATTCATTTTTTCAATTTAAATTCATTTATATTGTTTGATAATATTAAGAATTTTTAATACATACAAATTGGCTAAAACTTGAACATTACTATACCCAAACTTGACTCTGCAGCCAAATGTGTTAGAGAAAGGCCCATTTCTAAGCTCTTAGCAAAGGTGTTCCTTCTGTATTTTTTTCCTGTTGCTGCTATAACAAATTACCACCGAGTGGCTTAAAACAATACATGTATTTTCTTACAGTTCTGGAGGTCAGAAGTCTGAAATCCCTTGCACTGAGCTAAAGTTAAGCTGTCAGCAAGGCTGTTTCCTTCTGGAAGCTCTGAGGGGAGAATCAGTTTCTATGCCTATTTCAGTTTCAAGAAGCTGCTGCATTTCTTGGCTGTGGTTCCTCCTCCGTCTTCAAAGCACATCACTCCTGTCTCTCCTTCTGTCATCGTATTGCCTTGTCCTCTTCTGGAGTCAAACCTCTCTCTTCTAAGGATACCTGTGGTTACATTTAGGGCCCAAGTAGACAATCCAGGATACTCTTTCCTTCTCAAGATCCTTAACTTGATCACACCTGCAATGTCCCTTCGCACATAAGGTAACATATTCACACGTTCAAGGGATTAGGATGCGGACATCTTGGGGTGCCATTATCAGCCTACCGCACCCTCCTTTATTCCAAGCCAGTCTTTTCATCTGTATCCTCCATCTGACCTCCTCCTTTTCTCCCTTGAAATTTCGCTCTACCTAGTAGCCCTGTTTTTTTCTCCATCATCTCCATCTTTAGCCTCTGCCTTTATTATTTGTTTCCCATAGCCAAAAATTTAAGTTCTCCTGAATTAAGGGGAAGAAAAGTAACCTTTTCTTGACCCCCTATCCTGCTGTAGCTTTTTCTACCATGTCTCTCCTTGTCTTTATATCCAAGTATTTAAAAAAAAATTTCAAATTTCATCTCCTAGCGATATGGAAAATAAGATAGCCTTTAAAATCCTACCACAACAAATACCAAACAGTGTTCCTAAGTTAAAAAAAAATTTTTAAGCATTGCTCAGTTGGTAAAAAAAAAAAAAAAAGAAATCATCAGAGGGCAAAAACGTTGAAAAGCCCAACAGTGCTTGGGTGGCTCAGTCGGTTAAGTGTCCCAACTCTTGATTTCAGCTCAGGTCATGATGTCACAGTTTGTGGGATCAAGCCCCTTGTCAGGCTCTGTGCTGACAGTGTAGAACCTGCTTAGGATTCTCTCTCCCTCTCTGCCCCTCCCCACATGTGCGCATACTTGCTTTCTCTCTCTCTCTCTCTCTCAAAATAAATAAACATGGAAAAACTATTAGCAAGTCATATCTAACAATGTATAGAAAATGCTGTTTGACCAGGAATTCAAGATTGGTTTGAACTTAGAAAAGCTATTAATATAATTTAAGTACCAGATTAAAGTATGATTTTTAGATTTATATTTTTATTTGTTGGAAACAATTTATTCAAGAATATATTTTCTTAAATAGCTTGAATAGAAGTTTATTAATATTATTTTAATAGCAACAGAAATACAAAATACTCAAGAATAAATCTAATAATTGTGTGCAAGCCCTGAAAAGAGAAAATTATAAAACCTTACTAAAAGGTATTTTTAAAAACCTCAGTAAATAGAGCTGTATACCGTTCTCGTGAATAGGAAAAATCAATGTCATTTAAAAATAACAAAATTGGTTTTTCATTAAACCTGATAGCCTGATTCTGAAATGTTCATGGAATTGCAAGGGAGTTGGGGATGGGGGCAAAACTAAGACAGTTCTGAAGGAGAACTTGGCAGGGGGATTTGCCTTACGTGATGGAGCCATATCAGAAAGCTGTTGTATTTAAGACAATATGGTTTTGGGGCGCCTGGGTGGCGCAGTTGGTTAAGCGTCCGACTTCAGCCAGGTCACGATCTCACGGTCCGTGGGTTCGAGCCCCGCGTCAGGCTCTGGGCTGATGGCTCAGAGCCTGGAGCCTGTTTCCGATTCTGTGTCTCCCTCTCTCTCTGCCCCTCCCCCGTTCATGCTCTGTCTCTCTCTGTCCCAAAAATAAATAAACGTTGAAAAAAAAAAAAAGACAATATGGTTTTAACAGAGATTGACAAATGGACTAATGAAAATGCCAAAGAGAGGCCAGACACATCCACACATGTCTGCACATGGGGCACATCGCAGAGAGCCACAAGTCAGCTGGTAAAAAATGGCCTCATTGAAAAATGAGGCAGGAACAATTTGTTTTCATATGGGAAAAATGAATGACACACACATACACACAGAACCACAACTACAGATGCATTGGAACCTTAAATGAGAATTTCTGCTCGTTAAAATACACCTTAAAGAGGGAAAAGAGAAGGCACAAAACAGAAACAGGTATTTGTAACATATTTGACAAAGACCCCTAGGTCCAGAATATATCAAGAAATTCTAAAAATTACTTAAGGAAAGACAACTCAATAGAAAAAAAAATGGGCAAGAGACATGACAAGACATTCCCAAAGGAAGAAAGCTGCACAGTGAATAAATCTTTATAAAGAGTGTAAATTGGCACAACAACTTTGGAAATCAGCTTGGCATTATCTAGTAAAGTTGAAGATGGGCATGTATCCTGTGACTTAGCAGAGAACATGTACACTACCCTCCTGGGGTGCCCACTAATGTTACTTTTGTCCATGTGTACCACAAGACATACACAAGAGTATTCTTAGTGATATTCTTTGTAATGGGGGGGGGCAGAGGAAATAGCCTAATATTTATCAACAAGAGAATAGTTCACACTATGCAGCAGTGAAAACAGTGGATGAATCTCACAGTTATAATGCTGAAGTTATAATCTCACAGTTATAATGCAGAAAAATGCACACCATACCCTTTCATTTATATGAAGTTTATAAATTTTTTTTAAGGTTTATTTTTGAGAGAGACAGAGACGGAATGCAAGTGGGTTGGGGCAGAGAGAGAGGGAGGCACAGAATCTGAAGCAGGCTCCAGGCTCCGAGCTGTCAGCACAGAGCCCAACACGGGGCTCGAACTCACGAGCTGTGAGATCATGACCTGAGCCGAAGTCGGACGCTCAACCAACTGAGCCACCCAGGCACCCCAATTTATATGAAGTTTAAAAGCATGCTTAGGGATGCATATTTATTGGTAAATCTGTCGGTAAAGAAAAGGAGAAACATAGAATCCAGCATAGTGATAGCCTCCATGCAGGTGGGGGGGGGGTCACAAAGTGGGGGCTCCTTGCTTCTGAGGAGTTTGTCTGGAGTAGCTTGACAGCCAGTCCTCCAACTAACACTTTTACCAGAGGAATATTTTTTTCATAGAGTACTTCTGGGATGGGGTAGTACAGAAAATGAGAAAACCTATTTGGGGGACTTTTCCCTTGTTAAAAGTCTGAAGAGAAGGAGGAGTGCTGTGGTTGGTGAGATCACTTCATCATCCCTGTGTCGGGTTCAGTGCAGTATCAACACCATTGAATTCAGTTCAGAAACACTCATTAAGCCTCAGCCATGTGGTGGGCACTGTGTTAGGTAGCTGGAATACAACAATAAATAAAAAACAAAGAGGGGCGCCTGGGTGGCTCAGTCGGTTAAGCGGCCGACTTCGGCTCAGGTCATGATCTCGCGGTCCGTGAGTTCGAGCCCCGCGTCGGGCTCTGTGCTGACAGCTCAGAGCCTGGAGCCCGTTTCAGATTCTGTGTCTCCCTCTCTCTGACCCTCCCCCGTTCATGGTCTGTCTCAAAAATAAAAATAAAAAAAAAAAACATTTAAAAAAAAAAAAAACCAAAGATAATTGGTAGGAGGGATGAAATGAGGCAGATAGTTAAAATGGCAAAGGAATATGCCAGGTACGTTTCTGACAAGGAGTCCTTTGGTCCAATCAGCACAAGTGGTGGGGTCAGGAGAAGCTTTTTGAAGGAGATTGTGCCTCTTGAAGCTTAGTCTTGAAGGAAGAGTTGGCATTGGTCATAAGCAGAAGGGAGGACAGACTCATTCCAAGTAGAAGACACTCCATCAATAGAGATAACACAGGGGAGGCCTATGCTATTCTGGAGCCCAAACCTTGAGTTGGAGCCTAGAGAGGCAGGAGCACTGAACTGGGTTCCACATCTTACAGACAGGGGAGCCTTTCAAATACATTTAGTCAGGAAATGGCGGGACCAGTGCCTTAGAATCCCCATCCTTGACATGAGCAGAGAGTCTGGTTAGAAGGCTGTGGCAGGAGATCCAGGTAAAGTCAAGGAGGTGGGGAAGGATGAGGAGATGAGGAAGGATGGTAGAGATGGAGAGGAGGATGTGGATCAAGAAATATTTAGGCAAGATTGGCAGGACATGGCGGTTGACTAGCTGTAGTGGTTGAAGACGACGACGACTGTGGGATGACAAAGCAGAGACAGTGAACACAGCCAGCTTTGTAAGACCATAGAGCATCTTCCATCCCTTCCCAGGATCTGCCAGAATGGAATGAATCCAAGGAAGAGTTCCTCTTGCCTTTCTAGTGGTTTGTTACATTAATTTGTGGATGCACACATAGCCCTCAGAACATTTATGGCACTGTGATTCTGTCACATTCATGCTAGAGCTCAGTAGCAGCATAACAAAAATGTCTGTTACTACAATACTCTTCCTTGAGAAAATTTAATTTCCAATTTGATGCTCCCAAGATTAGTTCATAGAAAAGACATTAGATGATCACTATAATTATAATATCATGCCCAGAAGGCTGACCTGATGAGGTCTTAAGGTTTCCTTTGCTGCATATAATAAGTGCTTTTTGTAATTTTATCATGTAAACAAGTTTAACATATTTTTTTTTTGTAATTGTGGCTGGGAATTGTGTTTCATGCATATTGTTTATATTTATTGAATGGAATATGTTTTCAAAAGCAAGACAGAATGTTTCTGATAAAGGCTTGATTCTCAGAAGCATTATTTAAATGATCTCGGTCACTCTTGTGACCAGAATGCTAAATGTAGGTCACGAAGCTCATTCTTGGCTTCATCCCATCCCTTGGCTCAGAAGGTAATTAATAGCCTTCAGGACAGAAAAGATCCTGCAGTTTTTCTAACTGGTTTGGTCAAGTACAGATCTACCTCCTCACCCCCAACCATCCCCACTCAAAGTAGCTGACAGGTGGGAAAAAAAATTAAGTTGCCCCATTGCTGGCTGTCCATGATGCCTACAAAGTGGTTTGGCTGCGGCGCCTGGGTGGCTCAGTCGGTTGCACGTCTGACTTCGGCTCAGGTCATGATGCCATGGTTCGTGGGTTAGAGCCCCACATTGGGCTCTGTGCTGACAGCTCAGAGCCCGGAGCCTGCTTCAGATTCTGTGTCTCCCTCTCTCTCTGCCCCTCCCCTGCTCATACTCTGTCTCTCTCTGTCTCTCAAAAATAAATAAATGTAAAAAAAAAAAAAAATTTTCAAAGTGGTTTGGCTGAGAAGATGCCTCAAAAAAGAGTTTAGTCAAACCACTAATTAACTCAATTAAATAACTTGTTTAGTTTTTCCCACTTCTGAATTAAATAGTCTTGAAATAGAATTAGCCAAACAGCATTTTTTAACCATTGCTTAAATAATAATAGAGAAGGCTTAAATGAAACTATTTTATATGATAGTTATTCCCTAAGACTTAGGAGTGCTTTTGAGCCTCAGTTATTATCGCCACTAAATCTTTAGTACCAGCTAACCAGCAAGTCCCTAAAATAGCTTTCAAATTAAGAGTTCTTTAATGATGTCATTCATAACCACCAAAGCAATCACTTTCTCTTTCAACTTCACAGCATTCTGCTACTGAGATTATAAAACAGAAACGTTTCCATTTCAGGCCTGCCTAAGAGCTCTCATTAAAAATGAAATGGAAGTCACGTTAAACCCTACATGGCTTTCTTATCCCCTGGTGACCAGCCCACCAAAATGATCCCTCTGGCTGTGTCTTCACAGTGCATGGGAATTCATTTATGACATTTCTCCATCTGACTCTCTATGGCCAGCATCCCTAGTTCCCCAGGCCAGCTCAAATCCAGAGTCTTAATTAAAAGAAGCTGTGTGGTTCCCAAGTCAGGCCAGACTCTAAGGTGCTTGTGAAGAACCAGCCACAGTTTCAGTGTTTACACTGGTCTCAATGTCTAGCACAGTCTCTTTGGTCACCTGGTCCTACGTTCAAATTCTGACTCCCCTACATGCTAGCTGTAGGGCCTTGGGTAAATCACTTGAACTCTCTGAACTTCACTGGCTTATTCTGTTAGAAAGTGAATAACAGTGCCGATCTGAACACTCGTCAATGTTAGCTATTTAGCATTAATTCTGAGCACATTGAGACTTTCACCTTTTGAAGTATCTTAACTTTTACTTTTAAACATACAGTGATCTATTGTCAAATGGAAAGCTAGGATTCTACAATTCAGAGAGGTGCCACTTAAAAAATTTTTTTAATGTTTTTCTTCTTTTAGGCCAATTGTATCTGAGAGAAATGAACTTCTCATTCAGTTTTTATCAGACTTAAGTTTAACTGCAGATGGATTTATTGGTCACTACAAATTCAGGCCGAAAAAATTGCCTACAACTACAGTACCACCTGTTACCACCACATTCCCTGTAACTACGGGTAAGTTTTTCTGTTTTGATGTTTGTGCACACACCTCAGGAGTATAAGAAAAATTCTTTTGAAGTAGAAAAAAAAAATTAAAACAAAGATACTTGAAACTAAACTAAGTTAAATAAAATGAAAACTTATCTAAGAGAATAATATAACTCCATTAATGAAAAAGTGTAAGGTGTAAAAATGTTTATAAGCTAATAATTTTTAAGAGTCATGTAAGAAAATTATGACCACTTAAAAATTACTAGGAACCCTATTATAGGCACAGATCATTATAAACCCAGTTTTTCTTTTCTGGTACCTCTAAAGTTATGGCTTTTTTTTTTTTTATTACATAGGATTGTAGTATTTAAAATTAAAGTTCTAGGGCCTTGATACCTGCCTGTTTTCACATCTGCCAGTTTTTTGGTTTGGGTTTTATTGTGTATGCATATGTTGTTGTTTTTCTCGCTTCACTCTAAAATGTGTTCTACAAAATACTTCTTTTTTTTTCCCCAAACTGGGGTAAATTGGTATTATAGAAGCCAATTGGGAAACTGGTCTGGAGCATAACCTAAGAAATGGAGAGACAAGAGTGTATCCCTATACTAAGTCTCCATTCACTGAGATTTCAGGCCTCAGATCTCAAAATCTAAATCTGAGAGAAAGAAAAAAGTGGGAATGAAGGATCTGCAGTTAAGATACAAAATAGTTTGAAATGAGCCCAGCTTTTATAGCCCGCCATTCTCTGCTTGCACCCCTGGTAGGGCTGACCTGAGTATAGGCACTTGTAGAAGAGCTGATTTTTCTGAGTGCTCCCCAAGTATGCCACCTTGTGGCCTAGACATGTACTGCTATATTACAGCAGTATTTCTCATTTCTTCAGCTCATCTCAGTGGAACCTGGTGTCCTTATTCTTTCCATTGAATTATCTGGCAGCACCGTGCTGCTAGTGGCTCCCTAGATTTTATCTCCAGTCCTAAACCTCTGAAATTGCCAACATGGATTTGTAATGATCTCCTAGGGTTTTGTTGACTGCTAAGCATTTAAATTAAAACCTATCAAACTCAACTTGTGTTTATTACACTATTTTGTGCATCAAATCTGCTTTTCCGCCTGTTTTCCCAAGCAGGGTCCACAGCATCAGTAGCCACACTCTTAAGTCATCTTTGAGTTCCTCTGTCTTACCTCCCCACTGCATGCCTCCCACCACACACACAAAGCAGACCATGTCTCCCACCTGAATTCATTGTCTACACCTGTGCTATCCAATATGGTAGCCACTATTGAACCCTTGATATGTGGCTAGTGATACTGAGGAATTAAATTTTAATTTAATTATTTTTAAGAAGCCTCATGTGGCAAGTGGCTACCATATCGGGCAGCCCAGGAGCTAGACTCCTTCATGACATATATAAGACCCTTCATGAACTCTTTGTGCCTAGCTTCTCTTTCTAGTTCCATCTTTAGGCCCTACCACCTCTCTCCTTATGCTTCTAAGTATTTTGGTATTTTATCCTAAGTGTGGGGGCAACTGTTGATGGATTTAAACAAAGTTCAGGATCAGATTCCCACTTCATGAAGATAGCTCTGGCCAGTTGTGAGGTGAATGGATAGTAGGCTCAAGACAATCAGGTTCTCGTGGTTGTCCAGGTGAACTGTGCTGTGACAGAAATACACAGAGAGTCCAGAAATTCTGACTGTTGTGCAAGCGAGGAACGTTGGAAGATATTAACAGGTCTTTAATTGGTGATTATTGGTACTAGACAGATCAGGGAGGTGTGAATCATGCCTCTCACGTCTCTGGTTTGCACAATTCGGGGGAAGGTGTGACCTTTCACTGAAGCAGAGAAAGGGGTTTAGGGGTAGAATCATAAGTTAAGCTGTGGCGTGTTGGGTCTGATGTGTCTGTGAGACACTCAAGTGGAGTAATCATGTCCAATTCGATCTATGGCCTCTAGAAGCGATTTTAGCAAGAGATTTAAATTTGAGAATCATCAACATACATGTGGTTGACACTGTGATCCAAAATGAGATCAGCTAGGGAGAGGTTAGAAGTGAAAGGACAAGGGCTGCTGGAATTCAGTCTCTAGAAACCTCAACTTTTTAAAAAGAAGGATATACTGGCAAAAGAGACTGAAAAGATAGGAGCTGGAACAAGAGACATCTACACTGGATGTTAGGATGTGTGAACTTGAAAGCTTGGTGATGAAAGACTAATGGGAGAACGTGTGAACCTGGGACTGGGTGATGGAGACAGAGCCAAGGGAAAGTCTGGGAAGGATGGAGCCGTGGCACTGGGAGGAGGGAATGCCCACCGAGATGGTCGCAGGTGCACTTGAAGAGGAAGGCTGAGGACCAGATGCCATGCCAGGAGTGCAGGGAGAGAGCAGACAGGGAGGTGACAAGGGTCAGGGTGCTCTAGTGATGACTTAAAGGCAGGAGAGCAGGGATCTACTGAAGGAGGAGAAGGAGCAGGGTGGGACTGCCACCCAGCTTCCAGATTGACATTCTGGGATTTAGAAGAGCTGGTTTCCAGTGTCCACTGAAAGGATGTTCTTTCATCAGAGAGGGAGAAACACTAGCACCACTACTTTTTGACTCCAGTAATTAGGTAAATTTAGGTCCCCCTCTGGAGCAGTGTTCCCTCTAAATGTTTTCTGAACTCTTTGCCTTAAAAAAAAAAGTATACACATACACACACACATGCTATTCTATGTATTTTAACATTAAATTGTACATATTTTAATACTGTGATCCACTTGAGATCCTTTTTGGAGTTAAGTATGGGTACAAAGTAAGAGTAAATCAATAATAAATTCAGAGAAGAGTTCACAGAAACATATTAGAAGGGCAGTGTTACAGCTGCAAATTCTTGCCCAACAAGTACAATTCTGTTACAGCTGTTTTGTTTAGTTCTTCCTAGCATATTGCCACATATAAGTGAATAATTAGCAAATATTTTGGAAACATTTTTATTGATAATAATGGGAATTAAATATTTTCATTTTCGGGGCGCCTGGGTGGCTCAGTCGGGTAAGCGTCCGACTTCAGCTCAGGTCACGGTCTCGCGGTCCATGAGTTCGAGCCCCGCGTCGGGCTCTGGGCTGATGGCTCAGAGCCTGGAGCCTGCTTCCGATTCTGTGTCTCCCTCTCTCTCTGCCCCTCCCCCGTTCATGCTCTGTCTCAAAAATAAACAAACATTAAAAAAAAAAATTTAAATATTTTCATTTTGGTAACCCACAGTTTCTCCACCTTGGCAATATTTACATTTTGGGCCAGATAATTCTTTGCTGTTGGGGGCTGCCCTGTTTATTGTAGGATATTTAACAGCATCCCTTGTATCTCCCACTAGATGCCAGTAGCAGCCCCTAGTTGTGACAAAAAATATTTCTAGACATTGCAAACATCACCCAAGGGGAGGAATCACCTTTGCTGGAGAACTACTCTGTGTATCTACTTTTATTTTTAAATTAGTCTACTTCCCAGTTCTTAAATGCTTATAGGCAATGGCAGACTCAAAATAGATGTATAGTGATGGGTTGCAGCTCATTACAGGTATAATACACTTTACACAGTTTCTAAAACCTTGTACTACCCACATTTGGGCAGGTGCCTATGTTAAAGGCACCGAGAAAACTCCCTCCATCCTCAGGGGGAGCACCATTGGATTCCTTTTGTAAAGTGAAGAATTAACCTACATTTTCTGAGTTCATATTTTTTGCACTGGGTTTTTCTAAGCAGGGTGCAAGGAAGCTATATCTATTTTTGGTTAGTGTTATGTATAAAGAAAGAAGAAAAGAGGGCAAAATGTGGGTTATCTTTGATCTCTGGTTTCAAATTCAGCAGAGAGTATTGAGTTACCCTGAGGAAATGAGAACAGTAGTTAGTACCAGAAAGAATTTCTTTTGAATGTAATTACTCCATTGCAATGATGGATTGATGGCTCAGGGAAATAAATAGGAATTTTAAGTAGATTCAGGTCTAAACACCAATTGCAATTGAATTCATTTTCCTGAATCTTAATGTCTTTCTTCTTTGAATTAAGGTTTAAAACCCACCGTGGCCCTGTGTCAACAAAAGTGTAGACGGACGGGGACTCTGGAGAGCAATTATTGTTCCAGTAACTTTGGTAAGAAATAAAATCGGGCCTTTTTTCTTTAATCAGAAACTTGAGACCGCATGCTTAGTCTCAAAGGAATTGCCCTGAATGTGATGGTAAACGGTTAGTTACACTCTTTATTCACCCACGAAAATGTTTTCCTGTTCACTAAGGTATAGTTGGCTAGTGTTGTTCAAAGTGTTAGATTTCACAACTGAGAAAAATATGTATACAGAAAATATGCTTTTTTTCACATAAACTTAATAATTTGACTCTTGGAATAGGATACTGCTACTCTGTGTATTCTGGCTGGCTCAGTATTCCTGAAAAACCCTGTATACTTTTTTTCCTCACATATTTTTCATGGAATATTTTTTCACACATCTGTAATTCCACTTACGTAAATTAGAAACATATCCAGGCTGGCCTTTCTCAGAAGAAATTCACGTATTTCCTCTGTAGTGTCCTTCCAGAGTACTAAATTGAAACTTGGGGATCTGAAATCTATTTGGAAATGCTTACAAATTGGAACTGAGGAGATATTATCTAATGACTTAGAATTTCTCAGAGCTTTTTCCAATTGTAAAAACCACTTAAGAGCAAGAGATACCAAATTTAATTATGTTGGTTATTTTTTAAAGGAACATTTAAGAAAAGTCTTATCAGGAAAAGGAAGTTGCTAAAGCCTAAATAGGTTACACCCACAACAGAGAGTCTCCCAAAAGAGGCTTGCTTTTTCTGTGCCTTTTAAATGGTAACTGTCTACAGTCCAGACAAACTATTCTAATTGAGGGTGTGAGGCACTGAAGAATCTAGGGCCCTAGATCTTACTGGAGTTTGCATGCTGCAATTCAAATAACAGGCATGAAAATGAAAACAAATTGCTGTCACATCCAGGTTAGTCTTCTGTGGGAGGTGCTTAAGGAAATCTCCCCCTCTATATCCTTTGGAGCCACCAGATTTCACTTGGCTATAGATTTAACAATTATCACCAGGAATCAAAGTAAGGCATAATAAGAATTCTGAACTTTGCACACTACATGAGCAGCAGCTTCTCACTTTATCCTGAAAGTGAGAACATGTCAGCCAAGTCCAAACTTTGACTTATTCCATTGTGACTCTCTTCTGTGGCAAAATGACCAACTACTAACACCAGTGGCCCATTGGTTCTCAGCCTGCATTGCTAACACTCCCCAAGGAGCAGTTTTGGCACAATAACTGGGGGGGTGCTACTGGTTTTTCTGGGGAGGGACAGGGCTCATAAAACAGTCTCTCAGTGCCAAGTCCTACACCACATGGAATTGTCACCCACAAAATGCCAAAAGCATGCCTTTGAGAAACAGCATCTTTCCTTCTGTGCCTCCAGAGTGAGACTCTTTCCTCTTACATCACCGTGGAATAAAGAGTGAGTTACATAATGAAAAGCAACTGAATTTTGTTAGGTGTTTTTGTTTTTGTTTATAAGCAAGAAAATGTTTTGTTATACCTCAGCTGTATACTTTGATTTGTTAAATGAAATAAACAAGGTGGATAAGAAAGAATATGAAAGACCCAGAAACAGATACTGATAATTAGAGATGGGGACCCATGGGATGAACCAAAGTTCAAGGAGAGAGGACAGTTGAAGAGAGGGGTGAGGGGAAAGACACAGAAAGGTAGGCACTCAACTACACAGACACAAAGACCCAGATTGTAGCTCAAACCCCTAGCATGCAACTGCTTAGTACGGTATTACCTCTAAAGATTCAAGGTCTTAATTGAGTATTCATAGGTAAAGGTTCATAAGCCTATGCCTTATTTGGTAAACGATCCCCATGTTGGATAAAGCAGTGCAGAGAGCCCCTCTCAGCAGCAGAGTGCAATGCAGCAGGTAATTAGGTTTCTCTCCTAGGCATCAACACCTAACAACCTGGCTAACATTCCAGCTCCATGGCCTCTTTTCTTCAACCTGAATTTTGGTGACACATGTGCAGAATCACATTCGATAGCTCTATTAGGGCTTTCTCTTGAACATTAGAATGTTTCCTATCTGAAGCTTAGAAGAACGTAAAATTATTTTCAGTTCTGCTTACATTTTTGCTTTCACTGTCATAATATATCTAAATGTTTCCTTCTGCAGTACTGGCTGGCACTGTTATCACAACTGTCACCCGAGGTGGAAGTTTGCATGCCACAGTCTCGATCATCAACATCTATAAAGAGGGAAATCTGGCAATTCAGCAGGCTGGCAAGAACATGAGTGCGAAGGTCATCGTGGTCTGCAAGCAGTGCCCTCTCCTCAGAAGAGGTAGGGAGGAAAACATTAGTTGTTCTTTAGGGAAGCTCAGGGACAGAGAAGGAAACAAGAGAGAGTGTGAGCAAGTTGTGGATCTTCCCCTGCCATGACTGGGGAAGTAAAATCAAGGCTAATGTGTTGTCCACTTCTGGTGTAGAAGGAAGGCCTTTGGAGTCCGGCAGAATTGGGCTCTAAGCCCAGTTCTTGTAACATGTGATAGAAGATGAGATAGTGGAAATGATGAATGAGTCTAAGAAGCATTTGAGGTTGGATCAATAGGGAACAGACAGAGAAGGAGCGGTTCAGGGGAAAGAGATTTTCAATTATTGCACTTAAGGTGCCAATACTATGTTTAGAGGAAAATATCCATCAAGGAACAAGAAATTCAGAGCTGAAGTTCAGAAGAGAGAGGTATATATGGTCTAGAATTAAAGATTTGGGAATATTTGCAGATATAGGTTCATTAAATCCACACATGGAAATGAGTTTAAGAGAAATTATGGAAAAAGGAAAGTTAAAAAATGAAAAAAGTCCGGGGCGCCTGGGTGGCTCAGTTGATTGAGCGTCTGACTTTGGCTCATGTCCCGCATCGGGCTCTGGGCTGACAGCTCAGAGCCTGGAGACTGCTTAAGATTCTGTGTCTCCCTCTGCCCCTCCCCACTCATGCTCAGTCTCTCTCTCTCTCTCTCTCTCAAAATAAATAAACATTAAAAAAAATTTTTTTTAATGGAAAAAGTCCAGAGCCAGAGGCAAGGAGAAAATGATTTTTTTTAACAAGTTCTTTAACTTATAAAAGTAATGAATGTTCTATGGTTTTTTTTAAAAGTTTAGGTAAATAGAGAAGGATATAAAATAAAAAGTGAAGCCCTTTCCCTTTTCCCAGAGGTACCATGAAAAGTTCCCTCTAGAAAGTTTCTGTCTATAGAAAGCATGCAAGTACACACTTAGACAAATGAAGTCATGCTATACCTGTTCGACTACCACTCCCCCCCCTCACCACATGATCTATAGACACCTTTCCATAAACAGCACATATAGATATTTCTCTCTCTTTGGAATGGTAATCATGTCTGGTATCCACTGTGTGGTATACCAAGATTTCTGTCTCCAATCTTAGCTGATGTGTTCCCTCAATCTTGTTACAAACTTCCCCCACAACTAAACCAAACCAATCCCTTCCCCCCCCATACACACACACAATAGAAATGAAGAGAGAATATCCACTTTAACAATTCAGGTTGTTCAGAAAAGTCTGGAGGCTCACGGCTTCACATGGATCCTTCAGAGGGAATAGCAAAGGCTCTGTAAAAGATTAACACTTCTTCCCAGAACTGCAGGAACATCAGATAATGTACATGTAGACACTTAACGTAAGGTCTCATAATGATGCTAACAGTCTGGCCTTGAGGTGGCATCTACCTGCCCAGCCCTCCAAGCCTTCACAGGCTCAAGACCACTATGAGGACAATGTTAGCCCACAAAGGAAGATTATGCAAGAGAAAAAGGACACACGTATTTCTCTTAAGACATACAGGCGAAGAGGGAGAATAAAGGAGGCGGTATTACACTCTGCCTTTATGACATTTTTTCTCAGGCAGTATAAATCTTCAGAGTTGAATCCAACATACCTCAGCTTAGGGCCCAGTCTAGGCCTAACTTAGCCAGATACACTGTAATACAAAAAACCGTATAACGGATAGAAATACTTCTTAGTACATATTTGTTGTAAGGAACTATAAGAATGCAAAGAAATATATGATGCAACCATGCCCTCAGGAAACTTACATAGTACAAATACTTGAGATATTGAAAAAAGCTCAAGTCGACAACAGGAATATAAGACCGTGGATCATTAGTTGCCAAATGCTTGGGAAATCTAGAGTCATTATGGGATAATGACAGGCCATCTGAGGATGGCGTGTCAGGGAGCACCGAGGCCCCTTGAGGAAGGACAGCCTTTCACATGAACACAGCGCGTATTCAGTAAATACCTCAGACCCACAGCCCTGCAGAGCAGGACATGGCTGGGCCTCATCGTTCCCTTCCATCTTTCTAGTGTTGGCAGAGCTGGAACACGTTCCTTACTGGAGTTTAGATTTTTTTTTCTGAGAGGCTTATACCTGATTTTATCCTAGATAGAACAAATGTATAATTAATTATACCATTTCCAGATCATTTTATCTAGAGGTAAGTTATAGTCTAAGTTGTATCGAAACAGTACACATAGAGAAAAAAATTATATATATATATATATATAATTTTTTTTTTTTTAGGTCTAAACTACATTATTATGGGCCAAGTGGGTGAAGATGGGCGAGGCAAAATCATGCCAAACAGCTTTATCATGATGTTCAAGACCAAGAATCAGAAGCTCCTGGATGCCTTGAAAAATAAGCAATGTTAACAGTGAACTGTGTCAGTTTAAGCTGCATTCTGTCATTGCCTTTGAAAGATCTGTATTTTTCTCAGTAGAACAAAAATCTTATATTAAACATTGAGCATTCAGAAAGATTTATTCTTCACATGATGTAGGTCTGAGACCTCCGATATCACTGATGGAAGTTCTTTGCCTGCACAGAGAGGGGCAGATATACGATTGAAAACCTGCAGACTTAGCGCGGTGATAGGAAACTGAATGTATTGAGCGTTGACAGTTTGGAAGCAGTTTATTTATACATCTCTGTAAAAGGATATTTTAGAAATGAGTTGTGTGAAGATGTAAAAAAGAGATTTTATAAGTGCAATATTTATAGTGATATTTGTTTTACCTTCAAGCATTTGCTCTGAGGTGTTATATTCTTCTCTTGCATTTTTTAAATCAATGCTTAATAAAATATTTTAAATGATTATATCACAGCCATTAAAGTTGTTTTTATAGAATATTCCTTACTTTTTACATAATCAGTTTGGTATCAATTCACACTTTGCTGAAAGAGCATTCTAAGAACTTCAGGGACAAGATGGATAATGTAAGTAGACTATAATTCTCTGTAGAACCAGACAGTGTTAGAATGGTGTCCCTCAGGAATCCAGTGCAACTCCTTCATTTTGTAACAGAAAATTGAAGCTCGGGTATATTTGTTGACTTGTCTAGAGCACACATCTTCAAGAGAAAGAGCTGGCAACCAAGCTTAGGAGTCCTGACTCCAACCCAGTGCCCTCACTGCTCTAGAAGAGGCCCTCTCTACCCCAGAGGAACACCCTCTTATTCTGACTTTGCAGCATTTGGTCTTTGGTTTCCTAGTCTTTGGTCGTTTGATAGGACTTGAAATTAGAAGTGAGCCCGGTGCCCCTATCCTGTTCATCCCCAGGCAACTGGATCAGGGTATATCAACTCAGATGCTTTCTGCTATTGCCTTTTCATTCAGTAGTGAAAGAGCCTTGAAAGGACTCCCCTCGTTTGCACCCAGATGTTTGAAACGCAGCTGTATCTGCAACAGCTCTGCCAACCAACCCGTAGGAGGTTGCTGGCCAGGAGCTGCGAAAGAGGGGACAAACCATCGCTGTCTGAAGAAGGTAGAACGAACATCAGGGATGAACCAAGACTTGGATCACAAGGTCTCTCATGGTACAACCAAAGTTTTAGAAATAAGGAAAATATTCTTTTGGGTAAAAACAATAATTCCCAACCCTACAGGTGACCAGACATTCAAAAGGCAAAAAAAAAAAAGGAATTTCAAAAGGAAGAATCCCTCTGTTTCGGTAGCTGGGCAAGCATAAGCAAGCAGTGAATGTGGGCTGCTTGTGGGATCAGGAATCATTCCTTAACCTCTCCCACTGGGCTGCCCATCAGTACCAGAGAATTCACCAGCTGAGAAAGTGGATGAACTACAGGAGTCAGTGGTTAACTTCACTGGCCAGTGCCATCTTTTAGAAAGGCCCTCCCAATCATCAGGACTTCACGGCTATGCCCAGCCAGGATGTAACTATAGAAGTCTAATTGACTCTAACCTTCTCAAGGCAAGTGACTTCCTTTCAAGAATGCATGTTATGAGACGTGAAAGTGATTACTAAAGATTTTAGTATTTTGAGGCACCTGGTTGGCTCAGTCACTAGAACATGCCACTCTTGATTTCAGGGACATGAGCTTGAGCCCCACATTGGGTGTAGAGATTACTTTAAAAAAAAAAAGATTTTAGTCTTTTTTCTCCTTCATCTCTTCTAATTGGTGCATTATAGGCAACAAGGCAACATGTGTGCAGCTATCAGCCTCTTGCGTTAACCTGCGGGAAGACTTCCATTGGTTTCCAAGTGGGTGCTTGAGTCACAGTGAGGTAAAAACTGGGAAAAGTAATCTGAACTATTTAAATCATTGACATCTCTGAAACAAGACTTTCAACTGTTTAGGGAAATAGTGGTTAATAATGTATTACACTGGTTTGTCTTCTAATTATTCACAACAGATAAGCTGAATAGTGACAATGCTCTTTTTGGTCCAAAAACCATGTCTTAATTTCTTTCTTGTTCAATAAATCACTTATTTTGACTAAAGTGGAGTTTCTTCAGTTATGAGTTGAAGGAGTTAGACTAGATAGATGACTTCTGGGAATTATTTCTCTCTTAGGGGTTCTTTCTTTTAAAAATTTTATTTCTTTTTAAAGTGTAATTGACTACATTTTGTTTTTGTTTTTAGCTAATTGTACTTGGGGAATCAAATACACATGATGAACAAATTGGTGATCATACTAATACATCATAAAACATTTCCAGATCCTCTGCTGTGTTTCAGGGGGTCTTGCTAGCTTAATTTTCATCCTTTGAATTCAATTCAATTCCCATAACAAAAATATATGAATCTTGCAAAGTTCCCAAATCTTAAATTCTGTTACATTACTTACCTTACTCAAAGGTTAACCTTAGTTGAAGACATTTATCTTCTTTTTTTCTTTCTGTAGGAAAGTGCTACTGGGCTCCCATTATACCTTCCAGACTGCTGAAATGAAATAAACTAATAATAGAAATCTTTAAAGAAAAGCCTTATAATAGAACAGCTACAGATTAGTGCTTTTTTTTAAGTTTATTTATTTTTGAGAGAGACAGACAGCAGAGTGGGGGGAGGGGCAGAGAGAAGGGGAGAGAGAATCCCAAGCAGGCTCTGCACTGTCAGTGCAGGGCTCGAACTCACAAAGTTGCAAGATCATGACCTGAGCTGAAACCAATAGAGTACTTAACCAACTGAGCTACCCAGGCGCCCCAGTAATTTTTTTTTGTAATATTTATTTCTTTTGAGAGAGAGAGAGAGTGCACATAAGAGAAAGAGAGAGGCAGAGAGAGAGGCAGAGAGACAGGGAGACAGAGAATCCCAAGCAGGCTCCATGCTATCAGTGAGGAGACCAACTAGGGGCTCAATCTCACAAACTGAGATCATGACCTGAGCTGAAATCAAGAATCAGACACTTAAATGACTGAGCCAGCCAGGCTCAGATTAGTAGTTCTAATGCAAATTAAGTAATATTGCCAGAAACTCCTATTGCTTGAATTCATGGACATATTTATATACGTGCCAACAAATTTGCAAAAAAAAATCTTCAAGTAGAAAACAAACATTTAAAGAAGTGTGTGGCAGTGAGAGAGCTTGCCCTAAGTATTCTAAGGCCCTTATACTGAGAGAGAGAAGGATAAAAATACTACTTTTAGAACCTTGAGAACTTAAGCCTTTATATTAAAACATCTAGGGAGGGGCGCCTGGGTGGCAGTTAAGCATCCGACTTCCGCTCAGGTCATGATCTCGAGGTACCTGAGTTCCAGCCCCACGTTCAGCTCTGTGCTGACAGCTCACAGCCTGGAGCCTGATTCAGATTCTGTGCCTCCCTCTCTCTCTGCCCCTCCCCTGGTCATGCTCTGTTAATATTAAATATTTTAAATATTAAAAAAATATATCTATGGCAACTATAAGAGACTACATAGTTTGAAATTTTTAAACTAGCAGAGAACAAAAAGAAGGCAAGACATTAAAATGAAATCAGGGAAAATATCACAAAATTTGATGACAGAAATACAAATGTACTGGGGCGCCTTGGTGGTTCAGTCAGAGCCTGGAGCCTGTTTCGGATTCTGTGTCTTCCTTTCTCTCCACCCCTCCCCCCACTCACGTTCTGTTTTTCTTTCAAAAATAAACACTAAAAAAAAAAAGAAATCTCAACAAATTTCAAAGCATAAGTATCATATGGACATCCTTCTCCAAAAATAATGAATAGTTAGAAATTAATAACAAAAGTAAACAATAGGAAAACAAGAAAAAAAACCCTGATATTGGAAATTGAGAAATGTGCTTTTAAATAACTTATAATAAAAAGGAAATTATAATGGAAAGTATTAAGTATTAAAAACTGAACAATAGTAGAAACACTAAATTATTTTAAAAATGTTTATTTTTGGGGCGCCTGGGTGGCGCAGTCGGTTAAGCGTCCGACTTCAGCCAGGTCACGATCTCGTGGTCCGTGAGTTCGAGCCCCGCGTCAGGCTCTGGGCTGATGGCTCAGAGCCTGGAGCCTGTTTCCGATTCTGTGTCTCCCTCTCTCTCTGCCCCTCCCCCGTTCATGCTCTGTCTCTCTCTGTCCCAAAAATAAAATAAACGTTGAAAAAAAAAAATTAAAAATGTTTATTTTTGAGAGAGATAGCGCAAGTGAGGAAGGGGCAGAGAGGGACAGAAGATCTGAAACAGGCTTCTGTGCTGACAGCAGAGAGCCTGACTTGGGGCTTGAACCCACAAACCACCAGATCATGACCTGAGCCAAAGTTGATGCTCAACCAACGGAGCCACCTGGGTGTCCCTAGAAACATTAAATTTAAAAATGTGTAGAGGAACACTTCAAAGTACACTTCAAGTAACACTTTAAAATTTATAAAATTAAATGTTGACATTATAAAAGGGTGAAAAATAATTTGTGAATGACACACATTAGGACGTTAGTAAAACAAGAACAGACTAAACTTTTAAAAGGTAGAAGGAAATAAGAACAGAAATTGAGTAAAACGGTAATCATAAATACATAAAATTAACAGCCAAAAATGGATTCTCCAAAATGACTAGTAATTGACAAAATTTTTACAAGATTAAGCAAGAAAAGAAGTAAAAAGAACAAGAAAACAATTTAGGAATAAAAATTTCTGCTGATGTTATAGAATCTTAAAAGGTAACAAAAGGGTCTTATGAACCACTTCATGTAAATATATTTGAAAACTTAGATGAAGTGGACAAACTTCTAAAGGGGGGAGGTTACTTAACTCACTCAAGTAGAAACAGAATGCCAAAATTGTCCTATAACCATTAAAGAAATCCAAATAGTAACTATAACTCTTTATTCAAATAAAACCCCAGGTCCAGATAGTTTTACTTAGAAAGTGGACCAAACATCCAAGGGACAAACACTGCCAATCTCACATATACTATTCCAGAATATAAATAAAGAAGTCACAGATAGCAATTCTTTTTATGAAATTGGTATAATCTTAATACCAAAACTTGAGCAAACATAGGATCCAGTCTGATTTTACTTACGAACATAGGTGCAAAAAGAAAATAATTATCAGACAAAATCCAACAAACAAAATAGAACACAATCAAGTTGGGTTTATCCCCAGAAACACGTGCTCGATTTACCATTAGGGAATCAATGTTCACACTTCACTGCGCTAATAGATCTGCTATGCCAACTAGAGAGATTTAGGTGCAACTAAACAACCACAGGCCTTTCTCCCTGGGGTTCAGCAGGATCCCCAAAAAGCTATAGCACAAGGATCAGAGCTTAACAGGACAGGGTCAGACTTTCTACTTTAGGAGCCTGTGCAGCATTCTGGCAGCAGTTCACACAACCAGATCACATGAGCTCTTTTCTTTGGCCTTCCTAGATAATGTCTCAGATGCCAGGAGACTTGACTCACGTAAGGCGGGTGCAGACACTCCAACTTAAAGTTCATATCTCCTCAGAAACCAGTATCTCTTGTATGAACTCCATAGGCATAGCTTCCAGACACCTCAGAGGACATGCCTCCTTTTAAGAGTTACATGCTCAGGAAGACCTAAAGCTGCAGGTCCCCTATCAGGTATTTATAGTTCAATTATAGTTCCTCATAATCCAATGCAATTTACCAACCAGGGTTCATTTATACCACAAATAAATTTGTCTAGCAACATAGTTGACATGCTGTAATATCAGATTACTAGGTAAATTAAGCTGGAGTTAAACACAGGTCAATTTTTTTTTTTCTAATGTTTATTTACTTTTGAGAGAGAGACAGACAGAGTGAGAGGGGGAGAGGGGCAGAGAGAGAAGGAGACACAGAATCCGAAGCAGACTCCAGGCTCTGAGCTGTCAGCATAGAGCCTGATTCGGGGTTTGAACTCACCAACTGTGAGATCATGACCTGAGCCATCGCTTAACCGACTGAGCCGCCCGGTTACCCCAAACACAGGTCAACTCTTAACGGGGAGGGAAGGTTTCTTAGCCTTACTTGCAATATATTAAAGGAGAAAAATCATTTGACTTAACAATGCAGAAAAGCATTTGATATAATTCAATATTTATTCAAGACAAAATAAACATTGAGGAAACTAAAAACGGAAGAGCTTCCTTATGCTGATGAGAAAACCTCCAGCAAATGGTGACATATTGAAAGCATTTTAATATCGGTGATAAGACAAAAATGCCTGAAGTCAACATTTCTACTGGTGAGCCTAGCCAATGTAGTTAGGAAAGAAAAAGAAATAAATGATATTGGACAGGAAGAAGTAAGACTTTTATAATGCAAATATGATATAATTCAAATAGAAAACCCCCAAAACCCTGCGGGTAAGTGATTAGAATTGATAGTTTCACAAGTCTGTTCCTTAGATGTGTATATAACCCCTAACCCAAGGACAAAACATTGAATTTTTAAAAATCTTTTATAATTAAGCATCTTGAATTAAATATGTGAGGGTCATTATTCATACACAAACAGCCTCTTTTTAACATAGGATGTACAAGTGTGAGAGCGTGCATGGATGTATAGAATTGGGTATTCAGATAGAGTAGCTCTGGGACATACATAGAGATTTGTTCTGAAGAATTTTAAAGTTGTTATTTAATGTTCTAATGTTTAAGTCATGGGGATGAAAGGTACAGCATAGGGAATATAATCAATGGTACTGTAACAGTGTTGTATGGGGATAGATGGTAACCACACTTGTGGTGAGCATAGCATAATGTATAAACTTGTCGAATCACTCTATTGTACACCAGAAAACTAATGTAACATTGTGCGTCAACTGTTCTTCAATTTAAAAAAATTTAAAAACTGGACTTCTTTGTTTTTGTAATTTATTTCTTCCTCTAAAAAACAAAGTCAACAATTAGGCTTAAAAAGGCTAAAATTTGATTATAATTTTGAAATGTTATATTTTGCTTCAGGGATATTCTGATACTAAGATTAGGTTACATTAAAAAAAAAATTAATGCTTATTTATTTTTGAGAGAAAGACAGAATGCAAGTGTGGGCACAGAGAGGGAGACACAGAATCTGAAGCAGGCTCCAGGCTCTGAGCTGCCAACTGTCAGCACAGAGCCCGACGTGGGACTTGAACCCATGAACCGCCAGATTATGACCTAAGCCAAAGTCAGATGTTTAATTGACTGAGCCACCCAGGTGCCCCAAGATTAGGTTACATTTAAACAGTGAGATGAAGGGGCGCCTGGGTGGCGCAGTCGGTTAAGCGTCCGACTTCAGCCAGGTCACGATCTCGTGGTCCGTGAGTTCGAGCCCCGCGTCAGGCTCTGGGCTGATGGCTCGGAGCCTGGAGCCTGTTTCCGATTCTGTGTCTCCCTCTCTCTCTGACCCTCCCCCGTTCATGCTCTGTCTCTCTCTGTCCCAAAAATAAATAAACGTTGAAAAAAAAATAAATAAACAGTGAGATGAAGTTTTTGAGAACAGAAATATATTAAGAAAATTTACAAACTTAAAGATTTCATAAAGCTGATCAATTTATAAGAAATTAGTATTAACAGTGACATAATGCAGTTAAGAGCTTCCTGGACAAAGCAGACAAAGACTTGTATTCTCCTTCACAGTGTATCAGTGGGAGAACTTTCTGTTTCCTTATCTGTAAAATGAAAAAGTTGAATTGGATCCTGAGATCCCTTACAGATTTTAAATTGTTTCTAGATCCTTGAATAACCAAATTGATCAGGGTATAAAATTGCACAGAAATAAAATCATTCAGTTTCTCCATTCTAAACCCTTGGTCCCTCCATGCCTTGGCTTATGTTTTGGGTGGACTGACTCCTGATTTTTTTATATATGCTTACTACCTCACAGTCCTTCTTTTCCCTCCTAATTCTTCCTCATCTCATTGGTCTGTTTCTGTCCTTGGTCATAAATTAAGTCTTTAATAAACTATTCATTTAGAAAAGCAAGGCCTTTTAAGACATCTTAAATTCCACTCTGTGACCAAGATGAACTTACAATGAGAAATAAATCAAAAAAGTAAAGCTTTGGGATATATCTTACACAAACAATAAATTGAGCTCAGGATCTCAGGTCAGTCATGAATCAGTCTTAGACAAATTACTTAAAATGGCGATTTTCTCACCTATAAAATGAGAAGATTGAAGTAGGTGATCTAAGTCTTCTTCCAACCCAATTTGCTGAAATAAGTTCTAGAACACACAACTGTTAGGTAAGTGTCTAGGATATTACACAAGCAGATAAAGCTAAATTTTCATTCAACAAATTTGTGCCATTCACCATCAACAAAGTACTTAAGCTGAGGATATAGAGAATACGAGAGCTGCTTCTGTCTAGTTTTATAACTTAGAAAAAGGAAATCCTCTGTATTAAAATGACCATTATAGAAAATACAGTGACTGTTTGCTATTTCCACTGAAATATTAAGGGGAGGGGATGCGTTTAAAATATTTAAAATTTAGAATATTAAAATAACCTCACAAAATTAATTAAATTTCTGGATGAGCTACTGAAGCAGCTCCTTAAAATTCTTTTCACATAGCACTTGATAATTTTAATATCTTTCAACAAGAATAATTTGCCTAAAATTGAAGGATGGATTAAATATCTTTTCTAATGAAGAGACAGATACACCCTAGAATGCAGGATGAAGAAAATGGAGCTTACCTGTCATTTATGTGGCTGAAAGTTTTTTTGTTTATTTTGAGAAAGAGTATGTGTGTGCATGATCAGGGGAGGCGCAGAGATAGAGGGAGAGAGAGAGAATCCCAAGCAGGCTCCCTGCTATCAGCAAAGAGCCCGATGTGGGGCTTGATCTACGAGTCATGAGATCATGACCCGAGCCAAAATCAAGAGTCGGACCCTTCACTAACTGAGCCAGTGAGGCGCCCCACCATTAATATTTTCTTAATGTAATTCTGAATAATTAGGCCCAATTGGTTTACTCCTCATGACCTATAATCTCAGCCTATTTGGATTTTATAAATGTATTTTTGGAGGAAAACAAAAATTTCAAGGTTAATGCAATTCTAATAAAAACCACCTTTTTTGGTAGAAATTGATAGACCAATTCCAAAATTTATATGACAGGAAGAAAGCTAGAATAGCCAAAATTATTTTGAAAAAATAGTACAAAATAATTTACCTTGGCATTTATTACTATATTTCACCCCACTGTGTTGTGTTAATGATGGGCTACTAACTTGCATAAGCACTGTTTTCTTTGGACTAATAATGATTTAGGTCTACTGTTATTTTTTTCTTTTAGTAAGTTGTAGGCTTATGTATTTTTTTCAGGTTAATGAAGCATAATTTGTATTCATTAAAATTCACCCTTTTTAAGTGTACCGTTTGATTATGCAATCAGGCTTCTCCCACTAGATCTTAATAACCAATGGTCTGATTTGGGTTTCCATAGCTTTTTTTTTCTAGAATGTCATGTAAATGGAATCATACTGTATGTAGCCTTTTCATCACTTAGCATAATACTTCTAAGACTCATCTATGGGGGGGGCTTGGGTGGCTTTGTCGGTTAAGCGCCTGACTTTGGCTCAGGCCATGATCTCAGTTCTTGAGTTCGAGCCCCATGTCAGGCTCTGTGCTAACAGCTCAGAGCCTGGAGCCTGCTTTGGATTCTGTGTCTCCCTCTCTCTCTGCTCCTCCCCCAGTCGCACTCTGTGTGTGTCTCTTTCTCAAAAATAAAAAGCCATTTAAAAAAAAAAAAGACATATGTTATTGCATAGATCGGTAGTTTGTCCCTGTATTAACTTGGCTAGGCTAATTTATGTTTCCCAGGATTTTCTTTCTTACATACCCTTAGGGTAAACCACAAGGCACACTGTTTGTTTTTGTTTTAAGTTTATTTGGGGGGGGGGAGGGGGGAGGTAGAGAGAAGGGGGGTGGAGAGAGGGAGAGGGAGAGGGAGAGGGAGAGGGAGAGAGACAGAGAGAGAGAATTCCAAGCAGGCTCTGTGCTGTCAGCACAGAGCCCAACACAGGGCTCAATTTCACAAACTGAAATAATGACCTGAGCCAAAATCAAGAGTCAGAGGCTTAACCAACTGAGTCATCCAGGTGCCCCACAAGACACATTTTAAAGTGAAATTTGAAGGGCAGAAGTGAAGAGGCAGTGATCTCATTTCTTATGCAGGCACTTTTATAGCTTGAACATGGGGTAACTTACCTGCTGGCTCAACTTTTGGGGTGGGACAACAGTCTGACCTACATTGTTTCACCTTTCCTTGGATCCTCCTTCAGCTTCTTGGACTCCTGGGCCAGGTGTGTGTTTAGCAACCTGGCAAAAGGCAACTTTTCACACAGGATACACACATCGTCAAAGTTGGAGACAGTAAGAAGTGACACAGGTCTCAGTGTCAACTGCCTACCATGTGAACTTTAACTCTAGTATTAGATGCAAACAATAGACTCACAGAGACTGCTTAACCAACTCCAACGTGTAACAGCAAATCCCTGTAAATAAATCACTATACAAACATGTATACATGTATGCCTGCAAATATCCTAGTAGTTCTGCTTCTCTGACTGAACTCTGATACAATTCTTTTGTATAACCCAGTAAATAAATACCTACCATACGGATGTACACCTTGTTTATCCATTCACCAGCTGATGGACATTTGGCTGTTTTCAGCGATCTAGTTTGGGATCATGAATAAAGTTGCTATAAATGTTCACAGACACAGGTCTTTGTGTGAACATATTATTTCAAAACATGGTATTTATAAATACAAGAAATAGCTAAAAGAGTTCAATATGTTTGCCACTGGAGGTGGAAAGGGGCACAGAGGGGTCCGATGTTGATGTTTTACATTTTAGATCTTTCTAACCATGATTTAAAAAAAAAAAAATACACTGAATTGTACACTTTCAAAGAGTGAATTTTATGCCATGTGAATTATATTTCAACACAAAAGTATAAAAGTATATGATAATACAATAAACAGATCCCACCAACTTATAATCTAATGTCAAGTTTTATTTACCTTTTTTCTTACAATATGCTGTCATCCAAAATATACCTTATAAGTAATTCATGCATACAGTAGGCACTCTATAAATATTTTAATAATTAGGTATTTTTTAGAATGACTAAAAATCCTGATGTAAAATCCCAACTGGGAAGTGCATAATCCCATTGTAGACAAAATATATAACTTTACAATAAACATTTTTATAAGAATTTGCCCCAAAGAGGGAACACTTACAACTTGGAAATTAAAAAATAAAAAGTAAAAAGCAAGATGAAGCATAATACTAATATATTTAGACAATGACCCCCCGGACCAGTGGGGCTTATAGACCTAGGGTTACCTGCACCCTGTGGCCTTAACATCATCTGAAATTCAGTTAAGAAGATAATTATATACCTAATAACCTCTTAACTGGAAATGCTGCAAGAAAATACAAGCAATAGCCTGTGAAACTTTTTTAACTACATCCCTCACATGAACGCAGGAAAAAAATTTTTACTACATATCTTATTCTCCAATTTAAAAAAATCAAGGCTTTTTATCTTAAGCAGTAAGAGTGATCCACAAATAAGCAAGAAGTCACTTTTATAGAAGCTATGTTAAATTCTGTGGAAAATACTTTGGGAGATTAGTTCAAGAAACTTAGTCCAAATATAAATAAATCCTCGCATTAAAGGGTCTTCCAATTTACAAAAACAAAACACGCTGTGACCACATATGATAAAGTATCTTCTAAATCCTTATTTTGGGTTAGCTTTATAACTATGAACAGTCACTCCAAACTGAAAAATGAAAAAGACTGTAGCACTATTATGATAAAGAAAAATTAAAAGCCACCAAATGCCTAACCTTAGTGAAATACCTGTGCAAACCTATAAACATACTCAAATACTCTATTTCTATAAAATGAAAAGTCTACTGACTATATCTTTCAAAAACTATATAATTCCATAAAAATTTAAATATATAGACTATACCAATACATGGAAATGTATATATAAAATACTATTAAGTGAAAAAAAAAACAAAAAATATAAAGTGAATACAACCATGTAAAAGTAAATATATTACAATAACAAAAACTGTGAAGTGACTTAAAATTTATAGAGACATAAACAGATTCAAATATCCATTAGAGGTTTTTCTTTGTTACTTAAGACTATAACAAAATAAAAAAAAATAGACTATTATTTTAGATTAAACTATACTCCTAAACAATAAACACTGAACTAATGTGAACTCCTAAAACAGAGATTTTAAAAACCATGACTTAACTATATTTCAAGTGTATCCTATGGATGGAGACCAGCCCACATTTGCTGATCTTCACTTTACAAAACCTTCTGGCAATGTGCACAATTATAACTGCCCTTCTTAAACATAAAAAGAAAAAAATTTAAAGCACTGTTCAAGTAAGAAAACCAAGCAGCATGCTAACAAAATCTATCTACTTAATCTGTTTTGCACCTGCAAAAAAGCTACTAATAGAGGGTTTTAAAAAACTAATCCTATATACATATTTTACATAATATATTTATGCTATAAATATTTTAAAGAATGGCTTTTACATAATTCTTCATTTTAATTCAATATATATCTCACTGATTTAATTGCAAATTATGCAAATCCAATCTTTCAGATTTATTACTGAAAATTATTCTCTACATGGTTTAGAAAATGGTTAATTTCTTGGGTAAAACATAGCATATTTAGAAGTCCGAAAGCCAAGTAAATCCCTTATTTCATTTCGGAATTTTGAAAGATCTTGGCGTAGTTCATTTAGATTTTCCACGGTTGCCTGATCTGTACTTTGCATCTTCTGTCTCATGGATGTCAAGTAACGATGCACTAGGCAGCACATCACTTTTTGGTAGTTTTCATCTCTCTTTTGTTTCAAATTTCTCCATTCCTTCAAAACAAACAATTATATGATACAATTTTATAAACAATATTTAAATGAGGTGAATTTTTAAGATTTTTCACAGATACAAACACGTTTTATTGGGCTATATTTTTGGGACTATATGTTACAAAATAATATTCATCACTTGTTTAAAACAGATACAGCCTGCCTATTTGTTTTATTCATTCACCTATATGCTTCTCTGGATTTAAAAATATTCTTAGGAATCCTCAATTTATAGGAAGGATTAGCAAACTACAACCCACAGGACAAGTACGTCCTGTTTCCTGTTTTTTAATGGCCTGTGAGCGAAGAGTGGTTTTTTACAGATGAATATTTATAATTAATTTGATGATAGGGAATACTGATTTTGAGACCCAATTAAACAAAATGTTATTCCCCCCCAAAATGGAATTCCATTCTTTTCATTAGATCTGTATTACAAAAAATTATTAAATTATTACTCAATTAATGTTACATTTTAAATTTCACCAATAAAAATTTTGTGGAAATTTATGCTCTTTCTTGTTATATTACTTATTATAGTCATAAAGTATTTTTGATTTTGTCTCAGTCTGCTAAGTCCAAAAGATTTACTAATAGGCCCTTTAAAGAAAAGTTTGCCAACCTCTGGTTTATAGCAACATGAACTGAATTATTCATGTAATGAATAACTTTCAAGAAAAACTAGAAAAATGAGATGGCTCCAGTAGTCAATCTTTATCTATGCTGACAGAATTGGCATTCTAAATATTTCCCATGTTTTAAAACTTGAGACAAGATTTCATAAAAAAAAAAAAATGATAGCTCTATCTCTCACATATTGAATCCTTACTTTATGTTAGATACTATGCCATGCATTAGGGATATATGAGTAAAAAAAAAAAAAATCAGACAGTCCCAGGCCTTAAGGAGCCTGCATATTTACACTCTAGGAAACATCAGTGATTAGGAATCGTTAAAATTTCCAAGTTGCAATTTTAATATCTTACCTTTAAACTGTTTTGCCGTTTAACCTTGCCTTTTGATGTATGAGAGCAAATCCACTTACTGAGGCTACTAATCATATAGCAAATAGTCTTTGGTGAAGGAATAATATTGAAAGGTGGGGGTAATGTACATTTGTCATCAAAGTAGCTAAGCCACAACTTTGCTCGAGCAAACTTCCATTCCTTGTCTTCATGATTCTGTAACAGCCAAATGAAAAAGCAACACAGAATGTGAACACACACACACACACGGGGGAGGGAAGGGCAAAGGAGAGAGAGATGGGGGGGGGGGAAATCATTTTACATGGTCCAAATGTTTGATGTCCAAATGTTTACACAGCTTGTAGGTAAAAATTTGGTTCAAGAGTTGTAGTTAATATACATTACTTACATTTAAAAAAATCTATATTTAGGGGCGCCCGAGTGGCTCAGTTGGTTAAGCATCCAACTTCAGCTCAGGTCATGATCTCGCGATTCAGGAGTTCGAGCCCTGTGTCAGGCTCTGTGCTGACAACTCAGAGCTTGGAGCCTGCTTCAGATTCTGTGTCTCCCTCTCTCTCTGACCTTCCCTCACTTGTGCGCGCTCTCTCTCTCTCTCTCAAAAATAAATAAAAACGTTAAAAAGTTTTTTTTAATCTGTATTTAATTTTAAAATAATACTAATTCTTAATTCTTATAATCTTTGGCTGCCTTATCTACTACATACATTTGGTATGATCTGAAAGAATATAAAGTTTTTACAAGAATTAATACTTACTGCTATCAACTGAAAGCTTTTATGAAGCATTGCCACCAGCAGCTTGGTAAGCACGATCACAACCACGACATTGTATGTCCCAACAATAACAGCTCCAACAAAGGACTGCAATTCTTCTCCATAACTAAATCTTGTGACAAAGATTGCCACATGTGCTAAGGAGAAAATATACCAGAACAAAGCAAAGCAAGTGCCAATGAACCTGTAAAGACAATTACATTTCTGTTTAAAAGAAAATTAAAGCACTTAATTAGCAAAAATGAAGAACTCATTCATATTAACATTCCATAAGTAAAACACTGATAATCCAAGAATACATTTTAAAATGAATGAGATTGAACCCAACAGTTTACATATGTCTTAAACAAAGAAATACACTTAAAAGGATAAATTATTTTGTTTAACCTCCTACTGCTTTTGTATTATCAACATAGCAGCCTCTAAGACCCTGTTTGTGCCTAATTAGATGTTGCCACTCCTCTGCTTAAAAACTTCAAATGGCTCTCAATCTCAATAGCCCAAAGTCCTTACAAAGATCACAGATCAACAACATTCTACATGATCCTCATTACCTTTTGGACCCCATCTCTTACAACTTGCCCTCATTCACTACATTCCATCCACAGTGGCCTCCTGGTTTTTCCTTGAACAGCCAGCCACACTCCCATCCCAGGGCATTTGCCTTTGCCATTCCTTGGATCGGTGAATGCTCTTCCTCCAACTATCTTCTTCATGGCTTGATCCTTCATCAACTTAGTATCTTTACCTGAATGTCATCTCTTGCGAGGCCTTCCCTGGTCTATTTAAAATTGCAACCTCTCACACATAGGGAGAAGCCTGGCCAAGCTTTGTCTCTTTGGTCCTTTTTATTGTGTAATATATATTTTATTTCTCTTTTTATTGACTATATCACCTCACTGTAATATAAACTCTATGAGGCAGTTTTGCTCACTGGTACTTCATTCACTCAGTACTTTGAACAGTGTCTGTTATATAGAAGGTGTTAAATAAATACTTATTATTCATTTAATCTTAATAAGATGACATCCAAGTATCTAAAGAATAGTTGGTACATAACAAACACAACAAATACCTAACTCCACACCCCTTCTCCATTATGCTACTTAAAAATGAGGGGAGGTATTTTGTCTGCCTCACAACTGGTTGTTTAAGTTCTTATGATACAGTAAATTAGAGAAAAAAATTGTTTATGAAGCTCTAATGATTCTCAATTCTATTGACCTCCTACTGAAGTGTTGAAAATATGAGAGATGGTTTTGCCTGTAACAATAATGGACAGTTGCTGACATTTAATATGTGAAAAGTATGGGGTGCCTGGGTGGCTCAGTTGGTTAAGCATCCAACTTCGGTTCAAGGTCATGATCTCACAATTCGGGATTTCGAGCCCTGAGTTGGGCTCTGTGCTGACAGCTCATTGCCTGGAGCCTGCTGCAGATGCTGTGTTTCCCTCACTCTTTGCCCCTCCCCTGCTCATGCTCTGTCTCTCAAAAATAAATAAACGTTAAAAAAATTTTTAATAAAAAAATATGTGAAGAGCAGAGACATCTTGCAATACGCAGGACTGACAGAAAACTGTCCTGCCCCAAATCCTAACAGTGTACAAAATGCCAAGAACTCCTCTGTTAAGACAAGCAGCAGGGGAAACAATGTAATATCGTGGGCCTGTTAATTGCTTAAGATTCTATTTATGTAAAGAAAACTACAACATGATTAATGAAAAAGTAAGTATTTATTAAAAAGGAATGTCTTAAAGAAAATTTGAAGTTCTATTTCTATAGGTACTAATTCATATATAATACAATAGAGAGAAATATATTTACTAAAAATTTAAAAAGACACTCACGAATGGAAGGTATCATTACTTTGCTGTTCACAGAAGATGCCCACACAGTCCTTCTGTTCTTTTGGGGTATAGCCTTTATCATACAGTTGTGTCAGTCCAATTGTGAAAGAAAACAAAACAAGAAGGAACATCCCAAGAAATTTTCCAAAATCTTGTAACATCTGTCCCATTGAAATCTGTGGAATATATTATATAGGTGTTCATTAAAATTATCAGGAAAACAAAATATTAAGTATTAAATGACCAGGCAATAAAAGTAAAACAAACATATGATTCCTTTGATTCCATCTGGTTAAGATAGTTCCATACTTTTAAGACATCAAAAGTCTCACTGACAAACAAAAAGCCATTCTAGGGGCGCCTGTGTGGCTCAGTTGGTTAAGCTACCGACTCTTGATCTCAGCTCAGGTCTTGTTGTCAGGGGTGTGAGTTCAAGCCCTGGCTGGGCTTTGTACTAGGTGTGAAGCCTACTTTAAAAAAAAAAAAAAAAAAAAAAGGTTGCCTGGGTGGTTCAGTTGGTTAAGCATCTGACTTCAGCTCAGGTCATGATCTCGCAATTCATGGGTTCTAGCCCCATGTCCGGCTCTGTGCTGACAGCTCAGAACCTGGAGCCTGCTTCAGATTCTGTGTCTCCCTCTCTCTCTGCCCCTCGTCTGCTCACACTGTCTCTCTCTCTCTCTCTCTCTCTCTCTCTCTCAAAAATAAGTAAACATTAAAAAAAAAAAAGCCATCCTAATCATGCCAGCACTGTTAGTGTTGGATGGCACATTTCTTGAATCTGGACCAGGTCTGCAGAGGACACTGCTGGGAAGAAGTAAGAGGCTGAGACATGGAGATTTAAGAAAAGGCCTAATTTGCAAGGAATAGAAGGAAAATTCCTTGCTCAAGCCTAAAGGGAAATAAACGCTTATGTTTTTTATGGCTTCTTAAAGTTTACAACTATAAAATCATATGACATAAAGTATTTAATTTGCTTTTTGTGACCAATTCTAAACCAATTCTCCAAAGATAGCATTTCCTCCTCTAGGACTGCCCTAATCTTTTTTTGCCAAGGTGGTCAATTTTCTTTCATTTTAGGTCAATTATAAGAAAATATGTGTGCAAACCAGATGAATAGGTCTAATTAACATGGGTATCTTTTGTAATGTAGTCACATGTAGTGTGTCTGGGAGCTTTATTCAAGCCTAATTTCATTGTCCTCCAATACTCTTTCAAAATCTGGGTGATAGGTACTTTTCATAAATTCTTGGTATTTAAATTAGCATACAAATTTGGAGAATAATTTGACATTATCCTTTTGACCCAACAATTCTATCCCTTGGCATTTAGCCAATAGATAGGAAATATGCAAAATGCACGTATATACATGGGTTTTCACTGCAGCACTGTTAGAGGTCACAAAAAAATTAGAACATCTTAAATGTTGTTAAAAAGAATGGAGTACATCTATATGTGCTGGTGTAGAAAAATGTCTATAAAATATTAAGTCAAAAAAGCTGGGTATAGAATAGTATTATAACAGATCCCATTTCTATTTCTTTAAAGTATAAATCAGATATATATTTCGTATAGATAGGATTTAATACGCACAGTACATTTCTGGAAATTTACACAAGAGACTGTTTAATAGTGCTTAAATATGGAAGGTAGGACTTGGGGTTGGAAGGCAGACTTTCTTCCTTTGAATTTTCTTTACTGTATGCATTTCTTTTTTTTTTTTTTTTTTTGCATTTATTACTTATTCAAAAAATAGGGTTTAAAAATAACCCTTCCTCAAAACTTACCAGATCAATTTTACACAGTTAATTAAATCCAGCTTCAAATAAAATGTCTAACTGCCTCAAACCTACCAAAATAAAATATGCCACTTACCACTGATACAAAATGGTAGTGACATTGAGCAAGTGGCCAAACCTCTCTAACCCACTAAAGTGAGCCAGCCAATTAAGTAAAAGAGGGGTGCTAAAATTTTTTAGGCACACCACAGCCTGGTAAACTGGACTCTGCAACAGTGAAGAGGTCCAATATGCATGGCTTGCACATTTGACTAGGCCATGTAGTACCTTTTGAAGTCTTGTGCTTTCCTCACTTCCCACTGCAAAATTTTGAGAGAAGAAATAGGGAGCTTTTAAACTCAGCAAGCTTTACGTGTGTGAGAAAGAGAAGAAATACATTTCCTTCTTAATCAATGATAGCTTTATACCGAAGTACCTTGGAAAGAAATCATTTTTAATGTTTATTTTTGAGAGAGAGAGAGAGAGAGAGAGAGAGAGAGAGAGAGAGACTGAGACAGAGCGGGAGTGGGGAAGGGCAGAGAGAGAGGGAAACACAGAATCCGAAATAGGCTCTAGGCTCTGAGCTGTCAGCACAGAGCCCAATACAGGGCTCAGAGACTGACGTGGGGCTCAAACCCACAAACGTGAGATCATGACCTGAGGTGAAGTCAGACACTTAATCCACTGAGCCACTCAGGCGCCCCTACTGGAGATTTATCCTTAGGAGATAATTTAAAAGAGGCAAAGACCCTACACACAGAGCACTGTGTAGAAGAGCAAAAACATGCCAAATATCTGATAGGGTGAAGGCTGGTATCGTTAGGGTTCATATCATGTGTTAAATTATAAAACTTGCTGAAAAAATGAAGCAATAATAATGACAACTTCTAGTCATTCTCCTTCCAAATCTTCCTCCAGAAATAACCATAATTACCTGTCTAAAAATTCTATCTGATCAAGCCATTCACACTCAAAACCTCCTTTGCATGTATGATAATATTCAAATTCCTGGCACAGAGGCCTTCAGAGTCCAGCCCAGTCTATTTTTTTCACCCTCATCTTCCCAACTGCCACCCACTGTCCAAATACGAAAGACATCCTGTCTTCTCTAAGCACGCCATGCTTTTATGACTTCATGTTTCTGTACATGTAACTTTGTTCTTTGCCAGGAAAGCTTTTTATCCCTTTAAGGCCCAGATCAAATGTCACCTTTTCTAAGAAGCTGTCCAGATTCTCTCCAAGCACCCCCTCAGTTATGCTCCAAAGTACTTTGTCCATAATCTCTAAAATCATATTTTTCACTTTATATCAATATTTATGTTTGTCTCTTCTAGCAGGCTGTAAGAGCAGGCACCATATCAATAAGCTTCAAAGCCCAGCATATTAGTTAAAATGTTGAACACATAGCTACTTTTTATATGCCTTATTATATAACTCTCTACCATTTTCCAAGAGGTATCATGTATTTTTATTTATCCTGTAGGATCAGAAAGGCTAGTATTATCTCTCTTTTTCCAAGTGACAAACTGAAGCTCAAAGAGATTGTGACTTGCTCAGGCTAACAGAATAGATGGCAGAGGTAGAATTCAATTCTTGCTTCTAACTCCTTGCAAGAGCTTTTCTGAAACATCACTTTGTGATTTTTATCTTAGCTCTCCCATTAAAAATTTGGGGCTGTGCCACTCTGGAAAACAGTGCGGACGTTCCTCAAAAAATTAAAAACAGAACTACCCTAAGACCCAGCAATTGCACTACTAGGAATTTATCCAAGGGATACAGGAGTGCTGATTCATAGGGGCACATGTACCCCAAAGTTTACAGCAGTGCTTTCAACAATAGCCAAATTATGGAAAGAGCCTAAATGTCCATCAACTGACAAATGGAAAAAGAAGATGTGGTTTATATATACAATGGAATACTACCTGGCAATGAGAAAGAACGAAATCATGCCATTTGCAGCAACATGGATGAAACTGGAGGGTATTATGCTAAGTGAAATAAGTCAGTCAGAGAAAGACAGGTTATCATATGTTTTCACTCATATGTGGATCTTGAGAAACTTAACAGAAAACCATGGGGGAAGGAAAGGGGGGAAAATAGTTACAAATAGGGAGGGAGGGAGGCAAACCACAAGAGACTCTTAAATACAGAGAACAAACTGAGGGTTGATGGGAGGGTGGGGGAAAGGGGAAAGTGGGTGATGGGCACTGATGACAGCACTCGTTGGGATGAGTACTAGGTGTTGTATGTAAGCCAATTTGACAATAAATTATATTTAAAAAATTAAGGATTTCATTCTCATGTAATGAGCTTATTGAATTAATACATGAATAAATATCCAAAAAAGATGTAACTATTAACATTTTACACCAAGTCTTTTTTTCTAACATTCTGTGAGCTGGGCCATAGTTTCCTGACCTATAATAGGGATGGTCATATGCTACATCAAACTCACTCATCTACATGCTATTAAAACTTGGCCAGATTTTATGCCAATCTATTTAATCAGCATCTCTGAGGGCAGGACTTAGATATACAGATTTGATGTGCAACCCTAGTGATTCTGAGTCTCACCAACCTGGGAACTCCTAGACTAATGACCTCTAAGTTTCCCTCTAAGTGTAACATTTATGCTTCCAAAGAAAAATGTCCATCCCCAGTATACCCTAAAATGCAAGGCACTTTGAAATGAAATCACCCTTTACTCACTGCAAATGACAATAATATGCCATTTATGTGATACAGAACACTAAATTAAATCTATTAATTATCCAGTAAAGGCAAATGATTCACTATGAATAAAGTATGCGTTTATGTGTCAGATGCTACACTTATTTTCCAAGTTTCTTTGTATTATTTTTCAGATTTGCAACAGTTAACTCCACTAACTATAAAGGAAATGAAGAAACGGCTCTAATGATTTATGTAAAGTTCATCATGTGTCAGGAAACCTGCTATGAGATGCATCTTATATATACTGACCCATTTAATCCTCACAACAATGACACAGAACCTGAGACTCACAGAGATGAGTAACAGTAACAGTAAGTTACAGAGCAAAATTTGAACCCTTAGAACAACTGTGAGGATTAAATGAGGTAATAAATGTAAATAAAGATCTTAGAATAGTATCCATGGTAAGGGCCCATATGTTAACAGTTATTATTATAATTACCACTTTATTTTTAGATTCTATCTTTAGGTCTTTTTTTGTTAAAACGTGTAACATTACTGATTTATGTCCAATCATGACTCTTACATTTGCTGAAGCATATTAGGTAGCATCCTTCTTTTATAAAAGCAGAAGAACTTTGAAGAGCAGACTGGTCTGTGGATTCAGACAGACTCAGGTTCAGCTCTTGACTACTTCTTTCTAGTTCTGTGAACTATTTAACCTCTCTAAGCCTTAGATCCCCCATTTGTAAAATGGAAATAAAAATAACAAGGGTTGTGATGAGGATGAAATAAGGCGAAAACGCTTAGCACAGTGCCTGGCCCACATGAAATGTTAAACAAATGTGGTGGTTGTTATTATTCTGAATAAGCAGCTCCAGTAACAGGTAGTAGATATAGCCCAACAGCTTTATTCTTCTCACACACCAATCAGCATTTGTCTTTACCCAAGACCATTTAATTTATCAAATAGTAAGTGACTACTATGGCAAGGCAGTAAGTAAAGTGCAGATGAAAAAATAAAGATACAGTCCCTACCCTCAAGGAATTTTTAATTTAGTAGAGACAACACCGTCTATAATTTAAGACAAGCTAAATTTTAATTGTCTTACAATTAAGACAAGCTTTAGGAAGTGCTCATTGGAGGTTCAAAGTACCAAGTTCACTGGATGGAGTTATTCATTAGCAGGGGAGCAAGAGCATAGGAATGGATTTTCCAGAGGCAGGAGCTCTAACACTGGCACATGTTCCCTCTCCCTGGAATGCCTAACCCGCCTCCATTCTACTCATCTTTCAAGGCTTAATTCCAGTGTCATCTCTTCTGGTGCCTTAAACTGAAGTGAGTGCCCTTTCTATGAGCTGTGCCTATGACAGCAATTACCACTGTAAATGTCATGTTTGCTTGTCACCCTCAGTGTACTTGAGTTCTTTAAGGAGATACTGGAGCATATTAATTTTTTTTTCAGATTTACTTACTTACTTACTTAAAGTAATCTCTATACCCAACACTGAACCCACGACCCCAAGATCAAAGAGTTGCATGCTCTTCTGACTGAGCCAGCTAGGTGCCCCAGAGCTTACTCATTTTAGTATTTTCAGTGTCTAGTACTTACCAGGCACTCAAAAACTGTTCACTGAATGAATAAAATTTTGACAAGTAGAGGAGTGGGTGGGACATTCTAAACAGGGTAATAACATAAACAATGTCATGGAATTGGGATAGCATGGGACATGTGTGAGATTACTGACTGGTCTTGGCCCAGATGGAGAAGTACTTCAGTAAGGGACAGAGATGAGTTTAGCGACAGATGGCTACAAAGTAAGTAGGGCCAGATGTAGAAAGCCACCTTCCAGAGTCTACCTACGACATAAGTTACAAATTTAATGAGCATAATCATAAAAATGTCAAGTACTAAAATAGAGGATTCAACCACTGCTGAATATAGAACCATTTTATATATTCCACTATATGATATTCCTGTGACCTTGATTTGCCTAGGACAGTCCCAGTTTCCACTTGTTTTCCCAAGTTAGTAATAAATAGCATCCCTTTCATTCCCCAAAGTGTCTCCATTTGGATGATAAAATATGGTCACCCTAACCAAGGGAGTAATCTGTACCCCTACCACAGGTTATATAACCAGTTAAAATAAAAGTCTGTCAACTTCTGCAAATATTTGGAAGGAAAAAAAGTTAATGGAGATAATCACAGTAATCACATAAAAACATTATCTGACATAACAGGTTATATATGTAAAGGAATAAAGTTGCTCTTTTGCTAAAGTAATTAACTTATTGTCAATTTTTTTTTGCATTTTACTTCTAGTTTTACATTCATAACTGGATTACTCCCTTTCAATTGAGTTCCTTACTTATGATGAACAAAATGGAAGAAAAATGTATTCTAAATTTTCTACAAGAACTTTTTCTAGAATATTTTGGAAGAACTATGCAATACAAATCTGTCATGTTAGTAAGACTACACTGTAACACAAATGTCTTTATTTGAAAATATCTTTAAGTAAAAGCCTGAAAATATGAATCTATAGATTCCTATTCAATATCTATTCTTTGTTCTCTTCCTGACTAACCAGACCTTGATTTTTTGGGGGGCAATTGAAAGTACTCATCTCCTCAGACTTCCTTGTAGCTACAAATGACCATATGACCAAATTCTGGCCAATGAGTTATAAGTGGAAATATGTGGTAGGGCTCCAGGGAAAATGATTGCTCTCTTGATAAAAAGAGAAAGACAGTTGGCCCATATTTTCTGGCTTTTGCTCTCTGTCTTTCCCCTTCTCTCTGTAGGATACAGACTTGATAAAATGACTTGGAACAGGGAGCTTGCAACCATGAGGAACAGTAACACTGTAAAAATTGCAGACAACCTTCTGTCTGGGAAGATTTGCTTTGCAATACCAACTAATTCTTTTTGAATTTCCAAATCCTTCAGTTCTGAGACTAGCCTATACCAGACAACAGTGGTCTGGGGTGAGGGTAAGGGGAGTTTTAAATGCAAAAAGGTGTCAAGAAACTTTTTGGGGTGATGCACATGCTAACTTGATTATGGTAGTGATTAAACAAATTTATACTTTTGAAAAACTCATCAAACTATATATTTAAGATGGGTTTATTTTACTGTATGCAAAGCATATCTTGCTAAAGATTATTTATTCTATTTATTTTTTTAAATCTTTCTTTCTTTTGAGAGAGAGAGGGAATGAGCAGGGGAGGGGGACAGAGACGGAAAGGGAGGGAGAGGGAGGGGGGAAGGAGGTGGGGGGGGAGAGAGAGAGAGAGAGAGAGAGAGAGAGAGAGAGAGAGAGAAAATCCCAAGCAGGCTCCATGCTGTCAGTGCAGAGCCCGAGGTGGGGCTTGATCTCACAAGCCTTCAGATCATGACCTGAGCTGCAATCAAGAGTCAGATGTTTAACTGACTGAGCCACCAGGTGCCCCAATAAAGATAATGTTAAAAAATCATTTGCTTAACTAAATCATAATGTTTAAGCATATATTATGAGTAACCAGCAGACCTTTTTAAAAAATAGAACACAATAAATATTTGTTGGCTTCACCTAAATCATCTGTCAGTTCTATGGCCATTGCGACAATCTAAATTGTCCTGCTGGAGAAGAAAAACACAACGGCTGAAATGACAAAAACCTACTTATTCAGTATTTGTATACACATCTATATAGTTCTTTGGGGAAGAGATTAAGTCAGAAGACCTGACTCAATAGTTCTAAGAAAAATAGATAATTCACTAAGAAATAATAGCATACTTTTTCCTTTTTAACTCTTTGTAGAAATATATTAAAAAAATACAGAAACTTGGTGATACATATAAAAAAAGAAAGAAACTTAGTGATATCACAGTGATAAGACTGTTGACTATTGACTAAAACAGTCATAGAAGATATTAGTGGCAAAATTAAATCAAAATAACAGTCTAAATCAGTGTTTCACATACTATTTTTTGGAGAAAAACAGAGACCTGAACATATCTAATGAAAAATGAGTATCACATTAAATGAGTTTATGTCATGATAGTTTGAACAAGGTTAAACAAGTTTCTTTATCTCTTTCTTACAAGCTTTAGTGTGATAATGTGCACTGTGAATTAATCAGGACTTGGTTAAGGAACTCACACTCCAGGAAATACTGTTGCACGATGATAGCACAAGCCAAATCAAACCAAGTTTTTCCTACATATTTTATTTTCATATCTCTATTTGGAGAACATAATTATGCCTTTTCTTTAAAAATATCTCCTTTAAAAATGTTTTTAAAATCTACATCCCTAACAAATTTCGACTCATCAAGAAAAACTGAATATTGCTCAGATTCTCAGACTCATAACTCACAATATATGTAGAGCTACTCACCTACCAGAGTTGATCCCCTTTCTCTAAAAACAATCACTATTACAATCTGTGGTAAATTCAAACAATTATGAGTCCTTTCTTTAATGTAAAGGGACTTAGCATTTAGTCCTGGACCCTCATGCATAATAACCATTCTACTCTGAACAAATCACCATCTCAAAAGCTCAATTTCTTCAGCTATAAAGTAGTTTAAGGCATAAAGCTGGACTACATGAACTCTATGAAATTTGTTAGCCTAAAAATGTCATTTTCCAACCTATTACATTTAATATTTATTAAACAAAGTGAAAGAGTATTTTAGAAATATAGCTTACATATTTTCAAAATCATCATTAAGTATGAATTCTTTGTGCACAACACCTCCCTCATATATACTATTTAAAACTTTAAATGTGAGATTCATTTTGTCAAAACACAAGATTTTCATGTTCCTCTACTGTCTTAAGTATAACTACGTTTTAAACACATCTATGTCTATGAACTGAGGGGAGAGGGACAATGGGCCACAGCTTAATAAAGTCTGAATACCTGAAAGCACAGGATTATCATTCAGTCAAAAGCGAAGTAGATGAACATGCAGTGTCCTCTCAATTGTTAATTATTTTCAAAAGCAAAGTTTAACTTTAACATCAGAGAGAACAATGTTCTAGTGGATCAATAGAAAAATATAGTAATAATGACATCTAACAAATATTCTTTAAGAAATATTAATTATTTACCTGTAATGGACCCAATATGGAGCTTGTTGTATACATAAAAAAGAGACGAAGATAACTTAGAACATTTGCAAATGCAAAAAGCCCTTCTGCCACCAGAGTAGGATGGAATGCATCCCAGTCCTTCCGATCAGCAAAATCATGAAACTAAAGTTAGGAACAAAAGGCAAAGATAGATAGCTCTCTCAACTTAGGAAAATAAAAACCAGTATTCTGACTATTGAAAGAAAACTATTTATGTCTATTTTAGGAGATCTCCTTTTAGGTTTTATGAGGTTCTCTTCTTTTAATACAAATAGCATTGTTTTAACTAAATAAAAGATCTCTACATACATGAGGCAATATCACTCTATATAATAAGAGGTTTTCTCAGAAATTCTTGGGTTTTAAAAAATTAAACATTTTTTTAAAAATGTTATTAAACTTTTTATGAATGAAATGTTTACTGGTTTCTTTAAATTTTACAACACAAACTTTAAGCATTAAGTAAAATTTAAGTATGTTTGCTCTCAGTTAATTAGCTATCATATTAAATTAATCCTTAAATTAGCCCTTTAACTCAGGTTTCTAGTATGAACCCTAAAAGTTCTTCTCTCTTCCAAATACCAAGGGAGAGAGAGTGCATTATTATACCCAGACATAGAGCGACCACATGTTCCAATTGTCTGGAATAGTCCCAAATTATATACCAGTTTTCCTGGCATAATCATTAATGCCCCCTTATACTCTCAAAGTGTCCTGGTTTGGATAAAAAGTTATATGAGCACTCCACTTCTAGAACTAAAGAGATCAAAGACACCAATGACCCTCAACCTCTTTATTGAGCCATTTATCTATGTATGATCATTTTTTAATTTTCTTAGTAATTTCACAAATCTGGTCATTGAAAATACCTAACAAACATGTTCCATACTACTGATCATTTAAAAGTATGCAGTTTTCTTTTAACAAAGTAAAATGATGTGTAAGTGAATCAGTGTTCTTTTTCTATAGTCCATAAATTAGTCCAAAAACAAGAAAATATTATTATCTCTTAGTTCCTTGACTGTGACACCTTAGAAGAATTCTAAACTTAGGGCTTAAACAAAGATAATTAAAATCAATTATCTTTTCTGGGCTTGGAGTAGCTTACATCTTGGTAAAATTATAAGATGCATATAAAACTAAATTTTTGTCAAATTCTGAATTTAAAAAGAGGCATCAAAAAATAATCACATTTACATCACTCTTTAATAATCATTATTTGGAATGTGTACAACACTATAATGAATTCTTAAAGATAAAACTTTTTTCTGGCAGGTATAAAGAAGACTAACACTAATCAATTGAAGTATCTTTGTGTTCTCACTTTAAGTAGATACATGTTAATGAGGTAAATGAACCTAACTCAGATATAAGGAATCGGCATTTGGTAGAAAGAAAATGCCTAGACAGACCTGGATTTAAATCCAGTCTTGGTTTCTTACTGTGTGGTCTTGGATAAGTTACTTAATATCTCTGAGTTTCCTTTTCCTTACTTGCAAAATGGGGATAAGGACATCTGTCTCATAGAGTCCCTGTGAGGATAAAATGAGATAAAGTATAGCAAGTAGCAACCATGGAGCCTGGCATATAACAGGTAACCAACATTTAAAAGTGATTAACATCCTTTAAACTACTGGAAGGGAGGAAACAACATACACTATTCCCTTACACTGGGATAGTGAAATTAAAATGAAAACACATCAGGTACAGATTTGGGCCAACGTTAACTTTGAGTTATATAGCTACGTTTCCTACACAAACTTCATTTATGTCTCCAATTAACATAGCTAATAGTCACCTTGTTGTGAGCAACCACTTTGAGGGCAAAAGTTGCCAAATAAAGTGAATTCATGACAAAACTGAGTTGATTACGGGATTCTTCTAAAAAGTCTTCCAACCCTTCATACCAGAGTCTTTTAATGTCTGACCAAATCATCCCTAAAAAAAGGAAGAAAAAAAATCAGATAATGTTCTTAATTCAATAATAAACTAAAAAATAATTAAAACTCAAAATATTAAATAAACAGCAACTTACATCAAACTATAGTCTCATCCGGAAGAAAAAATAAGAACTTTTTAGTGAAAAGTTCTCAAAATTTGAAAGAAAAAAACCTTAAGTTTTATATGACAATATCTTTCCCAGAGAGAGATTTTAATAAATGATGCTTGTGAAACAAGCATAAGAAAAATAAGGAAACACACACACACACACACACACACACAAACACACCACAAAAGCTTAGTTCCTGACTCTTTTCTCTATTATGCTCACTCCTACAGTGACTTTATCCAGTCTAGTCTAATGGCTTTAAATACTATCTGTGGGCAGACTTTCAAATTTATACCTCTAAATTTGACCTGTATTTATATAATAAATAATATCTCTAAACCCCTCTTCAAAACTCAACAATGTTCTTGACTGCTCTGCATCACCAACTGAATGTTTTAACATATCCAAGATGTGTATTATTTTTACTTTATCTACCTAATTTTAAACATTAATGCATAATGGATTGAACACCACTAAAAGTAAAAGTTCTGACTGAAATCAAGTTACTTGAAATTAACTTCCAAAAAAAATTAAAGTTCCAAAACATGCAGATTAATTTTATAGATGGAGAACTAAAAGTTAAAATGATACTTTAATTTTTCTCAACGTATTTATTAAATCAATGAAGAACATACTGATAAATCAATGCTTTATACCATAGAAGACTAAATTTTAACATCCTTTTACTCTATAGCAAATAGTGAAAAGACGGGTGAGAAATGCTGAGTTTAAAAACAAGGCTGAAGATCCAGAGGGAAATAAAGACGTCATTAAAAGACCATAAATAGGGGCTCAGTTGGTTAAGCGTCTGACTCCGGCTCAGGTCATGAACTTGTGGTTTGTTAGTTTGAGCCCCGTGTAGGGCTCTGTGCTGACAGCTCAGAGCCTGAAGCCTACTTCGGAATCTTTGTCTTCCTCTCTCTCTCTGTTCCTCCCCCTATTCATACTCTGTCTCTCCCTCTCTCTCAAAAATAAATAAAGATTAAAAAAAAAAAAAAAGACCATAAATAGACGATGTGATTATACCTCAACTCTCCTCCATTGCCCACAGAAAAGGGCAAGAATTATAAAAACTACAGGTCATTTCAAATTTGTATCATACAGCATAATACTTAGAAAAATAATTTTCAGAAAATAAAGTATCTTATATTAAAAACTCTGTCATTTCTAAAGAGATCTGGCTATCATTACAAAGAACTGATTTATATAGAGTGAGTCACCAGGGAAACCTTTAAATTTAAATTTAAATAATGTTTCTATAACAGATAAAAATGTAACCTCATAAGTTCATGGGTTCTTAAAAGGAAAACTAATGATACAATAAAACAAAATAGTTAACTCTTAAAATGCAACCAAGTATAATATGTATCACATTTCAAAATACCTAAGATTCATACCCTTATACCAAAAAAAGCATTCATCAGCAAAATTTTTCTTTTAATGATCATGAACAATTTTAGAGACTGAAAATAAAGAATTTTTAACTTCATGTAATTAAGTAATAATAAATAAGTTCAGGATCATATATCATTAGAATAGTGTTAGATAAGTCTTCAATGATCATGAAAGTGTTCGAATTCTTGCTGTATAAACAGTGTAAAATTATAAACCGAACACAGATGTTTATAATGCCACCAAGCAAAGGAGAATTAAATGGTTAAATAAAAGCAGAACTTTTTGGACAAACTTGACACTTACCAATAATCCACAGTATAAGAAGATAGTCTATTCTTTCAAGGGCTGGCCCCATTGTGTTTTTCTTATCCTCATTGTAGACAAGAGAATATAGGTTTAGTAACAGCAGGAATGTGAAATACGATGCTCCATGAATAATAAATTTCATAAAAGGAGTGTGAATGATTTTGCCAAACTGAGATTTGGGAGCTATCAAATAACAAAGTGACAAAACTGGCCAAAAGATACCAACTGTCAAAACAGTCATTATCTTCTTACAGGTGGGCTTACGTCGGTAGCCTGACATCTGTCCAAACCAAACAGTGTTCAGGAACTGCTGGCAGTTAGACTGGGAGACAAACTGAAAATGACACACACACATACAAAAAAAAGAAAAAAGAAAAAAGAAAACCTCTAAATACAATCTGATAATACCATTATTTGACATTCAAAGTTTTAATAATAGTTTAAAATCAATTCTATATAATCCACATAATTTTTGTTTTTTGTTTTTCTTACATTTAATAAAAGAATGTAAAGATTGAGAGCACAGACTCTGGAGCCAGATTACCTGGATTCAAATCCAGGCTCTGCCATTTAATAATTGACCTGTAGCAAGTCTTTATTTTTTTTTTTTAATTTTTTGTTAACGTTTATTTATTTTTGAGATAGAGACAGAGCATGAACAGGGGAGGGGCAGAGAGAGAGGGAGACACAGAATCTGAAGCAGGCTCCAGGCTCTGAGCAGTCAGCACAGAGCCCGACGCGGGGCTTGAACTCACAGACCGCGAGATCATGACCTGAGCCGAAGTCAGACGCTTAACCGACCGAGCCACCCAGGCGCCCCATGTAGCAAGTCTTTAAACCTCTTTTTTTTTTTTTTTTTTAATGTTTATTTATTTTTGAGAGAGAGAGAGAGAGAGAGAGCATGAGCAGGGAAGGGGCAGAGAGAGAGCGGAGACACAGAATCTGAAGCAGGCTTCAGGCTCTGAGCTGTCAGCACAGAGCTCGACAAGGGGCTTAAACTCACAGACCGCGAGATCATGACCTGAGCCGAAGTCAGACGCTTAACTGACCGAGCCACCCAGGCGCCCCATGTAGCAAGTCTTTAAACCTCTTTTTTTTTTTTTTAATGTTTATTTATTTTTGAGAGAGAGAGAGAGAGAGCATGAGCAGGGAAGGGGCAGAGAGAGAGCGGAGACACAGAATCTGAAGCAGGCTTCAGGCTCTGAGCTGTCAGCACAGAGCTCGACAAGGGGCTTAAACTCACAGACTGTGAGATCATGATCTGAGCCAAAGTCAGACGCTTAACCGACTGAGCCACCCAGGCGTCCCAAGTCTCTAAACCTCTTTAAGCCTCAAATTTCCCACCTATTAAATGGTGATAATAGTCTCTGCTCATAAACTTATTAGCAAGGATTAAATGTAAAGCTCTTAGAATAATAATGCCTGATTCATAGCATGCAGCATATAAGTATTAATTATATTATCACTTACTTAGTCATTACTTAATGATTATCACTAGCCTACTTAGCCATTTTGCAAATTTTAATTTATAGACAGTCTCATAATGTTTGTGAAATTTCAAAGTTAACAAGCACAATCCAAAGAAAAAAACTGATCAAAGAACTAATAGGATTTCAATTATAAGAAACCAAGATACGAAGATAGCAATCAAAATCTAAACATGAGACATATTTACGCTTCATGAAAACATTGAAAACTTCTTAAAATGTATTATACTCTTAAATCTGCTTAAGACTGAATTCTATGTAAGGAAAAAAAAAGGAAAAATATTGCCAAATAAGAGGGAAATTCTAGTTTAAGTACAGAAATAAATTTACCAAAGTTTACAAAGGCTTCTGAGTTTACAAATTTCAGAAGCAGTATTTTCTCAATATAATGTGCATGCTGTGCAGGACAACACCAGGGTTCTGAACTCTGGACATAATAATGTGATCAGGTTTGAAATTACCAAAGCACAAGAGATCATAATGTCATTCAGATATCTAAATACTAACAGGTCAATCTTCTGTTTTAAAATGATTTACCCTGGGGGCGCCTGGGTGGCTCAGTCGGTTAAGTGTCTGACTTTGACTCAGGTCATGATCTCACCGTTCATGAGTTTGAGCCCCACATCTGTGCTGACAGCTCAGAGCCTGAAGCCTGCTTCGGATTCTATGTCTCCCTCTCTCTCTGCCCCTCCCCACCCCTCTCTCAACAATAAATAAACATTTTTAAAAATCTTAAAAAAAAAGAAAAGAAATTTCCTAATATACTATACTTGTTTTGGCACTGAAGTCTTATTTCATTCTCCATTCTTCTGCTTAGATTGCAGTGCTCTTAGGGAATCTTAATTTGTCTCTAAGATGAAATACTAGGGAGAGAAACAGCTTTTCCTCTCACAAACTAACCAGTTTAGTAGCATCCCAAACTTAGTGGTTTCCCCTTCCCCCAAATATCAAAGCAATCTCAGAACTGATTGCTGTCCTTGTCATCCCTCTCTATAATGACGATTTAATTAAGAGCAATGTTAAATATGTAATTGGAAGAACAACATTTCAACTGGAAATGTTTTAAGTTTGTGGTACAAATTTTTTGCTACTCCTCTCATCAAGAGGTGGATTATCAGTGTTTCCTACCCTTCAATTCAACAAGGTTTGATTGCTTTAATCAGCTGGAAGATGTGATGCTATGTGACTTCTGAGGGTAGGTTTCAAAAGGCCACTGAGCTTCCACCTTGTTTGATGAACATTTGCTCTTGGAGCCATTAACGGCCATATAAAGTGTCCTGAAGCTACCATGCTGTGAGGAAGCCTAGGCTACATGCAGGCACTCTGGGCAGCCCTCAGAGGCTTCTCAGACCATCTCCTCATAGTCAACTCACCATCATGGCTATGCCCCTCCATGATTCCAGTAGTAAGTGCTCAGGTGGCCCACCCTCTATGGATCCACCCACCTGAGCACCCAGCCCCTCATGAGTTCCCTGTCTCAGTCCTCAGCTGCTGCTCAGGCACCAGATATTTGAGTGACGAAGACTCCAGATGATTGTAGCCCCCAATCATCTGAGCTATCACCAGCTGAGACCCTAAACATAGAGAAGCAAGGACAAATTATCCATCCTTGCTGTGCCCTTTCCTAATTCCTGGCCCAAACAATCCAAGAACATAATAAAATGATTATGAAATTATTACAAAAGAGTATGAAATAATGAGTCTTATGTTAGGAATTTACCCAAGGGATACAGGAGTACTGATGCATAGGGGCACTTGTACCCCAATGTTTATAGCAGCACTTTCAACAACTGCCAAATTATGGAAAGAGCCTAAATGTCCATCAACTGATGAATGGATAAAGAAATTGTGGTTTATATACACAATGGAGTACTATGTGGCAATGAGAAAGAATGAAATATGGCTCTTTGTAGCAACGTGGACAGAACTGGAGAGTGTTATGCTAAGTGAAATAAGCCATACAGAGAAAGACAGATACCATATGTTTTCACTCTTATGCGGATCCTGAGAAACTTAACAGGAACCCATGGGGGAGGGGAAGGAAAAAAAAAAAAAGAGAGAGGTTAGAGTGGGAGAGAGCCAAAGCATAAGGGACTCTTAAAAAATGAGAACTGAGGGCTGATGGGGGGTGGGAGGGAGGGGAGGGTGAGTGATGAGTACTGAAGAGGGCATCTTTTGGGATGAGCACTGGGTGTTGTATGGAAACCAATTTGACAATAAATTTCATATATTAAAAAAATGAATAAATAAATAAAAATAAAAATAAAAATGAGTCTTAGAAGAAATATCTTAAAACCACCATTTACCAATACCTCATACTATTAATTGGATATCATTATCTACAAATAAACACTCATTGTTAGTAAACTGTCTCAAAAAATAAAATTTAAAATGCATACCTTCCTTCGTCAAGTTCCTGAATCATGTGTGTGTGTGGATTAGAAATAGGTATTTCCCTTAATAGGAAGGGATGATGCCAGTAGAGCCAGATTCAATTTAGTTATCATATCATGTGCCTCTCCACCTTTGGGTTTCAATGAATTAACAAATAAGAACCAGAAAATATGATATCTGATACTTTATTTTTAAACAGTAAGGCATTATTACTCTAAGTCATAACCTTAATTAATTCTTAAGTAATTGCTCTGAGTCACTCCACTACTGTGGAGGAAATAATTTATGTATATCACAGAAAACCTCATACCTCCTTTTGGTTATATTTGATAGCAAGTTTTAGACGACTTAAATTCATTCTTTCTTCTAGTAATCCCCGTTTGTCAAGAGGTTCATCACTAGATGTATGGTTTAGGATAACTTCCAATTCTCGTGAATTCCGGGCTTGTGCAAGCAAATCTTTAGCAAACATTTTACATTGCCGGGCTAATTCCTCATAATCATTCCTGCAAGATGCAACAGTCTATTATTAGAAATGTCACTTCTAATCTCTAAGCTGTTTTCAATAGAAAATTATTTACTTGGTAACATTTTAATTCTAATAGGGTCATACAAAATCTGAAGTCATTTTGTGCTGATGGTCAGAAGAATCTACTGGTGCATAAATTCTCCAAAGCTTTGGGGAAAACTGTAACACAATTATACTGCCTGTGCTCACAATGATAATTTTAGATGAGCACAGTATTTCCTTATATATACTGATATTCTTAGAAGTTCGGATTATAGTTGTCAACCAGTTCTTCACTTAACTCATTTGCTCTTCTTCTCTGTAAGTTTGTTATAAAACTTCCTTTTACATTACTTATCTAAACAATAGATAATAATAAGGCTATCCAATAAATATTACTATGTAACTCAACCAGAGGTGCTTTCAATAATAGTCTATAACATGTTCTATGCTACTTCTGATATTAAAATAGTATTCTGATTCACTTTTAAAGCGTTCACTTGAACAAAATTCAAGTTGGGAAGGAAAGACATTGAAATACTCCTAGTAAAGAATTTTCTTTCAGAATCACTGTTTCTTGAAACTTAGGATTTAACTGCTGGTTAAAGGCAGGCCTAAATCAACCAATTTGTGAGAAATTAAGTTTTAGCAGATAATCCTCTTTAAAAACATCAGGTTCGTTAAACTTACGTCGTAGTGTAATAACTTGAAAATAAAGTTAGAAATATATATGAATCAATTAGGGTCAGATTTCAGAAAATAATTTTTTATTCAGTTTTTTTTTCCTTAATGGGAGAAGAAGGGAAAATAGAAAAATTTCCCAATGATTACAATAGGATTGTATACAATAGGATTTTCTATGACCAGCTTACAGAAAATTATAACTCAAAGAATTAAAAAATTTCCTCAGAGGCTAACATTTTTCTCATCCACTCTTTGCATTTACTATATAACCAAAACTACATAAGAATACTAATTGGATTTCTTAAACAAATAAAATATTACTGCTTCTTAGTCTAGGAATCTAATTACAGATAGGAATATTCATCAAAAGTGTATGTTGTTACACAGAGGTCCCATCTTTAGGTAAACACTGACAGACCACTAAATTCAGAGGTAAAACTAATACATTGTATTAATCTACTTTGCTTAATCTTGAACAAATTACTAGAAAACTACTAAATGGCTGTATAGTTTAGCTGGAAATACAGTAAACAAGAAGCCAAGAGTCCTATGTTCTAGTTACAACTCTGTTCCTAATTAGATGCTGTTATCAGTAAGATATCTAACTCATATAGATCACTTTTCCTGTCTATAAAACCCAGGAACAAGTAAAACAAGTAAATGATCACTTCTATGATCACTTCAAAACCTAACTTTGTTATCCTATGATTACAGTATAATCTTGGCAATTGCTTTAAATCCTTTTTGGAAGGAGTTGAATAAATTCTATTTTACATGGTAACTCAGAACTCCAATTATATGACTATAACAGGAAGTTCTTCATATTTAAAAGGAATAATTTACTAACAGCTTCATGTGCTAATAAAGTTAAAAGTACCAACAAGTTACATTTTAATCATGTGTTCATCAAAATATATACTTTATGTAATAACAGGTTTAAATAAATTTTAATTTATCCAAATTGAACTATACTAGTTCCAAACCTGAACACTTATGAACAGGTATATTTAAAAAGTTTCTAGAACGCAGAGCTATCAAGAACACACTGCTTTTTAGTCAAGGACTTAACTGCTATTAAGGCATAAGACAACTGCAATCTTCTTATTGCCCTTCCAGTAAATAAAAGTTTGAATTTTTCCAATCTTGTCAAGTCACTAGAGGAGTATAATGCAAGACATGGGGCTCCCACAGCAGCTACACTTAAAAGGAAAGGTAGGGATAGGCATAGCCTGCCCCCCAGAAACCTTACAGCAGGAACTGGCAAGAAATGTTGATCAATTCCTCCTTCTTTGGAGAGCACCAGGGATACTTGAACACAAGGGGAAGTCTCAAAGCTTTTCCTCAAGTCTACAAAATGTAGTTCTCTAAGGACTATTTTTTTTTTTTAATATTTAAATCAGTAGTTTAATAGGCTGGTTTTTCCAAAGCCTTTTTCTGTACCTCCGATTTAACTATCTCAGAGAAACTGTAACAATGATTCTTTGAATATACAAAGCGCCAAAATTACATTTAACTCTTCGTTTCAGAAGAAAACTCAGAGTGGCATTCGTCCCTCTTAACCAGTATTATTTTAATGTCCACATGTTATGTCTCCTAATAGAAAATCTCACCAAACGGTGAAAAGGGACTATGTCTGTGTGTGTGGAATGGCCCTGAAACACAGAAAGCATTCTATATGCTTCTGAAAGTGATGAAGGATCAGGCTCCAGGTATGATTACAGAATCTGGGAATGAGGGGAGGTAGAACACAGAGGAGTTATAAATAAATTTGCTCTTGCTTAAGGCTATCACTTCCACTATTCTTTACACTGTCCTAGAATGCCTTTGGCAACATTAAATAAAGGTGGCGGCGGGGGGGGGGGGGGGGGGGGGGGGGCGGTGCTTAAGGATGGTGCAAGAATGGCAAAGGGCAGGTGGGGAAGGAGTGACCTAAGTAATACCAAGGTCTATTCCATTGAATCTGAAGGTAAATCCCAAATAGGTGGCAGCAAGGTCTGGTTCCCTTAGATCAGAAGTAAATAAAAATAAACATTAATTTGGTCTATGAAAAAAACTCAGGCTGAAGAGATTCTGAAAAAAAAAGATGTAATTTACAATTTCCATTCATTCCCACCTGAATTCCACCTCCACAAGGCTTAATTCTTTTAAATCAGCACTAAGTTCAAATGCTCTCAGAATTGGATCCTCCTCTGTTAACATTATTAGAGCTGGACTGGCCAAACAGCGATATATATCAAGACGAAACCTGTGATAAAATTCGATTCCGTAATGTAAAATAAATGTATTATACACATATAATTAGTATTTTTAACCTATGATTTTCATAAATTTAAAATTAAAGTACTGTAAAATTAAAAGAAAACAACTATAATATACTTATTACAGGATAACCTGCATAAGAAGACTTAAAAAAAATAAGTCTTTGTATTCTACAATCCAATTTAATTAAAAAATTTCTATTCCTGAACCCAATATTATTTTAAATGAAATATGCTAATAACTAATACATTTTGAATATGATGTGAATGATTATTAAATTTTTCTTTCCTCAGTGATGAGACTGCTTTCATATGCTAGATATATGTAACATATGACTTACTCAACCAGGTTATTTTTTTAAAGATATTTTGAATCTTAAGAATGAAATCATTGGGGTGTCTGCGTGGCTCAGTTGGTTAAGTGTCCGACTCTTGATTTCAGCTCAGGGCATGATTTCACAGTGGTGGATGTGGAACCTGCTTAAGGTTCGTTCTCTCTCTCTCTCTCTCTCTCTCTCTCTCTCTCTCTCTCTCTCTCCTTCTGTCCCTCCCCCACTAGTGCTCTCTCTCTCCTTAAAAAAAAAAAAGGAACGAAATCATTCATTTATGCACATTCTCTAACAGAAAAGCATGTCCCTTTACCTTCTGTAAACTAATTAGGTTTCATATTCAATACATAAATAGGAAGCAAAGCAGAAAACTTTTGCTATATATCTTTAATTTGTAAGCATATAATTCTTAATTTCTCAATTTGGTAGGTATTATATAATGTGTATTTTCTTTTAAACATAATTAATACATGTTTGTTATTAAAAACAGCAAGCAGTTCAGAAACATGATGGTCCCTAATTCTCCTTCCACCACTCTACTCTTCAAAGATGGTCACATTATGGAGAATTGTCAATACCTTCCTGATATTTTCAATTCACACACAAACATAATCAGACATACTATGTAAAGGAACAACTCTATGTCACTACATATAGAGTCATGTCATTTTTTTCTAAAACTGGATGGTTTTCCATTTGATGGCAGCTCATCAGATCTCCATTAATGGAAATTTCAGTTGCTTCTAATTGTTTACTTCTATAAATAATGCAGCAATGAATATTCTTTAGTTCACATATCTTTTGCATACTAGAATTGCTGGATAAAATGGCATGTGTATTTTAAATTCTAACATGTTTCCAAAGCACTAACAATAAGGAGAGCTCATTTCTCCCTACATCATCATCAATATTTTGCCACTCTTGCAGATAAAAACTGTAATTCTAGAGTTGTTTTATTCTGCATTTCTTTATAAGCTTAAGCATCCTTGTATGTTCACTATCCATTATACTTCTTCTGTAAACTGCCTGTTCATTTTCATTAGCCTATTTTTCTGATAATTGTCTTTTTTAATCAATTTGTAAGATCTACATATCAAAGAAATTAGCCCTCTGTCTAGTCAAAGTGTTCTAAATACTTTTTCTCAGTTTCTTGTTTGTCTTTTTCCTTTGTTTGCAATTGAACTTTCCCATATGGGAATTTAATTTTTTTTAAATGTTTATTTATTTTTGAGAGAGAGAAATATTGCATGCACAGGAGAGGGGCAGAGAGAGATGGGGACAGAGGATATGATGCTAAACCGACTGAGCCACTGAGGTGCCCATAAATTTTTATTTAAACAAACTTACTGAAATATTCCTTATTTACCGTATAGGTTTCAGGTCTTACTTAAGATATAAAAGTAAATTTTGTATAATGCATTTTTAAGAAAACAGTATTTGTGAAATCCAATTATAAGTTAGCTATTCAATAAAACAAGTTTAGCTGTCTTAAGGATTTCTAAAGAGATATTTGCCGACAACAAAACTGTCCAAAAACTTGAGAAAAATTTGTATAACTAAGCAACTGTTCTGTTTCTATCAATATTTCTATATTAATTTTATCAGATTATGTCTAAAAAAATGACTTCTGTATTAACCAACATTATCATGTCTCAAAATATATTAAGGATTAACGACAAAATGCACAGCAAGAGTGACAGCTAGTAATGGTGGCAACCAATTGTGTTAGAGTAATAATCAAGTACTGTTGTATAGAAAGTACTTAGATGGAATCTGACAAGTAACGGGGCTGACTCATTTTATAAAATCTATCAATTTGGTATTCAAAATACTATCAAAGTAATGGTGGTGTGAAGAGGTCAATGATTCCACTACACACAAAAAATATGTATAGAAATGGATACAATTACAGTTGTCCCTTGAACAACATGGGTTTGACCTCTATGGATTCACTTTTACGTGGGATTTAAAAAAAAATTTTTTCAAGTTTTTGAGAGACAAAGCAAGTAGGGGAGGGGTAGAGTGAGAGGGAGACAGAGAATCTCAAGCGGACTCCACACTGCCAGCACAGAGCCCAATGGAGGGCTCAAACCCACAAAACCACGAGATCATGACCTGAGCTGAAACCAAGAGTCGGACACTAAACCGACTAAGCCACCCAGGCACCTCTGTGGGTTTTTTTTTTTTAATTTATTTTTATTTAAAAAAAAATTTTTTTTTTCAAATTTTATTTATTTTTGGGACAGAGAGAGACAGAGCATGAACGGGGGAGGGGCAGAGAGAAAGGGAGACACAGAATCAGAAACAGGCTCCAGGCTCTGAGCCATCAGCCCAGAGCCCGACGCGGGGCTCGAACTCACGGACCGCGAGATCGTGACCTGGCTGAAGTCGGACGCTTAACCGACTGTGCCACCCAGGCGCCCCACCTCTGTGGGTTTTTTGATACAGTACAGTACTAACAATGTATTTTGTCTTCTTTATGATTTTCTTAATAACATTTTCTTTTCTGTAGCTTACTTTGTTACAAGAATATAGTACATAATACATATAACATACAAGATATGTGTTGACTGACTGTGCTATCAGTAAGGCTTCCAGTCAACAGTAGACTAATTAGTAGTTAAGCTTCTGCGAAGTCAAAAGTTATACATGGATTCTTTTGCTGCACAGGGGGTTGGTGCCCCTACCTCCCACAGTGCTCAAGAGTTAGCTGTATTTTTAAAAAATCAACCTTTTGAGGGCAGTGGAAATTATCTACTGAGAATCAATTACTGAAAAACTGCTAGAGCTTCAGGTAAGAATGGTTCGAATCTGTGGTCTTCTTGCCTGAGGCTACCTCCATCACCTCTGCCCCCCAAGTTCTGTCAAGGAGAACTGCAGTTTTCCAGCCTGAGACTGGTAAACCTGTACTTTTGTGCTTAAAGGGGAAAATCAATTCGACTGGAGGCAAAAACCTACAGTTCTGATGGCTGAAAGGGTTGGACTTGGAGGAGATGAACAAGGAAAACCTGCAGTTTTATAAAACCAAGCTTGGAGTCTGAGTAGAAACAAACAGTAGACAAACTAGAAATTTAACAGCAAGATCTTGGAAGTGAAAAAAGCCATAAAATAATTCATACAAGGTCTCCAGAGATCTCTGGCAGATTAACGTATTAGGCATATGTGGAGAACATCAGACAGTTTGGTAAAAAGAAAAGACAAGAACTATTGAGAAATGGCTGCAACTTTGACTAACCCACAGATTCATCAGGAGACAGCAGAACTCTTATAGGCCTAAAGTGTATTAACATAACTTCTACCAAATTAGTGGCTCACCTACAGAGACCCTAAAATGACCCTTAAGAATCAAAGCTAAGGGGCACCTGGGTGGTTCAGTCAGTTGAGCATCTGACATGATCTCTTGGTTCGTGAGTTTGAGCCTCACATTGGGCTCACTGCTGTCAGCCTGTCAGCATACAGCCTGCTTCACATCCTCTGTCCCCCTCTCTCTGCCCCTCCCTCACTTGTGCTCTCCCAAAAAATAAATATGAAAAAAAAAGAATCAAAGCTAAAAAATAAAAATAAGAAAAAAAAATAAGCTAAGCACAGAGATCAATGATTGTACCTCACAGGGAGACAAGATTCAGCAGACCAGAAAAATAATTTTTAAAAAACCTTAGAAAAGTAAAAGATTATTGAGACTTGCTATAATATATACTAGACTGTCCAGATTTCAAACAAAGAAATACTAGATGTGCAAGAAAAAGTCAAGCTGTCCCTCACCAAACAGCAACTAAGGGGGAAAACAGATTTCACTAAAATAATCCAGCCAGTTGCTAAAAAAAATAAAATAAAACAAATAACAGCAATAGGCCCCTGAAAATGGAGGGGACTGGCACACAGAGTTGCTATATTATCTAAAATGTCTAGTTTCCAGTAAAAAATTAAGAGACATGAAAAGAAATAAGAAAACATGTCTCATACCCAAGGAGAAAAAGAAAAAAAAAAAAAAAAAAACCAGGTAATGGAAACTGCCTTTGAAAGTAACCAGAAGTCATATTTAACAGAAAAAGATTACAAAGTGGCCATTATAAATATATTCCAAAACTAAAGGAAGTATGATTAAAGAAGTAAAAGAGGGCATGATGACAATGTTGCATCAAACAGAGAATATCAATAAATAGATAGAAATTATGAAAAAGAACAAAATAGAAATTATGGAATTGAAATGTACAATAACTGCATTTTCAATTCATTAGAGGAGCTTGCAATAGGTTGAGATGTGTACCCCTAGAATTCATATGTTGAAGTCTATCCACCAGTATCTCAAAATGTGTCCTTATTTGTAGACAGGGTCTTTACAAAGGTAATCAAGTAACAATGAGACATTAAGGTGGGCCTAAATCCAATATAATTAGTGTTTTTATAACAACGTGGGGGGTAGTGTGGAGACAGGTACACATGCAGGGAGAACACTCTCTGAACATGAAGGCGGCCATCTATAAGCCAGTAACAGAGGCCTGGAACAGATCCCTCCTTCAGAGTTCTCAGAATAAATGAATCATACCAATACCTTGACTTTGGATTCATAGGCTACAGAACTGTAAGACAATAAATTTCTGTTAAGTCATCCAGTGTGGTATCTTATTATGACAGCCCTAAGCAAAATAATGCAGGACGTAACAGAAAGAACTACAAAACTTGAAGATATATCAATAGAGATTATGCAAGCCAAGGAACAAAGAGGAAAAAAAAGAATGAAGAAAAATGAACAGAAATCCACAGAGATATGTAATACTTTTAAAGTACAACAACATACTCATAATGGGTATACCAGGACACAAGAAAAAGAAGAAAAAAAGTTTTGAAAAAATAATGGCTAACAACTTACCAAAATTTACCAAGTACTGAAAAACAACAACTTGCACGTCTAAGAAACTCAACAAATTCTGAGAAGGATGTATACAAAGAGACTCAAACAGAAATATCATGATAAATATGCTGAAAGTCAAAGGCAAGGAGAAAAATTTGAAAACAACAAGAGGAAAATGATGAGGCATTTACAAGGGAACCCCAATAAGGCTAACAGCAGACTTCTCAGTAGAAACAATAGAGGGAGCATTCAATATTCAAAACACTCAAAGAAAAAACTATCAAAAATACTATAACCACCCAAATTATTCTTTAAAAGTAAAAGCAAAATAAGAACTTTACCTGAAAAACAAAAACTGATTAAATATGTTCCTAGCAGACCTGCCTTAGAAGAAATACTAAAGAAAGCTCTTAAAAGCAAGTGATCCCAGATGGGTAATACAAGTCCACATGAACAAAGAGCACCAGCAAAATTATATAATTATAAAAGACACTATAAATACAGATTTCTCTCTGTTAACTGATTTTAAAAAGCAATTATATAAAATAATAATGTACTGTTTGGCCTATGATAACAGAGAAATGTAATACATGTGTAATGTATTCACCAACAGCAGCACAAAATAAGTGATCAGGACTACAGCTATAATAGACTAAGGAAATGATGACAGTAAAATAATAACAATACACTGTTGGGTTTATAACATTAATAGATGAAATATGTATAACAATAATACAATTAAAGGGATAGAAAAGAGACTACATATATATATATATATATATATATATATATATATATACACACACACACATATATAGCATTCCATATATTAGAATTAAGCTAGTATAAATCTGAAGCTGATTCTGATAAGATGCCTATGATTAGCTCTGGGGCAACCAGTAAAAAAAAAAAAAAAACAAACCTGAAAACATATAATAAATAATTCATTAATAATATTAAAATGCTACATTACAACATATACACTCATGGTGCCTCGTGGCTCAGTCAACTGAGCACCCGACTCTTGATTTCAGCTCAGGTCATGATCTAATGGTGCATGAGATCGAGCCCCATGCTGGGCTGAGTGCTGACAGCAAAGAGCCTACTTGGGATATCCTCTCTCCCTCTCTCTCTCTCTGCCCCTCTTCCATTCTCTTTCTCACTCTAAAATAAATAAGTAGGGGCACCTGGGAGACTCAGTCGGTTAAGTGTCTGACTTTGGCTCAAGTCATGATCTCATGATTTATGAGTTTGAGCCCCGCATCAGGCTCTATGCAGATAGCTCAGAGCCTGGAGCTGGCTTCCTATTCTGTGTCTCTGTCTCTCTCAGCCCCTCCCCTGCTTGTGCTCTTTCTCCCTCTCTCCCAAAAACAAATAAAAATTTAAAAAAACAAAAACAAAACTTTAAAATAAATAAATAAAATATACACTGAATGTAAAAGGAAGCACTAATGAAGGAATAGAGGAACAAGAAAGATATGACACATAGAAAACAAAAAAGGAGACATACAGAAAGCAAAAAGAAAAATGACATATGTGAATACAACTATGTTAATAATATTAAATGTGTATGGTTTAAACAATCGAATCAAAAGTAGAAGTTGTCAGACTAGATTTAAAAAAAAAGCATAATCTAACTATATGTTGTCTTAAGATTCAAAGATACAAATACATTGAAAGTAAAAGTCTGGAAAAAGATGTATCATGCAAACAGCAACCACAGGAAAGCTAGAGTAGCCATATTAACATCAGAGTTTAAAACAAAAAAAAAACTGTTACTAGTGATAAGACAGACATTTTATAATGATAAAAGGTGAACCTTTTCAAGAAGATATAACATTTATAAACATATTTGTAACAATAAGTACTAAAATTATGAAGAAAAAATGAACAGAAACGAAATAGACACTGAACGATAACAATTAGAAACTTTAATACCCCACTTTCAAAAATGGATAGAACAACCAGACAAAAGATATAAAGAAAGAGAAAAAGGAAAGAGAAAAATTAAACAAGACCATTAACCAACTAGACATCTACAGAACACTGCACCTGACAAGGATAAATTATATATTCTGATACATTCTGAGATTTAATATTCCTCTCCCAGAAATTGATAGAATAAATGGATAGAAAACCAGTAGGGATAAGGAAGACTCAAATGCTATGAAAGAATGTATGTTCAAACTGATATTTATTGAATGTTTACCCCAAAACAGCCAAATATGCATTATTTCAAAAGTACATAGAATATTCTCTATGTTAGACTACATAGTAGGCCATAGGACTAGTCTTAATACGTTTAAAAAAAAAAAGAACAAAATCATAAAAAGTGCATTCTCCAAATTAAGCAATGGTATCTTAGCTATAATTTCAAAATTGAGATCAACTGGACTCCACCAAAATATAAGACTTCCATGCTTCAAAGTACACCATCCAGAAAGTAAAAATATAACTGACAGGATCTGAAAAAAGATTTACAAATCATGTATCTGATGAAGGACTTGTATCCAAAATATATAAAGAACTCTTACAATTCAGCCATAAAAAGGCAGATAACCAATTAAAAACTGGGAAAAGGATTTGAACAGACATCTCCAAAGAAGATAAGCAAATGACCACTAAGATGGTCAGCTTGAAAGATCTCACTTATATGAAATATACAGAATAGGCAAACCCACAAGAACAGAAAGTAAATTTAGTGGTTCCAGGGGCTGGGAGAGTAACTGCTAATGAGCATGGTGTTTCTTCTTGAAGTGATAAGATGTTCTGGAATTAGATAATGATGGTCAATGTCCAACTCTGTGCATATTACAGAAGGGTGAATTTTATTATATATGAATTATACTTCAATAAAGTTATTTACAAATTACAGTAGGGGCACCTGGGTGGCTCAATAGGTTAAGCGTCCGACTTCAGCTCAGGTCATGATCTCGCAGTTCGTGAGTTCGAGCCCCATGTCAGGCTCTGTGCTCAGAGCTCAGAGCCTGGAGCCTACTTCAGATTCTGTCTCTCTCTATTTCTCTCTGCCCCTCCCCCACTCATGCTCTGTCTCTGTCTCTCTCTCTCAAAAATAAACATTAAAAAAATGTTTTTTTAAATACAGTATATTCTCCAATCAATTAATTACATTAGAAATTAAATTAGAAGTCACCAGTAGAAGGAAATCTGGGAAATCCCCAAGTATGTTCAAGTACAACAACACACTTTAAAATAACCCAGGGGGCACCTGGGTGGCTCAGTTGATTAATTGTCCTACTCTTGGTTTTGGCTCAGGTCATAATCTCATGGGTTCCTGAGATCAAGCCCCACATGGGGCTCTGCACTGACAGAAAGAAGCCTGCTTGGGAGTCTCTCTCTCCTTCTTTCTCTGCCCCTTCCCCACTTGCATGTGCTAGCTCTCTTTCTCTCTCAAGATAAATAAATAAACATTTAAATAAATAAGATAGATAAACAAACAAATAAATAGACCATGAATGAAAAGAATGAAAAGACAAGACACAGGCTGAGAGAAATATTTGCAAAAAATATATCTGATAATGGACTCTGTATATAAAGTATACAAAGAACACTTAAAACTCAATAATAAGAAAACAAACAACACAATTAAAAAATAAGCAACAAGGGCGCCTGGGTGGCTCAGTCGGTTAAGCGTCTGACTTTGGCTCAGGTGGTGATCCCATGGTTTGTGGGTTTGAGCCCCACGTCGGGCTCTGTGCTGACAGCTCGGAGCCTGGAGCCTGCTTCAGATTCTGTGTCTCCCTCTCTCTCTGCCCCTCCCCCATTCATGCTCTGCCTCTCAATCTCTCTCTCTTAAAAATAAATAAACATTAAAAACATTAAAAAATAAATAAAAAAATAAGCAACAGATCTGAACAGACATCTCACAAAAGAAGATATACAGATGGCAAATAAGCATATAAAGAGATGTACAACATCATATGTCACTAGGGAACTGCAATTAAAGCAACAATGAGTACCATTACATACCAATTAAAAAGGCTAAAATCCAAACCCCAACAATATCAAATGCTGGTAAGGATGTGGAGCACCATCAACTCTCATTCTTTGTTGGTAGGAATGCTGAATGGTGTGGGTACTTTGGAAGATAGTTTCTTGTAAAAGTAAACATATTCTTACCATATGATCCAGCAATCACACTTCTTGGTAATTTATCTAATGAATTGAAAACTTATGTCCACACAAAAACCTGTACATGAATGTTTCTAACAGCTTTATTCATAACTGCCAAAATTTGGAAGCAATTAAGATGTCTTTCAGTAGGTGAATGGACAAACTGTAGAAAATTCATACAATAAAATATTGTTCAATATTAAAAAGATATGCACTGTCAAGCCATGAAAACATGTGAGGGAAACTTACATGAGGGAAACTTACGTGTATGACTAAGTGAAAGAATCCAATGTGAAAAGGCTACATACTATATATGACTCCAATTATATGACATTACAGAAAAGTTAAAACCATTGAGACAATAAAAAAAAAAAAATCAGTGGTTGCCAGGGGTTTGAGGTGAGGCAGGGACAAATAGGTGTAATGTAGGGGATTTTTAGGGTAGTAAAACTATTTTCTATGAAACTATGAATGGTGGCTACATGTCCTTATACATTTGTCAAAACCTTTGGAATGTACAACACCAAGAGTGAACCCTAATTATCTGGGTGATAATTATGGGTCAATGTTTGTTCATCTATTGAATCAAAGATATCACACAAGTGAGGAATGCTGATCTTCAGGAAGCTGGGGAGAGAGTGAATTTGGTAGTATGTAGGAACTCTGTACTTTCTGCTCAGTTTTGTTAAACCTAAAACTTCTCTTAAAAAGGAAGTATAATAATAATATTAATAATCAAAGAAATCACAAAATAATTAGAAAATATCTTGAACATACTTACATTAAAAATAAAGAAAATCTAAAATCAATAAGCTAAATTCTAACTTAAGAAGCTAGAAAAAGAAGAGCAAATCAAACCCAAAATAAATAGAAAGAGATAATAAAAATCCAAGCAGAAGCAATAAAAAAGAAAAACAGCAGAGAAGAATGAAATTAATGTTTCTTGGAAGAGATCAATAAAACTGACAAGCCTTTAGGTAGATTAGGAATCAGCAAACTCATTCTGTAAATGGCTTGATAATAACCATTTTAGGCTTTGAGAACTACTCAACTCTACTGTTATATAGTGATAGCAGTAACAGACAATAAATTAACGAATGGTTGGCTATATCTCAATAAAACTTTATTTATAAAAACTGTTGGTGGGCTGGATTTGACCTGAAGACTGTAGCTGGGCAATTTCTGGGCTATAATGACCAATAAAAAAAGAGAAGACACAAATAAGAAAATAAAAAGAGATCCTACAGAAAGGAAAAATATTAAAGGAATATGAGCAACTTTATGCCAAATTAGACAACATAGATGGAATGGAAAAATTCCTAGTCCATCACAAATTATCAAACAGATTCAAGAATAAGCAGAAAATCCAAAGAACCCTATATTAAGAAAATTGACTTAGAAATTAAAAGCCATCCTGCCAAGAAGGAATCTAGATCCAAATGGCTTCACTGATGAATTCTATCAAACATGTAAGGAAGGAACAAATAGTGTCTGTCCTAAACAATACTGTGTCAGAAAATAGAGGAGGTGGAAATATTTCAAAACTTATTTTATGAGACCAGTGTTCTCTTGATGTCAAAGCAAGACAAGACATAGGAAAAAGATGTTATAGAACACTATCCCTCATGAACATGCACACAAAAATACTTAACATATTAGCACAATGAATTCAGTAACCCCTAAGATGTATTATATAACACAACCAAGTGGAGTTTATCCCAGGAATGCAAGGTTAGTTTGACATCTGAACATAAATTAATATAATACATCATATAAATAGAATAAAGAACAAATACCATATGAGCAACTTAATAGATGCAAAAAAGCATTTGGCAAAAATCCCAAATCAATTCTTGACTTAAAAAAAAACAAACCCTCAAAAACTAGAAGTATAAAGGAATTTACTTATTCTTATAAAGGAAATCAATGAAAAACTTATAGCTAACATCATACTTAATGTTAAAAGACTGAATTCTTTCCCAAATAGAAAGTCCAGAAAAGGCAAGGATATTGTCTTACTTACATTCAACATCACCCTGGATAATAAAGCAAGAAAATGTAAGTGTAATAAAGCAAGAAAAATGAAGGCCCAAAGACTGGAAAAGAAGTAAAACTATCTCTATTTACAGATGATATAATCTTATATGTAAAAAATCCTTGGGAATCTAAAAAGCAAGCAAGCAAACAAAACACCCTATTAGAACTAATGAGTTTAGTGAGATCACAAGATACAAAACCTGTATACAAAAAAATCTGTTTTATTTCTATATACTAGCAATGAACCATCTGCAAATGAAAGAAAGCAACTCATGTGCAGTATTATCAAAACAGATAAAATACTTAGGAATGAATTGTAAACAAGAAGTATAAGACCTATACATTGAAGACTAGAAAACACTGCTGAGTAATTAGGAAGATCTAATAAAATGGAGAGATATACCATGTTCACAGTTTGAATGATTTAATATTATTAACACGGCAATTCTCTCCAAATTGGTTTAATGCAACTTCTCTTAAAAATTTGGGGTGCCTGGCTGGCTTAGTCAGTAGAGCACATGACTTTTAATCTCAGAGTCTTGAGTTTGAGCCCCATGTTGGGTGTGGAGCCTACTTAAAAAAAAAAAAAATTCAAGCAAGTATTTTTATAAAAAATGATAATTCATTCTAAGCTTTATCTACAAATGCAAAGGATACAGTATAACCAAAAATATTAAAAAAAAAAAAAGATGAAAGACATTACCTGATTTTATTTCATCTTACTTTATTTTATTTTGTTTTGTTTCAAGTTTTAATTTAAATTCCAGTTAGTTAACATATAGTGTAATATTAGTTTCAGGAGTAGAAGTTAGTGATTCATCACTTACATATAATAAACACCCAGCGCTCATTACAAGTGTCCTCCTTAACACCCATCTCCCATTTAACCCATCCCCCCGCCAACCTCCTCTCTGGCAACCCTCAGTATGTTCTCTATAGTTAAGAGTCTGTTTTATGGTTTCCTTTCTCTTTTCTTTCTCTAAAAGATTTCAGAACAAAGCGTCTTCCCCGCCTCAAACGAAGCCAGGCTGAGTGTTCTCTCCAGCTCCAACTCCTCTACCCTCAGCTGCTTCAACTACACACCTATCTAACAAGCATACAATCTGGAAATATTTATATTTAATATTAATAAAGGATTTCAAAACTAGAAGAGGCCTTAAAGATCATTTTTGTTGGTCATCTTATAGACTAGTCATTTTAAAACTAAAAAGTAAATGATAAAGCCATAGCTATCAACCTGATCTTATCAAAAAGAAACACAGATCTCACTGTAAATCAACTTGAAAATAGAAAAATTTTTCAGCTCAACCTCTGCAAATAAACATTAAATTGATTCCCAGGAGACTTTCTCAATTTATGGATTGTCACTATCTGTCAATCTACCAAAGATCTGTTCTTAAGGTAAGGAAGAAGTAAGGGTGAATACTTTGCAGCTTTAAAGCTAATTTCATATACTGTAAAAACAGCTTGTCAACAGGCTTCTTAGGACTTCGAGACCACATTTCCACAGTAAATATTATATGTGATACAATTTCAACTATATTTGATTACTACATAGATGATTTATATATAGGCTTATGCTGAAAATTAGATCTCAAGTCTAGCCCAGAACCTTATACAACATGCCCATGTATGTGATCTTGCTCAACCTGTCCAAAATGGGATACTTTCTTGTTCATTTTCTCCTCAGTTGTTCTCAACATTTTGACTGGGGATAATGGGAAGAGAAAAAAACTTGCATACTGTGTGAAAGGGGAAGTAAGAGGCATAATAAGTTAAATATTTAGTCAGACAGAAAATACTTATTTCCTTATAAATAAGAAGGGGTATCTCCACCCCTTCCATTATTTGAAAATTCTCTTAGATTCATAAACTGCTTTCAAAAAGCAAAGTGTCTTCAAGCCCCACCAGTAGAAGTATGAGGTAAACCTTTCATAATTTGAAGGATTTTGCTAATTATTCATCACTTAGTAAACATTTTTTAAAAATGTAAAACTCATACTAAGCAAAAGAACTAGAAGTTTAGCTTTTATAAGGCATCCCAGTACCATATTTCTTAAAAGCTGCATAGAAAGATAAACAACAAAAATTTCACTGACATACCTTACTGTATCACACACCTATTCATCAAAACCTTAACTTTCTAACCTGGAATGTCGGAGGCTGTCCTTTTTGTTTTTTGCAGAGCACAATGTGCATTCACAGCCAACTGCATGGGGCTTGGGTAGAGATACATCCTGTTTTAACAGCATTGTAAGAATTTCATAGTTGTTACGATGAGCAGCTAAAATGACAGGTGCAACATCCATAGTTGTTGAATACTCAGGATTCTGAATTCGCTCCATTAGTTTCTGAAAAATATTTATATAAATGTCCAAAATTATTATTTATGACTGCAAAACAACACATTTATCTGAAAATGAAATGAAAATATCAGAATGCACAAAGAACGTAAGAATTATATTAAGAAATATGATAACATTTTACCAGGACTAAATTTTTTTTGAAACCTGAAAACTCAATTTTAATTAATAAATACAATAAATCATGACAGTCAAAAATCTTCAATAGGATACATTCATACATCTAGAGTTCTATTTTTGTAACAAAGAAGTGAAGATACCTAGAGAAATACTTTAGAAAAAAGTGTTTAATTTTCACAAGATTATGGAAACATGCATGACAATGAAAACAAGAATCTTAGAAAAAGAATATAAAGGAAAAACAGGAATGTTAAAAATAGGCAGAGTATAAATGCATGAGAAAAATTTTAAAAATTCCACCTCTATGGCAAATCTTGCCACACTGATAGCAGTGAAGCTGCCTGAAAGGGATAAGTAAATAGGAAGCACTCTTCATTTTGTAGAATTCTCTACATATTCCCAATCAATACCTATACTACTTCCTGTTACAAAGGCACGAAAACACTAACAATCCTAACTACTATTAATGAGTCACTCCTGAAACTGTTAGGCACTTTACATTTATCACCTCATTTCATCCCCATATTAGCCTGCAAAATTGAGCATTATAATCCCCATGAAGAAACTGAGGCTCAGAGAAGTTAATGTGCCCAAGCTATGCAACAGAGTGGCAAAATGCAGATCAGAACTCAGGTCTGTATTACACTGGAGCCTTCTTTTATGAATAGTTTCTTTCTGCTTTCACTACATGGGCTCATGGGCCTGGTGATGGCATGACATGAAAAAAGAAACTATGTAAATAAAGAATCAGGGTTAAATAAAATGGTTGATTATTTTATGACTATTGCATACTCTTCCCAATACTTCTCACTTTTTCACACACATTTCCGGGAGATATGTTTGATTCCATTGCATAAGCTTATCAAGTTCACAGAATTTTTTTGGTAATTTTTATTAATATCATAAAAGTAATACATACACATTATAAAATATCCGAACAATATAGAAAAGCAGAAAGAATAAAAATTCCCATATTCCTCCAAAGCAACAAACATTTTATAGTATCTCCTTCTAGACCTCTATTACACCTCCTTTTAGGGACATCTTTGATATAAGTGATTTGGCATTAATGATTAAAAACAATGGTCCTTGGGGCACCTGGAGTGCTCAGTCTGTTGAGCATCTGACTTCGGCTCAGGTCATGATCTCACGGTTCGGTTGGTGAGTTCGAGCCCTGCATTGGGCTCTGTGCTGACAGCTTGGAGCCTGGACTGTGTTTCTGCATTCTGTGTCTCCCTCTCTCTGCCCCTCCCCTGTTCACTGTCTCTCTCTCTCTCTCTCTCTCAAAAATAAAAAATAAAACATTGAACAAAACAAAACAAAGCAAAACAAAACAATGGTCCTTAATATTTTGAACTCCAAGAACCCTTTTAATAATCTCATAAAGCTACAGCCCAGGGGCTCCATGATGATTCAGCCAGTTGTCTGACTATTGGTTTCCACTCAGGTTATAATCTCACGGTTCATGGGGTTGAGACCTGCATCAGGCTCCATGCTGACAGCATGGACCCTGCTTGGGATTCTCTCTCTCCCTTTCTCTCTGTCCCTCCCCCATCTGAACTCTCTCTCTCTCTCACCCTCTGTTAAAAAAAAGGGGGGGGGGCAAAAAAAGCTACAGCCCAGAATTTCTGGGAAATAAAATTCGTGTATTTAGAATTTAGTATGCAATTTAAGAAAATTCATAGATCTATGCTCAAGATATTTTATTTTCTTTATTTAAACAACCTACCACAAACATCTTTATGAATACAGCTTTTTTGAAATTTAGGATAAAGTCATTAACCACAGAACCCCTGAAGTCGAATAATAGGTCTAAAGGCCATGAACAGTTTCGAAGCTTTTGATATATATTACCAACATTCTTTTCATATTTTACACTGCCAATAATATAGGAATGTACCCATTTCACACTTTAGCTAGGCAGCACTAGGCATGGTCATTCCCAATTTATAACACACAAAAAAAAACTACCATGAAATATTTACTTTACTAGTTAAATTTTACTATTTTTTGACATACTTAAGCTGTTTTCCTCTTCTTTTATGAATAGTTTATGTACTTCCCATTTATTTATTGGGGACTTTAAGTTAATGAATTTATTTAAAAATAAGAAAGAAGTCTAAAAATTTAGCCCTTTCTCTCCTTATTACTGGTTATAGAGAAGAAAATTATATTTATTCTCTTAAAAGAAAAATGTCCTCAGTTTTCCTATAAAACATACTTAACATGAAAAACATTATTAGAAGGTTAAAATTCATAATTTAATTGCTCATTATATAATCTACATACTACCAAAAAAAACACCCCACCTGTATTAGAAAGTCAAAATTTATCAATAGACAATTTTGATAAGCCAAGAATACAGAATGAATTCACTGAAATGATAAAAAAAAAAAAAGTGTATAAAAATATTTGACACTGCCTGTCAAAAAGTATTAGGGCTGTTAAAATGTGATCCTGCCCTCACTGGAAGTACTCAAGCAAAGGCTGGATAAGCCTTTCGGTTACAGATGAAGTACAAAGTGTTTTTCACTGAGTACAACTCAAGATTCGACTGACAGTGGTAATGGTGATAAAAGAATGCCAGTCAGCTGCTCCAGTACCCTGGCAGGTTACACCCCTACTCCCTGCCAAAAAAGTAAAGGGGTTAAAAGGCTAGAAAGTGGAATAAGTATACCAAAATATAATCATGACTGCAAGACAGGTGACAGAAAATTGAATAGGAGTCTAGATATTTCTGACCCTTTGGACAGGGGCTGTATTCTTGGCCTTATTTTCTCTGCTCCTGTTGGTCTCTCGCCACAACTTAAACTAGTTGGTACACTCCTCTGGAGAAAGTCATGCTTACACAAACTTTGTAATATCTAAATGAAAGTAAAATATTTCAGTTAATATGTGATAAAGTATGCAATTTAGCAGAGTTTCTCATTGTTCTCAGATAACGGCAGATAATCTGTAACCAAGTTATAATTCTTTTGTAAAACAATATTTTTCTGAGTATAGCCAGTTTACACAACCAGCAATTATTTAAACTGCTTGTCTTACTACCTCCTCACCAATAATGAAGGTTGTAATTGCTAAATTTTGATATATAGCAAATATATCATTTTTAAAGTAGAATTTGATTAGTGGCTATCTTCCTAATTATAAAAGCAATAAAGAAAAAAGGAGTAACACAAAAAATACCCTTAATTTAGCAATGAGATGACTGCTGTGAGGTAACATTTTGCTACATTTCATAGTTCCTTGTCTGTGCATGTTTTTAACTTTGGACTATATATTGTATGTCCAGTTTACTATTCTCATTTTTTGACTTCTTATGTGATATTTGTTCAGGTTTGTATATATTCTTTGAAAAATACCATTTTAATATATATGTAATTATTACTATTTCCCATCTTTTATTTGGGGGTGTTTAAATTGTGTCATATGGTTTTTTCATTGCTACAAATAAGATTACAATTAACATTTTTGTCCACATTTCTGACAAGCTTCTAGAGGAGGAAGCACTAAAAAATATGAGCATCTTTCTTGTTTATGACACATTCTGCCAAACTGCTTCCCAAAATACCCTCCCTACCAATTGTCTGTGAGACTGTACTACTCCCTTGCAATCAATGATCATTATTTTTAAAAATGTTTGCTAATTTGACAAGCAAAAATTAGTATTTCATGTGTTATTAGTAGTAACTTTTAATCTTTTTCTGAGATGTTTTTCATGTCCTTTTCTCATCTTGATATTTTTCATCAATTTGTCAATTATTAAGATTAATTTGTGATATATAGGAAATATATTTTCCAATTATCCATCTGCTTTCTAAATTTTTTCAATGTCTGAATTTCAGAAATCTAACTTCTATACAGCCAATGGTGGTGCCATTGCTTTTTATGATTTTTGTCCTTTGCTTTTAAGTTTACAAAGTCTTTCCACTCCTAATCACTTAAATATTCACCTACATTTTCTTCCAGTTTTATGGTTTCACTGTATATATTTAATTCGTAGATCCATTTGGAAACTAACCTGAATTTTCAACTTAATCTATAGAATGTTCAAAACTAAAAATACTGATCCACACTGACAAAGTTATGGAAATATCACTAATTTTAAAAAGGTTTCCTGAAAGCAGTATTAATTATTCTTCAAAGTGTCTACTTACTTTAAGGCAATACCTTACAGTAAAAAAAAACTATTTCTTTAGAACAAAATAAATTTAGGGGAAGAAAAAAATGGCAATGGGGCAGATCTATTTTGGTTTAAAAATCCAAATTAATAAATATTTAAGAGTACTAACTACTATAGTTGGTCTTGATGATCGTTTTGGTCGATGATTAAGTAGTATATCAACAGCTCCCACTACTTCAGAGTCGATTGCCACCAAAAGTGCATCTGCGGACTTCAAAAAAAAAAAAAGGTTAAAAATGAAAATGGAGGATAAAAAGGTAAACTATTTATTTTTACTAATTCCTAAATAAAACTCTTTAAATTTAAACTGTATTATATACAGTAATATTAAATATTTAAAAATTTAGACTGTCCAAATAAATAGTACATTTGCTGGCCTTAGCAGTACTTTTGTGTACCACAACACACACAAATTTCTGTCCTGGTTTCATTGCATAAACCGGTGAAATAATAAATGCTTGAAGAGAAGGGTTTATTAATGGATCCATGCCATATTTAAAGTTGAAAATTTTTTTCAAGATCTTTACTTTTGAACTTTGAACCAAAAGAATCTTAACATTCCAGATGTATTAAAGAAATTGCCAAGGACTATTACTACTGGTACAGGGTATGTTCAATCTAATAAAAATTATCATCAATGCAACCATGAGGATAAGGGGAGCCCTCTGTTCTCAACTTTAAAACATACATGGCTGACTGAAATGGTACAAATTTGACATTGATATTAGCAATCTTATCAAGTAAAAGCCACAAAAAACTAGGCCACCAATGTCCTTAGAGACAAGATGGAGAAGTGACTTTATAGTTTTAAAAATCCCAAACTATAGTTCATTTTGAAACTCCAACTTTGACTGGAAGAAAAAGTAAATAGAAGCTGAGAATAGGGACTTTCCAACACTGCAACAAAGTCTACAGTCCTATTATTATACTTGGCAACTGTGACCTCAGGTTTCTGTGTTTCTTTTTGTTTTGTTTTGTTTTCTTAAAGAAAGCTATAAAGGGAGAAGGGAAACATGGGGATAAATAATGTTTTAATCTTAAAAAACAACCCGATTATTTTCAATTTGTACACTTGAAAAACTGTCATAGTCTTTGACAACCATCTATATCAACATCCTCTCTTTTGAAAATGAAACTCTATCAGATCTTTAGTATTCTTTGTAGCTGAAAAGAATAAAACTTCCATTCACTTTCTCTAGATGTCAAAAATAGGACTAAAAATGGAAGACTTTATTTGGATATCTAAAAATAGGACTAAGCACACCAAAGAAAGAATTGGGGGCCACATTCAATCATTAGGAACTGCCTATATATTGCCACAGGAAAAACCCCCCACTCTAATGAGAAATGTAATTATTTTATCCCTTAAAACTTTTAGGGTTCACTGGGCTGTAGCCTATTCTTTGAATTTAGCATCATTCTTCTACTTCGCAAACATTTCTCTTCAGTTTTTACCATACTTGGTCAGGTGAAGCAAACAAAAAGAATTATGTATTCATTACTACTAAACATTTCACTTATGATTAATTTTAACCTATAAAGCTAATTATAGTAATGGCACTGCTCTTCAAGTCAAAGCACCAGTCAACTCCAACTATCTGAAACATAGCCATGGATCCAACTGCAAATTTCCAAAATAACTATATTGAGCTGTCACAAACTAACTTCATGGGCATTATTTCCCAGGAGGAATTGCCTCAACCATACTGACTTAAGAGTTGTCTATAAATGAAGGAAAACTGGCTTTCCCAAGTATTCTCCAAGTCTTTACTGAATAAGGAAACAGCTAGGTTAAAACTAACAAAGTAGAAAGAAGTGAAAAAATTGCTAAAAGCTGACCAATGAAAAGATAAAATATCAATATAGCAAAATCGCTATCAATACAGAGCAGTCTGAAGCCATGTAATGTAAGGACAAACATGTTAATATTTTCAGATTATATAAAGCAAAATAAAACAATTATATTCTCAACGATTCCCACTTATGATGGTAAAGTTAAATTATATTCAGATACACTATTTTGTGAAGAATAAAGAAAGATTCATGTTAAATCTTTCAATGCTTAAAAGGATAAGCTTCAGGAATAAAAACTATTTGTGTAAAAAAAATCGTGTAAATAAGGAGTTACGATTAACTTATTCTGCACACATCATATTTATTTGATAAATCAAAGGAAGTTCTGAATGAAAAAGTTTCAAATAATGTTTAAAATACTGTTAGGACAAAAGGTCATTAGTTTTGCTTCCCAATTTCTCACAAATATTTGACCATCCCTCCTTTATACCAAGGTATTCAATATGTATACTTAGCATGTATTAACGAAGGTGCTTGCTATATTCCTTCCCATCTCAGAATGTCTTTTCAACAATTCCCATACTCTTTCCCCTAAGCTCAAAGTAAGAAGCTTCTTATTTTCTTTCCAAAGCTGTTTTCCACCTTGGTATTCTATTTAATGTTTTTCTTCTATAGGCACTTGGTCCTTCATTTACAGAAAAAACAGTCCTAGCTCCCATCTCCCAAAACATGAAATACTTCCTCACTCTTGCTAAGCTGACTTGATCCTGTCTTTTCTTTTCACCACTCAAGTTTTCTTTCTCTCACTCTGTCAAATTTCTCAAACCCATGCATATCATGTTCTCTAACTCTACTGATGCCAGTTTCAAAATCCAGTGCCTTTTCTACTCCCTCATTTTCTTTGATTTCTAAGCAACACATTAAAACTCTTTCTTTGGTGTTCACAATGCTGCACTATCCCAAACTCCTTTAATGGAACCCTTTCCTTCTATTGCCTTTATTAGCATAGATGTTCCCTGAGAAAGAATCAGCATGAGCCCTTTGCTCTCCTCGGTAATTTCATCCACTTTCATGATGCAGGTGATCATCCCATGTCCATGACTGCTCTATCTCTCCAGCCTGACCTCTCCCTAGAGGTTTAATCTTCATGTGTAACTGTGTATTGGAGACTGCCTGATACCCCCCAAATAAATAGGACTAAAACCAGAATTCACATTCCTCTGCCCCACGCTTGACTTAACTTCTTTCATCCTTCTCCCAGCCACCTATGTTTAACATTTCCAAATCATCCTAGACTTTTTAAATTCTCCCCTCCAAATTTAAATACTAAGTTCTATCAACTCTTCCTTCATAACATCTTTCACATCTGCCATTTTTCCTCCTATTCTTGTAGCTACTATTCTAGTTCAGGCTTTAACCTCTTCATATCTGGATTACTGTAAAAACTGTTCACCCAAGCTATGGCCTTCCCCACTTTCCATTTTTTAATCTATACTGAACACAGCCACTAGAATGGTTTTCCTAAAATATTACTGGACACATCACATTCTTCCTCAAAAATCATTTAATGACCCCACTATCTATACACCCAAATTCCTTAGCCTGGCATTCAGGCCCTTTTCATTAGTTTTGTTTTAGTTATTTTTCCAGATATTTCCCACTACCATCCAGCCCAAATAATTTCCTCAGAAGGCTAAATTATCCATTGTCTCAAAAATATACATTGCATGTGCTTTTGTTTACATCCTTTTCCACATCTCCTATTCCAGAGCTATCTGTACATTTTTGAGAGTAGTTTCAATAGTAGGTAAAAGCATGGACCCTGGAGCCAGAACCTGGGTTCAAATTCCAAGTCTGCCATTTGTGTTGTACCTTTGGGCATGTTACTTAACCTTTTTGTATACTGGTTCTCTCCACTATAATATGGAAATAATAATAGTACCTATCTCATAGGGCTGTGGTGAGGACTAAAGAAGTGAATATATTTAAGATTCCTAGCATACAATAGCACTACATAAATATTGGTAATTATTAATGTTTGAAAGCTGAGCTCAAGTGACACACTTCCATGAAACCTTGATAGCAGATACACAGTGACTTTCTCTTTTCTATGTTTCCAAAACATCTGTTGTAAAGCACAAAAGTTTAACCATAAAACATGGTTTTTCAATAGTAATGTTATTGACATTTGGGGCCCGATAATTCTTTGTTGTAGGGCTGTCTTGTGCACTGCAGGATGTTTAGCAGTATCCCTACCCTCCACCTACCACACGCCAGTGGTGGTCCATCCACCAGTTGCGAAACCAAAAATGTCTCCAGATATTATCAAATGTCCCCTGGAGAGCAAAATTGTCCAGTTGAGAGCCACTAGCATAACGCAAGATAAAATACATAATTGCACTTTTTAACCTCAAAGTAATACACAAGGGTCAAGTATTATAATACACTCAGTACTTATCAAATACACTTCTGCATTATTTAACTGATTAGAAATTCATATGTACAGTTGAAAAATACAGGAGTTAGGTAAGGGTGTCCACCCCCCACATACTCAAAAATCTGCATATAACTTTTGACTCCCCCAAAATTCAATTACTAATAGCATGTTGACCAAAGCCTCACCAATAACAGTCAATTAACATATATTTTGCATGTTATGTGTATTATATACGTATTCTAACAATAAAGTAAGCTAGAAAAAAGAACGTTATTAAGAAAATCATAAGGTAAAGAAAATACATTTACAGTACTACACTGTAAAAAATCCACATATAAATGGACCCATGCAGTTCAAATTTGTATTGTTCAAGGGTCAACTATACTTTCATTGTCCAATTAGTTTTAATATCCTTTAGTACAGACCTCATGTTTTACTTATTCATTTCCACAATCACACCCAACCAAAGGCTTTGGACATCTGTTGATTGATAGGTAAGATGGAGATAACCTGAGACAGAACACAGTGAACTGGAAAGAGCATGGGATTTGCAGTCAGAAGATCAGGTTCAAATCTTGGCTTTCCTCTTACTCACTTTAGAACTCTGGGCAATTCATTAAAGTCTATGAGCCTCAGTTTTCCAGTCTATAAAATATAACAGCTATATAGGCTGGCTATGATGTTCAAATGTGATCAGGAACCATGTATACTGCAGAATTATTATATACACAGGATCATGTATGTAAAAAGATAAAAATGATTATCATACTATAATACTTCTTTTATCCAGAATCATCAGGGTCCTTCTTTATAACTATTTTCTAGGTCACTGAAGCTTATGCCTTTAAGTGTTTCACTTTGAAATTTAAACTATTTTGATGGAAGCTTTCTGCTTTCAGAAGTATTATACATATTCTTCTTTCTTCCAAAACAATAGGTACTGAATATAATTTAACTTTTCCTCACTTATTCTGGGCCATTGTTATAAACAATGATTACCATCCCAACATACAACTTCTTCAGAGATTATCAGATATGTAATGCTTTTGACCTCTTTATTAAAGAGAGTCAGAGGTACTGTGCCCCATTTTGTTTTTCTGCAGCCCTCATGTCCCTTCTGTTGCCCCTCTAATTCTCTATGGATTAGAAGAGTAAGTATTATAAGTTTGTTAAAGTTGAAGGAGAGCTCCAGTACTCTATTGACTAAAGTTCATAAATGGAAAAATTCACGGCACCTACTGCTCAGAGATGTTTTTTTGTTACTTTCTGGTTCTCAGTGGTGTTCTAGATAACTGGATTGCTGGGAAGGCAATTTCTTTTTCTACTCCAAATATGCATGTACACAGAAAGTGCCATATATTGTAATGCATATGTACATATACACACAGTAAAAATACACATAAAACTTACTTATATTTTTTAAATTTTCTGTGAGTGCTTCCTGATGCCACTAAAATAAAAAGCCTCATTAATTTGAAGCTCCAACAGAGCAAACAATCATGCTATTTGAAAGAAAAAAAGAAGTGCAAGAATTCATGTGCTCCCATCATAAGCAAACCCAAAAGAAAAGGAAAATAATATTATTAAATTTCCTTCACAATCTCTTGACTGAATTCTTTCAAGACTTATATGCATGCCTGCTTTTCTACCTGAATTGATATGAAGACAAACAGAAAGGTCTGTATTTTCCAGTTAAAAATTTTTTTTCACTTTTAGTTATAAGCAAACACTAAACTTCAGACAAAAAGGAAAAATTAATAAAATTTAAAAGGACAAAATAAAAGTCAAGTTAAAAATTGCATTGTGAGTCAGGAGCATTTTGTTCTTTTGTTTGTAAATTACACGGGCCACAGAAAAATCTGTTTCCCTGACACTTCCAGAACATTTGTACTATTTTTAGATATATAATATAAACAGTAATAACATAAGTAATAAAAACAAAGCCATCTTTAATAAGTCATGATAATTTACCTGTCAGATGTTATAAAACATTTATAAGGAAGGAAAAAGTCAAAATTGGGAGGAAAAAGATAAATCAAGTCAAAATATACTTTTTATAAAAAGGCTTTTTCATGGTTTGTTTTTAAAACTTTTAGTGGCTCAAGACCAAATAAAGGTGAAAGAAAGAAAGAAAAAAAAAAGAAGGAAGAAAGGGAGGGGGGAGTGGAAGAAAACTAGAAAGAAAGAAGAAAATATGGCATAACTAACAGTACTTAGAAGCTACTGGATAGAATTATCTAGCCTTGTACCTGACAACCGTAGTCCAAAAGAAGCTGTAGTATATCCAAGTTTTCGTTTTCAATAGTTATGGTAACAGCATTTCTCCCAAGCACATCTACGCAATTTATGTTCAAGTCACCTGAACTGTTTTCCTCCAAAATCTTTTTAACCATATAATAGTCACCTAAATAACAATATACAAACATAATTTAATATCCAAGACATATTAGATAAGAATGACTGTAAAAACTTAGCCTGGTGATTTAAAAGAAAATTTAAAAATCTAAACTCATTTTGCATATGGAAATGTGCAAAGAAAATGGGAACATTTCCTTGCTGAAAAACTTATATCCTGATAAAATGTATGCACAACAACTGCAAACATAAGGAGTAAAATTTTAAGTGTGCAGTTTGAAACAAAAGTTGTTAAGTTTAAAATTCATAATTGACTGACTATAAGTAAGGAAAGAAACTTTTAGAAGATATTTAAATAATACAGAATGTCCAAAAGTACAGACTGGAAGCTAGAAAAATAAAAGAAGCTTAACGGATTTAGTTTTACATCTCATATACACATTTACTAGCACATAACAATGGTTAAAAATAAGATCTAATAACAAGCATAGAATATTAAGAAGTGGTTTTACAGGGGAAAACCTAGTTTGGAAAAGCAGTGTGAATGTATACATGCTAGTAGGTATGCATAGTAAGAGGAAAGGATGCCAGAGATTCCTATCCTCTTCTCCCCACTCTCCACACATACACACACACACACACACACACACACACACACACACACTCACACACTCACTCACTCACTCACTCACTCACTCGCCTCATCATCTGCTTACATGACCAGGGAATGTTCACTTCATAAATTAATAAATAATTAATGCTGGTAAGGGCTGAAGTCAGAATATTTCAAAGTGAAGTTTGACGTGTTGGGAGCATGCAGATTACCTTCCGCCTAACTCCAGCCCACATCAAAAGAGTTGACCCAACAGGGTAAATGAGATTATTTATGGAGGTAATCATTTTCACCGAGGGCCCATTATATTTATCTGTTGACTAGCTAGTGCAGTAATATAATAATAAGGTGGAATAAATAAAAAAAGAAGGGCTAATTAAATAAAGCAAGGTGGGTTTTGTTTATTTAACTTTTGAAACATAGGAGGAATAGACCATTTTAAGTGACTTGCAAATATAGTTGCTCCGCAAAAGTGTATGAAAAATAAACAGGAAAAGAACAATCAGAATGGAAACCACAAGGAAAAAGAAATGAGTAATTTCATGATACAGAAAGAAAAAATCCTAAAAGTGAACTAAATGAGTGGACAAGAAGGAAAACTAACAGATTTTTGTTAAAACTTTTCAAAGATTTGCTACTATTTTTAGTCAATGACTTTAAAGTTCCCACACATTTTGGAAGAAGTTGAATGGTAGTTATTTGATGGCATACTTCATTAGATTCCTCAATAAGAAAACTAGTCACGAAAAGAAATATTTTCCTCATAGCACTGCTAATTAATATTTAGCTACTAATGTTCCATGGCAAAAACTTATAAAAAAAACTTCAAAAAGTGAAGCTCTTAGTCACAAGACGAATAGTGAATATACAGATAGACCAGTGAAAATTTCACATTGTTACTGGAAAGTAACATCTTAAACCTTATTTAAGGTGAATTTATTTCAATATCTTAGTGGTAGGAAAATGCTACCCATAAAAACTCTATTTTCTTAAGTTTCATGAGGTGTCTAGGGGAGGATTAATTTTTTATTTATCCTGTTAGGGACTCATTAAGCTTGCTGAATCTAAGGACTTCTGCCCTTCATTAATTCTGCAATATTTTCAGCCATTACCTCTTCAAATATTACTTTGTCTCCATATTACTCTGTTTTCTATTGGAACTTCCATTAAGCATTATTTTGGAGGGGCATCTGGGTGGCTCAGTTGGTTAAGCGTCAACTTCGGCTCAGGTCATGATCTCATGGTTCATGGGACAATGCAGAGACTGCTTCGGATCCTTGGTCTCCCTCTCTCTGACCCTCCCCCCATCATGTGCGTGCTTTCTCTCTCTCTCTCAAATAAACATAAAAAAAAAAACAAACCACACACATTATGTTGGATCATCTCATTCCAATTTGTGTCTCTAAACATTTCTTATTTTTCCTCTTTCTTGCTCTCTCTCTTGCATTCTTGATACTGTGTCCAAATCTCACTTATTCCTTATTCAATCACTTTAACTCATTTATTTTTTTAATGACTTTTTTTTTCTCTAAGTTTTACTGGATTACTTTCCAAATCTTTTGTTTTACTTCCTTATGTTTTCATTTCCTTAAGATTTTAGTCATTTTAAACATACTTATTTTATGGTTTTTATATGATACTTATCAGGTCTTAAGGATTTAATCCTATTTGTTGTGCCTAGTGATTATCAATAATGGGTGACTGTCTTCTGAATTTTTAAATTGAGCATTGCAAACTCATCTTTATGCAGTTTATCTGTGGGAATCCTGGCAACCTAGTTTGAAAGCTTGTCACATCAAGGATGTTTTAAGTTTGTTTCTTCCACATAACTCAGAGGTTTTGCTCCCCTATCAATCCTTTTCATTATTTATTTCTCAGTTTAGGTTTTCATGGACCAAGTAGGTAATATTAAACTCCGAGCCAACAAGAGACAGGACTATATCTGCAGATTCTTACTTACAAGCTTCTCTGTAGTCTCCCAGTGCTGGTGGATGGATTCTTTTCTTCATCTACAGCTTTGCTACAGGTATAGTGTTTTAAGGACACTCCTCTGTTTTTCAGTCTTTTTTCTCACTTTTGGATCCTGAGTGTTTCCCTTAATTTCCTGAAAGCTCAACTGTTCATTTAAATGGTTGTTTGTTGTATTTTAGCTAGCATTCCTAGGTGATTTGAAGCAGAGGGTTTTCAGATTATCTAGTCAGCCTTTTGATAGAGCCAGAAAAGTATAAAGAATTGTATAAATACAATTCTTACAAAATTTTATAAACTGTAGGTACAGCAAATGAACAGAAACAACTGCTACGTTTTAAAACTTTAGATTGCTGTTTAAAGAGTAATTTATTGCAAATGTCAGATACTCTAGCTTTAAGGTTTCAAAGACTACTTCCATTATACTCAGGGGGCTATACAAGAAAAAAGAAACTTAAAAATCAAAACCAAATCAGTAAATTTCATCCCTAAAGATAATAAAAAGTACCACCTTGAGATAGCTGACACACATATGCAAATGAAATATTACATACTATACTCACAGAACCTATAGGAAACTATAGTTTAGGTTTCTAAGTATTCCACCTAAGTTTACCTTTGCAAGCCATTTAAAACAATGTGCTATACTGTTAAACCCAGAACAATCCTAAAATTTAGGATGAGCGTATATGTAGAAAAGAGATTAGTAAATTTAAAATATATAGGAAGAAGCTAGTTATAGAGCAAGGATTACAATTTAAATGCCTTTTTATGTCAGACAAATATATACTTTTCATTTTATATTAAAGTTGCTTTTAATAATTACATGCATCTTTCATCTTTTAAAATATAATATATAGAAGAAAATGCAACATAATCTGTTTACTTTTTGGCTAGATGGTTCCTTTTTCAGTAAAGGAAAAATAACTTTTCAATCAATTCCACCCATATGCCAATTCAATAGCAAGACTTCTTTTTTTTTTTTTTTTAATTTTTTTTTTCAACGTTTATTTATTTTTGGGACAGAGAGAGACAGAGCATGAACGGGGGAGGGGCAGAGAGAGAGGGAGACACAGAATCGGAAACAGGCTCCAGGCTCCGAGCCGTCAGCCCAGAGCCTGACGCGGGGCTCAAACTCGCGGACCGCGAGATCGTGACCTGGCTGAAGTCGGACGCTTAACCGACTGCGCCACCCAGGCGCCCCTCAATAGCAAGACTTCTTAGCCCCCTCTGCAAAATAGTTCCCATACTCATCCCCTTGTATTCATGTATACTGCTACCCTAGTCCAAACCACTATCATCTCTTTCCTGAACTCTGCAATAGATTCTTTACTGATAATAGCTGCTTGCACTTCTAATACAAGGGTCAACATACTTTTTCCATAGAGGGCCACAGAGTAAATATTTTAGGCTTTATGGGCAAATACCCAAGTCTGCCTTACTGCAGAAAAGTGATTACAAACTATATGTACACAGGTGAACTCCAATGTGTTCCAACAAAACTTTATTTGTGAACACTTAAGTTCAAATTTTATATAATTTTCATATTATAAAATATTATTCTTCTTTTGATTCATTTCCAATAACTTGAAATGCAAAGTGTGAAAATTATTCTTAGCTTGCAGGCCTCACAAAAACAGGTGGTGAGGATTTGGCCTGTGGGCCATTTTGTCCACCTTGCTCTAGCCCCACTCCTTTAATCCACTGTCCACCCAGCAGCCAGAGTTGATATTTTTAAAATTCCTATCATTCAATTCAAAAATCTTGAGGATTGGGGCACCTGGGTGGCTCAGTCCGTTGAGCTTTCGACTTAGGCTCAGGTCATGATCTCGCGGTCTGTGAGCACAAGCCCCACGTCGGGCTCTGTGCTGACAGCTCAGAGCCTGGAGCCTGCTTCAGATTCTGTGTCTCCCTCTCTCTCTGCCCCTCCCCCACTCATGCTCTGTCTCTCTGTCAAAAATAAATAAAACTTTAAAAAAAATTTTTAGGGGTGCCTGAGTGGCTCAGTTGGCTGAGTATCTGACTTCAGCTCAGGTCATGATCTCACAGTTGGTGAGTTCGAGCCCCCGTCGGGCTCTGCGCTGACAGCTTGGAGCCTGCTTCAGGTTCTGTGTCTCCCTCTCTCTCTGCTCCTCCCCTATTCACATGTTGTCTCTCTCAAAAATAAATAAATAAATAAATAAATAAATAAATAAATAAATAAATATTTAAAAAAAAATCTTGGGGATTGTTATAATTTTCCATCACACCTCAAATAAGTGCCAAAATCTTTATTGTGGCTTATTAATCCCTATGGGACCTGAGCTTCACAACCATTCTCCATTAACCTTATGCAACTCTCCTGTTTACTCAGTATGATCTTTCTAGACTAATGTTTTCCAAAATGCAGGCTGCAACCCCACCAGCAGTCATAAAAACAATGTAGTGAGTCCTAGATAGCAATTTAAAAAAATTAAATACTATTAGGGCGCCTGGGTGTCCCAGTCTGTTAAGCATCCAACTTCGGCTCAGGTCACTATCTCCCAATTCGCCAGCTTGAGCCCCACATCGGGCTCTCCACTATCAGCATGGAGCTTGCTTCGGATCCTCTGTCTCCCTCTCTCCCTGCCCCTCCCCTGCTTGCCTGCACATGCACACATACTCACTCTCTCTCTAAAAAATAAACATTAAAAAAAATGAAATAGTATTGGGGGCACCTAGCTAGTTCAGTTGGTGGAGCATTTGACTCTTGATCTTGGAGTTGTGAGTTCAAGCCCCACATTGGGTGTAGAGAATAAAAATAAAATCTTTAAAAATAAATAAACAAAATAAATAAATTAATTAAATTAAATGAAATAGTATATAAAATACCAGGGTAACTCGTGAATTCTTAGCAACAACCAAAGCAGCAGAATATACTTTCTTCTCGAGTGCACATGGAACATTCTCCAAGATAGATCACATACTGGGTCACAAAACAGCCCTCAATAAATATAAAAGAATTGAGATCATACCATGTACACTTTCAGACCACAATGCTATGAAACTTAAATCAACTACAGGAAAAAGTCTGAAACACCTCCAAAAGCATGGAGGTTAAAGAACATCCTGCTAAAGAATGAATGGGTCAATGAGGCAATTAGAGAAGAAATTTAAAAATATATGGAAACAAATGAAAATGAAAATACAACAATCTAAACACTTTGGGATGCAGCGAAGGCAGTCCTGAGAGGAAAATACATTGCAATCCAGGCCTATCTCAAGAAACAAGAAAAATCCCAAATACAAAATCTAACAGCACACCTAAAGGAACTAGAAGCAGAACAGCAAGGCACTCCAAACCCAGCAGAAGAGAAAGAATAAAGATCAGAGCAGAAATAAACAACACAGAGTCCAAAAAACAGTAGAACAGATCAATGAAACCAAGAGTTGGCTTTTTGAAAAGATAAGCAAAATTGATAAACCTCTAGCCAGGCTTCTCCAAAAGAAAAGAGAGGACCCAAATAGATAAAATCATGAATGAAAATGGATTTATTACAACCAATCCCTCAGAAATACAAGCAATTATCAGGGAATACTATGAAAAATTATATGCCAACAAACTGGACAACCTGGAAGAAATGGACAAATTCCTAAAGACCCACACACTACCAAAACTCAAACAGGAAGAAACAGAAAATTTGAACAGACCCATAACTTGTGAAGAAATTCAATAAGTTATCAAAAATCTCCCAATAAGAGTCCTGGACCAGATGGCTTCTCTGGGGAATTCTACCAGACATTTAAAGCAGAGGTAGTACCTATCCCTCTCAAGCTGTTCCAAAAAATAAAAATGGAAGGAAAACTTCCAGACTCATTCTATGAAGCCAGCATTACTTTGATTCCCAAACCAGAGATCCAGCATAAAGAGAGAACCACAGGCCAATATCCTGATGAAGATGGATGCAAAAATTCTCAATAAGATACTAGCAAATCGAATTCAACAGCATATAAAAAGAATTATTCACTATGATCAAGTGGGATTCATTCCTGGGCTGCAGGGCTGGTTCACTATTCGCAAATCAATGTGATACATCACATTATTAAAAGAAAAGAACTAGGAGATCCTGTCAATAGATGCAGAAAAAGCATTTGACAAAATACAGCATCCTTTCTTAATAAAAACCCTCAAGAAAGTTGCGATAGAAGGAATACTTCAACATCATAAAAGCCATTTATGAAAAGCCCACAGCTAATATCATCCTCAATGGGGAAAAACTGAGAGCCTTTCCCCCTGAGATCAGGAACACGACAGGGATGTCCACTCTCACCACCGTTGTTTAACATAGTGTTGGAAGTCCTAGCATCAGCAATCGGAAAACAAAATGAAATAAAAGGCATCAAAATTGGCAAAGATGAAGCCAAACTTTCACTTTTTGCAAACAACATGGTATTCTACATGGAAAACCCGATAGACTCCACCAAAAGTCTGCTAGAATTGATACATGAATTCAGCAAAGTTGCAGGGTACAAAATCAACGTACAGAAATTGGTTGCATTTTTTTTTAATTTTTTTTTTTTAACGTTTATTTATTTTTGAGACAGAGAGAGACACAGCATGAACGGGGGAGGGGCAGAGAGAGAGGGAGACACAGAATCGGAAGCAGGCTCCAGGCTCTGAGCCATCAGCCCAGAGCCCGACGCGGGGCTCGAACTCACGGACCGCGAGATCGTGACCTGGCCGAAGTCAGACGCTTAACCGACTGCGCCACCCAGGCGCCCCGAAATTGGTTGCATTTTTATGCACCAATAACAAAGCAACAGAAAGAGAAATAAAGAAACTGATCCCATTCACAACTGCACCAAGAACCATAAAATAGCAAGGAATAAACCTAACCAAAGATGTAAAAGATCTGTATGCTGAAAACTATAGAAAGCTTATGAAGAAAATTGAAGAAGACACAAAGAAATGGAAGAACATTCCATGCCCATGGATTGGAACAACAAATATTGCCAAAATGTCAATACTACCCAAAGCAATCTACACATTCAACGCAATCCCAATCAAAATCGCACCAGCATTCTTCTCAAAGCTAAAGCAAGCAATCCTAAAATTTGTATGGAACCACAAAGACCCCAAATAGCCAAAGTAATAATATTGAAGAAGAAAACCAAAATGGGAGGCATCACAATCCCAGACTTCAGCCTCTACTACTAAGCTGTAATCATCAAGACAGTATAGTATTGGCACAAAAACAGACACACAGACCAATGCAATAGAGTAGAGAACCAGAACTGGACCCACAAATGCATTGCCAACTAATATTTGATAAAGCAGTAAACAGTATCCAATGGAAAGAAGACAGTCTCTTTAACAAATGGTACTGGGAGAACTAGAGAGCCACATGCAGAAGAATGAAATTCGACCACTTTCTTACACTATACACAAAAATAAACTCAAAATGGAGGAAGAACCTGAATGTGAGACAGGAAACCATCAAAACCCTAGAGGAGAAAGCAGGAAAAAAACCTCTTTGACCTCAGCCACAGCAATTTCTTACTTGACACATCTTCAAAGTCAAGGAAATTAAAAGCAAAAATGAACTGTTGGGACCTCATCAAGATAAAAAGCTTCTGCACTGCAAAGGAAACAATCAACAAAACTAAAAGGCAACCCAAGGAATGGGAAAAGATATTTGCAAATGACATATCAGATAAAGGGTTAGTATCCAAAATATATAAAGAACTCACCAAACTCCACACCCAAAAAACAAATAATCCAGTAAAGAAATGGGCAGAAGACATGAATAAACACTTTTCCAAAGAAGACATCCAGATGGCCAGACACATGAAAAGATGCTCAACGTCACTCACCAGGGAAATAAAAATCAAAACCATACTGAGCTATCACCTTACACCTGTCAGAATGGCTAAGATTAACAACTCAGGCAACAAGAGATGTTGGCGAAGATAAGGAGAAAGAGGATCTCTTTTGCATTGCTGGTGGGAATGCAAGCTGGTGCAGCCACTCTGGGAAACAGTACAGAGGTTCCTCAAAAATTAAAAACAGAACTACCTCATGACCCAGCAATAGTATGCTGGGAATTTACCCAAGGGATACAGGAGTGCTGATGCACAGGGGCGCACATACCCCAATGTTTATAGCAGCACTTTTAACAATAGCCAAATTATGGTAAGAGCCTAAATGTCCATCAACTGATGAATGGATAAAGAAGATGTGGTTTATATATACAATGGAATGCTATTTGGCAATGAGAAAGAATGAAATCTGGCCATTTGCAGGAATGTGGATGGAACTGGAAGGTATTATGCTAAGTGAAATAAGTCAGTCAGACAAAGACAGTTATCGTATGCTTTCACTCATATGTGGATCTTGAGAAACTTAACAGAAGACCATGGGGGTGAGGGAGGGGAAAAAAAGGTACCCAGAGGGAGGGAAGCAAACCATTAAGAGACTCTTAAGGAATGAGAACAATCTGAGGGTTGATGGCGAGGTGGGGGAGAGGGGAAAGTGGGTGATCGGCATTGAGGAGAGCACTTGTTGGGATAAGCACTGGATGTTGTATGGAAACCAATGTGACAATAAATTATATAAAAAAAATAAATATAAATAAATAAATAAAAATGAAACAGTATATAAATACCAGAGTAATTCATGAATCCTTAGCAACAAATTCACCTTGGCCAACTTAAACTCTTAAGAAAGACAGTGGAGAAAAATTACAATATCAATTAAGAATAGGTGATTCCATTTTTTTCTTCATTAGCACCTCATTTTATTTTCAGGCATGTGACAGTAAATTTCAGTATCACTAAAATGGGAGCATTAATGTTGCTCAGTTTAGTTTAATTTTATAGTATCCAAATTTTCAGTTAGTTGTGAAGTATGGGAGAATTTATCAGTCAAAAAAAATTGTAAAGCTATTGAAACCAAGTTTCTGTAACAAACTTTTTGAGTGTGTCAACCACAGCATTCTTTTAAATTTTTTTTTAATCTTTATTTATTTTTGAGAGAGTGAGACACCGTGTGAGCAGGGGAGAAGCAGAGAGAGAGGGAGACACAGAATCTGAAGCAGGCTCCAGGCTCTGAGCTGTCAGCACAGAGCCTGATGTGGGGCTCGAATTCACGAAGTGTGAGACCATGACCTGAGCCGAAGCTGGACACTCAACCGACTGAGCCATCCAGGCGCCCCTCAACAGCAGCATTGAAATTGAACTATTAACTGAAGACACTTAAAAGATTTTATTAAAAGGAAAAAAATGACGAAGTAAAAAAATACAAAGACATGATCAAATTCAGTTACTGGATCTATAAATACAAATAGTGACAACACTGATTAAAATGTTAACTCTATAGCAAACTTCAAATAAGCTTGAACCAGATCTTAAAAAAATAAAATACCCACAAGACTTTTACAGTGGAGATGACTTAAAAATGTAGTTTTCCCCAGAAGCACCTGGGTGGCTCATTCAGTTAAGCATCCAACTTCTGCTCAGGTCATGATCTCATGGTCATGGTTCGTGGGCTCGAGCCACAAGTCGGGCTCTATGCTGACAGTGAAGAGCCTGCTTGGGATTCTCTCTCCCTCTCTCTGCCCCTCTACCACTCAGGCACGTGCACATGCACTCTCTTTCTCTTTCTCTCTAAAAATAAACTTATTAAAAAAATGTAGTTTTACCCAAATGTGCAAACCCCACTATTTATCATAGATGCCCCCCATGAGTTGTAATCATATTGTTATAAGTGAAACCTTCAAAATTAAAGATACTCATATATATGGTATGTTTGAATATTTTTAAAAAAGAAATTACTGTAATTTCTTAGCCATTTATGACTGTTAATGAAGACTATTAATGATAATGAATATCATCTGGCAAAAAAGATTCAATCTGCTATAGGAAAAAATTATACAGGATAGAAGGTGATACATTTTTTTATAGTGAGTTGATAAATTAAGAATTATTAACAGTATATTCTTGAATCCATTAGAAAAACAATTAGAAGCAATGTTTACTTTGTAATGAGAGTCTGGTACATGACTTGAGACCCAATTCACAGTGATGCTGCAAGTTGAATAAAACTTTAGTTTATATCCTTTATGAGTTTATATAAAATTTATTTTACATCAAATAGCTAAAAAAAAAAAAGCCCCATTAAATATATTAAGGTGTTATTAATACGGCAGCTTGGTATTACTTCTCCCAAAAATGTCACCCATCTTAAAAGCATGCTTAGCCCAAACGTATGCAAAGTTCATGTAAGCATTCAGTCATCAAGGCGCCCTCCCACACAATGCAGCAAAATCCTATCACAAAGGTGACCCAAGACTTTAGATTGAGCCCAAGGACAGCTCTCTCCATCCCTCCTGTGCCCCCATACTGAAATTTCAAGAGGGGCATCCTGACTCATTAATTGCACATAGAATTTCCTGAAAATACCCTTCATGGGAAGCTGACAGGGAATGAATCCAGACTAAGGTCTTTTCATCACTCCATTTTTCTGCATAAGAACTGATCGTCAGCACATTAAAGGGTTAATACATGCGTAGCTCATGAATGCAT